>NC_057795.1:373087894-373687894 GCF_018294505.1 Triticum aestivum | reverse complement strand
ACTATGCACGGAGAACGATAATGAGATACTTAGTGGCATAATAACATGGTAATTACACCGTTTCATGTGGTTTGAATTTTATTTGACTCTGTTTATTAATATTTCTATTTCTATGTTTTTCCTATGGCTGGCACTAGGTGCCACTAGTTGTAGCAAGCCAAAAATTAGCCGCCCCGGCCACCATCTAATGCCCGTGATCGCAACTATTACTTTCGTGTTGCATGATCTCCTAGCACACACATCCCTCGTAGCACTATGGACTCACACATTAATTAGGTTAGCGTTCCATGCAGCATCTTCCAGCACGGCTCAGTCCTCGCTGGTGCCCGTTCTCAAAGCATCTGGTGACTCCCCTTGGAGCACCCTGGCGGTGGCCTTGCAAGATCCTTGACGACCCCGGCCCGCACTGGCAATGCGCAACGGCCTGCAACACCGATGATAACTTGCAATAGAGAAGCGTAGCGGCTTGTAGTGCCGGTGACGGCTCACATCAGCGACGTGAGGAGCCTTGGAGCACTAGTGACTATTCGAAGCAACCTCTTGCAGCACACGGCGGCGGCGGCCTACGCTGCCGCGTCACCTGCATCGTGGTGCCAGCCCTTGTAGCACACTGATGAAATGGCCGCCTTGCAACACCAAGTTACAGCAATGGTGGCTACAGCGACCAGCACCTTGCAATACAGGACATGGCTTGCAGCAGATAGAGGCCCTTTCCCCTGCATTAATTGACGTTTCCTCTACTGCCTCCATAATAGGTAGTAGTTCGTAACTTACGTGTGGTATTTTGCAAACTTGTAAACTCATTTTGTCTCAGGGTGCATTATGTTATGGTACATAACATATTATATTATCATCTTTTCATTAACTACTTGCCGCATAAGTAAACTTGTCTCGAAACTATTATAGTACTACCTAAGTTACTTCCACCAGCATAAAGGGCGCCGGGGGCACGCCCGCTGCTCGATGTACGTACGTACGCGTCCAACAAAATCCACTGTGGCGCAGCAGTAAAGATAATACGATATCGAGCCAAAAGGGTCCTTAGCTGCTGCCTACTACCTACCGGCCAGCAGCTTAGCAGTGTACATGAATGTAACGTACACACGCACGCCTCTCTTTTCCCCTATCAGGTTCCATCAACAAATGATCCAGCCCCTCACAAATGAACTTTCCGCGGCAAGGGCAACCATATGATGATGACATGGATCGGCCAGACCTAATTCCCTAGTCGCCTTGTTTTGCTAGTACTGAATTCGGTCACGCACATGTACGTACAGTGCTGCGCGTGTTTATGTCTTCATTTTTTCTTAGAAAGATAGTACTACATGTTTACATCATGACCGCAGAAATTAGCAACTTCGCTTTTGTTCTTGGAGATGAATGCAACTGGATTACACCACCAATTTCACAATTACATCCCACCCTCAGAATTGATATGGACACCTCACGTAATTTACTTGACCGTGTTACAGAAATGTCACCATATTTTCAGTCCAAGCTAGAGGTTTGGACATTTGAGAACATATAGTACGAAAGTTAAGGGTGGACCAAACATATAGGCTTTTGTCAAATATATACTTCCCTCCATCCTATAATATAATACGTTTTTGCAAGCTAGCAAAAATGTCTTATATTATGAGATGGAGGGAGTAGTTGAGGCGTCAAACTCTCGACAAAATAGTTTATCTAAACTTGGGCTATGACTTCCAAGTTCAAGATAAGCTTTTCTTTTCCTCTTCTTAGAATTTACGTAACAAATACGAATGGTATACAAAGAATTACCTAAGCGGTATTGCTAGGGGCATGAGTACATTAATAGACAATACAAATGTAGTCCGCCAAGCATGTACAAATGTTTTCAGGCAAACTCTATTTAACATAGGAAGCAATAAATAGCTTGGTATACAAGCAAATTTTGTACCTAGCTAAGCCGTTTTAGCCTGTCCTGGTGACCTGGTCCATGCATGCGTGCATGATCAGTCCCCCGTCTGGTCTCCCGGTCCGGACCCTGCGTTACATAGGCACCTGCAGCTCGCTAGGTAGCTACATGCAGCAGGGATGAGTAGACGCAGCCATATGTGTATGTAGGCTAGTCTTGCCTCTTGGCTCTCTCCCTCCCTCGTCGCCTCTACGGCTATGTGGGTAGCAGTAGGTTCATGTCGTGAACTCCTCAGTACTGAAGTGTAATGTGTCCAAAAATAATGCAGTGGTCCCTTGACAGATATACAAGATCATTAAAAGAAGGTGTCCTGGAGAGAGAGGAGGAGGATGGTATGAGAAAAAAGAAAAAGGTAAGTGGCATTCACTTTTGGTGATTTGACCTCACCATGCACTGAGTAGCAACAGGAGGGCAGATGCATGGAGCTTGCAGGGCTGTGCAGTGCATAGATCTATCTCCCCATCTTCTCTCTGCATGCGTGCATGCATGGCCAGACCACCACCCCGTCCGACCATGCTAGCCAGAATCACCTCTTTCACTGTACTTGCCACTTCGTTCCACTTAACTAAAGTTAATGAACCATGGCCAATATATTTTGAATTACTTAAGATTGCATGAGCATGTTGATCTAAATGTTTCTCGATCGACAAACAGCAGGAAATGTTCCTACCCTGTGTCTATATAGAAAAACAAAGAATACCATTGTATAGAAGGAAGGGGGCTATAATATAAGTTGTATCCAAGATGGGAAGCTTTGAAGGTACTCCCTTCATCCCATAATGCAAGACGTAAATGCATTATGGGACGAAGGGAGTACTTGCTTTTTATCCTGTGAGCAACTCAGAATGAGACCCTCTTTGAGATTTCTGCTACAACTGTTAGCGCTATGATCTTTATTATGAAAGGCTTTCTCACTTGTTTGCTTCCAAATGTTCCAGCATATGCTATAATGATGACTGTCATGTCAAAAGGTCTTTTAATGCCTCATTAGCGAGCTCCACTTGAAGTCTCTATTGGGAAAAATGATGCCTAGGAGCCGCTTAGGCACCCTTAGATGCTAGGCAACAATCACAGACCATGTGGGGGTGCGACGCGAATGGCACAGGCAATGTCGTACTTATTCCACTTTCTTGTTTTGAACTCGTGACATGTAGTAACGCTCAGTTTTGAATATATAAGTTTGGTTGTCGCTGTGGGGGGGATGACCCCCGGGTAGGCCCAAGACGGCAAACAGCGCTTCGATAACATCGGGGCGACTAACGCTCCTCGGTCCGGCTGCCCGGCCGGCTCGCCGACCCGGCTGCTCCGGCCGGCTTGCCATCCCGGGTAGCCTCATCCGCACCGAATAGCATTTCAAGACATCGGGGCTAGCAAAGCCCCTCATGACAACTAGCCACACCGCCGGCTTCCAGAAGACGACGCCCTCTTAGAAGGCGGCTTTGGGGGCGGGCCGACTCCCAGCAGTCGGCCCCTCCTCCTCCTCGGAGTTTGCACTCACCCACCATGACGAGACTGTGCGTGGCTAGAGTGCTACCTACTTCCCAGAATCCCGGAAGGGCGTGGCTATAGTGCGCACTAACCAAACGGCCACCTACCCACATGGCGCGGGACTATAGCCATACGATGTACGACGCGGCGGTCGTCAGCAAGGGTAACGCTATAGCAAAAGGCAATCAGCATGGCCCGCAGGCGGCGGCCCTACCTGTCGGCCGGATTCTCTGCAGCCGATGGGACCCTCCAGAGGCGGGCCCTAGCAGCCGACGGAGAACCCCGCGACCTAAGACACTGATGTCCGGGTCGTACACCCGGCCGTATTACCATTGTACCCCTGGGGGATCGGCCTATAAGACCCCCCGGGCTCACCCATGCAAAGGGGTTGAGCTCTCATTCCACACCATAGCAAGGAGAAGAGGGAGAGCTCTATGCTTCTTCCTCCTCTAGCAACACAACTTTAGGAGTAACTCTGTACTACGCATACACATCATATATATTCAGACATGCAGGAGTAGGGGTATTATCTCTCTGGAGAGCCTCGAACCTAGGTAAACCACCGCATGCTGTTTGCCCAATCTCGTCCCCGGATCTCCGCTGCAGATCATTTGCGCTAACCTCAAGCCACCCCGTGGCATCTGTCGTCGCGTGTACCCGCCCTAGAGATTACCACGACAGTTAGCGTCCACCGTGGGGCTAGCTACTGCTGAAACCGCAATTCGGGCGGGACCATCTTCATCATCATCACCGCGGCATCGCGCTGTCTCTCCAGTAGCGCTCGCGGGCTCGAATCGACACGCTCCCAGGGCTATCACGCGGGACGACGTGTCCTCATCATTGACCTCGCCCTTTTTGTCATCGTCACTTCGGCGTCCTCGTTGTCTCTCTGGCAGCCCTCGGGGCTCGACATCGACGCGGCTCCGGAGCGGCCGCAAGGTACAACGCGTCCTTGCTGCCCGTCCTGGCGGCCTTTCGCCTCGCTCCCGTGTGCCGCACCACCGCTCCCGACACCCGTGCTTCACCTCACTGCTCCGCTCGTCGCCGGCAAGTGCACCGCCTCCACGGTCCGCCATTCGCCGAGCTGCTACCCCCACCGCTGGACCTGCTCACGCTCGTCCGCGGGTGCCTCCCGCCGCAGCCGCTCCCGCTCACTTACATGCTGACCATACATTGCCTATGCATCAGCCAAATCCAAGCCATATACCACGTGTACAATGGCCATATACTACTCGTACCGAAAACATATAGTAGAACACCTGCACCAGGCCCTTCATATCTAGCCATCTATTTTACGCATCGCGATTCGTGCAAACACATTTCTCGTTTTTGTTTCTCTCACATAAAACATGTTTTGAAGTTCAAACCTTTGCAGCGTGGCAAAGTTTCCTATCTAGAATCTAGGATAAATCATTCAGATTTTTTTGTCAAATATAAATATACAAATTATGATTTTCTAGATTAAAAAATCATTTTTTGTATATTTATGTTTGACAAAAAATTCTGAAAGATTTGTCCTAAATTCTAGATAGAAGGCTTTGCCACGCTGCAAAGGTTTGAAGTTCAAGACATGTTCTATGCGAGAGAAACAAAGAAGAAAAGATTTCATATAGAAAGTTAGTTGTGTGGCGCAGATCTTAAGGCAATATTGGACAGCCAGAGTAGCAGCGCGCGGGTGCAGATGTTCTAAAAATCCACGTCCCTACTCGTACACTTCCCAAATCAAAAACACACGCCATATATGCCCCACACAATGGCGTTTTTTGCGCCATGCTTCGTACATCTCCGGCCTTCCCCGCGTCGCCTTCGCGTTCCGCGCCGACTACTCCCCACACCGGCTCTGTGCCGTATCGCTGCGCCTGAACCGCCGTCGGTCGCGTCCGCCTCGCACCTATCGGGTTCCCTGCGCCGGCTGCTCCCCGTGTCGCCTTCGCGTTCCGCACCGGCTGCTCCCCGCGCCGCCTTCGCATTCCGCGTCGGCTGCTTCCCACGCGGCCTTCGCGTTCCGCGCCGGCTGCTCACCACATCGGCTTCACGCCGTATCGCCACACCGCGCCACGTGCGGCCCTGCTTGCCCCGCCGCCGACTCGCTGCTAGCTGGCTGCGCCGCTCCAGCCTTCCCGCCTACGTGCGCCGGCCCCGTGTCGGCTCTGCCTCCACCCATGTCGGCCCGACTCTGCATCCACGCGCCCGTCTCAGCATCTGGGCACCCACGGCCTTCCGGGTCCCCTCGCCCCGGCTGCCCCGGACCGCGACCAGCTGCTCTGCTCTGCCTGCCGGCTCCGGCTCGCGCCTGCCGCGCGGGCCGCCGGCTCTGCCCCCGCTGGGTTGCCCCCGTCGCTAGCGCGTCCTGTAAGCCAGCCCCGGCTTCCCACATCGCCTCCGCTTGGCTGCACCGGCCTCCCTCCCCGTCAGGTCTGCCCTGCGTCGCATCACCGGCTTGGCGCTCGCTGGCTCGCCCCTGCATCCTGGCCTACCGGCTCCGCCCCACCACCCGGTCGCCCGCCGGCTTCGCTCACTCCTTCCTGCTCACGCTATCCGGCTCCTCAAACTGCTAAAAGAAGAAACAGAGGGCCGGCTTGCCAAAAAAAGGCATCGGCTGCAAAAGAGAGAAAAGAAAAAAGAAGGCTGCCAGACGCCTCCATCTGCCCGCGATGCCGCACCCCGACGCCTCGCCGGCTTGCTAAGCTGGCTCGGCTGCATCCCGCTCTGCTGCCTGGTCAGTCGGACCCGACCGGCCGGGACCCCCTTCGAGCATCCGGAGGCTCGAAGGCTACCCTAGTGGGTGTGCCGGCACGCTCCGCGAGCGCCAAGCCGTCGGTTGCAAGCTGACAGCCGGCTGTAATCGACAACCTCTGCCTCGTCTACACCAAAACCAATGTGAGCTCCTCGCCTGCATACTATCGTGCCACGCACAAACACGGATAACCTCGAGCGACACTTGGGGACCACCTCCGTCTTTATTATAGTTACACCACTATTCGCCCCGGCGCCAGCTAGTCTTGGCCCAGAGGCTAGCCGCTCGGCCTGATACGTTCGTTCCCGCAGATGGATTAGTAGCGCATATGGTACCAAAGTCCCACCCTCAGCCATAGACCGCTACGCGGCTGTCCGGCAAGCAAGAGCAAAAGCTGAAGGTCGCCGCACGTGAAAAACGTCCGGGAGAAGACGACATGGGCAACTCGGTCGTTTCCTTTATGAGTATCTAGTCGGTCGAATCTGCTCTTGTAGTTCGAGTACTGTACGCTCCATTCCGTGGCCCACTCTCAGCCACAGACCGTCACGCGGTTGTCCGGCTAGCTAGAGCGCGAGCCAAAGAGCGGAGGGGCCATGAAAAAGATTGAAGGGGGCTTGGATGAAACCGAGTCAGCACCATCTGCATAAAACTTGCACTACCAAAAGCAAACATTTGATATATCTATGCGGACTAACCTTGTCTTTTGCACGATCATCTCCGTGGGGAACCCCCTCCTCGCCCGGAGGCTCGGAGGCTACACCCAGTGGGCGCACTTGCGCGCCCCCACTCAGAATATGCTGCGCCTGTTGCACGTCCGCTGCCGGCTGCAACCGGCATCCTCAACGCCATCGTCTACACCAACAACCGTGAAGACGCTCTGCCCAACTTTCCCAAATTGCTCGGAGGCTCGAAGGCTACACCCAGTGGGTGCGCTCGCGCGCCCCCACTCAGCCGGCGGACCATGCGTCTGTGCCCGGCAGGGCCCCACGCGCGCCCACTCAACTGGCGGACCCCGCGTCCACGCCCGGCAGGGCCCCGCGCCCACTCAGCTGGCGGAACCCGCGTCCACGCCCGGCAGGGCCCCGCGCCCACTCAGCCGGTAGATCCCGCGTCCGCGCCCGGCAGGGCCCTGCGGCAACTCAGCCGGCAAACCCCGCGTCCGCGCCCGGCAGGGCCCCGCGGCCACTCAGCCGGCGGACCCTACGTCCACACCCGGCAGGGCCCGGCGTCCATCAGCCGACGGACTTCACGTCCGCTCCCGGTAGGTCCCCGCGTCCATCAGCCGGCGGACTTCGCATCCGCTCCTGGTAGGGGCCCGCGCCCGTCAGCCGGCGGACCCCGCGTCTATGCCTGGTAGGGCCCCGTGTCCATCAGCCGGCAGACTTTGCGTCCGCGCCCGGCAGGGCCCCATGCCTGTCAGCCAGCGGACTTCGCGTCCGTGGCTGGCAGGGTCCCGTGCCCATAAGCCAATGGACTCCGCGTCCATGCCCAGCAGAGCCCCACGACCACCAGCCGGTGGACTCCGTGTCTGCGCCCGGCACCCTCGACGTCGCCATCGGCTTCATCATCAACAACAAGACTCTCCGCCCAACTTTTCGAAGTTGCCCGGAGGCTCAGAGGGTACACCTAGCAGGTGCGCTCGTGCGCCCCAACGGATGCAATCCAGGCCCACTGTGGTCCGCAGCCGGCCGATATCAACATCTTCTACATCAACGCCTGCTAATATCCTCCGCACAACTTTTCCAAGTTGCCCAGAGGCTCGGCGGCTACTGTCGGGGGGATGACCCCCGGGTAGGCCAAAGACGGCAAACGGTGCTTCGATAACATCGGGGCGTCTAACGCTCCTTGGTCCCGCTGCCCGGCCGGCTTGCCGACCCGGCTGCTCTGGCCGGCTTGCCACCCTGGGTAGCCTCATCCACACCCAATAGCATTTCAAGACATCGGGGCTAGGAAAGACCCTCATGACAACTAGCCACACCACCGGCTTCACGAAGATGGCGCCCTCTTAGAAGGCGGCTTTGGGGGCAGGCCGACTCCCAGTAGCCGGCCCCTCCTCCTCCTCGGAGTCTCCACTCACCCACCATGATGAGACGGGGCATGGTTACTGTGCCGCCGACTCCCCCAAATCCCGGAGGGGCGTGGCGGTGCGGGACTGTTGCCATACGACGCACGATGCGGCCCTCGTCAGCAAGGGTCATGCTAGAGCAAAAGGCAATCAGCATGGCCCATAGGCGGCAGGCCCTACCTGTTGGCGGGATTCTCGGCAGCCGGTGGGGTCCTCCAGAGTCGGGCCCCAACAGCCGATGGAGAACCTGACAACCTTAGACACTGACGTACGGGTCCTACACCAAGCCATATTACAATTGTACCCCTGGGGGGTCGGCCTATAAGACCCCCCTCCCCCCGAGCTCACCCATGCAAAGGGGTTGAGATCTCATTCCACATCATAGCAAGGATAAGAGGGAGAGCTCTACCCTTCTTCCTCCTCTAGCAACATAGCTCCAAGAGTACCTCTGTACTGGTACGCATACACGGCATATATATTCGGACATGCAGGAGTAGGGGTATTATCTCTCCGAAGAGCCCCGAACCTAGGTAAACCTTCGCGTGCTATTTGCCCAATCCCGTCCCCGGATCTCCATTACAGCCTTGCCCTCACCTCAACCCACCCCGTGGCATCTGTCGTCTCGCGTAACCGCCCTCGAGATAACTACGACAGTCGCGCCAATATATACCGTACTCCCTCCATGTAGGTTGGGTCACTGAAGTCCAAATTAGACATAAAACACGATGGTGATGGACCAGTCTACCCTCGTCCTGGTTTACTGCTCCCCATCATAATCTGTGTGAAACTTTGACCATAAATTTGACTAACAAAAGGTTCATGCATGCCAGCAAAACTATATCATTGAAAACTATGTTCAAATACAAATCAAACTATATAAGTTTTATTGGCATGCACTAACATTTTGTCAATCAAATCTTTGGTCAAAATTTAGCACAAATTACAAAAGGGATTAATAAACCAGGACCTAGGTAGTACACCAGGACGAAGACAGTGATACTACATATAATTAATGCCAAATAAGAGCAAGGGATCACACATGTCATTTACGACTAGAATAAAAATGCCATAAGCTAATAAAACATTAAGGCCACGAGGCGATGTAGTGCTGGTTATAGGAGGCAAGGAGAAAGATGCATCCATCGATGATGTCCACCTCCTCGACACAGGGTGCCGGCCCACCGAACGACGGCTAAGTAGTAGCGGATTTCATGGCCAGGTCGACGTGCTTCTGAACAATGGCGTCCAAAGATTCCATCCGCTGGAAGAACGCCAACGTCTTTCTGTCCTTGCTGGCCTTGTAGTGGCCTAAGTAGACGATTTCCTCGTAGACGTGGATGTGCAGGTCGACGGTTTCTTGCATGGTGAGGCGCTGCGCGGTGAGTGCGGCCTCGAGGTGCACATTCTTCGTCACGACCTCCGGCAGCTGCAGGGCCACTAGGGCTGGAAAGAGTTCGTCACCATGGAGGCCGATGAGGGTGGTAGGCAATGAGGAGCCTGGGCACGCCGGTTGGAGCAGTATGGCAAGGTCGTATGTGCGCTTCTTGACGGCAGTGAACTTGTGGATGGAGCAGACTATCATGTCCTCCATGCAAGCGGCGAAGCCGGCGTTGGCGATGGATACGACGCTGGCGGTCGCCAGCACCGTCTGGAAACGCTGCACAGTGCGGGGCCGCACACCGGCATCTTGAATGATCTGGCACAGCCGACTGCCGCTTGTGTCCATCGCCTCCATAGGTGCTTCTGGCTTCTGGTTACTTGGTCATGGATTGGAGTGAGCAATGTTGCGCAGAGAGTAGGAGTAGATGGATTGGAGTGGTGGGGCACCTTTATATGAGAGTCCAAACTATGTTGCATTCACATCATGCTGGCCCTATTCTGTTTCTCCAATTAATTCCCTCTGCATGCTAATTGAGGATGCTTCATTGACCATTCAACGTCTCGGGAGCTGCTACCCTCTGCCTCATTGGCATTCAAGCCGTATTAATGTAAATACAGGTCAAGAAGAGACTAGTCATTTACTACATTGTGCACCGCGACCATTTGGGGGTGCGACTAGAACGGCACAGGCATGCTGTACTTGTTCCACTTTCTCGTTTTGAAATCGTAACTTGTAGTAACGGTCGGTTTTGAATATATAAGTTTGGTTGCCACGCCAATATACACAATACTCCCTCATGTTGGTTGGGTCACTGAAGTCAAAATTATTCACAAAACATGATGGAGACGGACCAGTCTACCTCCGTCCGGGTTAATTGCTCCCTATTGTAATCTATGCCAAATTTTGACCATAAATTTGACTAACAAAAGGTTCATGCATGTCACCAAAATTATATCATTGAAAACTATGTTCAAATACAAATTGAATGATATAATTTTGGTTTACATGCACTAACATTTTGTCAGTTAAATCTTTGTTCAAAATTTAGCACAAATTACAAAAGGGACTATTAAACCAGGACCTAGGTAGTACACCAGGACGAAGAAAGTGATACTACATATAATTAATGCCAAATAAGAGCAAGGGATCACACATATAATTTATGACCAGAATAAAAATGCCACACACTAATAAAACATTAAGGCCATGAGGCGACACAGTGCTGGTTACAGGAGGCAAGAAGAAAGATGCATCCATCGACGATGTCCACCTCCTGACTCAGGGCACCGGCCCACCGAACGGAGGCTAAGTAGCAGCGGCTTTTCTGGCCAGGTCAACGTGCTTCTAAACAATGGCGTCTAGAGATTCCAACCGCTGGAAGAAGGCCAATGTCTTTATGTCCTCATTGGCCTTGTAGTGGCCTAATTACACGATTTCCTTGTAGACGTGGATGTGCACGTAGACAGTTTCTTGCATGGCGAGGCGTTGTGCAGCGAGTGTGGCCTCGAGGTACACATTCTTCGTCGCGACCTCCGGCAGCTGCAGGGCCACAAGTGCTTCAAAGAGTTCGTCACCTTGGAGGCCGATAAGGGTAGCAGGAAACGAGGAGCCTGGTGCGCGAGCTGGAGCAGTACGGCAAGGTCGTCAACGCGTTTCTTGGTGGAGGTGAACTTGTGGATGTAGTCAACCATCATCCGGTACATGCCAGAGGTGAAGCCAGCATCCACGAGGGATATGATGTTGGCGGTTGCCAGCACTGTCTGGAAACGCTGCGTGGTGCGGGGACATAGGCTGGCGTCTTGGACGATCCGGCACAGCCGACTACTGCACGCGTTCATTGATGCCATGGGTGCTTGTGGCTTCTGGTTAGTTGGCTTGGTCTTGGATTGGAGTGGACAGTGTTGCGCAGAGGCTAGGAGTAGATGGATTGGAGTGGTGGGGCGCCTTTATATGACAGTCCAAACTGCGTTGCATTCACATCATGCTGGCTCCATTCTGCTTCTCCAATTACTTACCTCTACATGTTAATTTAATGCGGAGACATCATTGACCGTTCAACATTTCTAGAACCGCTACCCTCTCCCTCGTTGGCATTCAAGCCGTATCAATGTAAATGTGTGTCAAAAAGAGACTAGGCAGTAGTAGTATACTCAATATTGTGCACCGCGACCAAGGCGGAGAGGAAAACGAGAGAACTACATATTTATTTATAGTGTAGATTCACTCATTTTGCTCCATGTGTACTCATTTATGGGGTAGTCACTTGTTGAAATCTTTGGAAAGACAAATACTATTAAGAGCAAGTACAATAGTGAGCTTATAGCCTGCTTACATGGCAATTTTGTCTATGTGGAGGAGAGAGACATAAAAAAGTATAATCTCATGCAAGAGCCTGGCTATATGCATGCACCAAGGCAGATGCAATAAATGTGAGGGAAGAGATAGAGTGAAGATGAGAGGTAGATGCAATAAATGTGAGGAAAGAGATTGAGTACTAATCTTATAGCCAACCTTATAGCTAAGCTTGTTGTATATGTGTTGGCTATAAATGATATGGCAACATCTTATAATCAGCAGTTGGCTGTATTATTAACTTATTTATGTCTCTCTCCTCCATATAGGCAAAGTTGCCATGTAAGCATGCTATAAGGCTGGTCATAGTGGGGAGTAACCTATACTAGTGTCATGCGTATGACACTAGTCTAAGTTACTACCTTCATAGTGCAAAGTAACATGGTATTAGTGTCATATATGGTTTCATGTATTAGCTTGTAGACTCATTGTGGCACCCTGGCTCAGAGAAACCGGACCGTCCTGTATTCCAGACCAGAGATCGAGGAGAAGTCTTATGGAATACAACACTTCTTATCATAGAACAAATCTGCTCTTTATTACAACATGGATATGGGTACAAGGGGTTCGGATATAACAGGGAGTTACATCGGCACAGCGATGCTACGCCTGCCATAGTTGCTCTATGCAGGCAACATAACAACAGAAGCACCGGAACAACGACGACGGTGCTGAACTCCATGCCGCAGGGACTCTGTCTAGAATGCTTATCCTAGCTTGCAAACAAGGGATGCACGGCAAACAAGCAATCAAATCCGGCATGACCTGCAAACTGGCATGACACGCGAGGTCAGTATTTTGAATGTACTTGCGAGCTCACAGCAACCAAAAGCAATCCAGACAAACAATAGCATGGCAGTTACAGGTTAACAAGGATTAACATGATACCATCAGATCAATCATAGCATGAACAATATGAACATGATACAACTAGAACAATATGAGCATGGCATGAACATATGAACATGATGGTACTAGCATGCAACATGACGACACTATCATGCACCAAATTACTCTGCTCGGGGTTACCTTGTAACCATCACATGCATCACTTACCATCGTGGACATCACACGATCATGTTAGGATCCAATCAAGATTGGTATTAACCATACTGGAGTAATCATTACTTGGCAACAAGGAGCTTGACCTTTTCCCATGATTCTCGCATAACACCACAAATATCCAACAACTCGGTATCCTCGATATCACGGTGATCCTCTCATGATCACATAAAGATCAGCCAACTTCGGTATCCATGATACCACTGTGATGCTCTCACGATCACATAACCAACTTCTTTTATCATCGAACCGGGGTTGTTATTAAGCACATTATTATTATTGTTAACCCATAGTGTGACCGACTATGAACTGGGCCCTTATCCGCAGGCATGGCTATCGATGGATTTAAAACACACTCTGCAGAGGTTAGTACACTGTACCCACACCACGGAACCCATGGACTCACACTCCCATTTGTGGACCACGGCGTTCCGACAAAACCGATCTATTGCCCATGACACTCTCCCGGCCACTCTGATCAACTCCCCACTGGGCTATGTCCTGGGTGGTCCCGTATCAACCAATGACACCCAACAGCCACCATCGTGGCAAAACAATAAACGGTCCCAAATGGGGACATGTGCACATAACCAAAATTAGGCTCACAAGGCTTATGTCGTCCTACCCGGCGAAGGTAGCGCCTGCGCATAACCTTCCCTCTTTGGAGGCACCGGCGAGAGGCATGATAATAGACCCAGTTAGGACCCCCCATAAGGCAAGTGTGGATGCACTGGTCAGCTCGATTTGGTGGCACCATGACTCAGCCAACAGATGTTCAAGTTTGAATATTATCCAGTTAAGCTTCAATGCAATAAGCTGAGCCATAACAGATTAACATGATGCAACTACGATGCATGGGCATTATATCAACATAAGCATGGATGCAACATCATTTCCTAACATATCAACAATAATAAATCATATATCTGACTGCGCATGGCATACTGACTAGCATGAACATCATGAGCATCCACTACTCAGAAACAAAGCATGACCACTAGCATCAACAAGAAATACCATGCAAGAACATAACAACAATACTACCAGGTAAGCATATAACCAGCTAGATGCAAAGAAACATGCATATCAACAGTACTTCATAACCAACAATAGTCATGCAACGAAGAACATTACCAATACAAAAATGTACTACTACCAAGCCTGATATCCGAAATAAATACTAGCAACTAGTACATGATTACCAGGTGCATAAAAACATAGCATGAAAGTGAACATGAAACTATAAGCATCACCGAAACAACAATAACAGTAGCAAAACCAGCAGACATTTATTAAATATTCAAGTTGGAAACCATGGCTACTGCATGACCATCATGCAGGTGGGTGTTGTGGCTTGCCTGGGGGTGAAGGATGCACCGGGGAGAAGTGCGGGAAGCTCGTGGAAGGATTCGCCGGAAAAGATTCTCTCTTGGAGGGGGGCTGATGAGGGGCAAGGGCATAAAGGTCATTTTCAAAATGTGAACACATTATGAAAATGACACCAACATGAGAGGCTCGAAGAGATGAAGACATGGGCTTTGGAATCACTTGATTCGGATTCACGGTTAAAAAGATACGATCGTTCGTTCATTAGCAGAAAAAACAAATAAAAGAATATGATTTTGTGTTGTTAACGGGTGAACGTTCACAAACTAGAGGTTTGGGCCGGCAGCTGAAAAGGGAGAAAACACATTCTCCGAAATACGCCTTTGAAGAAGAGGAAGCATAAAACGCACTGAAGAAGCATCAAAGTACGCTTACTCAAAAGGGAAAGCACATTCTTAGAAATCTGTGTCAACTTATCCCAGTCAGCAGTGGCGGGGCCGGCTCCTATCTCACTGACTGGTGGGCCCCGTCACTGTTTCTCTCTCCTCCCTTGCCTTCTCCTTCTTCCTCTCGACAGAAGTAGGGGAGGTCGCGGCCAGGCGCGCGCGCCGGCGACCCCCGGCGGCCCCGGCCACTACTGATGGAGCTCGGACAACTAGTAAGCTTGGGAGGAGGTCGCACACCCACCCTGGCGATGCACGGACACTGATGAGGCTCGACACAAGGACGATCAGGAGGATGGCAGACGAGGCCCGTGGCCGGAGTTGGGGACGGGGCTGGAGTTGGTCCGGCAATGAACAGAGGGGTGGGAGAGGTACGCTGGAGTCTGTGTGATCTTTGGGTGGTGGAGCGGAGGAGGGGAAAGCTTGGCATTGGGCCAATTTAGGCCAAATCCGAGGTGGACATGGCGGACATGGAAGAGGAATGAGGGGCTCTGGAGCTCAAGGAAGAGGTCGAGAGGGGCTGGGTGGAGGAGGAGGCCGCTGGGATGCTCAGAGTGGCTCGCGGCTGGCCCTTATATAGGCGGGGCGAGGATGCCGATCCGGAGGCCGCCGTGCACGTCCAGCTGATGCTCTGGCGCGAGGAGATTCACGGGGAGGGAGGGGAGACGCGTCCAAATGGTTCATGGGTAGGAAAGGGCCACGAGATAGCTCGAGAAGGCTCGAGGAAGACAACAGCCAAGAGCAGAGGCAGCTAACGCACTATGCTCCCATGGGCACATGTTGTTCATCGACGGGGACGACTCGTGGGAAGAGGACGGAGGGGGCCAGGGCTCCAGATGGATGGCAACGACGCGAGGAATACGTTGGACATGGCCAGGCAATGAGGGGACGAGAGCATAGAGGGGGAGAAAAAGACAGAGGCGCCAGAGCACGCATATGTCATGCCAAAACGGTGGTCACCGCGTAGGCTGGCATGGAGGCAATGCAACGGGCTGGCAAAAGATGTCTGGTGTGTTGTATCTCCGGGTATAAATCATAACTGAGGTGATGAATTGATCAGTGGCGCAAGTTTGCTGCAGCATACTTGTCTCAAATGGTGAGGTGAAAGGAGATAGCCACTGAGGAACAAATGATGTCAGTGGTGTTTAGGATAAGGGAGGCTACAATCCTGGTAATTATGGAGGGATTTGGATCAAAGATTAATATAGTTGCTTAACAACTGCATAATCTGGTCCAGAAACTAGATCATGAAGTACCACTCACTAGGAGTGATGGATTGATTTAAAAATGAACATGGAAAGATGATTTGGGCATATGAGAGAGCCATAAAACACTTATGCCATTTGGCCAAGCCAAAATGGTACTTCCTTCATGCAGCACCTCTCTGGATAGAAACTTGGGAAAAATCCCGAGGGAAAATGGCTAGATGAAATTAGCCCAAATTTTGTGGAGAGAGTTTATAGGGATAGGAGAAAGCTAAGGAAAATTTTCATCCATAATGGATCAAGATAAAATAGACTTGCTTCACTAACTGAAAATTTGGATAGAAACAAAGAATTGATCCTGGGCTCACATAGATTAATGGAATGAGATGAAACTTGGAGGAGGGTCATGATATGCTCACATGAAGGAGTGTGCAAAATTTCAAATCTTTTGGATAACCCTAGCTAGTACTTCCTTCACAAAGGCTTCCCTCATACATGAACTTTGAAAAATCACTGAGGAAGATTCACTAGGCAAAATAAGTTTAATTTTGGCATGAGGCAATTATTTGGATAGGGAAAGATGTCCAAAAAGTTTTGGATCAATCAAGCAAAGATAAATAGCACTTGCTTCAGAATGTGCCATTTAGGGCAGGATAGGAAAATAATTATTTGAGGAGTATTTTTTAACATGGCAATGAATTTTTTTGCCATATTTTATGAAGATATGACCCAAACAATTTATGAGAATTATTTGTGAATTTTAGGAGTGATGCAAATATAGGTTGCTTCACAACCTAGGGCAAATAGGATAATTCCTTTAATAGAAAAGGAATATTCATAATAAAAATAATATTGGGATTTGGGCCAGGATGAAAATGACAGGGTATTGGGATAGATTTGGGGATTACAATCCACTCTGGAAATAAAGAAGAGGTCATCTTCTTCAGTTTCCATACCACATAGCCACGGAAAAAGAAAACTCAAGCAAAATACTCATAAAATCAAAAGAAAAAGAAAGGGCCAAAAATCAGGATGTAACACTCATCCTATCTTCGGAAGCACTATGTTACAGTAACATATTATGTTACAACCTCTCATTAACTTCTTGCCACATAAGAAAAAAATTCTTGGAGTGTGCTATGTTACTTGCTAAGTTACTCTCAGGCTAGTCATAATGGGAGTAACTTAGATAGTAATATAACACATCCCAAGACAAATTTGCTTATGTGGCATGGAGTTAATGAGGGGAGAGATGCTTGTGGTGACATATTATGTTATTTCAACATAACACACCCCGAGGTAAAATGAGTCTATATCTCAATTAATGAAGGCTTGCATGTTATCATCTATATGTTACTACCAATTATGAAGGTACTAACATAGACTAGTAATATATGCAAATTACAGGTCTAAGTTACTCCCCACTATGACCAGCCTCATTATGAATAGCGTAAGCCCACTATTGTACTTGCTCTGAACTGACCGCTGCATGTCGTGGTAGGTACTACGTCCCACGTCTCTCATTGGTTGATTTCTATTCATGTCTAGAAACAAGAAACGTGGTCGGGTTTGTTTTGGGATTATTTGATTTTTGTAAGATGACTATTACTAGAAATCACCACAATAATCGTAAGATCTGCATCCGATGGTGGCACCTATTGGACGCAAACAGTAGTAAAAAAGAATTGCCACAAAACTACCACACCACGGCCCACCCCTACACAAAGATTGCCACGCGAGCATTCGCAACTGCCACGTTAGTGTTGTGCTTGGCTCTTTGCCTCTTGGAGATACGAACATGATGTTACTACTTCTACAGTATCGAATCAACTGCTGCATGTCCGTCCACCACGTGCGGGAGGGATAGCTTGTTGTAGTGAGCAAAAACATGTCCTCGTCTGCGAGCCACCACGCACATGGGTGAGGGAGAGGGCGTACTACTAGTAAAATCAAGCTTCTCCTTGTTGTACAAGTTGACGAGACACATCACAACACTGGCCCCACATGCTTGCCTCTAAACTTGGCTAAAACACCCGCAATATACAATATATTTGCTGCAACCTCTAACATTTACCCACCACAAATTAATATATATACACCACCAGATCAACGTGCAAACTACAATCACCAGGATGACAGGTAGGTCTAGAAGATTATTTTAATCAGAAAAATGCTTCGAACGGCCTCATAGCATGGAGCCGACTCCAACGATTTTAAGCTTAGAGGCACGGTACACGTTATCCTAGACTATGTCACTATACTACCTCGCCTACACATGAAACTGCCACACGAGCGTTTGGGTTGCACTTGGCTCTTCGCCTCTTAGGGAAGTCGAATAATGATGGTACTACTACAGTGGAGTACTACTAGTATGCTTCTGGCCATCTGACACCGAATGAACTGCTACATGTGTTGATTTAATGCACCTTGAAGTAGTATGAATATGTGATGGTAAAACTTTCTAATGCCCCGGCCCTAAAGCGAGAGATGCTTGCGCACGAGGAGGGCGAGATCATGCCGATGGAACAGGACCCGGCGATGGAGCTCTCTATGGTCTCTATGGACCTCACCTTGCTCCACTACCCCTTGTGCCTCCGCCCCTTGAAGCCTCCAGTGTATGAGGTTCGAATATGCCTCGTCCGTGCGGACAATCGAGCAATGTGCATGTTTCTTGATTGATGTTTTTTTTGATTGATTTGTGTAGTGCACGGGAGGGCATCTGGCCTGTGCAGACTGCCGCGGCGAGCGCCCTGGGAACTAGTGGTAGTGCCAGAAGTGCGAGCGCAGCGGCGGCTTCGACGTGCAGAACACGGCAATGGACACCGTCCTCTCCTCGGTGAGGGTGGAGTGCCCGCATGAAGGTTGTGGGCTCTATGTTACTTACCACAAGCTCACCGGTCACCAGAGTGTGTGTCTGCTCGCGCCCTGCGAATGCACTATGCCCGTTTGCGGCTATGAAGGCCCGCCGCCGGCACTCCCCCACAACATCAGCACCGTGCATCCCATGCCCGTGCACAGGATCCAGTATGGCAAGGTGCTCCAGCTGCAAGTGCCAGTGTCGGAGTCGTGGATCTTGCTGTTCGCGAGGAGGATGGCCACGCGTTTTTCTTGGTCGGCGGCATGCTCGATATTGGCGTGCCTATCGGTGTGTCGGTCGTCTGCATTAGAGCGGGGGTGTCCCCACCACCGCACTACGCGGCCAAGTTGTGGGCGAACGGCCTGCCGGGGGAGCCCAAAGGTAGGAACAACACCGTCAAGGTGGAAATCTAGGTGACAAGCAGCAAGAATCCTGGCGACGTCGCCGTGCATGAGTTGACCTTCTTCACAGTTCCACCCAAGCTGTTGGCCGGGGCTGGGTTGTCGAGGATGGTGTCCCTCCAGATTCAAATTGACAAGCTCACCTCCTAAATGATTCGACAGTGCCTTCTGTTTATCTTAGTAATATGCTAATATAGAGGTTAGCTTGGTCTACTTTAGCTTAAGAGATGGTGGGTTTTGGTGGTGATGCAGCAATTACTTCGACATCAGATCAGCAGTTAAAGTAATTTCCAACAGTCGAACGGATATTTTGTGTCTGTTGGATATAAAGATCCTCTGGGTAAGAAGTATAAGTAGCTTATATGCTTGTTTGTTGAGGAAGTGTTGCATACTTCTGCGAATTGACGCGACACATCAAAGTAGTAGTACTACTACTAGTACTCACCCGACTGCGCACCAGGTAGACGAAGCTCATGTCATGTTGGTGCCGTGTGCGGCCCGCAAATTAACCAAAACCTTGCGCCTCCATCTTAGCCTCTGAGTTTTAAACTTATAAATCTCAAGGCCAAGGAGCAATGGGAACCTATGATAGAGCCAATCGGATGGTTGAGAACACTACAATTCTTAGCTATAGATGTGTGTGTGAGAGAGGACGAGTGCATGCGTGCACCTCTTCTCTTCGTGTATAACATACTAAACTCAGAGTACAAGTGTATGTGCATTGCATCAACCTAGGGAGCTAGAGATGGTGCGTGAGAGAAGTCCCGAGAGACTAGGTGTGAGCGTGGGAAAGAGGGAGAGAGATGATATGTGTCGATGTAATGCATGTGAAAAAAAAGACTAGTCTATAGCTCTCCACGAGGCTATTCCTGTCGAACGCCCCAATAACCGTAAGATATGTATCCGACGGTGCCAGGTATTGCTCATACACAGTAGTAGAAAAAGAAGTACCATGGCATATTACAAAACTGCTACACCACGGCTGAGAACGCGTGCCCATGTTACGCCATCTGAGAATAGTGTCGCACTTCAAAACTAGAACCGTCAATCAATTTTGAGCTTGCGTCTCGTCACATTCCAAATTACAGCCACACTATATTTAATTGCAAACCTGTTCACACCGATCACAACCTAAACGGTTCCCCACGTAGGAGTGTATTAGTACTCGGTTATAAATACTACTATGCCAAGATGACTGCACATTCCTCCTCAACTCCTCATCCACAAAACAAACCAGTCATTCATCATCGTTCCCTTGTGTTTGACATGGCCAGTGTGAGTTATGGGTCGAGAGATTACCACCAGGGAGAGGCGAGCTTGGAAGCGGAAGCACGAGAGATGTCCCGTCTCGCCACAAAAGCAACCGACATGTCCTGCTGCGCGGCAGTAGTAGCATAGAGGTCCCGCCGTGCCGCCGAAGCAGCACGGAGGTTTCGCCGCACCGTCGATGCAGCAGACTTGTCTAGCCGCACCGCGGAAGTAGAAGAGATGTCCCGCCGTGTCGCGAATACACCAGAGATGTCCTCGCGTGCCGTGGCAGCCTGGGAAAATGTCTCGCGGGAAGGCGATGACTCTTATAGGCGCATCCATGTGATCAGTCATAGCTAGATGGATCAGATCTCCAGCTGGGCGAGGTTGCAGGACGACATGAAAGCCTCGTTTGAACATGCTACCGGCGTCATCCGGCAATTAGGGGAGGGCAATGCGAAGCTCCGGGCCGAGCATGACCTGCTGAGGGCAAAAATCGCCGGAAGGGCAAAGAAGGCGGAGGAGACCACTGCCTTGTTGAAGAGGATGGGCGTCATTGTCAATAAACTTATGGACGAGAATGCCATGCTCCGCATCGAGCATGAAAGGCTGGTGGAGAAATTCATGGATGCTGCCAAGTAGTGTATTAAGGACATGAAACTGATGAAAGAGATCATTGCTGCCCGCCGCAAGAACTAGTCTCCGCGACCTGCAGCACCTAAAGAAAGTAGAGATCAATGAGCCAGATCATTTTATGCGTCTTCCTTCTTCTTTTGCCCTTGTGTATTTTTGGAGTAGCCGCATGTGCCTTTTTTAATTATCTTCCTAAATATGTAAGACAATTATTATCCACTGTCGTCGTCCCTATATATTTATCAATCTTGCTATAAGTCGTAGTTTATGCTATATAGTAGGCCCGTCGGATCTTACCTCAAGATCCATGCAGAATTTTCTTGCTCTCTTAAATCTCAGTCGAGTGAGACATAGCCACGCCATTAAATAGGGGCTCAAGCGCCATTAATGGAGACCTTGGGAGAGAGTTGGGCGGAAGATGGAGTTCAAAGGGCTCTCCTTCTGATAAGCACGTGCAGTGGTCAAATAGCTACCCCGCACGGCGCCTCCTAGCCAATAAAAAAGGGGACGCGTGGCGGCACGTAAATGGTAAGTAGAACACCCGCGGTTTCAATAATACTTGTGTTTCCGATTGTAATGTAACAACACTTATTCCAAAATTACCACAACATGTTGGTGCCATGTCATGACACCAAGCCAAGTTTCATGATTTTCATGCGTGTTTGGATTTGCAAGAATTAAAAAAACAAATTTCTCAATGTTTTCGGCCGAGCCACAACGCCCAAAGTTTGAATTTCATTCCCATTTCCTGCATTGGACCTAGAAATTTACCCGAGGACACACGTGATTTTTCAACCAACTTTGGTGCACTGGAACATGTGCTTGTAGTTCAAATTTGAATTATGCACATTAAATGACTATTAAAAAGGCCAGGCAAACCCGGAAAATTCCAAAATTTAACACGACACTCATATAGTTCTATGTTGCCTGTGTAAAGAAAATCAAGGGGGGAAACGCATATCGTTTTGCACACAAAGGTGACATGTTCCCTCTTAGAACCACGAGCCTTCTTGAGAGAAGCTCTGATACATCTCCGATGTATCTATATTTTTTTATTGTCCCATGCTATTATATTATCTGTTTTGGATGTTTAATGGGCTTTAATATGCTCTTTTATATTATTTTTGGGACTAACCTATTAACCGAAGGCCCAGTGCCAGTTTCTGTTTTTTTGCCTATTTTAGAGTTTTGCAGAAAAAGGAATACCAAAGGAGTCCAAACGGAATGAAACCTTCGCAATGATCTTTCTTGGACCGAAAGCAAACCAGAAGACTTGGAGATGAAGTCGGAGATGCAACAAGGGGTCCACGAGGCAGGAGGGCATGCCCAGGGGGTAGACGCGCCCCCACCCTTGTGGGCCCCTCGTAGCTCCACCGACCTAGTTCTTTTGCCTATATATACTTTTATACCCTAAAACATCAAGGGGAGCCACAAAACCAATTTTTCACCGCCGCAACCTTCTGTACCCATGATATACCATCTTGGGGCCTTTTCCAGCGATCTGTCGGAGGGGGATTCGATCACGGAGGGCTTCTACATCAGCACCATTACCTCTCCGACGAAGCGTGAGTAGTTTACCACAGACCTTTGGGTCCATAGTTATTAGCTAGATGACTTATTCTTTCTCTTTTATTTTTAATACAAAGTTCTCCTCGATGTTCTTGGAGATCTATTCGATGTAATGTTCTTTTTTGGTGTGTTTGTCGAGATCCAATGAATTGTGGATTTATGATCAAGATTATTTATAAATATTATTTGGTTCTTCTCTGAATTCTTTTATGCGTGATTTGATATCTTTGCAAGTCTCTTCGAATTATCGGTTTAGTTTGGCCTACTAGATTGATCTTTCTTGGCATGGGAGAAGTGCTTAGCTTTGGGCTCAATCTTGCGGTGTCCTTTTCCAGTGACAGTAGGGGCAGCAAGGCACGTATTGTATTATTTCCATCGAGGATAGAAAGATGTAGTTTATATCATATTGCTTGAGTTTATCCCTCTACATCATGTCATCTTCCTTAATGCGTTACTCTATTCTTATGAACTTAATACTCTAGATGCATGCTAGATAGTGGTCGATGTGTGGAGTAATAGTAGTAGATGCAGGTAGGAGTCAGTCTACTTGACACGGACGTGATGCCTATGTTCATGATCATTGCCTTAGATGTCATCATAATTATGCGCTTTTCTATCAATTGCTCGGCAGTAATTTTTTCACCCACCATAATACATGCTATCTCGAGAGAAGCCACTAGTGAAAGCTATGGCCCCCGGGTCTCTTTCCCATTATATTAAGTCTCTTTTCCATATTACTAAATCTTGTTTACTATTTTGCTATCTTTACTTTCCAATCTATACATCAAAAATACCAAAAATATTTACTTTATTATCTCTATTAGATCTCAGTTTTGCGAGTGGCCTGGGATTGACAACCCCTTTATCGCGTTGGTTGCAAGTTCTTGATTGTTTGTGCAGGTATTTGGTGACTTGTGCGTCGTCTCCTACTGGATTGGTACCTTGGTTCTAAAAAACTAAGGGAAATACTTACGCTACATTGTTGCATCACCCTTTCCTCTTCAAGGGAAAACCAACGAAAGCTCAAGAGGTAGCAAGAAGGATTTCTGACGTCGTTGGCTAGGAGATCTACGCCAAGTCAAGCCATACAAAGTACCCAACATAAACTCGTCTCCCTTGCATTACATTATTCGCCATTCGCCTCTTGTTTTCCTCTCCCCCACTTCTAAAACGATTTTCGAAAACCTTTGCCTTTTCTTCGCCCCTCTTCCATTCGTCTCTTTTCACTTGCTTCTTGTGTGCTTGTGTGTTGAATTGATTGCCTGCCATGATGGCTCAAGATAATACTAAATTATGTGACTTCTCCAATACCAACAACAATGATTTTATTAGCACTCCGATTACTCCTACTACGAATGTTGAATCTTGTGAAATTAATGCCGCTTTGTTGAATCTTATTATGAAAGATCAATTCTCCGGCCTTCCTAGTGAAGATGTCGCTTTCCATCTAAACAACTTCATTGATTTGTGTGATATGCAAAATAAGAAATATGTGGATAATGATATTGTTAAATTGAAGCTATTTCCGTTTTCGCGTAGAGATTGTGCTAAATCTTGGTTCTCATCTTTGCCTAAAAATACTATCGATTCATGAAATAAGTGCAAAGATGCTTTTATGTCTATGTATTTTCCTCCCACTAAGATCATCTCCCTTAGGAACGATATTATGAATTTTAAGCAACTTGACCATGAGCATGTTGCACAAGCTTGGGAAAGGATGAAATTAATGATACATAATTGCCCTACACATGGTTTTAACTTGTGGATGATTATACAAAAAATTTATGCCGGATTGAATTTTCCTTCTAGAAATCTTTTCGATTCGGCCGCGGGAGGCACTTTTATGGAAACCACTCTAGGAGAAGCTACTAAACTCCTAGATAATATTATGGTTAATTATTCTCAATGGCACACCGAAAGATCCACTAGTAAAAAAGTTCATGCGATTTGAAGAGATTAACGTTTTGAGTCGAAAGATAGATCAACTTATGAAATTATTTACAAATAAAAGTGTTTCTTTTGATCCTATTGATATGCCTTTGTACACTTTGATTGAGAATAATAATGAATCTATGGATGTAAATTTTGTTGGTAGGAACAATTTTGGTAACAACGCGTATAGAGACAATTTTAATCCTAGGCTTTTCCTAGTAATTCCTCTAATAATTATGGTAATTCCTACAACAACTCTTATGGAAATTTTAATAAGTTTCCCTCTGATTTTGAGAATAGTATTAAATAATTTATGAGTTCGCAAAATAATTGCAATGCTTTGATTGAAGAAAAATTGCTTAAGATTGATCACTACTGGAATCTGGCCTTTTAGCGTTCGCCAGGTCTTTGCCGTCGGCCAGCTGATGGCAAAGAGGCTCTTTGCCGTCCGCTTCCACGAAGCGGGTGGCAAAGAAAGAACGGATGGCAAAAATGCTATTTGTTGTCAGCTGCTTCTTTGTCGTCGGCCACCTGACGGCAAAAAGCTAGAAGGGAGACGACAAAGAGCCAGGTGGGCCCCATAGGGCACGGAGTGGCTAGGTCAGATTCTTTGCCGTCAGCTAGCGGACGGCAAAAGAGGTGATTACTTTGCCATCTGCTAGCCGACGGCAATGTTAGTCCTTTGCCGTCTGCTTGCGGATGGCAAAGAGGTGACGTGGGCCAGCCCTAACGGTGGCCATCATTGTCGTCTGCTACAGACGGCAAAGAAGGCCCACTTAATGGGCCGAGCTGTCTCCCCCCTCTTTCTTTCTCTCTCTCCCTCCCGTGTGCCCGCCTCTCCTCTGTCGCCGCCACCAGCCATGCCCACATCGCACTACGCCCCGCCACCCCGCCGCGCCGTCGCGCCCGTTCGCCCCCCGCCGCCCGGCCTCACCCCGTCGCCCCGCTGCCCGGCCGCGCCCCGTCGCCCAGCCGCTCCCCGTCGCCCTGTCGCCCCATCGCGCCCCGTCGGCCCGCCGCCCCGCCGTGCCCCGTCGTCGGAGTGGCCTGCGTCAGGCCGCCCCGGTGCTGGACCCCTCCCCGAGGTCCCTCCACCGCCCCGCCCCGCTGCCGTCCTCCTCCTCGCGGCCCCTGCGCCGCCCCGCCCCACCGGCTGACCTCGCCGGAGCAAGAGGTATATTTTTTCTGATTTTTTCCTGTTTTTTTGTTCTCTATTTTCTTGATTTGTTTTAGTTCAGTGCTAGGTTTAATTAGGTGTCGTTTTGAGTTTTTAGGTTTAGGTTAGTGCTAGGTTCAGGTGTAGTTTTGAGTTTTTAGGTTTAGGTTACTCTAGGTTTAGGTGTAGTTTTTTCCTGTTTTGTTTTAATTAGGTTAGTGCTAGGTTTAAGAAGAGGAAAAAGGAGAAGGAGAAGAAGAAGAAGAAGAAGAAGAAGAAGAAAGAGAAAGAAGAAAAAAAAAAGAGGGTTCCTCGGTGTCGATGGTACCCTAAATAGCAAGTATCGTCAGTGCGAGGTACATGTCGCTGTCGGTGTCAAAGACTACATCCACGTCCCACAAGTGACACAGGGGTCCTGTGTCCAGCAGCAACAGTTCTCGGTGTCGATGACGGTCGAACACCATTGCGAATTTGTCTGGCAGCCTCAGAGATGACGATTGAAAGCTAAGTGTTGAAACTTGAAACACCCAAACTAACTCAAGTTGGTTTGGTTGTTTGAAATTTCAAAACTTGGCTTTAATCCTCATCACAGAGGCTGCCAGACAAATTCGCCAAGGTGTTCGACCGTCATCGGCCACCAGAACTATTGTTGCGGGATGCTGGGCGCCGGCTTTACTTGTGGGATGTGGATCTAGTGTTCAACGCCGACCGCCTCATGTACCTTGCGCCGATGGTAGTTGCTATGTAGTTTACCCGAGGACGAGCGGGTTAGAGGGTTCCTCGGTGTCGATGGTACCATGAATAGCAAGTATCGTAAGTGCAAGGTACACGTGGCCGTCGGTGTCGAAGACTACATCCACGTCCCACAAGTGACACAGGGGTCCTGCGTCCAGCGGCAACAGTTCTCAGTGTCGATGGCGGTCGAACACCATTGCGAATTTTTCCAGCAACCTCAGAGATGATGATTGAAAGATAAGTGTTGAAACTTGAAACACCCAAACTAACTCAAGTCGGTTTGGTTGTTTGAAATTTCAAAACTTGGCTTTAATCCTCATCGCAGAGGTTGCCAGACAAATTTGCCAACATGTTCGACCGTCATCGGCCACCAGAACTATTGTTGCGGGACGCCGGGCGCCGGCTTTACTTGTGGGATGTGGATCTAGTGTTCAACGCTAACCGCCTCATGTACCTTGCACCGATGGTAGTTGCTATTTAGTTTACCCGGGGACGAGCGGGTTAGAGGGTTCCTCGGTGTCGATGCTACCGTAAATAGCAAGTATCGTCAGTGCGAGGTACATGTGACTGTCGGTGTCGAATACTTGCTATGTTACTCATCTTTCGATTTAAATATGCAGTTATTTCGTCATTGCGAGGGTCTAGTGTTCGACGAGCTCTGCCCCTGTGTTCTTTGGTGAGCACAAATGACATATCCTCCCCCCCTTCATTTGCTCTGTTCCGGTCTTCATGCCGATGAAACTTGCTAGCTATAGCTGTCAATCATCAGTATGCGTAACCATTATGCATCTCCCATTCGAAAGGGTTACATCTATAAATATGCATGCATTTGCATATTTATAATCATGATTCTTTCGAATTATCCAACGTTATCCATGGACAGCCCGAGAATGTGTAGATTGGGTTCGTTTTCCCATATGCTCAGCTCCAGATCCGATGCAGAATTTCATCAGTGCCTCCCTGTTTTTCTCCGGGTACACATGCTCTCTGCTTATTGCCGAGACGTGTATCAGAAGAACAGCGGGGAGGTGCTGCCGAAATTTTGCGTTGGATCCAGAGTAGAGCATGGGAAAACAAACCCGATCTACACATACTTGGGTGGGATTAGGACATATCCTTACCTATTAGCGTGTAGGTTGCATGGACGTAATAAAACTAACAAACTCCGTTAACTGATGGATATGGTTTGCTTAATTATGTATATATTTCTTGTGTGTCCAGTAGGAAGTTAATATGAGTGATCGTTTGTGGATGTACACTGGTTACACTAGTCAGTATGTTTGGACCGAGGAATGGTTAACAAAAACTAAGGGGTTTGTTAGAGCCGCATTTGCAAATGGCCAAAAATTTAGCTGGTGCCCTTGTGTCCGGTGCGACAACTATAATCAGAGGGACGAGCTTGAAATGAATAAACACCTGCAGAAGTTTGGTTTTATGCCTGGTTACACGGTCTGGACATTACATGGTGAGTCTGCCCAACATGCCAGAGCCGAGGTGGTTCGTCGTCGCACCGACGAGCATGGTACCGAGACCGTAGACATGGTGCAAGACTTTGACGATGCTCGGGACTCGGATGAGGAGATGGAGGAATCTGCAAAGGCCTTCACTAAAATGCTGGAGTCCTCAAAACGTCCTCTCCACGAACACATTGAGCTTTGTCAGCTGGATGCCATCTCACAAATAATGGCTTTGAAGGCTCAATTCAACTTGGGCAGAGAATGCTACGATGCGATGATGACAGTTTTCGGACGATTTCTGCCCAAAGGCCATGTGCTACCTCGAAACCTGTAGCAGTCAGACAAAATCCTCTGTGCTCTTAAGATGCCCTATGAGAAGATACATGCCTGCGAGAAAGGATGTGTCTTATTTAGGCTTCAGTATGAGGACTTGAACTATTGTCCCATTTGCAATTCTTCAAGTTATGTTGTGGTAGACAACGGTATGGGTGAGAAGACGCAGATCAAAATACCCGTTAATGTTCTTCGATATATGCCAATCGTACCAAGACTTCAACGTCTTTTCATGGTCGAAGAGACGGCCAGACAGATGACATGGCACAAAACGGGCAAAAGAACCGAACTATATGTAGATGGGAATGTGATGATGGTGCACACATCGGATGGTGAAGCGTGGAAGCGCTTCGATGCATTACGTAAGGAAAAAATGGCAGATCCAAGGCATCCTCGAGTCGCCGTCAGCACAGATGGGTTCAGTGAGTTTGGTCAGATGGCAGCCCCATACAACTGTTGGCCCGTGTTCATCATTCCACTTAATCTCCCCCCCCCCCCCGGGCAGATTATGCAAAGAAAGAACATTTTCCTGATGTTGATAATTCCAGGGCCAAACTATCCGGGGAAGAATATGAATGTGTACATGTAGCCGCTTAAGGACGAATTGCAAGAAGCTTGGGATAATGGGTTCAAGACATACGACGCCTTTAGCAAAGAGAACTTCATAATGCGTGCCTGGTACATGTACTCGACGCATGACTTGCCGGCGTATGCGCTATTCATTGGCTGGTGTGTGCATGGAAGGTTCCCGTGCCCCACATGGAAGGGAGCTCTTGAGTTTTGTTGGCTAACGGCGGGGCACAAGTATAGTTGCTTCAACTTGCATAGACAGTTTCTAGATCCTCGCCAAAAGACAAGAAGAACTTCATGAAGGATAGAGTTGTCAAACACTCTGCACCACTTGCGTTGATAGGCCAACAGACCCTAGATCAGTTAAACGCTCTTGAGCCAGATCCAGAGCGTCCAAGGTATTTCAAGGGTTATAATAAGGAACACGAATGGACTCACAAGACATGCTTCTCGGATCTTCCTTACTTCAAAGACCTCCTTTGCCCATACAACATTGACGTGATGCACACTGAAAAGAATATGGCCGAAGCCATTGTTGGTACATTGTTCGACATAGAGGGGAAATCAAAGGATAATACTAAGGCTAGAGACGATCAAGAGGAGCTTTGTGATAGACCGTTACAAAACATGCAAGAACCAAAAGGAAAGCGGAACTAGAAGAAGCCAAAGGCATGGTTCAATCTTGGAAGGCCAGCTATGAAGGAAATTATTTTGTGGGTGAAAATGCAGTTGATGTTCCCTGATGGGTATGCAGCAAATCTAAAGAGGGGAGCGAGTCTTGATAAATTGAAAATATTTGGTCTAAAAAGTCGTGATTGGCACATATGGATAGAGCGGATAATGCTGGTGATGTTGCATGGATTCATCCCTGAGGATGAATGGCTAGTACTGGCAGAGCTGAGCTAGTACTGGCACCAGAGTTGATCTGCAAGTTGGAGATGATCTTTCCGCCAAGATTCTTTAATCCAATATAACACTTGATTTTGCATCTCCCGAACCAGGCACGATTGGGGGGGGGGGCGTGCAAAATCGTTGGTGCTACTCAACTGAGAGGATGGAGAAGACGCTTCGAGCAAAATGTAAAAATAAACGTAGAATAGAAGCATCAATGGCCGAGGCATTCGTCGCTGAGGAGGCGTCAAACTTCGTGATAGCACACTACGAAGCCAAAAATCGTCATTTGTATAATCCGAAGCCTCGGTACAATGCTGACGAGCCTACAAAGGGTCAATCCAATCTCAGCCTATTCAAAGGGAATCTCGCACCATCCAGTGCTTGGAAACCAGTATCGTTGGATGTTGAAGAATGGCAGACCATTTCGCTGTATCTCTTTAACAACCTAACAGAAGTGCGGCCGTACATCGAGTAAGATCTCGTTACATTGTTTCGCAACTTCTAATTTCTTGAACTGCTCTTATTCCTGCATATTTGATGCAGTCGATACGTCGCCATATTCTCGTATGGAGCGGTGATCCAAAAGGATTCAGTCAAAGAGTATGAGCATCTGGCGAAGAAAGGAGGCAAATATCCCGGTTTCATCACTTGGTTAAAAAAATGGTAATTTCCATTAAACCCTTTCATTTCTTTGGCTAATTTGCGACTAATGCAACAATCCTTTATTATTAAACTTGTAGGCTAATTCATAGATTATGGATGCTGAATTGAGACAAGTAGCTAATGGTTTTGACTATAAGGTCCGTTCATTTGACAATTATGACATCAACGGGTATTGCTTTCGTACCTATGGCACAGAGCTATCTATGGTCGACCGAAAGTCTACAAATTGTTGTGTCTCTGCTATCGGCGAAGGAGGTGTCGAGTATTATGGAAGAGTTGAAGCAATTTATGAACTTCAATTCTATGGTGATAACCCACCAAACGCCGTACTCTTCAGATGTTATTGGTTCCAGCCCAGGGAGACTAGAAGGACTCATGAACATATAGGGCTAGTCGAAATCAAACAAAGCACCCATTTGGATGTTCCCGATGTCTATATTACAGCTCAACAGGCAGCCCAACTTTTGTATCTACCGTGGGCCTGTCAAAGTGATCCAAATCTCAGTGGTTGGGATGTCGTTTATGAAGTGCCGCCACGTGTTAGCCCGCCTCCCCCCATTGAAGAGGATTATGAACGTCACATTAACCAAGACACATATGATGAAGGAGAATTCTTCCAAGAAACACATCTTGCCAAAAAACATTTCAAGAAACGCTCTACTCCACCCCAAAGCATTGAAGTAGACAACGATAGTGAATCCGACCCTAAGCCCGAACAAGAAGATCCAGAAGAAGAATAAATTACTGCTGTAGATGACATTTCAATGCTTGAACGATTATGTAAAGGTGGCTTTCCACATGATGATGCATTTATTAATGATGATGATGAGCACGTCATTACCGATAGTGATGATGATGATGCATTTATTAATGATGATGATGAGCACGTCATTATCGATAGTGATTCTTAGGTATTCAATTTTTATGTTGTACTTTGTATGATTTATATAGTTGGTATGTATAATTTTCTTACTTTGTATGATTGTTTCATATACATAGTGCCATGGTCTTGATTTCCATCCTTGTCGGCCCTCGCCCGCTTTATGATTCGGATGTGGTAAATTCTCTTTCATAACTATTTGTTGCATTTCATATTTATGACAATTATGGCCATCAAGTTGACATAGAGATATTTTAATCTAGAAGGTATGTGAACCGGAATTTGAAACCGACCCTCTTGTTGAGAAGTTAAATTTAGTTGAAAAAGAAAATGAATATTTGAAAGAAAAAACTAAAAGAATTGAAGAAGAGAAGATGACATTGGAGTTGTATGTTGCCGATGTCATCGATGATCGCAAGATGAAGATGAATGCAATGCACTTGAAGATTGATGCAATGCAACTGAAGATTAAGAAGATTAGAAAATATTCCATTGATAATGAGGCTTGGTATCATTATGCCGTTGGATCAATTGTTACCTTAGTTGCGATCTTCATCATATTTGTTGTGATGAGGGTAAGTTTTCTCTAATGTTTTGCTTTACAAATGGATACTTAGCTTATTTTCCTTCTAAATGGCATAATTACCTAAGTTATATAAAAAAATGAGCTATACTTAGCTTATTCAGCTCATTTATGACATACCTAGCATACTTAGGTCAAAAATGGCATGATAATCTTTGTTACGTCCAAAATGATATAGACTTAGCTTATTTTCCTCGAAAATGACATAGTAACCTTACTAAGCTCCAAAATGACCTATTTACCTAGCTTAGCTCTAAAATGACCTACACTTAGCATTTTTACCTAGCTTAGCTCTAAGAAGAGGAGATGAGAAAAAAAAGAAAAAAACTTCTTCTTCTTCTTCTTCTTCTTCTTCTCCTTCTAACTAGTCTTCTTCTGCTAACTAGTCTTCTTCTTCTTCTACTTCTTCTAACTTTCATCTTTCCCAATTTGCAGATTTGCTTTACATGAGGAAGGCTTGGATTCATGGAGTGTACTATTCTTCTGGTTCTTCCTTTTTGTTTATGAAAACTTGTTTGGATATGCATGTCTATATGGATATGTTGTTGGAAACTTGTTTTTGGTTATGTATATATGGATATGTTGGACTTTGTTGAACTATGTTGTTTGATTTGATCAAATACGTTGTTGGACATGCTGTTGGATATGTTGGATATGTATGCATGTATATCTGTGTTTGAAACCATGTCTAATTAATTGGATTGAAATAAAAATAGGGGATGTATAGCCTCTTTGCCATCTGCTAGCGAACGGCAAAGAGCTTTGACGTCCGCTAGCGGACGGCAAAGAGGACACGTGGCAGTCACCTATGCAAACTGGCAACAATGGTTGCCTATTTGGTCATTTTGTTGTCTGCAAGCGGACGGCAAAGTGACTAAATAGGCCTGGCAAACAGGGCCATCTATGCCGTTTGCTGGCCGACGGCATAGCTGGCCACGTGGCAGCATCCCAGTGTTGCCCTAGCTAAGCTCTTTGCCATCGGTCAGCGGACGACAAAGAGCTTTGCCTCTTTGCCATCGGCTAGCGGACGGAAAGAACACCGTTAACCCCCTAAAGGCTGTCACCTCACACCGCTGTCGTCCATTGTCATTGCCGTCTGCTGGCCTCAGATGGCTGACAGCACAATCCTTTGCCGTCCGTTTCTATGAAGCGGACGGCAAAGAAGGCCTTTGCTGGCGCGTGTTTAGCTGGACGGTTTTCCGTCCGCTGGCTGACGGCAAAGGCTTTGCCGTCCGGGATCAGTGCCTTTTTGGCGGACGGCAAAGAAGCTGATTCCAGTAGTGGTTGGCTAGGAACGTGATAGAATTTCTCTAGATGTTGATTCTTTGAAACTTAGATCTATTCCACCTAAGCATGATATCAATGAGTCTCTCAAAGCCATGATAATTTCCATTGATGAGTGCAAAGAAAGAACCGCTAGGAAGCGTGCTAAAAAATATTGGTTTGTAAAAGTGTGTTCTTCTTGTTTTCAAGATAATAATGATGAAGATCTAAAAGTGATTGATGTGACTCCTATTAAATCTTTGTTTTCCAATATGAATCTTTGTAAAGATGGGACAAGAGATGAGTCAACTTTAGTTAAAAGGCGTCCTAATGATTCAGAGTTTTTAGATCTAGATGCAAAATTTGATAAAAGTGGGATTGAAGAGGTCAAAACTTTAAATAACAATGAACCCACTATTTTGGATTTCAAGGAATTTAATTATGATAATTGTTCTTTAATAGATTGTATTTCCTTGTTACAATTCATGTTAAATTCTCCTCATGCTTATAATCAGAATAAAGCTTTTACTAAACATATCGTTGATGATTTGATGCAATCTTACGAAGAAAAGATTGAACTAGAAGTTTCTATCCCTAGAAACTTTATGATGAGTGGGAACCTGCTATTAAAATTAAGATTAAAGATTATGAAGGTTATGCTTTGTGTGATTTGGGTTCTAGTGTTTCCACGATTCCAAAAACTTTGTGTGAAGTGCTAGGTTTCCGTGAATTTGATGATTGCTCCTTAAATTTGCATCTTGCGGATTCCACCATTAAGAAACCTATGGGAAGGATTAATGATGTTCTTATTGTTGCAAATAGGAATTATGTGCCCGTAGATTTCATCATTCTTGATATAGATTGCAATCCTACATGTCCTACTATTCTTGGTAGACCTTTCCTTAGAAGGATTGGTGCAATTATTGATATGAAAGAAGGAAATACTAGATTCCAATTTCCGTTAAGGAAGGGCAAGGAACACTTCCCTGGGAAGAAAATAAAATTGCCTTATGAATCTATTATGAGAGCCACTTATGGATTTCATACCAAACATGGCAATACCTAGATCTATTCTTGTTTTCATGCCTAGCTAGGGGCGTTAAACGATAGCGCTTGTTGGGAGGCAACCCAATATTACTTTTGTTTTTTTACTTTTTGCTCCTGTTTAGTAATAAATAATTCATCTAGCTTTTGTTTAGATGTGGTTTTATGTTCTAATTTGTAACATCCCAAATTTTCAATTTGGGATGTTATACATTACATCATCATTGCAAATCATATTTTATTGCATTTTGGCTTGATCCTAGAAATTCTACGCAACTCAAGGACCCACGGAGAGAGTTGGGGATTTCGTTATTTTCATATTTGAGTTTTTCTAAAATTTTGAAAAGAGGATCGTTTGATTTTAATTATTTTATCTTCAAATATTTCAATTAAAAAATAAGAGAGAGAGAATAAAATGACTTTCCCAAAACAAAGAAATATTGGAGATTTAATAATAAAATCAAATAAGATTTTATTTCCGAGTTTTATCGCTATTTTATTTGAAATAGAAAAAATGCGTGTTTTTCAAAATTGCATTTTAGGCCCAAATAAATGTTCATCTTGTCCGACTTATCTTTAGAGGACGGGGAAATTTATTTCGGGGTGTCTGGCGTCTGTTTAGTATTTCTTTTCTTTCTTTTTCTGCATGTCGGAATTATTTTAAAAAAATTACCTCGGGCCGGCCCTTATAGGCCGCCACCCGAGGCGCCCCAGCCCACCCAGCCGCCCCGCTCCGAAACCCTAACCCTAGCGCCACCGCCGCCACCGGTTGCCGCCGCCGCCCGTAGCCGCCGCCGGAGTCCGCCGCCGCCTCGCCACCTCGCTGGAGTTCTCGCCGGACCTGAGGTACACGTTGCCGGTTTTTTTTATAAAACCGTTCGGTTTCTTTTTAAAAATCCTAGATCCGTTTTTTTAGATCGGTTCGTCGGTTTTTCTCGGTTTAGTTATTTTGTGGATGTTCGCCCGTACGTTCATTTTAAAGAATGGTTTTCGTCGTTTAGCCGCTGACAGTGAACGTTCATTCGTTAGCCTGTTCGTCAGTTTTTCTTTTTCTCGGATTTTCCGCGATTATTTTCGATCGCGATTTCTCATTCTTTTTCTCATTCGATTCAAGCGCCTAGAGTTTCGTCTCGAAACCATCTTTCTGTTTAACCAACTCAAACAAGTTTTTGCTACTGTAAAATTTGACTTAGGTCCAGATTAGTAAATGAAGTTTGTTTCTTTTGCCGTTTGAGTTTCGTTGCTTCATTTGATTTGATTCTTTTTGCAAACCGGAGTTCTTAAGTTGAAATTTCTGGTTAGATCTTTTATTTGAGTTTTTACCTATGCATTAGATGAGTGCTTACTGTATGCTTGTTTTTTTACGATAGAGTACCCGGAGTGCGCAGCTTGCTGCTACGAGTCTCCAGGTTTCATGGATCATCAGCTAGGCAAGTAACACTTTGATCATACCTCTTTACTACCCAGTTTTATTGCATTAGATCAATCCACAAACAATTGCATGGTTAGGATCTGATTAACATGTGGGTTTTGAGAAGTGGATGAGGTAGTGCCTATTACTTGTTTATTATCAAACCTTTGGGACTCACTCTACATTTGCTTATTTTTGCCATGCTATGCTAGTAGAGGTGGATTGGGTGAGTGTATCCATGACATATGTGAGTATTGTTAATTAATGGTTCAACTTAAGGTGGCAACTTTAACTTACATCTGGGTGGATTGAGGCACCTGGGGAACCCAGTGTTGCCTGTATTTTTGGAAATCCCGGGGTACCGTGTGATTCTCCTATGGACCGCCACCCAGGCTCAAAGGGATCGTGAGATTATTCATGCTAGAAACTTCCGTGTGCAGCCGCAAGCTACTATGGGCTCTAGCATAGTTGAGTATGTTGCGTGACCTCTTTCAGTGGTAGACTAGCAGATGTAAGGGATGTAGGTTGGTACTGTCTACCCAGAGGTAAGAGTTAATGCTTCTGAAAGACTGTGTCTCAATCATCCATTTCTCAAACATCATGTAGTGCTTGAAAACCAACGGAGGAGATCGAGTCTTGTGGGGGAAAGTGCGCAAACCTCTGCAGAGTGTACAAACTAATCATGGTTAGTCGTGTCCCCGGTTATGGACGTTTTGAGTATCTAGTACTTGGATTATCATCTGAATCTCATCATGCTACTTAATTTCATTTTTTTGGGTTAATGATGATGCTTAATTGGGATTGAGTTGGAGGAACCTTCTCAATGTTTAACAACCACCATGATAGTTAAATAAAATATATTCCTTTGTTGTAGGAAAAAAATTGGCTTTATGCAAAACCGTAACCATAGAGCGTTCCACCAGCCATATATGCATGTAGCGATAGCATTATTCTGTTCATTACTCTCTATGTGCTACATTGCCAGCATATTCCATGTGCTGACCCATTTTCGGGCTGCAACGTTCATGTTGCAGACTTTTCAGACGACGAGTAAGATACCTTAGGTCGTGATCTTTCACTCAGTGATGTCGTTGGAGTTGATGGACTCGCTTTATCTTCCAAGGCTTCCGTTGTTATCATTATTAGATGGCCTTAAGCCATATTTATTGTAATAAGTTCTCTTTTGAGACATTCAATGTAATAAGTGTGTGATTCCTACTCTGTTATAAATCCTTCAAGTACTGTGCATGTCAGCATTACCGATCCAGGGATGACACTGATGCACAGAGATCAGACTGTTTGAGGTCTAGTCGCTACAATATGGTATCATAGCACACGCTGACTATAGGACATGACCACTAAGCTAAAACCCTAGATCACTACTCTCTTCTCATTTCTGACTCCTCTCCTTTTCTACTCTTTAGGATGGCGGATGCAAGGAACAAGTTGACGCAACCGGATGAAGATACACCCTTTCGATGCCACTCGAATGAAGTCACTAAATACCTGAATATCGGAGTACCAAGCTTCACTGGGACCTACATCGCCACTTTACTAGAATAGGAGCGTTGGATGATTCAAGTTCAAGTCCCCGGAAGGACGTTCATGCCAGCCACTGAGCCCATAGAGTTTTCCTTTGATGCCCCAACCTGGAGTCTAGGAAAGAGCATGGCAGCCCACATCACCATGGGGCGCATTGGAGAAGTTTATCACAAGGATCTTAAGGACACTATTTACCAAATTTTTGGGCGCCGAGATGAGCAATGGGAGATGATCAGTACCAAGAAGGATAGATCAATTGCAGCTTTCATTCAGGAGTTAAACCAGCACATTCATCGCGAGGAGAACCAGATGGGCGCATGCATGATAGATTTGAATAAGGCAATGACCAAGATCATGGAGCTAGAAGAAGAACTCAAGTATACACGCGATGGATATGAGGAGGAAATGACGACACTCGTAGAGAAGAATGATGATCTGAAGAAGAAGCTAAAAATATTCATGGGATTCCCCGCGCCAAGAGGAGATGACGATGATTGCACTTGCCCTGAGAACTACATCATCATCGACGACACCGACTCAGACCCCGATGATAGCGATGATGACTATGTTGATGAAGCTGGAGCAGATATCATGGAGTCTTCGACCGATCAGTTTTTCTAGTCGACCACCATAATAGTAGTAGTATTCCCCCATGTATATAGTATAGTCAGAGCACTTTTGTATCGATAGTTAGACCGTTGTATGCCCTTGTTTGAATTGATTGAAGTGTTGTTCATTGTGTTTGTCTCATGTGCATATGGGTAGTGTTTTCCCTCTAGACCTCATTCTATTCTATTTTCTCATCTTTTCTAAACCCTCAGATGCCTCCGAGACGTGACAATGGATTTGCTTTCCCATCGGAGCTCACTCAGTTGATCCAGCAGTAGAGTGCATTAATGCAGATGCTAGTTCAGAATCAGAATCAGGGGAAAAACAACAACAACAAAAACCCACCACCACCTGTTGATCACTTAGCCCGTTTCTTGAGGCTGAATCCGCCGGTGTTCTCCAGTAGCACCGAGCCGATAGTTGCAGATGATTGGCTTCGCAAGATTGGATGGGAGTTGACCACTGCAGGATGCACAGATGTGGAGAAGGTGCATTTTGCTGCACATCAGCTTGATGGACCCGCAGCATCATGGTGGGAGAATTTTACAGCCACTTACCCCATCGACACTGTCACATGGGACCAGTTTCAACAGGCTTTCCGTACTGCCCATGTTTCAGCAGGAGCTATGGCCATGAAGAAGCGTGAGTTCCGCAACTTGCGCCAAGGAGGACATACAGTTGGCCAGTATGTGGATGATTTTAGTAAGCTAGCATGTTCTGCCCCGGATGATGTTGCTACGGATGCAGCTAAGCAGGAGAAGTTTCTGAAAGGATTGAATGATGAGCTGAGCATTACATTTACATCTTGAACCGCAAACATATATCATTAGATTCATCACAAGATGTATTTTCCTATGATGTATCTTTGGTATTGTAGATATAAATAATATTTCGTGTAAACCTGGTCAAAGTTTCCAAAGTTTAACTTCTAAAAAAATTATATGCACTGCACTATCGAACAGATGGAGTATCTCTTTCCCTCTCTCAGCTATCTGACGCACTACTCAACCATATCGGGGCTCTTTAATCTCTCTCAAACTTTATATCTCCCTAATTCACACATACACATATCTCGCTCGCACTACATAGACCCATCTAACAATCTCCGCCCTTGTTCTCTCTTTATGTGACACGCACCCCCCCTAAGTACCATAGTCTCTCACTCCATCATAGGCACATGCACTTAGAGATGGCAATTTTATCCATGGATCTGGATACCCATGGATACCGACCCGATTGGGCAAGGGTATGGAGCGCATTTCTGCCCATGGGTCCGTGGATATGGATACCCACGAACAGCCGGGTTGGGCACGGTTATAGTTTGTGCTCCATGGATATCCAATGGATACCCGTATGACATGTGAGGCCATATGCCAGTGATAGTAGAAAGAGTGAATCAATGGGAAATGGCAGGCAATATGCAACTGGTTCCATAAGCTATATGCTGCAGAATCAACCTCTAGTATGTCACACTTAAGGACTCATCGTATTACTTGTTTCCTACTTATGCATGTAGGTTATGTTGTCATTTGTGAGTGAATGACAATGAGCTAATTTGATCTTTGGGAAGGCTTCATGCTGACTTTTCTATGCCCATGGAGCTCCATGGGTATGTGGGTATCTAGCGGGTTTGGGCATGGGCACAAGTTGTGCCCATGGATAATTTGGTGGATGGGCAGAGGGTAGGAAGATGGGTCATGGGTTGGATTTGGACCAGCTCCACCCGCCCCAAACCCGACCCATTGCCATCCCTACATGCACTCCCCCTAAGTATGACTATCTCTCACTATCCATCAGGAACACATGTATTGTCTCCTTCCATCCCTACGTCTATCTTGATATCTCTTGGTATATCTTCTAACGTGTACACACCTTCTCAGTCGATCTCCCACCCATGTAGTCCCATCACGACTTCGGGGGATCTCCCTATCACAAATATGCACTCTCTCCTCCCCATGCCTGCATTTCCCCATATGTCTCTCTCGACCTCTCTCTCTCTCCCTTGTTTGCCAGACCTCTCTTGGCCACGTGCTAGGGGTATTTCTATCTCAGTTGCAAACAACCATAAACCATCTCCTCATCTCTCTTCCACTGTCAAAGATGCATGTGTGATATGTTTGCATAAGACAGACACACACTTTTTCTCTACTTTATTGTGTGTTGTCCATGTCTATTTCGCACACGCACACACACTTTTTCCACTCACTCTTTCTATCTCTCTCTCTCTCTCTCTCTCCCTCTCTCTCTAGTTAGGTACTCCGTACTCTCTCACATCCATAACATATGGATGTTTTGAAAAGTCAAACCTCAGAAAAGTTTGACCAGGTATATGTGGAGAAAAACAATTACAGGAACGATCAATAGATTCATCACAACATGTACTTAGTTCATACTATCCTTTATCTTTGGTATTGTAGATATAAGTAATTTCTTTATAAACTTGGTCAAAGTTTCAAAAGTTTGACTTAAAACAAATTATAGGCACTACATTATCGAATGGAGGGAGTAGCTCTTTCTCTCCCTGTACTATCTCTCTCTCTCTCTCTCTCTCTCTCTCTCTTTTGGGATGGCTCTCTGTACTCTCACTTGATCTCTCTTTACCGAGGGATTATATGGTCACTGTGTCAGCATATAGCTCCATATATTGTTTAGTTGACCGGTCAACCAGTCCACATGCTGCCTTGTCAGCTCGTGTTCTCTATCTTGGTGTGCTGGCCCATGTGGCAGTGGGTGAAAATAAATAAACTAGAGGCCCATCTAACACACGGAGAAGTAAACAAAGTTGAAACCACTCGCGGTAGCACCCCGCATGCACACTTCTTCCACGTGAAGGATGCACTCGCGCACACTACACCATTACTCGGCGGCATGCACACAAGGACACACTCGCGTAGACCCGGCACACAATGCACACCAACACACGTGTACACCATCGTTGCTGGTGGCTGAGATGGAAGGTGAGGCAGCCAACAAGTGGAGGTGTCTCGAGCCAAAACCGCGTCCAATGAGCTTGAACTTCATCAGCAGCCTCCCCGACGACATGTTGTTCGTTATCATCGCCTTCCTCCCCACCAAATCTGCCATGCATACCACCCTGCTCTCCGGGCTGTGGCGCCCCCACTGGCACCGCGTCCCCCTCAACCCCACCATCGATAGCTGCCTCTATGACGGGAATTGCAAACGCATGGCCGCAGTCTCCAAGATCCTTGCATTGCACCCTGGGCCAGCCAGACGCCTTGACATCCGCATGTTTAGTACCAACTGCAGGTCCAAGACAAGTTTGATGAGTGGTTCTTATCCCCGACCCTAGATCAACTCGAGGAGCTCAGGTTTGAATCTGGACGATGTCGCTCTCTGCCACCATCTGTGCTCCGCCTCACGCCAACACTACGCCGTGCCAGCTTCAGCTCCTGCTATTTTCCTCGAATTAATTCCACGCCTGCTCTTCTTCTCCCTCAACTCAAGCAGCTCGACCTCTTTGACATTGGCATCTCAAAGAAAGCTATGGAGCACCTACTCCATGGTTGTACTATGCTTGAGTACCTTTGTCTTTGACAGATCCACGGGTTCATTAGCCTCCACATCGCCTCGATGAATCTCCGATGGATTTATGTGTCTTGTTGGCCCCACAACAAGACATCAATTGGGAAGAGATCACTTGAGTTGTTCCACATTATGGTCATTGAGAATGCGCCTTTCCTTGAGAGATTGCCTGTATCTGATCTAGAAGGTCCAATGAAAATCAAGGTCATTGACGTGTCGAAATTGACAGCGTTAGTGTACTCGTCTGCCAAATTCTTTGGACTTGTTATTGGATCCATAATCATTTAGGTAGAACACTCATCTTCTTCTTCGCCTTCTTGAAATTCATATTTTTAAATTTCTTCTTGATGTATTTATGTCTGTCATCTAGAAAATGATTCACACAAGCTTGACCTAGTCTGTGCGCACAGTGAAGATCTTGGCCATAAAATCTATCGCCCCAATCTGGATCAAGTTGTTGGATTCCTTAGATGCTTTCCGTGCATGAAGAATCTACTCATCAAGGTGAAACTTCTTCCCTATTAGTACTAGTATGTATGCACGTGCAATGCACGTTTTAACTTTATGGGGTGAGTTTTGGTAGGGAAAAACATAGACTTACTGATTGATTCAAAGCAAAATATTCTTGATTTATAGATGCTGAAATAAATTTATTATAAAGAAAATATGAATTAATATATGCAATCCACAAAAATTGTTAATAAAGAATCCTGCAAAAAATGTTAATAAAGAAAAGAATTAAAAATGAATTTAACTTTACTTTATGTTTCTCCCTCAAAACCATTTTTTAGGCTCAACTCGTCGCCAACCTCAAGCTACAACATGTCTGGCCCAAAGAGGAATCAGTTTGGGTCACATCTCTTGAGAAGTATCAGGTAGTTCATTCTAGAACATGATGGATGCAACAACCATGCACTGTTCACTGCGAATACCACCATTTTCAGCCGTTGGATCTAGGACATAAATGGTTAGGATTGATTGCCCGCTCCTATTCAAAACTCGTACACTATATAGTAGTATAGAAATGGTAATCACAAGGAGCTCAATTTTTTCGTAATTTTCCCAAATTACGATGACAAGTGTAGTGTTCAAAACTGCATCTATGCACTGCACCGAAAGAAATGTTTTTAGTATTTTTTTCTCAGATGATCACCTGCATTGTTTTTTTTGTTGTACTAGTAGCCTAGGCTAGTCATAGTGGCAAGTAACTTAGACTAGAAACTCTATGGTTAGCCTAAGAGCAAGTACAATAAGGTGACATAAGCCGGCTATATGGAATAGAATAACATATCTTTGCTTAGTCGGAGGAGAGAGAACAGAAGCGGGCTCTTGGTTAGTAGCCAGCTGCAACACTAGATACGAGGTAGTACAAAAGTAGGCTATATCGGACCTCCACTATGTAGGCTTAAACATGTGCCAAATTCACTTCTGGTGCATTTGGCATCGATGCCCTCCATTGTTCACCTGGTGCCCCAATCTGGATCACCTACTTTGCTCCGGTGCCAAATTAACTCACGCAATGAAAAAACACTTGTGTGGGAGAGGGAGAGGACTGAGGCAACAAAAAAAATACTTGTTTGGGAGAGGGAGAGGCTGGTGTAGTTGGTTTTATTGATTTGTTTATACATGTAGATCTGTGTGCACAGCGGTGCCAACTCTCTCACATTGCAAGAGAAGTGCAAAAATCTTTTGATTTGACATCGATGCGTATTATGTGGCATACTTTTGAGAAGTATGGCATCGGCCACATAGTGGAAGGCAACAAATGCCCAAGCTCTTCACGTGCTCCTAGGTAATGAGAGGAAAGAGAAAGAGAGAGAGTGAAAAATTATCACTAGCCTTAGAGCCAACCCTGTCGTATGAGCGAATGATATTGGTACCTCTTGATGACACGGCAACCTTATACAGCCAGCCGCTCTAATATGTTCTCTTCTTTTGCAGATAAAAAAAGACCCAAAAGTGAAAAATGTGTTGCACTATAACAAACAATCTCATCGAAAACCTTGATCTTTATCTTACAAAAATTGATTTGATTGACTACCGAGGCAGCACATCTGAGATTAAATTGGCCAGGTCCTTTGTGTTGGAGGCAAGTGTGCTCAAGGCAATGAGGTTTGGCATTCTCTGGTGCAACAATGAATGGTGTGTTGATCACCGTAAGCGTCTAAGCCTAAATGACAAAGGCCCCGCAGAAGCTCAATTTGTTTTTGAAACATCAAGTCACAAGAGACTCAAAATTTTATTTGCCCATTAGTGACTTGTCGGGGCGGTGGATTTTAGTTTGTACAATAATGTTGCATCCACATAAAGTAATGAAAGTTCTTACATAAACTTCCTAATAATTTCCTCTTCGTAGGTGCAGCATTACTCCTAGCATTTGTAATATCAGTTCGAAACTTGTAATATTATGACTATCCAGCACGAGGTACTATGTTACAATAAATTTTCATGTGCATAGGTGTGGCAACGATATACCCAGTACTCAAGTACAATATTTATTATACTCACTAGCAAAAAGGCATGTGCGTTGCAATGGGAGAAAAAATACCACACGCTCTTATTTACAGAAAATGTTCTATAATCTGAGAATTTGTAGCTATTTACTAAATACATGAAGAGTTTAAAAAGTTGTTAAAAAGATACATGATTTTTAATCATAAAAAGACATTTCTTTTCTCTGGAAAAAACATTTTTTATGGTCTCATGTTGATGCAGGTACTTGCGCCCCTATTTCATCACTATTTCTTATCATACATGTCATAGGTATTGGTCCCTGTTTCATCACTATTTATTTCTTATCAAACTTATCTTTTATTTTATTTTTTTGTCATGCATGCCTCCTTTTTTACATTTTTCATGCATGTCCTCTCTTTCTTCTTCTTATATATAGAAGAATAACGTAACATCTCATCTTTATCCGATCTCCTCTGCATTTTCTCTTTTATTTATTTTATAGCGGACATCCCATCTTTGTTTGGTCCTTTTATTTCTTGTCATGCATGTCCTTATTTATTGGTGTCTCTAACAAATTTATCTTCAATTTGATGTCCAATCCTGATTTTGCTGAGGTGTTCATCCCAAATCTGAATTAGTACCGGTATGAAAACAAGACGGATAATGCATGGTTGATTAACATTGCAGCCTAGATAGTATTTTTTAATTTTTTTAACAGATAAAATAACATCATATTTAGATTCTACATATTTTTCTAATCAAATTTCATATATAATATGTTAAATTTGAAGTTACGGTTTAAAAGATATGACTATTTTAAAAAACATTTGATATGTACTACAGGTTTAATTCAAAAACGTCGGAGGGTTTTCTACAAAATAGCATGACGGACTAAGAATACCTATTTCTTTTATTAGTAGGTATAGATATATAGAAGAATAGCCCAACATCTCATCTTTATCCGATCTCCTCTGCATTTCTCTTTTATTTATTTTATAGCGGACACCCCATCTTTGTTTGGTCTTTTTATTTCTTGTCATGCATGTCCTTATTTATTGGTGTCTCTAACAAATTTATCTTCAATTTGATGTCCAATCCTGATTTTGCTGAGGTGTTCATCCCAAATCTGAATCAGTACCGGTATGAAAAAAATACGGATAATGCATTGTTGATTAACATTGCAGCCTAGATAGTATTTTCTAAATTTTTAATAGGTAAAATAACATCATATTTAGGTTCTACATAATTTTCTAATTAAATTTCATATATAATATGTTAAATTTGAAGTTACGGTTTAAAAGATATGAGTATTTTAAAAAACCATTTGATATGTACTGCAGGTTTAATTCAGAAACGTCAGAGGGTTTTCTACAAAATAGCATGACGGACTAAGAATACCTATTTCTTTTATTAGTAGGTATAGATGGCAACGCACGGGAAATTATGTCGAACACGACTAGTTGTAAGCACGCTAGCTCTACAGCCATGATGATAGTGACTACACACAGTGAGGCTGACTTTGGTATGTCGAACACGCCGCCTACACTCAAGTGTCATCTCTAGCACAGGGTCTTGTCACTTCACTATGCGGAGCAACATGTAATAATTTGACCAACCGGTAGTACAGTACTACTACATTGGTAGTACTACTAGTACTAGCACCACCCTCTGGATTTAGTAGTACTACTGATGCCTGCTAGACTTACGTCGGTATTTCCCCAAAGAGGAAGGGATGATGCAGCACAGCAACGGTAGGTATTTCCCTCAGTGATGATACCAAGGTTATCGAACCAGTAGGAGAACCACGCAACACAACGTAAACAGCTCCTGCACACAAATAACAAATACTCGCAACCCGATGTGTTAAATGGGTTGTCAATCCCTTTCGGGTAACGGTGCCACAATTTGGCGCAGAGACGTGATAAAGTTGTAATAGATAGGATAAATAGATTGCAAATAAAATAAAGTGCAGCAAGGTATTTTTGTATAAATTGATTCATATGGTGGCCTAATTCTTGTTCTAGGGAAGTGTTCCATCCCCTTCCTTAGTGGAAATTGAAATTTAATATTGCCTTCTTTCATATCAATCACGGCAGGAATAGTACGTAAAAATGGTCTACCAAGTATAATTGGACAAGAAGGATTACAATAAATATCAAGAACAATAAAATCTATGGGCACATAATTCCTATTTGTAAGAATAACAACATCATTAATTCTTACCATAGGCTTTGTAATAGTAGAATCCGCCAAGTACAAATTTAAAGAGCATTATTCAATATCGGTAAGACCAAGCATATCACATAAAGATTTCGGAATTGTAGAAACACTAGCAACCAAATCACATAAAGCAAAGCACTCATAATTTTTAATCTTCACTTTGATGGTAGGTTCCCATTCATCGTGTAATTTTCTAGGAATTGAAACTTGTAATTCCAACTTTTCTTCAAAAGCTTTAATCATAGCATCAACAATATGTTTAGTAAAAGCTTTATTTTGTTCATAAGCATGGGGTGAATTTATCATGGATTGCAACAAAGAAATACAATCAACCAAAGAGAAAATATCATAATTAAAGTCTTTGTAATCCAAAATAGTGAGCACATCACTAGTTAAAGTTTTGACCTCTTCAAACCGACTTTTATCAATTTTCTCAACAAGATTTTCACCCCCCAAATTATCGGGACACCTTCTAGCTAAAGTTGACTCTTCTCCAGTCCCTTTTTCGTCAATCTTAATTTTACTAAACAAAGAATCAATGGAGGAAACACCAATCATTTTAAGATCTTTATCACTTTTATGAAAGCAATCACTAGAAAATGCCCTTTCTAAAAATTCTCTTATAGCTCTAAGCATAGCGGTTCTTTTCTTACTTTTGTCCATAGAAACATAAAGAGCTTTAATTGATTCTTCAAATTTAGGCACAAAAATTTCCATCTTGAGAGTTTCTACATGATGAGAAATTCTATCAATACTTCTAGACATATCATCAACTTTATTCAACTTTTGTTCTATCGTAGCATTGAATTTTTTTGAGTATTGATAAATTCTTTAATATTATTCTCAAGATCAGAGGTGTTTCTATTATTATTATAAGAATGATTACCATAGGAATTACCATAATTATTAGAGGAATTACTAGGAAAAGGCCTAGGATTAAAATTACATCAATAAGCATTGTTATTGAAATTGTTCTCCTTGATAAAATTCGCATCTATGGCATCACTATTTTGCTCAATCCAGGTAGACAGAGGCACATCATTAAAATCAATAGGAGCACTTTTATTAGCAACCAACTTCATAAGAGCATCAACTTTTTCACTCAAAGAATTTATTTCTTCTACCGAATTGACTTTTTTACTAGTAGGAGCTCTTTCGGTATGCCATTGTGAGTAATTGGCCTTGATATTGTATAGCAATTTAGTAGCTTCACCCAAAGTAATTTCCATAAAAGTACCCCCCCCCCCACGGCAGAATCTAAAAGATTATGAGAAACAAAACTCAATCTCGCATAAAATATTTGTATGATCATCCATAGATTTAAACCATGAGTTGGGCAATTCCTTAGCATCAATTTCATCCTTTCCCAAGATTGTGAAACATTCTCATGTTCAAGTTGCTTGAAATTCATGATTTGGGTTCTAAGGGAAATGATTTTTGTGGGCGGAGAATACTTAGTGATAAAAGCATCCTTGCACTTATTCCAAGAATCGATACTATTGAGAGGCAAAGAAGAAAACCAATTTTTTGCACGATCTCGCAAATAAAATGGAAATAATTTCAACTTCACAACATCATTGTCCACATATTTTTTCTTTTGCATATCGCATAATTCCACGAATGTGTTAAGATGGGATGCGACAACCTCATTAGGAGTACTAGCAAATTGATCTTTCATAACAAGATTCAGCAAAGCAGTATTAAAATCACAAGACTCCGCACTAGTGGCGGGAGGAGAAATTGGAGTGCTAATAAAATCATTGTTGTTGGTATTTGAGAAATCACACAACTTGGTGTTCTCTTGAGTCATGGTGACTTCACAACAAGATTGCACTCAAAAATAGATCAGACGAGAAAACGGCGAACGAAAAAGAGGGCGAATAAAACGGCAATTTTTGTGAATTGGGGGAGAGGAAAACGAGAGGCAAATGGCAAATAATGTAAATTGTGAGGAGATGAGATTTGTGATTAGGAACTTGGTTGATGTTGATGATCCTCCCCGGCAACGATGCCAGAAATTCCTTTTCATGCCTGCTAGAACTACGTCGGTATTTCCCCAAAGAGGAAGGGATGATGCAGCACAGCGACGGTAGGTATTTCCCTCAGTGATGAGATCAAGGTTATCGAACTAGTAGGAGAACCATCCAACATAATGTAAACAGCACCTATACACAAATAACAAATACTCGCAACCCAACGTGTTAGAGGGGTTGTCAATCCCTTTCGGGTAACGGTGCCAGAAATTGGCGCAGAGACGTGATAAAGTTGTAATAGATAGGATAAATAGGTCGCAAATAAAATAAAGTGCAGCAAGGTATTTTTGTATTTTTGGTTTAGTAGAACTGAAAATAAAAGCAAAGGAAAACAGATCGCCAAGGCAAATATATTAAAGAAGATACTCGGGGGCCGTAGGTTTCACTAGTGGCTTCTCTCGAGAAAAATAGCAAACGGTGGGAAAATAATTACTGTTGGGCAATTGATAGAGCTTCAAATAATCATGACGATATCTAGGCAATGATCATTATATAGGCATCACGTCCAAGATTAGTAGACCGACTCATGCCTGCATCTACTAATGTTACTCCACACATCGATCGCTATCCAGCATGCATCCAGTGTATTAAGTTCGTGGAAAAACGGAGTAATGCAATAAGAACGATGACATGACGTAGAAAAGGTCTATTTATGTAGAAATAGACCCCACCTTGTTATCCTTAATAGCAACGATACATACGTGTCGTTTCCCCTTTTATCACTGGGATCAAGCACCGTAAGATTGAACCCATCACAAAGCACCTCTTCCCATAGCAACATAAATAGATCAAATTGGCCAAACAAAACCCAAATATCGGAAAAGAAATACAAGGCTATAATCAATCATGCATATAAGAGATCAAAGAAGATTCAAATAACTTTCATGGATAAAAACATATATCTGATCATAAACTCAAAGTTCATCGGATCCCAACAAACACACCACAAAAATACTACCATCATATGGATCTCCGAGAGATCATTGTATTGAAAATCAAGAGAGAGAGAGGAAGCCATCTAGCTACCAACTACGGACCCTTAGGTCTACAAAGAACTACTCACGCATCATCGGAGAGGCACCAATGGACATGATGAACCCCTCGGTGATGGTGTCTAGATTGGATCTGGTGTTTCTGGATCTTGCGGCAGTTGGAATTGATTTTTGTCGACTTCCCTAGGGTTTCTGGAATATCGGGGTATTTATAAAGCAAAGAGGCGGTGCCGGAGGCCATCGAGGTGGGCACAACTTACCTAGGCGCGCCTGGGGGCCCAGGCGCCCTGGTGTCTTGTGCCCCCCTCGGGCTCCCTCTCCGGTAGTTCTTCGACCCACTGGATGTCTACTAGTCCAAAAAAATCCACAAAAAGTTTTGCTGCATTTGGACTTCGTTTGATATTGATTTCCTGCGATGTAAAAAACAAGCAGAAAAGAGCAACTGGCACTGGGCACTATGTCAATAGGTTAGTACCAAAAAATGATATAAAATAACTATGAAATGGTTGTAAAACATCCAAGAATGATAATATAACAGCATGGAACAATCAAAAATTATAGATACGTTGGAGACGTATCAACTACCACCTCTGTTTGGATTTAGTATTTGACTAGCAATATCTAGTAATGCATGTCATAAAAATATACTACTCCTTCTGTAAATAAATACATGGAGTATTGTTTTATTCGGTTTTGTAGTTTCCGATGATATTATACACTCTTCCTTGCGGTAGATGGCTCAAATCTGAAATCTCATCAATCAGACTACTATTGTAGTCCCTCCATACTGGTGCATTAGTCACGTTACAAAAACCAAATAATCCCAAAACTTTTAGGTGTGGTGCATTAACTACCCACCTTGTTCCCTGTTTTTTGCCACGAAAAAAGAAATCAGCCAATAGGAGACGTGGGGTGTGTATGTATTCAGTGACTTGAGACTACTTAGCAAAACATGTAGTGCTCAATTCTCTACATGCAATGACATTAATTACCAAATAAACATCAAGTTCCGTCGTTTTTCTCCAACTTGGTCTCGGTGAGATGACTATAGTGCACCGGTGAGGAGGGAGTAAGGGCCGAGGAGTAGAGGCCAACACACACATGAATGCAACTCAGTCTGCACTTCTCATATAAAGAATCCCCACCAGTCCAATCCATCTACGGAATCCTACGCACCTATGCACCCTACAGGAGTGATCACTGCAATCGAAAGATCAGTTGACCAGAAGCTAGACCACAGAGACGATAAGCGCAAGCATGAGCCGACTGTGCCAGATGGTCCACGTCGTCGGCCTGCGGCCCGGCACTGAGGGACATCTCCAGGTCGTTCTTGAGCCCGCCAATGCGAGAGGCCTCTTGGACGATAGCTTCGTCTCCTTGTTCAATGAAGCCCTTGTTGGCTTCCTCGACAAGTTCACTGTCGTGAAGAAGCTCACGGGCGACCTTGACGTATGCCTCCAGCCCACGCGCACAGGCTCTGTGATGCCCACCACCCTCAATGGCCTCTATGGTGACAAACTCTTCGATGCACCGGTGGCCCTGCGACTGCCGCTGTCGCGTCGGAGAATGTCCACTTCGAGGTCGCACTCGTCATGCAGTGCCTGGCTTAGCAAGACACCATCGAATAATCACCCACGTCTATGATCAAATCACCCATAAGGACTACTACTTTCCAGAGGAGGACGATAGGACGCTGGCCTTCTTGGACCGTAGGGCCTTGGACGGCATTGTTCAGAAGCACGTTGAGCGCGCCGCCAACACCGCTACTCCTCACCAGTCGGTTGGTGACCCGGTGCACTAGGGCGAGAGGATGTTGTTGATGGATCCGTATGCATCTTTATTTTTGTGTCAATTCCATGTATACTGTAATTTTCTTACCTTTTGCATCAACTTCATAACTTATGTACGTACCATGAATGAACCGCGCCACAACCAAACTTCTTATATAATTAATATTGACGTGTAATGGTAATGTTTAGGTCACATGCAAGAAATTGGAATGGATTTCAAACTTCTGGGCGTGGTGGTTCAATTTGCGAAGGCGCACACATAAACAACCAAAACAAAGTCATTTTGGAACAAAGAGCTACCACGTTGCAATCGGAAATAGAAGTAGTATTGAAACCATGGATGTTCTACTAACCATTTAATTGCTGCCACACGTCCCTCTATTAATTGTCTACTAGGAGGTGTCGTGCGGGTGGTACTATCTCCGTCCTAGTTTATTGTTCCCCTTAGTTTTTTGTGCCAAATTTTGACTATGAATTCAATTTACAAAATGTTAACGCATGTCACAAAAAATAGTATCATTGGAAACTATGTTCAAATAAGAATCCAACCATATAAATCTTTATAACATGCATTAAAAAAATGTGAATTAAATCTATGGTCAAAATTTGACACAAAATATGAAAGGACCAACAATAAGGACGGAGTCTTTGAATAGACCGGAGGCGTGCGAGCAGACCGCTGCACACGATCACCCCATACGGGCATTCCAGCTCGCCCCTCAATGCATAGTGGCTAGGCATATCACTTACATGTGGGACCGTGTGTAAGGAAAGCGATGATGGCCGAAATTGGCAAAACGCCCCCGTTTATCACGCGGGAAAAGCCTAGTGCTAGCGTTTTGAATTGTTATTTATATTTTTGAGGGAGAATCGTTATTTATATCTATCGGTCGCGCCATGAGCAGAACCAATTGTTACAACTTACTAGTACTAGTACAATTTCAAAAGGAAAAGCCTGTTGTGTTCATGTCGCACCCCCCACACGGTTGGTCCGACACGCCGCTCAACGGGGGAACGCATGTTATCTCACATCTTCACTTACAAGTGGGATTGCAGTTGAGGAACCCGACTATCAGTAAACCCCCACCCTGCCTACCGCGTGATGGCTGAGTTAGAGAAACGATGAGGGAGAAGAGATAGCTCTAGCACAGACTCCAAGAAATATGGTGTCAAATGGTAGTCGTCCTAGTGGCGTGTGTCGTACACCTGGACCTGAATGCTTGTTCTTCCCCATGCCACCCTACTAGATATTGAGGATTCGAGGTGCTGGTTACGTATAACGAACACATTAACATATGGCCCACCTCACACTATGGCCAAATTTCCTAGAGTCTGTGCTAGGCTAAAAAGTGTTCTTTGTGAGGGTGGATGGTTGGTCTCAATTTTAAAACTTGTTGTATTACGTATATGTAGACGTAGATATAGTGCAGCAGTTATGAAAGTTTGAATTCAAACATCAAAATGCAATTTCTACCATTGACTGGACTCTTCCGACAACCTAGGATGATGGGATTCACAACTATAGCAAAAACACAAGCCTGCCGCATGAAGCATGTGAAGCTAACTAGTACTAGTACTATATTGTTGAAATTTTGATTGGACTCATCCGATAACCTATTGCAATGCACGTACAATCATGTATTCGGGAAAAAATTGCCGCGTCGCAGCACCCAATCTGAGAAGCGACTCCAAAGCTATTCATATATTTAGTAAGTTTATCACAGGCATATCATTTAGTATTGCATACAACAAGTCATCAACGCATAACGACAACGAGGATACATTGTAAATACTAAAGTTTTTATCACACAACAAATAACAAAGCGATGAAATATACTTTAGGTCAACCAATCCTTGGCATTGGAAGCGCTTGCTTTGAACCATAAGTGATTCTCTGGGCAGGGTCGGCTATTGTCAATATCGAGACCAACACAAGACTCATCATCCAGGCTGAAGCGACCTATATCAGGACGCATATTGTGATTGCCAGGGTAGGGAACCATAGCAATGTCCGATGTATAGATACAGTTGCTTCTCATAAATGGTAGTACCGCTGAGCCAACAACAGTTGGATCGTCTTTCACCATCATTGGATAGGTTAGTCCAAGGAAGAGCGAGTTTTCTCCAAGACTGTCAATATTGAACCAGGCGGAAGGTGTTGGTGCTAGCACACTAGTATCATCCCAAATACCCTGCAATGGATGTTGGAAAAGGTACGGAGAGTGCAACCATGGGAGACAACACCTGCTTCCTTAGTAACATCAGCAGTGCCATGTATACAGACAAGAAGAGGTGATCCATCGGAATAAGTTCCTAGGCGCCATTGAGTATGTAGGTCCCGCTCATATTCATGCTCATGATTATCACTATCAGCATCATCATCTCCCCCTTGGTTATAAAATTTTCCAATTATCGGTGGGGGAATGCTGACGGGACCTTGAAAACAGGGAAGGTTAATTAGTATGGGAATACTAACTCACATGCATGGTGAATGTAACAATTATAATTATAGTGGAAGACAATTGTACCGAAAGAATAAGGATCCCATGTGAAAACAGTGCCAGAAGTGGTGGCAACAAACACAAGACCCTCGTATTCAATTGCATCATAGTACACATCTATGTACAGAAACTGATTTTTGAGCAATATCCATCAAGTCAAAGGACTAAGGAAGGCAACAAGCTTGTCGCAGATAGTGACAACATAAGCATTCCTATAATCCCAAGAGCGGCTGGGAACTCGACAAAGAGCTATCTTCTGTAGACGACAGTCACCATGATTGTATTTGAACGTACGTAGATCATTGGTGTGCTCAACCTCATGACAGTCTGAGATTTTTGAAAGTGGAACCCGGTGGGGAGTGTACACATTCACAAGTTCCCACTCGCGGTTGTACCCAATGTAAACAACCCAATCTCCATTTGCGCCTGCCCGGGCCTTACCCTTAAGTGATGGCATCTTAACATCACACGTATCATTATCAAGTGGCATCAACTTGCACAAGGCGAGGCTTCCGTCATCCTTGGGCCAGTGAGCAGGGTCATGGCGAAGAAGATAGGGGAGATCAAACCGCTCCTGAACCCTAGGTTTGTTTGTAATGATGTTCTTTGTTGAGTCGAGAATGGTCTTGAACGAACCTGCCATGCTTGCCATGGTGATGATGTCGCATCGATCAATGAGTTCCTCCACCATGTCATCTTTCAGGTTGGGGCAAGAATAAGGGGTCGTTTCCTGCCTGTTCGCTCCATCGAGAAGACGAACAATGGCAGAAGGAAGAGTAAAGGCAGATGGAGGGAGGAAGAGCGTGCGACAGCAATTCCAAATTGAGAGGGAAAGGCGAAGAGGTGATGGACGGTGGCCACGGTACATGAAGATGCTAGTGGGGAGCGGACGGTCGCCACGGTATAGTAAGAGGTGCCCCGGCCTACATAGACGTTTGTTCAGAAATTATACAAAAGGACTCGTCGTCGTCTCACTGACATGTTAGAACGGGACGACATGTCAATGAAACATGGTGTGCCATTTCTCGTGCAAAATGTGATCTGGCCGTGTTGGCCCAAGGTGTCGCATTATTTCTCGACTTCATTTTTTTAATGGCATGTCGTTCAGTTTTGGAGCACAACTAATTGGTACTGTATGCAGAGAAAATATAAACTACTCTACCACTACTCTACCTCTAGTACTTACTAGTACAAGTAAAGTATATAGGCTGGAGCTTCAACGCTTGCTTGCTAAGGGCTGCCCACTTGCTTCTCACACTATCACCCTCTCTCTGGATCTAAAAAAGATGGCGGTGGCCCCCCTCTCTCCCTCCTCACTGGTGGTCACAAATCCGCCAGGATCCCATCACCGGGGAAGAAAAGGACGTGTAGTGTTGACGCGCTCGTCGATGGTGAGCGAGGTCACACACTGATGACAAGGCCGTTCTCTCAGACCTAGCGCCAGCGCAGGGTGGCCTCCGTCCCCAAGCTCTCTATCGTAGTGTGTGTGGAGGACGGCGATCACGAGCGTAGCCACTTCCCACTGATCCTCGAGTATGCTACCTCTTTTCGAACCATACCATTGTTCTAGTGACCCATATGCCACGTCGTTGCATGTGGATCTTTTTCCACTCCCCCATCTCCCCAATTTACTATCCTCTGCTCTGCTGGTCACGCAGACGAAAACCTTAATTTGCACTATTAAAGGAAACCCTACTTCATGCAGACTAATCCATGTCTGGGTTGAATAAGGAAAGAAAGGGAGAAAGTATTGTCGAAGAGACTAGGTATCGTATCTGCATCTTAGTTGGAAACGGAAAAATCAGTAGCTAAGGAACGAGTCTCTTTTCTCTTGGTTGAGAAATGGTAGAAAGGCATGACAACACAATAGAGAATGATCAGGTCAATCGGTTTGTTGTCCTCACATAGGAAAAAGGTGGCTAAAGAGAACAAAAATGGGATGTGATCCACATAAGCTGCCTGGATATTTGTTGCTCTGGGAAACCATCCCTCCCTCACCACTTTATGTGTCCATGGAGGTACATCATACTGGTGCACCCATTGTCCGAATGGGCCTCCCCATGCTCTTATTGCCAGTCTTTTGCTGTTAGGGGCTGTTTGGTTCTAGGCCTTGCATTGCCACACTTTGCCGCACATTTTTGCCAAGCTTGCTAAAGATTAGTTCATCAAAATGAGAGCCACAAATTGGCAAGCCTAAGGGAATCTTGTCACATTTTTTGTGTGTATGCCATTTGTGAAGGAAATACGCCCTAGAGGCAATAATAAAGTTATTATTTATTTCCTTATTTCATGATAAATGTTTATTATTCATGCTAGAATTGTATTAACCGGAAACATAATACATGTGTGAATACATAGACAAACATAGTGTCACTAGTATGCCTCTACTTGACTAGCTCGTTAATCAAAGATGGTTAAGTTTCCTAACCATAGACATGAGTTGTCATTTGATTAACGCGATCACATCATTAGGAGAATGATATGATTGACTTGACCCATTCCGTTAGCTTAGCACTTGATCGTTTAGTATGTTGCTATTGCTTTCTTCATGACTTATACATGTTCCTATGATTATGAGATTATGCAACTCCCACTTACCGGAGGAACACTTTGTGTGCTACCAAACATCACAACGTAACTGGGTGATTATAAAGGTGCACTACAGGTGTCTCCGAAGGTACTTGTTGAGTTGGCGTATTTCTAGATTAGGATTTGTCACTCCGATTGTCAGGGAGGTATCTCTGGGCCCTCTTGGTAATGCACATCACTATAAGCCGTGCAAGCAATGTGACTAATGAGTTAGTTGCGGGATGACGCATTACATAACGAGTAAACAGACTTGCCGGTAACGAGATTGAACTAGGTATTGAGATACCGATGATCGAATCTCGGGCAAGTAACATACCGATGACAAAGGGAACAACGTATGTTGTTATGCGGTTCGACCGACAAAGATCTTCGTAGAATATGTAGGAGCCAATATGGGCATCTAGGTTCCGCTATTGGTTATTGACCACAGAGGTGTCTCAGTTATGTCTACATAGTTCTCGAACCCGTATGGTCCGCACGCTTAATGTTCATTGACGATATTGAAGGAAATATGCCCTAGAGGCAATAATAAAGTTATTATTTATTTCCTCGTATCATGATAAATGTTTATTATTCATGCTAGAATTGTATTAACCGGAAACATGATACATGTGTGAATACATAGACAAACATATAGTCACTAGTATGCCTCTACTTGACTAGCTCATTAATCAAAGATGGTTATGTTTCCTAACCATAGACATGTGTTGTCATTTGATTAATGGGATCACATCATTAGAAGAATGATGTGATTGACATGACCCATTCCGTTAGCCTAGCACTTGATTGTTTAGTATATTGCTAATGCTTTCTTCATGACTTATACATGTTCCTGTAACTATGAGAAATATGCAACTCCCGTTTACCGGAGGAACACTTTGGGTACTACCAAACGTCACAACGTAACTGGGTGATTATAAAGGAGTACTACAGGTGTCTCCGAAGGTACATGTTGAGTTGGCGTATTTCGAGATTAGGTTTTGTCACTCCGATTGTCGGAGAGGTATCTCTGGGCCCTCTCGGTAATGCACATCTTTATAAGCCTTGCAAGCAATGTGACCAAATGAGTTGGTTACGGAATGATGCATTACGGAACGAGTAAAGAGACTTGCCGGTAACGAGATTGAACTAGGTATTGGATACGACGATCAAATCTCGGGCAAGTAACATACCGATGACAAAGGGAACAACGTATGTTGTTATGCGGTTTGACCGATAAAGATCTTCGTAGAATATGTAGGAACCAATATGGGCATCCAGGTTCCGCTATTGGTTATTGACCGAGAATAGTTCTAGGTCATGTCTACATAGTTCTCGAACCCGTAGGGTCCGCACGCTTAACGTTACGATGACAGTTTTATTATGAGTTTATAAGTTTTGATGTACCGAAGTTTGTTCGGAGTCCCGGATGTGATCACGGACGTAACGAGGAGTCTCGAAATGGTCGAGACATAAAGATCGATATATTGGAAGCCTATATTTGGACATCGGAATCGTTCCGGGTGAAATCGGCATTTTACCGGAGTACCGGGAGGTTACCGGAACCCCCCGGGGGGTTATTGGGCCTACATGGGCCTCGAGGGATAAGAGGGAAGGAGGCAGGAGGGGGCCGCGCGCCCCTCCCCTTCCTAGTCCGAATAGGACAAGGGAAGGGGGGCGGCGCCCCCCCCCTTTCCTTCCCCTCTTCCTCCTCTTTCCCCCCTTCTCCTATTCCAACTAGGAAAGAAGGGAGTCCTACTCCCGGTGGGAGTAGGACTCCCCCCTTGGCGCGCCCTCCTTGGCCGGCCGCCTCCTCCCCCCTGGCTCCTTTATATACGGGGGCGGGGGGCACCCCATAGACACACAAGTTGATCTACGGATCGTTCCTTAGCCGTGTGCGGTGCCCCCCTCCACCATATTCCACCTCGGTCATATCGTCGCGGAGTTTAGGCGAAGCCCTGCGCCGGTAGAGCATCATCATCGTCACCACGCTGTCGTGCTGACGGAACTCATCCCCGAAGCTTTGCTGGATCGGAGCCCGGGGATCGTCATCGAGCTGAACGTGTGCTGAACTCGGAGGTGCCGTACGTTCGGTACTTGGATCGGTCGGATCGTGAAGACGTACGACTACATCAACCGCGTTGTCATAACGCTTCCGCTTACGGTCTACGAGGGTACGTGGACAACACTCTCTCCTCTCGTTGCTATGCCATCACCATGATCTTGCGTGTACGTAGGAATTTTTTTGAAATTACTACGTTCCCCAACAGTGGCATCCGAGCCTAGGTTTTATGCGTTGATGTTATATGCACGAGTAGAACACAAGTGAGTTGTGGGCGATACAAGTCATACTGCTTACCAGCATGTCATACTTTGGTTCGGCGGTATTGTGAGATGAAGCGGCCCGGACCGACATTACGCGTACGCTTACGCGAGACTGGTTTCACCGTTGCGAGCACTCGTGCTTAAAGGTGGCTGGCGGGTGTCTGTCTCTCTCACTTTAGCTGAATCGAGTGTGGCTACGCCCGGTCCTTGCGAAGGTTAAAACAGCACCAACTTGACGAACTATCGTTGTGGTTTTTATGCGTAGGTAAGAACGGTTCTTGCTAAAGCCCGTAGCAGCCACGTAAAATTTGCAACAACAAAGTAGAGGACGTCTAACTTGTTTTTGCAGGGCATGTTGTGATGTGATATGGTCAAGACGTGATGCTATATTTTATTGTATGAGATGATCATGTTTTGTAACCGAAGTTATCGGCAACTGGCAGGAGCCATATGGTTGTTGCTTTATTGTATGAAATGCAAACACCCTGTAATTGCTTTACTTTATCTCTAAGCGGTAGCGATAGTCGTAGAAGCAATAGATGGCGTAACGACAATGATGATACGATGGAGATCAAGGTGTCGTGCCGATGATGATGGTGATCACGACGGTGCTTCGAAGATGGAGATCACAAGCACAAGATGATGATGGCCATATCATATCACTTATATTGATTGCATGTGATGTTTATCCTTTATGCATCTTATCTTGCTTTGATTGACGGTAGCATTTTAAGATGATCTCTCACTAATAATCAAGAAGTGTTCTCCCTGAGTATGCACCGTTGCGAAAGTTCTTCGTGCTGAGACACCATGTGATGATTGGGTGTGATAAGCTCTACGTTCAAATACAACGGGTGCAAAACAGTTGCACACGCGGAATACTCAGGTCATACTTGACGAGCCTAGCATATACAGATATGGCCTTGGAACACGGAGACTGAAAGGTCGAACGTGAATCATATAGTAGATATGATCAACATAGTGATGTTCACCATTGAAACTACTCCATCTCACGTGATGATCGGACATGGTTTAGTTTGGATCACTTAGATGAGAGATGTCTGTCTAAGTGGGAGTTCTTAAGTAATATGATTAATTGAACTTAAATTTATCATGAACTTAGTACCTGATAGTATTTTGCTTGTCTATGTTTGTTTGTAGATAGATGGCTCGTGCTGTTGTTCCGTTGAATTTTAATGCGTTCCTTGAGAAAGCAAAGTTGAAAGATGATGGTAGCAATTACACGGACTGGGTCCGTAACCTGAGGATTATCCTCATTGCTGCACAGAAAAGTTACGTCCTGGAAGCACCGCTGGGTGCCAGGCCTGCTGCTGATGCAACTGACGACGTTAAGAACGTCTGGCAGAGCAAAGCTGATGACTACTCGATAGTTCAGTGTGCCATGCTTTACGGCTTAGAACCGGGTCTTCAACGATGTTTTGAACGTCATGGAGCATATGAGATGTTCCAGGAGTTGAAGTTAATATTTCAAGCAAATGCCCGGATTGAGAGATATGAAGTCTCCAATAAGTTCTATAGCTGCAAGATGGAGGAGAATAGTTCTGTCAGTGAACATATACTCAAAATGTCTGGGTATAATAATCACTTGATTCAACTGGGAGTTAATCTTCCTGATGATAGTGTCATTGACAGAATTCTTCAATCACTGCCACCAAGCTACAAGAGCTTCGTGATGAACTATAATATGCAAGGGATGAACAAGACTATTCCCGAGCTCTTCGCGATGCTAAAAGCCGCGGAGGTAGAAATCAAGAAGGAGCATCAAGTGTTGATGGTTAACAAGACCACCAGTTTCAAGAAAAAGGGCAAAGGGAAGAAGAAGGGGAACTTCAAAAAGAACAGCAAGCAAGTTGCTGCTCAAGAGAAGAAACCCAAGTCTGGACCTAAGCCTGAAACTGAGTGCTTCTACTGCAAGCAGACTGGACACTGGAAGCGGAACTGCCCCAAGTATTTGGCGGATAAGAAGGATGGCAAAGTGAACAAAGGTATATGTGATATACATGTTATTGATGTGTACCTTACTAATGCTCGCAGTAGCACCTGGGTATTTGATACTGGTTCTGTTGCTAATATTTGCAACTCGAAACAGGGACTACGAATTAAGCGAAGATTGGCTAAGGACGAGGTGACGATGCGCGTGGGAAATGGTTCCAAAGTCGATGTGATCGCGGTCGGCACGCTACCTCTACATCTACCATCGGGATTAGTTTTAGACCTAAATAATTGTTATTTGGTGCCAGCGTTGAGCATGAACATTATATCTGGATCTTGTTTGATGCGAGACGGTTATTCATTTAAATCAGAGAATAATGGTTGTTCTATTTATATGAGTAATATCTTTTATGGTCATGCACCCTTGAAAAGTGGTCTATTTTTATTGAATCTCGATAGTAGTGATACACATATTCATAGTGTTGAAACCAAAAGATGCAGAGTTGATAACGATAGTGCAACTTATTTGTGGCACTGCCGTTTAGGTCATATCGGTGTAAAGCGCATGAAGAAACTCCATACTGATGGGCTTTTGGAATCACTTGATTATGAATCACTTGGTACTTGCGAACCGTGCCTCATGGGCAAGATGACTAAAACGCCGTTCTCCGGAACTATGGAGCGAGCAACTGATTTGTTGGAAATCATACATACTGATGTTTGTGGTCCAATGAATGTTGAGGCTCGCGGCGGGTATCGTTATTTTCTCACCTTCACAGATGATTTGAGCAGATATGGGTATATCTACTTGATGAAACACAAGTCTGAAACATTTGAAAAGTTCAAAGAATTTCAGAGTGAAGTGGAAAATCATCGTAACAAGAAAATAAAATTTCTACGATCTGATCGTGGAGGAGAATATTTGAGTTACGAGTTTGGTCTACACTTGAAACAATGCGGAATAGTTTCGCAACTCACGCCACCCGGAACACCACAACGAAATGGTGTGTCCGAACGTCGTAATCGTACTTTACTAGATATGGTGCGATCTATGATGTCTCTTACTGATTTACCGCTATCGTTTTGGGGTTATGCTTTAGAGACGGCCGCATTCACGTTAAATAGGGCACCATCAAAATCCGTTGAGACGACGCCTTATGAACTGTGGTTTGGCAAGAAACCAAAGTTGTCGTTTCTTAAAGTTTGGGGCTGCGATGCTTATGTGAAGAAACTTCAACCAGATAAGCTCGAACCCAAATCGGAGAAATGTGTCTTCATAGGATACCCAAAAGAGACTATTGGGTACACCTTCTATCACAGATCTGAGGGCAAGATTTTCGTTGCTAAAATCGGATCCTTTCTAGAGAAGGAGTTTCTCTCGAAAGAAGTGAGTGGGAGGAAAGTAGAACTTGATGAGATAACTGTATCTACTCCCTTATTGGAAAGTAGTTCATCACAAGAACCGGTTCCTGTGACAACTACACCAATTAGTGAGGAAGCTAATGATATTGATCATGAAACTTCAGATCAAGTTTCTACTGAACCTCGTAGGTCTACCAGAGTAAGATCCGCACCAGAGTGGTACGGTAATCCAATTCTGGAAGTCATGTTGCTTGACCATGATGAACCTACGAACTATGAGGAAGCGATGATGAGCCCAGATTCCGCAAAATGGCTAGAGGCCATGAAATCTGAGATGGGATCCATGTATGAAAACAAAGTATGGACTTTGGTTGACTTGCCCGATGATCGGCAAGCAATTGAGAATAAATGGATCTTTAAGAAGAAGACTGACGCTGATGGTAATGTAACTGTCTATAAAGCTCGACTTGTTGCGAAAGGTTTTCGACAAGTTCAAGGAGTTGACTACGATGAGACTTTCTCACCCGTAGCGATGCTTAAGTCTGTCCGAATCATGTTAGCTATTGCTGCATTTCATAATTATGAAATTTGGCAAATGGATGTCAAAACTGCATTCTTGAATGGATTTCTGGAAGAAGAGTTGTATATGATGCAGCCAGAAGGTTTTGTAGATCCAAAAGGTGCTAACAAAGTGTGCAAGCTCCAGCGTTCCATTTATGGACTGGTGCAAGCATCTCGGAGTTGGAATAAACGCTTTGATAGTGTGATCAAAGCATATGGTTTTATACAGACTTTTGGAGAAGCCTGTATTTACAAGAAAGTGAGTGGGAGCTCTGTAGCATTTCTGATATTATATGTAGATGACATATTATTAATTGGAAATGATATAGAATTTCTGGATAGCATAAAGGGATACTTGAATAAAAGTTTTTCAATGAAAGACCTCGGTGAAGCTGCTTACATATTGGGCATCAAGATCTATAGAGATAGATCAAGACGCTTAATAGGACTTTCACAAAGCACATACCTTGATAAAATTTTGAAAAAGTTCAAAATGGATCAGGCAAAGAAAGGGTTCTTGCCCGTACTACAAGGTGTGAAGTTGAGTCAAACTCAATGCCCGACCACAGCAGAAGATAGAGAGAAAATGAAAGATGTTCCCTATGCTTCAGCCATAGGCTCTATCATGTATGCAATGTTGTGTACCAGACCTGACGTATGCTTAGCAATAAGCTTGGCAGGAAGGTACCAAAGTAATCCAGGAGTGGATCACTGGACAGCGGTCAAGAACATCCTGAAATACCTGAAAAGGACTAAGGATATGTTTCTCGTATATGGAGGTGACAAAGAGCTAGTCGTAAATGGTTACGTCGATGCAAGCTTTGACACTGATCCGGACGATTCTAAATCGCAAACCGGATACGTGTTTTTATTAAACGGTGGAGCTGTAAGTTGGTGCAGTTCTAAACAAAGCGTCGTGGCGGGATCTACATGTGAAGCGGAGTACATAGCTGCTTCGGAAGCAGCAAATGAAGGAGTCTGGATGAAGGAGTTCATTTCCGATCTAGGTGTCATACCTAGTGCATCGGGACCAATGAAAATCTTCTGTGACAATACTGGTGCAATTGCCTTGGCAAAGGAATCCAGATTTCACAAGAGGACCAAGCACATCAAGAGACGCTTCAATTCCATTCGGGACCAAGTCCAAGTGGGAGACATAGAGATTTGCAAGATACATACGGATCTGAATGTTGCAGACCCGTTGACTAAGCCACTCTCACGAGCAAAACATGATCAGCACCAAGACTCCATGGGTGTTAGAATCATTACTATGTAATCTAGATTATTGACTCTAGTGCAAGTGGGAGACTGAAGGAAATATGCCCTAGAGGCAATAATAAAGTTATTATTTATTTCCTCATATCATGATAAATGTTTATTATTCATGCTAGAATTGTATTAACCGGAAACATGATACATGTGTGAATACATAGACAAACATATAGTCACTAGTATGCCTCTACTTGACTAGCTCATTAATCAAAGATGGTTATGTTTCCTAACCATAGACATGTGTTGTCATTTGATTAATGGGATCACATCATTAGAAGAATGATGTGATTGACATGACCCATTCCGTTAGCCTAGCACTTGATCGTTTAGTATATTGCTATTGCTTTCTTCATGACTTATACATGTTCCTGTAACTATGAGAAATATGCAACTCCCGTTTACCGGAGGAACACTTTGGGTACTACCAAACGTCACAACGTAACTGGGTGATTATAAAGGAGTACTACAGGTGTCTCCGAAGGTACATGTTGAGTTGGCGTATTTCGAGATTAGGTTTTGTCACTCCGATTGTCGGAGAGGTATCTCTGGGCCCTCTCGGTAATGCACATCTTTATAAGCCTTGCAAGCAATGTGACCAAATGAGTTGGTTACGGAATGATGCATTACGAAACGAGTAAAGAGACTTGCCGGTAACGAGATTGAACTAGGTATTGGATACCGACGATCAAATCTCGGGCAAGTAACATACCGATGACAAAGGGAACAACGTATGTTGTTATGCGGTTTGACCGATAAAGATCTTCGTAGAATATGTAGGAACCAATATGGGCATCCAGGTTTCGCTATTGGTTATTGACCGAGAATAGTTCTAGGTCATGTCTACATATTTCTCGAACCCATAGGGTCCGCATGCTTAACGTTACGATGACAGTTTTATTATGAGTTTATAAGTTTTGATGTACCGAAGTTTGTTTGGAGTCCCAGATGTGATCACGGACGTAACGAGGAGTCTCGAAATGGTCGAGACATAAAGATCGATATATTGGAAGCCTATATTTTGACATCGGAATCATTCCGGGTGAAATCGGCATTTTACCGGAGTACCGGGAGGTTACCGGAACCCCCCGGGGGGTTATTGGGCCTACATGGGCCTCGAGAGAGAAGAGGGAAGGAGGCAGGAGGGGGCCACGCGCCCCTCCCCTTCCTAGTCCGAATAGGAAAAGGGAAGGGGGGCGCCCCCCCCCCTTTCCTTCCCCTCTTCCTCCTCTTTCCCCCCTTCTCCTATTCCAACTTGGAAAGAAGGGAGTCCTACTCCCGGTGGGAGTAGGACTCCCCCCTTGGCGCGCCCTCCTTGGTCGGCCGCCTCCTCCCCCCTGGCTCCTTTATATACGGGGGCGGGGGGGGGGGGCACCCCATAAACACACAAGTTGATCTACAGATCGTTCCTTAGCCGTGTGCGGTGCCCTTGTCCACCATATTCCACCTCGGTCATATTGTTGCGGAGTTTAGGCGAAGCCCTGCGCCGGTAGAGCATCATCATCGTCACCACGCCGTCGTGCTGACGGAACTCATCCCCGAAGCTTTGCTAGATCAGAGCCCGGGGATCGTCATCGAGCTGAACGTGTGCTGAACTCGGAGGTGCCGTACGTTCGGTACTTGGATCGGTCGCATCGTGAAGACGTACGACTACATCAACCGTGTTGTCATAACGCTTCCGCTTACGGTCTACGAGGGTACGTGGACAACACTCTCTCCTCTCGATGCTATGCCATCACCATGATCTTGCGTGTACGTAGGAAATTTTTTGAAATTACTACGTTCCCCAACAGATATAGTATTATATGAGTTATGTATGTTGGTGACCAAATGTTGTTCGGAGTCCCGGATATGATCACGGACATGATGAGGAACTCCAGAATGGTCTGGAGATAAAGATTGATATATGGGATAATAGTGTTTGGTCTCCGGAAGGGTTCCAGAAATCACCGGAAGGGGTTTCGGATGTTCCCCGAAATGTTTGGGTAAGAGAACACTTTATTTGGGCCAAAGGGGAAAGCCCACGAGGTTTTTGGAAAGTGCAAAAGGAAGTTTTGCGGAGTCCAGGGGCCAGACGCCCGGGTCCCTAGCGTCTGGCCCTGGAGTCCGAGAAGGACTCTTGCCTTTCGGGTGAAACCGACTTTGTGGAGGCTTTTACTCCAAGTTTCGACCCCAAGGCTCAATATATAAATAGAGGGGCAGGGCTAGCACCAAAGACACATCAAGAAACACCAAGTCGTGTGCCGGCAACCCCGTCCCCTCTAGTTTATCCTCCATCATAGTTTCCATAGTGCTTAGGCGAAGCCCTGTGGAGATTGTTCTTCACCAACACCGTCACTGCGCCGTCGTGCTGCCGGAACTCATCTACTAACCCGTCTTGCTGGATCGAGAAGGCGAGGACGTCATCGAGTTGAACGTGTGCTAAACGCGGAGGTGCCGTACGTTCGGTACTTGATCGGGGCGGATCATGAAGGTGTATGACTACATCAACCGCGTTGATAAACGCTTCCGCTTAGTGATATTCAAGGGTATGAAGATACACTCCCCCTCTCATTGCTTTGCATCACCATGATCTTGTATGTGCGTAGGAATTTTTTTGAAATTACTACGTTCCCAACAGTGGCATCTGAGCCAGGTTTTATGCGTAGATGTTATATGTAGGAGTAGAACACAAGTGAGTTGTGGGCGATACAAGTCATACTGCTTACCAGCATGTCATACTTTGGTTCGGCGGTATTGTTGTATGAAGCGGCCCGGACCGACATTACGCGTACGCTTACGCGAGACTGGTTCTACCAATGTGCTTTGCACATAGGTGGCTGGCGGGTGTCAGTTTCTCCAACTTTAGTTGAACTGAGTGTGGCTACGCCCGGTCCTTGAGAAGGTTAAAACAGCACTAACTTGACGAACTATCGTTGTTGTTTTGATGCGTAGGTAAGAACAGTTCTTGCTTAGCCTGTAGCAGCCACATAAAACTTGCAACAACAAAGTAGAGCACGTCTAACTTGTTTTTGCAGGGCATGTTGTGATGTGATATGGTCAAGACGTGATGCTATATTTTATTGTATGAGATGATCATGGTTTGTAACCAAGTTATCGGCAACTGGCAAGAGCCATATGGTTGTCGCTTTATTGTATGCAATGCAATCGCCCTGTAATTGCTTTACTTTATCACTAAGCGGTAGCGATAGTCGTAGAAGCAATAGGTGGCAAAACGACAACGATGCTACGATTAAGATCAAGGTGTCGCGCTGGTGACGATGGTGATCATGACGGTGCTTCGGAGATGGTGATCACAAGCACAATATGATGATGGCCATATCATATCACTTATATTGATTGCATGTGATGTTTATCTTTTATGCATCTTATTTTGCTTTGATTGATGGTAGCATTATAAGATGATCCCTCAGTGAATTTCAAGGTATAAGTGTTCTCCCTGAGTATGCACCATTGCCAAAGTTCTTCGTGCTGAGACACCACGTGATGATCGGGTGTGATAGGCTCTATGTTCAAATACAACGGGTGCAAAACATTTGCACATGCGGAATACTCAGGTTAAACTTGACGAGCCTAGCATATACAGATATGACCTCGGAACACTAAGACCGAAAGGTGAGCGTGAATCATATAGTAGATATGATCAACATAGTGATGTTCACCATTGAAAACTACTCCATCTCACGTGATGATCGGACATGGTTTAGTTGATTTGGATGACGTGATCACTTAGATGATTAGAGGGATGTCTATCTAAGTGGGAGTTCTTAAGTAATATGATTAATTGAACTTTAATTTATCATGAACTTAGCCCTGATAGTATTTTGCAAATTATGTTGTAGATCAATAGCTCGCGTTGTTGCTTCCCTATGTTTTTATATGTTCATAGAGAAAACTAAGTTGAAAGATGATAGTAGCAATGATGCGGACTTGGTCCGTGATCTGAGGTTTATCCTCATTGCTGCACAGAAGAAATATGTCCTTGATGCACCGCTAGCTGACAGACCGATTGCAGGAGTAGATGCAGACGTTATGAACGTTTGGCTAGCTCAATATGATGACTACTTGATAGTTTTGTGCACCATGCTTTATGGCTTAGAACCAGGACTACAAAAACGTTTTTGAAACGCCACAGAACATATCAGATGTTCCATGAGATGAAATTGATCTTTCAGACTCATGCCCATGTCAAGAGGTATGAGACCTCTGACAAATACTTTGCCTAAAAGATGGAGGAGAATTGCTCAACTAGTAAGCAAGAGCTTAGATTGTCTAAGTACTACAATCGCTTGAATCAAGTGGGAGTTAATCTTCCAGATAAGATAGCGATTGACAGAGTTCTCTAGTCACCATCACCAAGTTACTAGAACTTCGTGATGAACTATAGTGTGCAAGAGATGACGAAAATGATTCTCGAGCTCTTCGTGATGTTGAAATCGACGAAGGTAGAAATCAAGAAAGAGCATCAGTGTTGATGATTAACAAGACCACTAGTTTCAAGTAAAGGGCAAAGGGAAAGAAAGGGAAACTTCAAGTAGAATGGCAAGCAAGTTGTCACTCCCGTGAAGAAGCCCAAAGCTGGACCAAAGCCTGAACTAAGTGCTTCTATTGCAATGGAAATGGTCATTGGAAGTGGAAATGCCCAGAATATTTGATGGATAAGAAGGATGGCAAAGTGAACAAGGGTATATTTGATATACAGGTTATTGATGTGTACCTTACTGGTGTTTATAGTAGCCCTGAGTATTTGATACTTGTTCGGTTGCTAAGATTAGTAACTCGAAACAAGAGTTACAGAATAAACAGAAACTAGTTGAGGGTGAAGTGACAATGTGTGTTGGAAGTGGTTCCATGATTGATATGATCATCATCGTACACTCCCTATACTTTCGAGATTAGTGTAGAACCTAAATAAATGTTATTTCGTTTTTGTGTTGAGCATAAATATGATTAGATCATGTTTGTTGCGATACGATTATTCATCTAAGATGGAGAATAAATTGTTATTTTGTTTACATGAATAAAACCTTCTATGGTCATACACCCAATGTTGATGGTTTATTGAATCTCGATCGTGGTAATACACATATTCATAATATTGATGCCAAAAGATGTAAAGTTGATAATGATAGTGCAACTTATTTGTGGCACTGCCGTTTGGGTCATATTGGTGTAAAGCACATAAAGAAACTCCATAAAGATGGACTTTTGGAATCACATGATTATGAATCATTTGATGCTTGCGAACCGTGCCTTATGGGCAAGATGACTAAAACTCCGTTCTCTGTAACAATGGAACGAGCTACTGACTTGTTAGAAATAATACATACTGATGTATACGGTCCAATGAGTGTTGATGCTCGTGGCGGGTGTTGTTATTTTCTGACCTTCACAGATGATTTGAGCAGATATGAGTATATCTACTTAATGAAGCACAAGTATGAAACATTTGAAAAGTTCAAAGAATTTCAAAGTGAAGTGGAGAATCATTGTAACAAGAAAATAAAGTTTCTACAATCTGATCGTAGAGGAGAATATTTGAGTTACGAGTTTTGTCTTCAATTAAAACAATGTGGAATAGTTTCACAAACTCATGCCACCTGGAACACCACAGCTTAATGGTGTGTCCGAACGCCATAACCGTACTTTATTGGATATAGTGCAATCTATGATGTCTCTTATCGGTTTACCATTATAGTTTTAGGGTTATGCATTAGAGACAGTTGCATTCACTTTAAAAAGGGCACCATCTAAATCTGTTGAGATGACGCCTTATGAATTGTGGTTTGGTAAGAAACCAAAGTTGTCGTTTCTTAAAAGTTTGGAGTTGCGATGCTTATGTGAAAAAGTTTCAACCTGATAAGCTCGAACCCAAATTGGAGAAGTGTGTCTTCATAGGATACCCAAAAGTAAACTATTGGGTACACCTTCTATCACAGATCCAAAGGCAAGATATTCGTTGCTAAGAATGGATCCTTTCTAGAGAAGGAGTTTCTCTTGAAAGAAGTGAGTGGGAGGAAAGTAGAACTTGATGAGGTAATTGTACCTTCTCCCTTATTGGAAAGTAGTTCATCACAGAAATCATTTCCAGTGATTCCTACACCTTAGTGAGGAAGTTAATGATGATGATCATGAAACTTCACATCAAGTTGCTATCGAACCTTGTAGGTCTTCCAGAGTAAGATCCGCACCAGAGTGGTACGGTAATCATGTTCTGGAAGTCATGTTACTAGACCATGATGAACCTACGAACTATGAGAGAAGCGATGATGAGCCCAGATTCCGTGAAATGGCTTGAGGCCATAAAATCTGAGATAGGATCCATGTATGAGAACAAAGTATGGACTTTGGTTGACTTGCTCGATGATCAGCAAGCCAAGTTAAATAAATGCATCTTCAAGAGGAAGACGGACACTGATAGTAGCATTACTATCTACAAAGCTCGACTTGTTGCGAAAGGTTTTCGACAAGTTCAAACATGTTGAATAAGATGAAATTTTCTCACTCGTAACGATGCTTAAGTCTGTCCGAATCATGTTAGCAATTGCCACATTTTATAAAATCTGGCAAATGGATGTCAAAACTGCATTCCTTAATGGATTTATTAAAGAAGAGTTGTATATGATGCAACCAGAAGGTTTTTTCAATCCTAAAAGTGCTAAAAAATGTGCAAGCTCTAGTGATCCATCTATGGACTGGTGCAAGCATCTCAGAGTTGGAATATATGCTTTGATGAGTTTATCAAAGCATATGGTTTTATACAGACTTTTGGAGAAGCCTGTATTTACAATAAAGTGAGTGGGAGCTCTGTAGAATTTCTAAAACTATATGTAGATGACATATTGTTGATTGGAAATGATATAGAAATTCTGGATAGCATAAAAGGATACTTGAATAAGAGTTTTTCACAGAAAGACCTCGGTGAAGCTGCTTACACATTGAGCATCAAGATCTATAGAGATAGATCAAGACGCTTGATAAGATTTTTCAATGAGCACATACATTGATAAGATTTTGAAGTAGTTCAAATGGAACAGTCAAAGAAGGAGTTCTTGTCTGTGTTGCAAGGTGTGAAGTTGAGTAAGACTCAAAACCCGGCCAAGGTAGAAAATAGAAAAAGAATGAAAAGTCATTCCCTATGCCTCAGTCATAGGTTCTATAAAGTATGCTATGTTGTGTACCAGACCTATTGTATACCTTGCTCTGAGTTTGGCAAGGGAGTACAATTATGATCTAGGAGTAGATTACTGGACAGCGGTCAAGAATATCCTTAGTGGGGACTAAGGAGATGTTTTCTCGATTATGGAGGTGATAAAAGAGTTCGTCGTAAAGAGTTAAATCGATGCAAGCTTTTCCACTAAATCTAGATGACTCTAAGTCTCAATCTGGATACATATTGAAAGTGGGAGCAATTAGCAAGAGTAGCTTCGATCAGAGCATTGTAGACATAGAATATTTGCAAAATACATACGGCTCTGAATGTGACGGACCCGTTGACTAAACTTCTCTCACGAGCAAAACATGATCACACCTTAGTACTCTTTGGGTGTTAATCACATATCAATGTGAACTAGATTATTGACGCTAGTAAACCCTTTGGGTGTTGATCACGTGACGATGTGCACTATGGGTGTTAATCACATGCAGATGTGAATATTAGTGTTAAATCACATGGTGATGTGAACTAGATTATTGACTCTACTGCAAGTGGGAGACTGAAGGAAATATGCCCTAGAGGCAATAATAAAGTTATTATTTATTTCCTTATTTCATGATAAATGTTTATTATTCATGCTAGAATTGTATTAACCGAAAACATAATACATGTGCGAATACATAGACAAACATAGTGTCACTAGTATGCCTCTACATGACTAGCTCGTTAATCAAATATGGTTAAGTTTCCTAACCATAGACATGAGTTGTCATTTGATTAAGGGGATCACATCATTAGAAGAATGATGTGATTGACTTGACCCATTTTGTTAGCTTAGCACTTGATCGTTTAGTATGTTGCTATTGCTTTCTTCATGACTTATACATGTTCCTATGACTATGAGATTATGCAACTCCCGCTTACCGGAGGAACACTTTGTGTGCTACCAAACGTCACAACGTAACTGGGTGATTATAAAGGTGCTCTACAGGTGTCTCCGAAGGTACTTGTTGAGTTGGCGTATTTCGAGATTAGGATTTGTCACTCCGATTGTCAGGGAGGTATCTCTGGGCCCTCTCGGTAATGCACATCACTATAAGCCTTGCAAGCAATGTGACTAATGAGTTAGTTACAGGATGATGCATTACATAATGAGTAAAGAGACTTGTCGGTAACGAGATTGCACTAGGTATTGAGATACCGATGATCGAATCTCGGGCAAGTAACATACCGATGACAAAGGGAACAACGTATGTTGTTATGCGGTTCGACCAATAAAGATCTTCGTAGAATATGTAGGAGCCAATATGGGCATCCAGGTTCCGCTATTGGTTATTGACCAGAGAGGTGTCTCAGTCATGTCTACATAGTTCTCGAACCCGTAGGGTCCGCACGCTTAACGTTCGTTGACAATATAGTACTATATGAGTTATGTATGTTGGTGACCGAATGTTGTTCGGGGTCTGGGATATGATCACACACATGACGAGGAACTCCGGAATGGTCTGGAGATAAAGTTTGATATATGGGATAATAATGTTTGGTCTCCGAAAGGGTTCTAGAATTCACCGGAAGGGGTTCCGGATGTTTCCCAAAATGTTTGGGTACGAGAACACTTTATTAGGGCCAAAGGGGAAAGCCCACGAGGTTTTTGGAAAGCGCAAAAGGAAGTTTTGCAGAGTCCAGGGGCCAGACGCCAGGGTCCCTGGCGTCTGGGTCCAGACGCCGGGAACCCTGGCATCTGGCCCTGGAGTCCGAGAAGGACTCTTGCCTTTCGGGTGGAACCGACTTTGTGGAGGCTTTTACTCCAAGTTTCGACCCCAAGGCTCAACATATAAATAGAGGGGCAGGGCTAGCACCAAAGACACTTCAGGAAACACCAAGCCGTGTGCCGGCAACCCCGTCCCCTCTAGTTTATCCTTCGTCATAGTTTCCGTAGTGCTTAGGCGAAGCCCTGCGGAGATTGTTCTTCACCAACACCATCACCACGCTGTCGTGCTGCCGGAACTCATGTACTACTTCGCCCGTCTTGCTGGATCGAGAAGGCGAGGACGTCATCGAGCTGAACGTGTGCTGAACGCGGAGGTGCCGTACGTTCGGTACTTGATCGGGGCGGATCGTGAAGGTGTACGACTACATCAACCGCGTTGATAAACGCTTTCGCTTAGCGATCTTCAAGGGTATGAAGATACACTCCCCCTCTCGTTGCTTTGCATCACCATGATCTTGCATGTGCATAGGAATTTTTTTGAAATTACTACGTTCCCAACAATTTGAGGCCCTAGTGAGGCTTTCCTAAGGTGTGGATTGAACCAAACACTCATCTAAGTTGGTGAAACTTGCCTAACCTTTGGTGTGGCAACCTTTGGCAAAGCTAGTCACAAACCAAACAACCCCTTAGTATAACGCCACCTGTAAAATCAAGCAATGCTACTACTAAAGTGATGCCACATTTAACTAACATTGCAGTCAGTCTAATGCCACCGATAATTTAAGCAATGCCATTTAATGTCACTGGATTAATTCAAGGTTAGTTGTTGACTGTGGATGTATTAAAGATTTTTGAGCTAAGGCATTCTAATGCTATTGCACAACCAGTATACCTACGATGAAACTTGTTACTACCTTCAGACTTTTGCAGTGTTAATGCTTATAGATTACATACATCACTTCATGATGTTATGATAAGTCAAATGTTTCTGTACAGTGTCACCAAAATGCCAAGGCGGTGATGGCATTTTATTTAAGTTAAACTGCACATAAAATTATGAAGAGAAGAGGAAAGGTCAGGAGTGGGCACCTCCTCCTCCTACGATTTTCTTGAATCATTTGATCAAGTTTTTATGTTTGATCGATTATCAAGATTGGGATAGCAATTTTTCAGGTCCCCTCGAGTTCGAAATGATATATACCTTGAAGGTACATGGTTTGCAATTTTTTTATAATCATTAGTTAATAATGCTAGTTACCTTCAGATTTTTGTATTTGGTCTAATGTTGTTGCATAGCCAGTATACCAATGCTGAAACTTGTTACCTTTAGATTTTGTATACTTAATGCTTATAGAAATCTTCCAGTGCTAAGCTTATGGAAATATGTTCAGTAAAACCACTGTACTATACCCCATAATAAAAAACTACTCTACTGCTGCACTAGCCACTGGATTAGTGTATATCTATACTATTCAAATGGTGTTGCATTAGCGTATGGACATATATAAGGTGTGGCAAGCTTTCCCAGATATGTGCTCAAGAAAACTACTACCTGTTTTTCTAAATATTAGACATTTGGGTACTTTAAATTGAACTGCGAAAACATCTTATATTAAGGAACATTGGCTGTAGAGTTCATTCAAATTATGCCAGCAAAGCTAGTCACACCTTTGTTAAAATTAATGTTCATTATATTATCAGAGGAGGTCTGCATATTTGTCTCTATTGCATGTCGACTACATACCTGACATCATGATGTAATGGTAAGTCATTTTTTGTACAGTGTCACCGAATCGTCAAGGCGGTGATGGCATTTTTTAGTTGAACTGCACAAAAAATACTCAAAAGAAGAGGAAAGGTCACAAATGGTTCAATCTTTAAGAAAATACTATGTATGCCTTCCTAACATCGGTTGTTGTTGCCTTATTTATTCCTTCAAATAGGTGGTTAGAAACAGTCTTACTACATTTTTCCATTAAGAAATTGGAATGCTTATATTTGTGAGTTTATGCTTCAACTAGTGCCACTTTTATAGTAATCACACTTTCAATATCTGTGCAAATAGGGATGCTCGATTTTAGTGGAACTACACAAAAGGTCCAAATAGTTCAACATTATGAGCATTTCTTCTTCCAAACAGTTATATCCAATTGGTAGCACTATGGGTTGTTCATTACCAAGGTACATGGATTGCTACTATCTTGCTACTGTTTTTGTACTGTCATTAGATAGTAATATTACTGGTTTGCATGTAAATTTATTGGCAGGCTGGACCTACATTGGTGGCGTAGGACATGATTCAATGATTGGATGCTCAATTTTGGTTGTATCGATTTCACCTCTTCCATCACTACAAACAAAGTGACCTCAATTCTTGTGGAACTACACAAGAGAATAGTATAGTTACTGCATGCAGTGCCATCTGAAAATAGACACAAAAAGATTGGATAGTCACTTCATGGATTGCACAAAAGTAGTATTGTACTTTTTATTGGCCAACACTAGGTGTTTCATTGATTTGGTCTGATTATCCAGTGGGCATCATTTTTCCTAAGTTAAAGTTGTATTCCGAAAATAGTCTCGCGGTATGATTGACAGATGACCAATTCATATTTCAGTGGATGTTCCTCCATCATGTGTGCTTCATTCTCATGGTTCTATCTGTTGGTGAAACCACTTACGTTTGTAATAGGAAATGTAGACTTCACAAACAAATTTGTCTTTCACTCTGTACTGAATGTTGGCCCAAAGAAGCATCCATGTTAGTAGCAAGAATAGATGTTTTTTCTTCATCTTTGCTTTAGGAGCTACATATTGTATATGATATATGAATCATTGAGATGCATTAACAAGTTGAACTTATGTATGGGAATCGTACTAGTTGGTTGTGAATTTGGGCTACTAATGTGAACATAGTACAATGCCAGGCCTGTGAGTCTAATGTGAACATTTCGAACGGATCAGCTCTTACTACTGTGCACAACATGATCCTTATTTATGTGTGCTCATTGTTTACAAGTTACTAGCAACTCCTTATTTCTCTTTGCTCAGTGTTTACAAGTTACTGATCGATCACTAGCTAGCATACTAATGCGCTCCTGGCAATTTTACTTGCGAAGCAAGATCCAAAGGTGGCAGTTTTTTTAGTAAAAATGCCTACCTATGAAGAAACTGACATGTTGTTCTGAAGAAAATGCCATGTGAATCTGAAGAAATTGCCAGCAAAAACGTACGCAAATGCCTTATCTCCCAATGAACGTTCATCAGCTATTGCGATCCTACACGTAATATATCTGACCAACTCGATCCTACGCAAATTACCAGCGGATCACGCACATACCTCATCTGGATGAATCGAGTGCACTCGTTGGACTGTCATGTCGATGTGCGGCCCAGCACAGACGGGACGGGATGGCACACTCATAATTTCAGTTTTTCTAGTTTTCCATAGAAAGCTAGCGTGCTAAGCCATGTCTGCTTATGCATTGAATTTCGATGACCGCGATGACCGTCGTGTTTCCCGCGACACACTGGTTCACCTACCTTCCGCCTATAATTACTGGTTCCTGACGTTCTCCGGTGGCACCATCACCCAACTCGCCCTATCCTCATAAGCCCCCACCGACCTGACGTTGCTCGCCACTTGCCCTTTCTCTCGCCACGTCCGTCATGCCCCCACCCATTGGCAATAGGCGACACCGGAGGCGCTCACCGCCGGAACCAGTTTTCAGTTTTTCACTGGAAGGTAGATGGACGGAGGAGGCATTCTATCAGTTTTTGGATGCCAATGTGGAGCATGAGGACTTGTTGGAGCGCGACCGCCTGACGGAGGAGCGGCGTATCACCGATTTGCACCGCCAGTGGGGCATGGAGCAGCAGCGCACTGACACTCTGAGTCGCGAGCAGAGCGCCCGCAACTGGGCCGACTACGTGGTAGTCGGTGCCAGGCAAATAGCCCTAGAGGTTGTCAGGCATGTACACATTCACAACACCGAGTTTTACCACCATCTCATCAAGTGGGTTTCCCGCTTAGAAGCCGAAGCTTCAGTGCACCACGCCGGCATGGAAAAGGCCAACGCGCGGGAGCAACGCGCCCTATCACACCTTTGCCAAGTCCAAGGCGAGGAGGAGGACATCAGTGTCAGCATTTAGCGTGTACCTCTGATGGCTGCCGGCATCATCTAGTTAGCTAAGAGTAAGTTACTACTTGTACACTAGAGTATTAGTGGGAGTAGATAGTTAAATTGGCTATGATGGTTGTCAACGTGGAATTTCAATACTCTATCTCTGGATCAGACCTGTTACTTTGCTCTGAATGTTGAACTTTTCGTGTGAACATGTGCAATGGGTTGTCTTTGTCTGCCACGGATTTAGAGGTTGACTTGTGGGCCTACTAGGTTGACGCATATACAATCAGGAAATGATTATACATGGAGAGGATAACAGTCGGGACCCACCAGGGTCATGGCAGTACGCAAGCAAGTGCCTCCTTATTTCAAGCCAAAAAATGGTTCCTCCTAATGTATTCCTAACATTTGGGCCCCATGCCATTGTCAATGTAGTCAATAAACGAGAGAATTGCACAATGAGCGGCTGACACCAAGGACCCAATAGTTCGCCCAGTTCTTTTTTTAGAGGGAGCAGGTATCAACTAGGCTGTGCGGTACACTCTTGCAATCTAGCCAACCTTTTATTTTATGTTTACCACAAGACCAGCCCAGTTTTTTTAAATGGCTAGCCCATTTTTTTGCAGAATACCCAACCAAGGCCTACTTGCTTTTGTCAGCCCTGCTGGGCTACAAGGGATGCATTGGGCTTGCCCAGAAAATGGGCAATCAATAATGAGAAATGGGTTGTACATTTTTAAGACACAGCAAACCAGCAATTAGTTTCATATTTCTTTTTTTGCATTTCTATATTTTAATTTCACTAATTTTTATGCAGACATTTTTTGGATTTTAAATTGATATCAATTTATTTTTCAAATTACTTTGAATGTGACTCGAAATTTTGGGATTAAAAATAGTTTAGACCGCACCGAAATATGCAAAATTACATTGAGTTTTTCAATCGTGGCCACAATATGGTTGTAATGCTAACAAAAAGAATATGGGCTCTAAAAAATCCTTAAGAATTGGCAAATTGGCTATAAATTATTAGAAATAATGGTAGATGGGTTGTATGCTATTTTCCATAGATTCGAGGCTGGCTTGTGGGCCTACTAGGTTGACGCGTACACTTCCCTAAAAAAGTTGACGTGTATGCAAGGATGTGTCAAATTAGTCAACACGCGAGACCAGTGGTTGTTGGATGTCCATCCAGCGGCCATTGTGCTTCTTCAATGTTTGATCTTCATGCTCCGTCCGCCCAAACCAGTGCCAGCGGTATGGCCTACCCCTTCCTCACATGGCCGGTTGTGCTGCCGCGCAGGCCTCACCGGCTCACCCTACTCCCATTGATTGCCAGGCCATCCCTCTACCCACCCGCACCTCCAATTATTTCCCGGCGCCGCCAGCCTCAACCCGAAGTTGAACCAGTTGCAGCCCTCATGCTCCCCTTGGCATGGGCATCCACTGTTGTGGCCTCGCCGGCTTCAGTTCGTTCCCTTCCTGGGCCTCGCCGTCGTCCACCGCGTTGATGCTATCGGTGGGGCGTGGTCAATGTGGTCAATAAACGATGGCCATCGGAAGAGGGATGTAAGTGGAAAGGCTGACAGTAAGGACCCACACAAGCAAGTGCCTCCTTATTACGTGAAAAAATGATTGCTCCTGCTAACAGCTGGGACCCACTGGCAAAATCTTCAATGGAAAGAAAGTGCCTCCTTATTATGCGGAAAAAATTATTCCTCCCAACGACAGTTGGGACCTAGCAGATTTGGTGGCAGGGCTTTGTCAACTTAGTCAACAAATGATTTTAGCAGCTGGACCGTTGGATGTTAATCTAGCAGTTGTGCTGCTTCTTCAACCTCTGGTCTTCTTGCTCCAGCCACCCAAACCAACACCGGCGGGACCGCCTGCTTGTAACATCCCAAATTTTCAATTTGGCATGTTATATATTTAGATCATCATTGCATATCATATTTTCTTGCATTTTGGTTTATCCTTGAAATTCTACGCAACTCAAGGACCCACGGAGAGAGTTGGGGATTTCGTTCATTTCATATTTGAGTTTTTCTCAAATTTTGAAGGAGGATCGTTTGGTTTTAATTATTTTTCTCTCTGTATATTTCATTTACAAAATAAAAGAGACGGGATAAAATGACTTCCCCAAATAAAATGAAATACTAGTGGAAAAATATTAAAATCAAATAGTATTTTATTCAGAGTTTTATTGCAATTTTATTTGAATTAGAAAAAATGTATGTTTTCAAAATTGCATTTTTAGGCCAAGAAAATGTTCATCTTGTTCTAAATATTTTATTTAGACGATGAAAATTTGTTTTTGTATTTTTAGAGTTTTATTTTATTTTCTAGGATTTGTTTAGTTTCGGCGGAATTAATTGTAAAAAAAAATTTGCTTCGGACCGACCGTTCATAAAGCCCAACCGGCCACCGCCTCCCCGCCATGCCCTCACCGGAGTTCCGAGGGAGTCCGAGCTCGCGTCGCCGCCGCCCGACCCCCTCCCCAAGTCGGAGCCACCGCCGCCACTCCCCCCCCCCTTTAAATACCGCTGCCCCACCTCCCCTCGCCAGCCCCACCGCCGCAGCCCGCCACCAAGCCGCCGCCGCACTTCCTGCCGCCACTGCATGCGCCACCCCGCAGCTGCACCCGAGCCCTGCCGCCTCGCTCGCCGTCGTGGAATCGCGCCGCCGCCAGTTTTTCTCAGTTCGTTACGGGTTTTTTTAAGAACCCTAGGTCTAGTTTTTTTTTAGATCGTTTGGTTTTTTTGGTTTAGTTATTTAACAAGCGTCCGCTCATTCATTCATTTTAACAAACTGATTTCACCCGTTAGTTGCAGACAGTGAACGTTTGTTCGTTAGCTTGTTCGTCAATTTTCTTTTTCCAGGGTTTTCCGCGATTATTTTCAATCGCGATTTCAACCCGGATCTTAGTTTTAGTTTATCTTTTCGCCCGTTTATCGGAATCAGGCGATTCAAGCGCCTAGATCTTCGTCTCGAAGCCCTCTTTCTGTTTAATCAACTTGAACAAGATTTTGGTACTGTAAAATTTGACCTAAGTCCAGATTAGTAATCGGATTTTGTTTCTTTCACAGTTTGAGTTTCGTTGCTTTCGTTCGATTTGATTCTTTTTGCAAACCGGAGTTCTTAAGTTGAAATTTCTGGTTAGATCTCTTATTTGTGTTTTACCCGTGCTTTTAGTTGAGTTCTTATTGTATGCTTGTTTGATTGCGATAGAGTACCCGGAGTGCGAAGCGTGCTACTACAAGTCTCTAGGTTTCAGGGATCATCAGCAAGGCAAGTAACACTTTGATCATACCTCTTTACTACCCAATTTTATTGTATTAGATCAATCCTCACACATTGCATGATTAGGATCTGATTAATATGTCGGTTTTGGGAAGTAGATGAGGTAGACCTATTTACCTGTTTATTATCAATCCTTTGGAAGTTACTTCTATGTTATGCTTATATTGCTATGCTATGCTAGTAGACGTGGATTGGGTGAGTGTATCCATGACAGATGTGATTATTGCTAATTAATGGTTAACTTAAGGTGGCTACTTAAATACACATCTCGGTGGATTGAGGCACCTGAGGAACCCAGTGTTGCCTGTGTTTTTTGGAAACTCGGGGTTACTGTGTGATTATCCTATGGACTGTCACCTAGGCTCAAAGGGATCATAAGATTATTCATGCTAGAAACTTACATGTGCGGCCACAAGCTATTATGGGCTCTAGCATAGTTGAGTATGTTGTGTGACCTCTTTCAGTGCTAGACTAGTAGATGTAGGGGATGTAGGTTGGTACTGTCTACCCAGAGTAAAGAGTTAACGCTTCTGAAAGACTGTGTCTCGGTCATTCGTTTCTCAAACACCATGTAGTGCGAGAATTCCAACGGAGGAGATCGAGTCTTGTGGGGAAAAGTGTGCAAATGTCTGCAGAGTGTATAAACTAATCATGGTTAGCCGTGTCCCCAGTTATGGACGTTTTGAGTATCTAGTTCCTGGATTATCATATTGATCTCATCACTCTTAATATAATTTGATTGGGTTTAATGATGATGCTTAATTGGGTTTGAGTTGGAGAAAACTTCTCAATGTTTAACAACTACCATGATAGTTAAATAAATTTATTCCTTTGTTGTAGGGAAAAATTGGTTTTATGCAAAACTGTACCGTAGAGCTTTCCACCAGCCATATTGCATGTAGTGATAGCAATTACATGTTCATTACTCTATGTGTTACATTGCCAGCATATTCCATCTGCTGACCCGTTTCGGGCTGCAACATTTCATGTTGCAGACTTTTCAGACGACGAGTAAGGTGCCTTAGGTCATGATCTTTCACTCAGTGATGCCGTTGGAGTTGATGGACTCACTTTATCTTCCAAGCCTTCCGTTGTTATCGTTCTTAGATGGCCTTAAGCCATATTATTGTAATAAGTTCTCTTTTGAGACATTCGATGTAATGAGTGTGTGATTGCTACTCTGTTATAAATCCTCGAGTATTGTGTGTGTCAGCATTACCGATCCAGGGATGACACTGATGCACAGAGATCAGATTGTTTGAGGTCTGGTCGCTACAAGATGGTATCAGAGCCAGGTTGACTATAGGACACGACCACTAAGTTAAGACCATGTACACTCTTCTCTACACATTTCTGACTTCTCTCCCTTTTCCACTCTATAGGATGGCGGATGCAAGAAACAAGTTCACTCAACCGGATGAAGATACACCTTTTGGACGACACTTGAAGGAAGTCACTAGGTATCTAAGCATCGGAATACCAAGCTTCACCCTACCAGAAGAAGAGCGTTGGATGATTCAAGTTCAAGTTCCAGGAAGAACGTTCATGCCAGTCACTGAGCCCATAGAGTTTTCCTTTGATGCACCAACCTGGAGTCTAGGAAAGAGCATGGCAGCCCACATTGCCATGGGACGCATTGGAGAGGTTTACCACAAGGATCTCAAGGATACTATCTATCAGATTTGTGTGCGCCAAGATGAGCAATGGGAGATGATCAGCACCAGGAAGGACAGGTCCATTGCAGCTTTTATCCAGGAGTTAAACCAGTGCATTTGTCGCCAGGAGAACCTGATGTGTGCAGGCATGATAAATCTGAAGATGGCCCTGACCAAGATCTCAGAGCTGGAGGAAGAACTCAAGTATACACGTGATGGATATGAGGAGGAAATGACGATACTCATGGAGAAGAATGATGATTTGACAAGGAAGCTAGGAGTATTCATGGGAGACCCCGCGCCAGGAGGAGAAGACGACGATTCCATTCGATCAGAGGACTACATCATCATCCATGACACCGACTTGGATCCCGACGATAGAGATGATGACTATGATAATGAAGCTGGAGCAGATATCATGGAGTCTTCCGCTGATCAAACTTTCTAGTCAACCACCATATCAGTAGTAGTATTCCCCCATGTATATAGTATAGTCCGAGCACTTTTGTACCGATAGTTCGACCGATTGTATGCCCTTGTTTGAATTGATTGAAGTGATATTGATTGTGTTTGTCTCATGAGCATATGGGTAGTGTTTTCCCTCTAGATCTCATTCTATTCTATTTTCTCATCTTTTCTAAACCCATCAGATGCCTCCGAGACGTGACACTGGATTTACTTTCCCACCGGAGCTCACCCAGTTGATCCAGCAGCAGAATACCCTGATGCAGCTACTAGTTCAGAACCAGAACCAAGGCAACAACAACAACAACAACAACAACAACCCACCACCACCACCTGTTGATCACTTAGCCCGTTTCCTAAGGCTGAATCCGCCGATGTTTTCCAGTAGCACCGAGCCGATTCTAGCAGATGACTGGCTCCACAAGATAGGAAGGGAGCTGACCACTGCAGGATGCACAGATGTGGAGGGAGTGCGTCTTGCCGCATACCAGCTTGATGGACCCGCAGCATCATGGTGGGAGAATTTCACAGCCACTTACCCCAACGACACTGTCACATGGGATCAGTTTCAGCAGGCTTTCCGCACTGCCCATGTTTCAGCAGGAGCTATGGCCATGAAGAAGCTCAAGTTTTTCAACTTGCGCCAAGGAGGACGCACAGTAGGCCAGTATGTGGATGATTTTAGTAAGTTAGCACGTTATGCCCCTGATGACGTTGCTACAGACGTCGCAAAGCAGGAGAAGTTTCTGGAAGGACTGAATGATGAGCTGAGCATGAAGTTGATGGTGGCAAACTTCAACAACTACCAGGAGTTGATAGATAGAGCGCTCATGATTGAAGGGAAGCAGCAGCAGATAGACAGCCGCAAGAGAAAGTATGGCCAAGGGAGGTACAATTCTGGGGCTCAGCAGAAACCCCATTTCACCCCAAACCCGGGAGGACATCTTCACCATAACCATGGAGGCCATAATGCTAATGGAGGGATTCCGCACAACAATAGTGGCCCCAAGAATGGGAATGGTAATGGAGGAAGCAAAGGTTAGAACCGTTCCAACCCAGCGACGCCCGCCAAGAAGGATCTAAGTCACATTACGTGCTACAAGTGCCAGAAGACTGGACATTGTGCCAATGAATGTCCTGACACGAAGAATGGAAATGGCAATGGAAGCTCTGGGAAGAAGCCCAACCCTTTCAATAGTGGACAAGTGAACCACGTTAGCGTGGAGGAGGTTGAAGCCCAGCCGGATGCAGTAATAGGTGAGTTTTTGGTTAAGAAATTTACTGCAATCGTTCTTTTTTATACTGGAGCATCGCATTCATACATATCAAGGGGATTTGTGGATAAGTATAAGTTGCCAACCCAAGCCCTTAGGTCACCCATGTTAGTAACCTCGCCAGGAGCAGAGTATATGGCCAGCATATGGTGTGATCGGTTACCATTAAGGATTGGTAACTACGTGTTTCCCTCAGACCTAATAGTACTGGAATCACAAGGGCTGGATGTCATATTAGGCATGGATTGGTTGTCGAAGTATGGAGGGAACATTGATTGTGCGAGTAAGTCAATTATGCTCACCACCCCAGAAGGAAGAAGGAGTAAGTATGTATCCTGGCATGTGCCGAAGAGGACTCGAGTGAATTCCTTATCAGGAGTTGTGCAGGAGGAGGTACTAGTGGTGAAGGATTTTCCTGACGTATTTCCAGAGGAGTTGCCAGGCATGCCACCGGATAGAGATATTGAGTTTTTGATTGAGCTTTTGCCAGGCACAGGGCCAATATCTAAGAGACCGTATCGGATGCCCGCAAAGGATTTGGAGGAAATTAAGAAGCAGATTAAGGAGTTATTGGAGAAAGGCTATATTCGCCCAAGTTCGTCACCTTGGGGATCACCAGTGCTTCTAGTGGAGAAGAAGGGTGGATCATTAAGGATGGTTGTTGATTATCATGGATTGAACAAAGTGACGATTAAGAACAAGTACCCGCTGCCGATGATCAATGATCTATTTGAATAGTTGCAAGGAGCTAAAGTATTTTCCAAGATCGACCTGCGATCAGGATACCACCAGCTGAAGATTCGAGAGCAGGATATACCTAAGACAACTTTTACCACAAGGTATGTGCTATATGAGTATACTGTTATGTCATTTGGCCTGACTAACGCGCCTGCCTTTTTCATGAACATGATGAACAAAGTATTTATGGAGTTCTTGGATAAGTTCGTCGTGGTGTTCATTGATGATATTCTGGTCTACTCGAAGAATGAAGAGGAGCATAAGGAGCATTTGCGTTTGGTACTTGGGAAGCTCAGAGAACATCAGGTATATGCCAAGTTCAGCAAGTGTGAATTTTGGTTGAAGGAAGTTGGATTCCTCGGACATGTTATATCCGGAAAAGGAATAGTAGTAGACCCCACCAAGGTTGTCACCGTGACAAACTGGGGAGCACCCACGTCAGTTGGAGAGATCCAGAGTTTTCTGGGACTCGCAAGATACTACCGGAGGTTCATTGAGAATTTCTCAAAGATTGCAAAGCACATGACGGAGTTGTTGAAGAAGGACACCAAGTTCAAATGGACTGAGGAATGTGAGGCCGGTTTTCAGGAGTTGAAGAAACGCTTAGTTACAGCTCCAGTGTTGATTCTTCTAGATCAACGCAAGGATTATCAGGTGTATTGCGACGCTTCTCATCTAGGACTAGGAGCAGTGCTTATGCAGGATGGAAGAGTTGTTTCATATGCCTCGCATCAGCTTAAAACCCATGAGTTGAATTATGCTACACACGATTTGGAGTTACCAGCCGTAGTGCATGCGTTGAAGACATGGAGACATTTTCTCATCGGAAACCACTATGAGGTGTACACGGATCACAAGAGTTTGAAGTATATATTCAGGCAAAGGAGATGGTTGGAGCTCATTAAGGATTATGATATGAAGTTGCATTATCATCCCGGAAAGGCTAACATAGTAGCCGATGCGTTGAGTCACAAGAGCCATGTCAATACACTCATGACCGGAAGTTACCCAAGGAGTTAGCAGAGGGTCTTCGTGAGCTATGTTTGGAAATAGTTCCAAGAGGTTATGTAGCAGCATTGGAAATTTATTCCACTTTGATGGATAAGATCAGAGAAGCTCAGAAGTCTGACAAGGAGATTGCCAAGTTAAAGGAAAGGATGAGCAAAGGAAAGGCCAAAGGATTTCGTGAGGATGAGCACGATACGTTATGGTTTGAGGACTGTGTATATGTGCTCAATGATCCGGAGATCAGGAAGCTAATTCTACAAGAGGCCCATGATTCACCATATTCGATCCACGCAGGAAATACCAAGATGTATCTGGATTTGAAGAACAGTTTCTGGTGGACCGGAATGAAGAAGGATATTGCGGAGTATGTAGCAGTTTGTGACGTTTGTCAGAGAGTGAAGGCAGAGAATCAGAAGCCAGCAGGATTGCTATAGCCATTGCCGATACCCGAATGGAAGTGGGATAAGTTAGGCATGGACTTTATCACAGGATTGCCCAGGACTCATTCTGGCTATGACTCGATTTGGGTTGTAGTCGATCGATTGACGAAGGTAGCTCATTTCATCCCAGTGAAAACCACTTACACCAGTGCTAAGTTGGCAAAGATATATATGACCGGAATCGTATGTCTGCATGGAGTTCCGAGGACCATTATATCCGATAGAGGAACCCAGTTTACCTTAAAGTTCTGGAATCAGTTGAATGAAACTTTGGGTACCAAGCTAGAGTTCAGTACAGCCTTTCATCCACACACAGATGGACAGACCGAGAGAGTCAATCAGATTCTGAAGGACATGTTGAGAGCTTGTGCGCTAGATTATGGATCTAGTTGGGATGACAATTTTCCATATGCAGAGTTCTCTTACAATAACAGTTATCAAGCCAGTTTGAAGATGACCCCTTTCAAAGCTTTGTACGGAAGGAGGTGCAGGACACCGTTGTTATGGGATGAAGTTGGAGACTGTCAGTTGTTTGGACCGGATTTGATTAAAGAGTCTGAAGAGAAAGTTAAGTTGATTCGTGATAGACTCAAGGTAGCCCAATCCAGGAAGAAGAGCTATGCGGATTCGAAACGCAAGGAGACAGTTTACGAAGTCGGAGATAGAGTATATCTTCGTGTGTCCCCACTTCAAGGATTTAAGCATTTTGGAGTTAAGGGAAAGTTAGCACCACGTTTTGTGGGACCATACAAAGTTTTGGAACGTATGGGAGAAGTTGCTTACAAGTTGGAGCTGCCTGAAGGATTGTCAGGAGTTCACGATGTGTTCCACGTTTCCCAGTTGAAGAAGTGTCACGCGGAGCTGGCTGAAATTCCTCTGAGAGATACAGTGCCGCTAGAAGCGATTCAGTTGGATAGTGATTTGACCTACATGGAGAAAACAGTCAAGATCCTCGAGTTTGCCAGCTGAGTCACACGCGGCAAGGTGATCAAGTTTTGCAAAGTACAGTGGAGCCACCATACCGAGGAGGAAGCAACCTGGGAACGAGAGGAAGACTTACAGAAGGACCACCCGCACCTATTTTCTAGCCAACCCGAATCTCGAGGGCGAGATTCATCTTAAGGGGGGTAGGTTTGTAACATCCTAAATTTTCAATTTGGCATGTTATATATTTAGATCATCATTGCATATCATATTTTCTTGCATTTTGGTTGATCCTCGAAATTCTACGCAACTCAAGGACCCACGGAGAGAGTTGGGGATTTTGTTAGTTTCATACTTGAGTTTTTCTCAAATTTTGAAGGAGGGTCGTTTGGTTTTAATTATTTTTCTCTCTGTATATTTCATTTACAAAATAAAAGAGAGGGGATAAAATGACTTCCCCAAATTAAATGAAATACTAGAGGAAAATATTAAAATCAAATAGTATTTTATTCAGAGTTTTATTTCAATTTTATTTGAATTAGAAAAATTGCACGTTTTCAAAATTGCATTTTAGGCCAAGAAAATGTTCATCTTGTTCTAAATATTCTATTTAGACGACAAAAATTTGTTTTGGCATTTTTAGAGTTTTATTTTATTTTCTAGGATTTGTTTAGTTTTGGCGGAATTAAATTTTAAAAAAATCGCTTCGGGCCGACCGGGCCGAAAGCCTAGCCGGCCACCGCCTCCCCGCCGTGCCATCGCCGGACTCCCGAGGGAGTCCGAGCTCGCGCCGCTGCCTCCCGACCCTGTTCCCAAGTCAGAGCCGCCGCCGCCTCTCTCCCCTCCCCCTTTAAATACCACTGCTCCGCCGCCCCACCTCCCCTCGCCAGCCCCGCCGCCGCAGCCCACCACCAAGCCGCCGCCGCCGCACTTGCCACCGCCGCCGCCGCCCGCGCCACCCCACATCCGCACTCGAGCCCCATTGCCTCGCTCGCCGCCGTGGAATCGCGCCGCCGCCATCGTTCGGTTTCCGTCCGCTGCTGCCAGTTTTTCTCGGTTCGTTACGTTTTTTTAAGAACCCTAGTTCTAGTTTTTTTAGATCGTTCGTTTTTTCGGTTTACTTATTTAACGAGCGTCCGCGCGTTAGTTCGTTTTAACGAATGGAGTTCACCCGTTAGCTACAGACAGCGAACGTTCGTTCGTTAGCCTGTTCATGAGTTTTCTTTTTCCAGGGTTTTCCGCGATTATTTTCGAGCGCGATTTCAGCCAGATCTTAGTTTTAGTTTATCTTTTCACTCGTTTATCGGAATCAGGCGATTCAAGCGCCTAGATCTTTGTCTCGAATCCCTCTTTCTGTTTAGTCAACTTGAACAAGATTTTGGTACTGTAAAATTTGACCTAAGTCCAGATTAGTAATCGATTTTTTTTCGCGATTTGAGTTTCGTTTCGTTCGATTTGATTCTTTTTGCAAACCGGAGTTCTTAAGTTGAACTTTTTGGTTAGATCTCTTATTTGAGTTTTACCCACGCTTTTAGTTGAGTGCTTACTGTATGCTTGTTTGATTGCAATAGAGTACCCGGAGTGCGAAGCGTGCTACTACGAGTCTCTAGGTTTCACGGATCATCAGCAAGGCAAGTAACACTTTGATCATACCTCTTTACTACCCAGTTTTATTGCATTATATCAATCCTCACACCTTGCATGATTAGGATCTGATTAATATGTGGGTTTGGGGAAGTAGATGAGGTAGTACCTATTTACCTGTTTATTATCAAACCTTTGGGAGTTATTTCTACGTTATGCTTATATTGCTATGCTATGCTAGTAGACGTGGATTGGGTGAGTGTATCCATGACATATGTGAGTATTGTTAATTAATGGTTAACTTAAGGTGGCTACTTAAATACACATCTAGGTGGATCGAGGCACCTGGGGAACCCAGTGTTGCCTAGGTTTTCTTTTGAAATCCCGGGGTTACCATGTGATTATCCTATGGACTGCCACCCAAGCTCAAAGGGATCATAAGATTATTCATGCTAGAAACTTCCATGTGCTATAGCATAGTTGAGTATGTTGTGTGACCTCTTTCAGTGGTAGACTAGCAGATGTAGGGGATGTAGGTTGGTACTGTTTACCCAGAGTAAAGAGTTAACGCTTCTGAAAGACTGTGTCTCAGTCATCCGTTTCTGAAACACCATGTAGTGCGAGAATTCCAACGGAGGAGATCGAGTCTTGTGGGGAAAAGTGCACAAACCTCTTCAGAGTGTATAAACTAATCATGGTTAGCCGGGTCCCCGGTTATGGACGTTTTGAGTATCTAGTTCCTGGATTATCATGCTGATCTCATCACTCTTAATGTAATTTGATTGGGTTAATGATGACGCTTAATTGGAATTGAGTTGGAGAAACCTTCTCAATGTTTAACAACTACCATGATAGTTAAATAAATTTATTCCTTTGTTGTAGGGGAAAATTGGCTTTACACAAAACTGTACCGTAGAGCTTTCCACCAGCCATATTGCATGTAGTGATAGCAATTATTTGTTCATTACTCTGTGTGTTACATTGCCAGCATATTCCATGTGCTGACCTGTTTCGGGCTGCAACATTTCATGTTGCAGACTTTTTAAACAATGAGTAAGGTGCCTTAGGTCGTGATCTTTCACTCAGTGATGTCGTTGGAGTTGATGGACTCACTTTATCTTCCAAGCCTTCCGCTGTTATCGTTCTTAGATGGCCTTAAGCCATATTATTGTAATAAGTTCTCTTTTGAGACATTCGATGTAATGAGTGTGTGATTGCTACTCTGTTATAAATCCTTGAGTAGTGTGTGTGCCAGCATTACCGATCCAGGGATGACACTGATGCACAGAGATCAGACTGTTTGAGGTCTAGTCGCTACACTGCTCCTGCCTCTCGTGGGCGGCAGTGCTGCCGCACAGGCCTCACCGCCCCCACCCTAATCCCATTGCTGGTGAAAGGATCGAGAAGAGGGGTCTAGAGGGGGGTGAATAGAAACTGAACACACAAAATTGGCAGTTTTTAACTTTTTCAAGTTGAGGTGGAGTTTAAGCATAAGATTAACCAATCACAAAACAAATCAAGCAAGCATGCAAAGAGTATATGAGCAGCGGAAAGTAAAGCATGCAACTTGCAAGAAAGTAAAGGGATGGGATTGGAGTATGCAAACGCAATTGGAGACACGAATGTTTTGGCGTGGTTCTGATAGGTGGTGATATCGTACATCCACGTTGATGGAGACTTCAACGCACAAAGGGTAACGGTTGCGCGAGTCCACGGAGGGCTCCACCCATGAAGGGTCGACGAAGAAGCAACCTTGTCTATCCCACCATGGCCATCGCCCACAAAGGACTTGCCTCACTAGGGTAGATCTTCACGAAGTAGGCGATCTTCTTGCCCTTACAAACTCCTTGGTTCAACTCCACAATCTTGTCGGAGGCTCCCAAGTGACACCTAACCAATCTAGGAGACACCACTCTCCAAAAGGTAATACATGGTGTGTTGATGATGAACTCCTTGCTCTTGTGCTTCAAATGATAGTCTCCCCAACACTCAACTCACTCTCATACGATTGGATTTGGTGGAAAGCTGATTTGAGTGGAAAGCAACTTGGGGAAGGCTAGAGATCAAGATTCATATGGTAGGAATCGAATATCTTGGTCTCAACACATGAGTAGGTGGCTCTCTCTCAGAAAATGGACAGTGGAAGTGTAGGCACGATCTGATGGCTTCCCTCTCGAATGACGAGAGGGTGGGGGTATATATAGCCTCCACACAAAATCTAACCGTTACACACATTACACCAAACTCGGTTGAACCGGATCAAAAATCTCGGTCGGACCAATTCAGTTCATATGTGACTGTTAGAAAATTTCGGTGGGACCGACATGCATCTCTGTAGGATCGATACCATTAGGGTTAGGTTATAACGTAATCTTGGTTGGACCGATTACTCAAACTCTGTTGGACCGACTTTGTTAATAAGCAAACCAGAGAGTTGGTCAGGCAAACTCGGTGGGACCGATTCACTCGTCTCAGTGGGACCGAAGCGTTACGAAAAGGAAACCGAGAGTTTACATTGCAGACTCGGTGAGACCAATCGTGTATTTCGGTTGGACCAAAATGTTACGAAGGGAAACAGAGAGTTTGCAATCCCATCTCGGTGAGACTGAGATCCCTATCGGTGAGACCGAAGATACTAGGGTTTCTGGCAGTGGCTATGTCAAATGAACTCGGTGGCGCCAGGTAGATCAAATCGGTGGGGCCGAGTTTGACTTTAGGTTTGGGACATATGTGGATATGAGAAATTGGTTGAGGGATTTGGAGCATATCACTAAGCATTTTGAGCAAGCAAGCCGTTAAGCAACACCTCATCCCCTTTTAATAGTATTGGCTTTCCTATAGACTCAATGTGATCTTGGATCACTCAAATAGAAAATGTAGAGTCCTCAGCTTTGAGATTGAGCCAATCCTTTCTCCTTAGCATCTTGAAGGGGTTCCACATCCTCTTGTCCATGCCACTCCATTGTTGAACTTATCTGAAATATACTAGATAAAAGAGTTAGTCCAACAAGAGATATGTTGTCATGAATTACCTAAATCACCCAGGGAGCACTTGTGCTTTCAATCTCCCCCTTTTTGGTAATTGATGACAACATACATCAAAGCTTTATATAGAGATATAAAAAAACAAGTAAAGCTTTGGAAGGACATGTAACATGCATAGGCTCCCCCTACATGTATGCAATCATGTGAATATGGAACATAAGATCAAGTGAGTGCATAAACATGACAGAGCAAGCAATGAGTTACATGTATCTTGGCTATATGCATTAGAGCAAATGATGTGAATATGGGAAATGTATCTTCATGCTCATGAGTCCTTCTTGCAAACGATATGTACAACAGCAAGAGATCTTCATGCACATGAGTGTGATGCATATACTTACCTTGTGGTCTTGAACTAGCTTTGGAAGAGATGAACCTGAGTAAACAAGGTTAGACAACACAGAGACATCTACTGAGCAGAGCAAGAGCAGTAAACCACAAGAGTCCCAAGATTTGGGATGACATGTGTAGATTGAGTACTAGGTACTCTCTTTGAGTGTACACATGTCTCCAAAGGTAAAGATATGCAATGAATTTGAAGATTTTCTTCCCTTAGAGGTCTTGCTCCCCCTGAATCTTATAATGGATATTGGGAGAAGATAGGAAAAAGAAAAGAAAAGCAAAGCAAAGCAAACATAAAACACAATATGAACATGTATGTCCCCTCTAAAGACATGTAACTTCTCTCCTCTTTGATTATTAAGCAACTAGGGTCTTTCTCTTGAAAAGGGTGTCTCTCTTCCGTGTTGCTCTCTCTCCTTGATGGAGGAATTAAGCTTTGATGTGAACTCTCTCCCCTTTTGACATCAATTTCCAAGAAGGGTCTTCTGGGGTGTGAGTCAAATTAGGTTGATCCTTGAGTCACAGAGCAAAGCAGCACATAGAATATGATGCTGATAGAGGATAAGAATCATCGAGTGGAGCTGGAACAAAATGTGCAGAACGCAAGTGACAGAGTGATTTCATAGCACTGAAATCGGTTACATCGAGTTGATTGCTTTGATGGCACCGAAAGTTTCGGTTTGATCGAAAGAAGCAAACCAGTTTGTCCGAGTTCATCACAGAGAGAAAGCACTAGTCACCTCAGCTCACTTAGTGAGTAAGATCTCACACAGATTTGCAATGAATTAGGATGCAGAGAAATGCAGAAAAGAAAAGAAAAGAAATCCAGATGAAGTTTTTTTAAGGAAAAAATGCATGAGACAAAATGCAATAACAAGGAGAAATACTAGAGAACTTCATCTAGAAAAGGTCGGCGACAAAGTCACCTATGCTAGAGTATATTGACTTAGGAGTCAAGTGAGGACACTTGATCATAAGTCATACTCATTGTTTAATTTCAAAATGGGGTTGCCATTTTTAATTTAAGCATCTTGATGTATTCACATCTTGTTAAGTTGCTTTGACCCATGACTTGGGGTAAAGCTTCTCTAAGATGGAATAACTTACCTTGGGTGGTGGTGTTGAACTTGATCATGTAGTTGAACTTGTGTGGGATGCTCAATGTTGTTGGACTTTACTTGGAGCACCACTTGTAAATGAAGTTCATCTTCCTACATGAGTTAGAATTGCAAGGAACAGCACTTGTGTATCCAAGATGACAATCGTGTAATTTGATATAGAAATATGTCAAAGGATATATTTGAAAGGTTTCATGCTTCCTTGTCTTCAACCACCGTAAAGTAGAGACTTGGTGATGTAGAGATTACTCAAGATGTGAGTGAGTTGCAATCTCATAGATTTAGATCCATAGAAGTACCTACATTGGTTAGATAGCATGCAAGGGTCCAAATATATCCAAGATATATGATTATCATCATAAGAGAAATATCATGGAATAGTCATAGGCTCTTGTCTTGCATGTATCCAAATGGAGTTCCTACTCCAAGTTTGAAGCATCAATGATGTTCAATTCACCTAGTAACCTGCAAAACACTTTCTCATCAAGTGGTTTAGTGAAAATATCGGCCAATAGTTTTTCGGTACGAACATGCTTAAGGTTAATGTCACCCTTAGAAACATGATCTCGAATGAAATGATGATGAACTTCAATGTGCTTAGTTTGAGAATGTTGCATGGGATTGTGAGCAATCTTAATAGCACTTTCATTGTCACAAAGCAAAGGAACATGTTTCACATATATCCCATATCTTTAAGAGTTTGGGTCATCCAAAGTAATTGAGCACAACATGACCCAGCGGCAATGTATTCCGCTTTGGCGGTGGACAAGGATACCGAGTTTTGTTTCTTGGAGGACCAAGATACAAGAGATCTACCAAGAAATTGACAAGTACCTGAAATGGACTTTCTATCAACCTTGTCTCCGGCATAGTCCGAGTCGGAGTAGCCAACAAGATTAAAAGAGGCCCTCTTTGGATACCAAATGCCAAAGTTTGGTGTATGAATTAAGTATCTCACTATCCTTTTCACGGCCTTAAGATGACATTCTTTAGGGTCCGCTTGAAATCGTGCACACATGCACACACTTAGCATAATATCAGGACGAGAGGCACGTAGATATAACAATGAACCAATCATAGAGCGATAAAATTTTTGATCAACGGGTTCACCATCCTTAGTCAAGTCAAGATGTCCACTAGTAGGCATAGGTGTACTCATACCTTTGCATTCTTGCATATTGAACTTCTTGAACAAGTCTTTGGTGTACTTCGTTTGAGAGACAAAAGTGCCTTCCTTAGTTTGCTTGATTTTCAAACCAAGAAAGAACTTGAGTTCACTCATCATAGACATCTCAAACTTCTCTCACATTAGCTTCCCAAACTCTCACTAAAATGAGGCTTAGTTTATCCAAATATAATATCATCGGCATAAATTTGGCACACAAATAATTCTCCATTAACCCTTTTAGTGAAAAGAGTAGAATCTTTTTTCCAATCTCAAAGCCTTTTTCAATAAGGAACTTGGTTAATCATTTATACCATGCTCTAGGAGCTTGTTTAAGACCATAAAGAGCTTTGTGAAGTTTGTAAACATGATTGGGTTTCTTAGGATTAACAAAGCCGGGAGGTTGTTTAACATAAACTTCCTCCTCAATTTCACCATTTAGAAAATCACTTTTAATGTCCATTTGGTACAAAGTGATATCATGGTGATTAGCATAGGCAAGTAAGATGTGAATGGACTCAAGTCTAGCAACGGGGGCATATGTCTCACCATAGTCCATACCTTCGACTTGAGTGTAGCCTTGGGCGACGAGATGTGCTTTGTTGCGAACCACTTGTACATCTTCATCTTGCTTGTTGCGAAACACCCATTTGGTACCAATGATGTTGTGGTTGTTGTCGGGCTTCTCGACCAATGTCCACACTTGATTTCTCTCAAAGTTGTGTAGTTCTTAGTGCATGGCGTTTTATCCAATCCGGATCTTCCAATGCTTCTTCAACCTTCATAGGTTCAATGCTAGAGATGAATGAGTAATGTTCACAAAAGTTAGCCAAACGAGATTTAGAGCGTGTAATTCTCCTTGTTTGGATATCATTGTAGATTTGCTCGACGGAATGGTCTCTAGCAACTCTTGCTCGAACTAGTGAGAGCTTTTGCTTTGATCGGGTTGGAACATCTTCTTCATCATCTTGTTCTTCTTCTTGGCCTTCATCATTGTTGACGCTGTCGTTCTCTCGTCGTGGTGGAGAAGGAGGTTGATGCGGTTCATCTCGGTGTACTTCCTCGTTTTCTTCATCTTGGTGTGTCCCGCTTGTGGATGCGTCCATATCAACTCTTGATTCACCTTGTCGTGAGGTAGAAGCTTCCACTTGACGGACGACGTACTCTCCTTCACCTTCGTTGGACGAACCTTGCCAATAGACAAGTCTTGGATTGCTTCCGAAGGATCTTTATCTCCTACATCAATTGGCAATTCCTCTACTTGTGAGCCGTTAGATTCATCAAACTTCACATCTACCGTCTCTTCAACCTTTCGGGTGAAATTGTTGTAGACACGGTAAGTGTGAGAGTTTGAGCCATAACCAAGTAGAAATCCCTCATGAGATTTAGGAGCAAATTTAGAGTAACGATGCTTATCAAGAATGTAGCACTTTGAGCCGAATACTCGAAAGTATCCAACTTGGGGTTTGTTACCGGTGAGGAGCTCGTATGCCATCTTGCCGAGTAGCTTGTGAAGATACAAGCGATTTGTTGCATGACAAGCTATCTCAACCACTTCCGCCCAAAAGTGCTTTGGCATCTTGTGCTCATCAAGCATCGTTCTCGCCATTTTGATGAGTGTCCGGTTCTTCCTCTCAACAACTCCATTTTGTTGAGGTATGTACGTAGCCGAGAACTCATGTGACATCCCTTCTTCATCAAGAGAGGTGTCCACATTTGCGTTCTTGAACTCTGTTCCGTTGTCGCTGCGAACCTTCTTGATCTTCACTTTAAATTGATTTTGGGCCTTCCTAGCGAAGTTTTTGAAGATCTTTTGGACCTGCGATTTATCATCAAGAAAGAACACCTACATAAATCTTGAAAAATCATCAACTATAACAAGACCAAATGAGTCTCCACCGAGACTTTTGTAAGCGTTGGGACCAAAGTGATCCATGTGAAGTAGCCCAAGTGGTCTCCGTGTGGTCATGATGTTCTTCACGGGATGGCTTCCTCCAACCTGTTTTCCTGCTTGGCAAGCACTACAAAGTCTATCCTTATCAAATATGACATCTTTAACTCCAAGTATATGATCACCTTTAATAAGCTTGTCAAGGTTTCGCATGCCCACATGACCTAACCGTCTATGCCACAACCAACCTTTAGAAGATTTAGCAATTAAGCAAGTTCTAGGTTGAGCCTTTTTAGTGAAATCAACAATGTATAGATCACCTTTGCGTATATCGGTAAAGACCATTTTTTGATTATCTCTAAGAAACACTTGGCAATCTACTTTGGTAAATAGGACATTGAAGCCAAAGTCAGCTAGTCTAGAGACAAAAAGCAGATTATAGCCAAGGGATTCAACGAGCATGACATTTTGAATGGAGCTATCATGTGAGATGGCCACCTTACCGAGGCCAACCAACTTACCCTTTGAGTTATCACCAAAAGTGACATACTTTCGAGGGCCGTCGTTTTCAGCAAGCTCACCAACAAACATATCTTTATCTCCGGTCATGTGATCGGTACATCCACTGTCAAGGACCCATTCCTTTCCTCCTGCCATGTATCCCCGGAGATTTTCCATAAGACCAAAGTATATCATTGCATCATCAAGATCATAGTCACTAATGTCATCCTCATCATAGTATCCATGTTCAATATCATCATGTGGTAGATCAATTCCTAGAGAGGGTAAATCGTTAGACAAATGTTTTTGACAATAGTCAGCTTTGTGAATTCTAATACCTTTAGAAATAATGTCACTAATGATTCCAACCTCTCCTTTGGCACGCATAAGATTTGTAAGCTCAAATAGACAATCACCAAACTTAGAATCATTGGAATTCATCTTACTCAAGGCAATAGACTTATGAAGAATTTCATCTAGATTTTGCAAGGAATAATTTGGGAATCGTTCCTCAAGAAATTTCCATATGGTGTAGGCACATTCAAGAGTAGGAAAGCAACCAATCAAGTTTCTAGGCAAACCTCTAGTGATAAGATTAACAATTCTAAGATTGTGAATCATGTCAATGGACTCATCAAGGGTAGGATGCATAGGATCAACATGAGGTGCACAAAGGCTAGTAATGTACTTGTTCAAATGATATTCATTGAAAATCACAAGCATCTCATTTTTCTACTAGTGAAAATACTCTCCATCAAGTATAGGCACTCTATGTCTAAGACTCCCCAAAGTAGACTCATCCATCTTCCTCCAATGGTGTTTAAACCAAGGCAATGGAGACCTTGCTCTGATACCAATTGAAAGGATCAAGAAGAGGGGTCTAGAGGGGGGTGAATAGACACTCAACACATAAAGTTGGTAGTTTTTAAGTTTTTCAAGTTGAGGTGGAGTTTAAGCATAAGATTAACCAATAACAAAACAAATCAAGCAAGCATGCAAAGAGTATATGAGCAGCGGAAAGTAAAGCATGCAACTTGCAAGAAAGTAAAGGGATGGGATTGGAGTATGCAAAGGCAATTGGAGACATGGATGTTTTTGGCGTGGTTCCGATAGGTGGTGCTATCGTACATCCACGTTGATGGAGACTTCAACCCACGAAGGGTAACGGATGCGCGAGTCCACGGAGGGCTCCACCCACGAAGGGTCCACGAAGAAGCAACCTTGTCTATCCCACCATGGCCATCGCCCACGAAGGACTTGCCTCACTAGGGTAGATCTTCATGAAGTTGGCGATCTCCTTGCCCTTACAAACTCCTTGGTTCAACTCCACAATCTTGTCAGAGGCTCCCAAGTGACACCTAACCAATCTAGGAGACACCACTCTCCCAAAGGTAATAGATGGTGTGTTGATGATGAACACCTTGCTCTTGTGCTTCAAATGATAATCTCCCCAACACTCAACTCACTCTCATAGGATTGGATTTGGTGGAAAGCTGATTTGAGTGGAAAGCAACTTGGGGAAGGCTAGAGATCAAGATATATTCATATGGTAGGAATGGAATATCTCGGTCTCAACACATGAGTAGGTGGCTCTCTCTCAAAAAATGGATAGTGAAAGTGTCGGCACGATCTGATGGCTTCCCTCTCTAATGAAGAGAGGGTGGAGGGGTATATATAGCCTCCACACAAAATCTAACCGTTACACACATTACACCAAACTCGGTTGGACCTGATCAAAAATTTCGGTCAGACCGATTCAGTTCATATGTGACCATTAGACAATTTTTATGGGACGGACATGCATCTCAGTAGGACCGATACCATTAGGGCTAGGGCATAACGTAATCTAGGTTGGACTGATTACTCAAACTCGGTTGGACCGACTTTGGTAATAAGCAAACCAGAGAGTTGGTCAGGCAAACTCGGTAGGACCGATTCACTCCTCTCGGTGGGACCAAAGCATTACGAAAAGGAAACAGAGAGTTTGCATTGCAGACTCGGTGAGACTGATCGCGCATTTCGGTTGGACCGAAATGTTACGAAGGGAAAAAGAGAGTTTGCAATCCCATCTCAGCGAGACCGAGATCTCTATAAGTGAGACCAAAGATACTAGGGTTTCTGGCAGTGGCTATGTCAAATGAACTCAGTGGCGCCGGAGAGATCAAATCGGTGGGGCCGAGTTTGACTTCAGGTTTGGGACATATGTGGATATGATAAAGTGGTTGAGGGCTTTGGAGCATATCACTAAGCATTTTGAGCAAGCAAGCCATTAAGCAACACCTCATCCCCTTTTAATAGTATTGGCTTTCCTATAGACTCAATGTGATCTTGGATCACCGAAATAGAAAATGTAGAGTCCTGAGCTTCGAGCTTGAGCCAATCCTTTCTCCTTAGCATCTTGAAGGGGTTCCACATCCTCTTGTCCATGCCACTCCACTGTTGAACTTATCTGAAATATACTAGATAAAAGAGTTAGTCCAACAAGAGATATGTTGTCATGAATTACCAAAATCATCTAGGGAGCACTTGTGCTTTCAGCCGGCCAGGCCTTCCCTCTAGTCACCCACACCTCGTGTTATTCTCCGGTGATGGCAATCTCACACCGCATCGGAACCAGTGAACCCTCATACTCCCCTCCGCATGGGCATCCACTACCTCATCTTCCTCGGCTCTCCATCATTCCCTTAGCAGGCCTCGCCGTCATCCACCACCTTGGTGCTCTTGGCGTGGCGCGGTCAACATTGTCAACAAACGGCAGCCATCGGAAGACGACTATAAACGGTGAGGCTGACAGTTGAACCCACCAGCTACATCTTCGCACGCGAGGAAGTGCCACCTTATTACGCGCAAAAAAGATTCCTCCCCCTGATAGCTAGGACCCACCACATATATCTTCACACGCAAGGGAGTGCCTCCTTATTCTCCCTGACAACTGGGACCCACCCGGTCGAACTGTATGTAGGGTTGTTTGTCTGGTCACGAACGTGTACGTATATACTGGTTGACCGATCTCTCTGCAATGATGAACCATGGTCGAGTAAGTAGCGGCACATGTCGTAGTAGAGCCCACGACGTAGCAGTCCACGCAGTCCCATATAAATTGTGTATGCATACATATAGCCACACGGCAAAAAATACGGCCACGTACGTACATACAGGCGGGGTCACGAACGCATACCGCAACTGCGTCCTGTTCGTTGGCAGCCAATCGGCTGGGTCAGGAGTTTGGATGAAGGAGTTCATATCCGATCTAGGTGTCATACCTAGTGCATCGGGTCCAATTAAAATCTTTTGTGACCATACTAGTGCAATTGCCTTGGCAAAGGAATCCAGATTTCACAAGAGAACCAAGCACATCAAGAGACACTTCAATTCCATCCGTCATCAAGTGTCGGGAGGAGACATAGAGATTTGCAAGGTACACATGGATTTGAATGTTGTAGACCCGTTGACTAAGCCTCTCTCACGAGCAAAACATGATCAGCACCAAAGCTCCATGGGTGTTAGAATCATTACTATGTAAACTAGATTATTAACTCTAGTGCAAGTGGGAGACTGAAGGAAATATGCCCTAGAGGCAATAATAAAGTTATTATTTATTTCCTTAATTCATGATAAATGTTTATTATTCATGCTAGAATTGTATTAACTGGAAACTTAGTACATGTGTGAATACATAGACAAAACCTATAGTCCCTAGTATGCCTCTACTTGACTAGCTTGTTACTCAAAGATGGTTATTTTTCCTAACCATATACATTTGTTGTCATTTGATGAACAGGATCACATCATTAGGAGAATGATGTGATGGACATGACCCATCCGTTAGCTTAGCATTATGATCGTTTTAGTTTCATTGCTACTGCTCTCTTCATGACTTATACATGTTCCTCAGACTATGAGATTATGCAACTCCCGAATACCGGAGGAACACTTTGTGTGCTACCAAACATCACAACATAATTGGGTGATTATAAAGGTGCTCTACAGGTGTCTCCGAAGGTGTTTGTTGGGTTGGCATAGATCGAGATTAGGATTTGTCACTCCGTGTTTCGGAGAGGTATCTCTGGGCCCTCTCGGTAATACTCATCACTATAAGCCTTGCAAGCATTGTAACTAATGAGTTAGTTGCGGGATGTAGTATTGCGTAACGAGTAAAGATACTTGCCGGTAACGAGATTGAACTAGGTATTGAGATACTGACGATCGAATCTCGGGAAAGTAACATACCGATGACGAAGGGGACAACATATGTTGTTATGTGGTTTGACCGATAAAGATCTTCGTAGGATATGTAGGAACCAATATGAGCATCCAGGTTCCGCTATTGGTTATTGACCGGAGATGAGTCTCCGTCATGTCTACATAGTTCTCGAACCCGTAGGGTCCGCACGCTTAACGTTCGATGACGATTGTTATTATGAGTTTATGTGTTTTGATGTACCGAAGATAGTTCGGAGTCTCGGATGTGATCACAGACATGATGAGGAGTCTCGAAATGGTCGAGACATAAAGATTGATATATTTGACGGCTATATTCGGACACTGAAAGTGTTCCGCGTGATTTCGGAGAAAACCGAAGTGCCGGAGGGGTTACTGGAACCCCCCGGGGAAGTATTGAGCCTTAGTGGGCCTTAGGGGAGAAGAGGGCAGCAGCGCAGGAGGTGGCGCCCCCCCCCCAAGGGGAGTCCGAATTGGACTAGGGGAGGGGGCGCGGCCCCTCTTTCCCTCTCCCTCTCCCTCTCTTTCCTTCCCCCTTCCCCCTCCTAGTTGGACTAGGAAAGGAGGAGTCCTACTCCTACTAGGAGGAGGACTCCTCCCCTCCTTGGCACGCCCCAAGGGCCGGACGTCCTACCCCCTTGCTCCTTTATATACAGGGGCAGGGGCACCCTAAGATACAAGTTGACACTGCTTAGTCGTGTGCGGTGCCCCCCTCCATAGTTACACACCTCGGTCATATCGTCGTAGTGCTTAGGCGAACCCCTACGCCGGTAACTTCATCATCACCGTCACCACACCGTCGTGCTGACGAAACTCTCCCTCAGCCTCAACTGGATCAAGAGTATGAGGGACATCCCCGAGCTTAACGTGTGCTGATCGCGGAGGTGCCGTACGTTCGGTGCTAAGATCGGTTGGATCGTGAAGACATATGACTACATCAACCGCGTTGTCATAAAGCTTCCGCTTTCGGTCTATGAGGGTACGTGGACACACTCTCCCCTCTCATTGCTATGCATCACCATGATCTTGCATGTGCGTAGGAAATCTTTTGAAATTACTATGTTCCCCAACAGTGGCATCCGAGCTAGGTTTATGCATAGATGTTATATGCATGAGTAGAACACAAATTGTTGTGGGCGATAATAGTCATACTGCTTACCAGCATGTCATACTTTGATTCGGCGGTAGTGTTGGATGAAGCGGCTCAGACCGACATTACGCGTATGCTTACGCGAGACTGGTTCTACCGACGTGCTTTGCACATAGGTCGCTGGTGAGTGTCTGTTTCTCCAACTTTAGGTGAATCGAGTGTGGCTACACCCTGTCCTTGTTGAAGGTTAAAACAACACACTTGACGAAAAATCGTTGTGGTTTTGATGCATAGGTAAGAACGGTTCTTGCTAGAAGCCCGTAGCAGCCACGTAAAACTTGCAACAACAAAGTAGAGGACGTCCAACTTGTTTTTGGTGGGCTTGCTGTGATGTGATATGGTCAAGCATGATGTGATATAAATTGTTGTATTAGATGATCATGTTTTGTAACAAAGTTATGGCAATTGGCAGGAGCCATATGGTTGTCGCTTTATTGTATGCAATGCAATCACCATGTAATTGTTTTACTTTATCACTAAGTGGTAGCAATAATCGTGGTAACAATAGTTGGCGACACAACAACGATGCTACGATGGAGATCAAGGTGTCGCATCGGTGACGTTGGAGATCATGAAGATGCTTCCACTACTAGGGAAAAGCCTATACGCAGAATCTTAGCAGCAGCGCGGCTCAAAAAGAAGCGCTGATGCTAATTAGCAATAGCGCGGGTACGTAAAACCCGCTACTGACAAGAATTTAGCAGTAGCGCGCTTGGTGTTACCCGCGCTGCTACAAATATCGACCGACAGTGCCACCCAAACTCCATTTAGTAGCAGCGTAGTTCCGCGAGCCGTGCTACTGCTATGGATGTAGTAGTAGCGCGCTTTTTCTAAGGTCGCTGCTGCTAATTTTCAAATGGGACACGCTTTTTGTCCCAGTTAGCAGTAGCGCTTCTGCCGAAAGTGCGCTGCTACTACTTTCTTATCAGCAGCGCATTTTACGTCTCGTGCTACTGCTAATCCGCACCAACCCACCCCATTTTCCCCACCCGTCCCCTCCCTCCCCCTCCTCTCTTCCCTTTCCCCTTCCTCCCACTCTCACTATTCTTCTTCCTCAACACTTCTCCCCCATTACTCTCCCTCTTCTACCTACCTTTCTCTCTCTTCATTACTCCTACCTAACTACACCATCTCCATTAATGCATCTCCTTTCTCTTTTTCCTCCCCCCTCCACTAGTTAAAGTTGTCTCCTCCCAAAATAGGTAGCTAGGTAGATGTAGCATTTAGTTAAGTGACATATTTTCCCCCTAACTAGATCTATCTTTGTCAAGAAGAGCTTTGGGCACTTTTGATCTCCCTACATCATCATCTCATCACCATGTGCTCGATCTCGAGATAGAGGTGATGAAAATTTCATGCTTTTGCAAAATGGAAATATGTTTAGGTGTGTGTGATATGTTTGTGGAAATTGTGTGTGTGGCATGAGTTGACGCCAAATTGTGCTTTTGAGTTGCCTATGTTTTGCCGAAATGTCGATTTATTTCAGTTTCGGCGAATTCCGGGCAAACTCAAGATCCATATATGTCATATTTTTACGGAAGGTCATGCCGAATTTTTGTATGACTTTGATGCATGCACACATTTTTATAATCAATTTGTTTTATTATTACCGTGCAGACGTTCATGATGGTCAGTGGAACGATGGTGAACAGGTGGTTGCGGTCGGCGGTGCAGGACATGAAAGAAAATAACCTGACAGAGGTTTTATGTCCGTGTCGAAAATGCAAAGGAATAGTTTGGCTCAACCCCTATGACGATGGTCGTGTCGAAGCGCACCTGCTCATGACTGGTTTCATGGATGGCTATACTCGGTGGATAACTGAAGATGAGGATGACGATGTTGAGGATGCCGACGGGGCAGGCAATGATGACACAGGGCAAGACGAAGAGATGATTGATAATGGCGGCGGGGAAGAGGCTGGACATGGCGGCAGAGAGAACGACATGGACTCCACGCAATAGAGTTCGTCAGTACTAAGTACAATCATGCGGGACCCTCATGTTCAAGCATTGCTTCGCAATGAGACGAGTACTGAGAGAGCTGCTTCTAGAGAGGAGGCTAAGCTGGAGCAACTGGTGGTAGACTCAAACACTCCATTGTATGATGGTTGCAATCCTGAGGTGACCCGCTTAAGTTTCACGCTCCAACTCCTGAAGATAAAGGCTAAAAACAAATGGGCCGACACTAGCCTCGATGAGCATCTCAAGTACCTAAAGGATGTTCTTCCTGCAGGTAATCTATGTCCTACTGGTGTTGATGAGGCCAAGAAGATCATGTGCCCTCTTGATCTGCCACACATTAGATACCATGCATGCATCAACGATTGCATAATTTATCGGAAGGAGCACGCGGAAAAAACAAGTTGTCCGGTGTGCAATGCTTCTCGATACAAGAAGGCCGGGAAGAAATGTCCCCAGAAAGTTGTATGGTACTTACCGATCACTCCCCGTCTCTAGAGGTATTTTTTAGATCCCAAGGAAGCAAAGCTAATGCGCTGGCACGCGGAGAGGAAGAAGCCCGACGATGGAGATGATCCGAAGCTGAGACACGTGAAGGATGGAAGCCAGTGGAGAGCGTTGAACAGCTTCTATCGGTATTTTGAATGTGATGCAAGGAACATCGTGCTCAGCGCGTGTACCGATGGCATGAATCCGATTGGCAACCAGAACACCAACCATAGCACATGGCCAGTGTTTGTATGGATGTACAACCTCCCCCTGGTTGTGCATGAAATCGAAGTACATTCACATGAGCATGCTTATTCAAGGGCCGAAACAACCAGGAAATAATATTAATTTGTATCTGGGGCTACTTCAAGAGGAGTTAGACACGTTATTGGAAACACCGGCCAAGACATGGGACGCCAGCAAAGGCGAGTATTTCAACATGAGAGCCGCGTTGATCACGATAGTGCAGGACTATCTCGGTTACAGATATGTGGCAGGCCAGGTGTGCCATGGATATTGCGGATGCACGTGGTGCATGGATGATACAACGTCTCAGTAGCTAACGTCAAGGAAAGATGGCGGGTCTGGGAAAATCATGTACATGGGGCATCGAAGATGGCTTGAACAGGACGACCCGTGGAGAAACCGTGGAGATCTATTCAATGGTCACGCTGAGCATCGAGGACCTCCACGTAAGCGGAGCGGTGCCGAAATCGATGAGCTGTTGAAAAACTGGAAGGAGTGCCCCGCGCCGGGAAAGACGATGAGAAAGGCGCCGGAGCTGCTACTGAAGGTATGGAAGACAAGGTCTGTGTTCTGGGACTTGGAGTACTGGCACAAACTCGATACACATCATTGCCTTGATCAAATGCATATCTGTAAGAATGTCCTTGAGAGCTTGCTCGCAACACTGATGAACATGCCGGATAAGACCAAGGATGGGCCGAAGGCAAGAAAAGACTTGCAAGATTTGAAAATCAGGGAAGATCTTCACATGCCGCCCCGTAAAATGTTAGACGAGACAGAGACGGAGATAGAGGCACGGGAGAAGAAGGGCAAGAAAATAAAGAAAGAGGATTATTGCCCCCCTTCTTGCTTCACCTTAAGTCAGGCTGAGATCAACCAATTCTTTAAGTGCCTTACCGGAGTCAAAGTTAGTTCCGGTTACTGTGGCAAGATAAGCAGATATCTAGACACGGACAAGAAAAGGTTCAGCGGGATGAAGTCTCATGACTGTCATGTGATGATGACGCGGATACTACCTGTTGCCCTTAGAGGGATAATGGACAAGCACGTCCGTGACACGCTTATTGGTCTCTGTAACTTTTTCGACGTCATCTCTCGAAAGTCGATCAGTGTGAAGCGGCTCCGAAGGCTACAGGAAGAGATCGTTGTGATACTGAATGAGCTTGAGATGTACTTCCCGCCCGCATTCTTTGACGTGATGGTGCATCTGTGTGTCCATATTGTGGATGACATAATAGACCTTGGGCCGTCATTCCTGCACAACATGTTGCCGTTTGAGAGGATGAATGGGATTATCAAAGGATTCATTCGTAACATGTCCCGTCCGGAAGGAAGCATCGTCCAGGGCTATTTGACACAAGAGTGCATCTCTTTCTATGAGAATTTTCGATATGGCGCAGACCAGCAGCCTGGTGTTAGTGTTGGTTTGCCCATTAACAAGCGCGATGGGAGGCTCGAAGGAGATGGTCACTGCAACGGTCGCAGGGAACTGCACATGGCATACTCAGATCGATGCAGCGACTTTGACAGAGCAAACTTGGTAGTGCTACAACACCTAGACGAGGTAGATCCTTTCGTGGCACTGCACAAAGAAATTATCGCAAAGAAGTATCGTGACCGGGGGGTATGCAGGACGGATGTCGAAGTTACTAGAGAGCACAACTCCACTTTCCTGCATTGGTTCAAAGAGCATATTATTGCTAATCCCCCAGAGGAGGGCTCTAAGGACGGATTGCTCATATACACCTTAGCACATGGCCCCTCGGCCAACCTCTTAACCTACCAGGCATATGATATCAACGGATACACGTTCTACACGGAGGCCAAAGATATGGACAATGATGATCAGAACTCAGGGGTGACGATGGAATGCATGACCGGCAGCGACAACAGCACAACTGAACGATTTTATGGAAGGGTCGAGGAGATCTGGGAGCTTGACTACTCTGGACTGCACAACACGATGATGTTTCGTGTCAGATGGGCTAAGAATGTCGAAAGAGAAAGCCGGATTTTCACTACCATGACTATACCCGACGCCAAGAGCGCTACCGTGAATGCTATCGCAAAAAATGAGCCATTGGTACACGCTAAGCACGTGACACAATGCTTCTTCATAACCGACCCGCGCAATCCCAGTCGTGTTGTCGTGAGGAGAGGCAAAAGGAACATCATTGGAATGGATGGAGTCACCAACGAGGAAGACTATGATCAGTACGGCAACCCAACGAGGGAAGATGACGATGATGATGAAGTATACGTCAAAAGAAGAATCAATACTACATTACCTAAGAAAAATCGTACTCCATGGAAAAGGCAAAGTCACAATGAGGGGCTCAATTATTCTTCGACGAACAAGAAGGGAAAGAAGCTGACTCAAAAACGAAAATGTCAGCAATGAGGAACTATATGTTATCGGTCAAATGATGTGATATATATATATATATATATATATATATATATATATATATATATATATATATGTTCCTATTTTGTATACACACTTAGCCATTATTATGCATGGGTCCAATGATGTAATATATATGTTCCTATTTTGCATACATATTTACACGTCAAATGATGCAATATATATCGCCCTCCCTTCGTTCACTGCTCTCGGGAAATAAAAGTGGGAGAAAATAAAGGAAAAGAAAAAGGAAAAGAAAAAGGAAAACTGGCAGTAGTAGTAGCGCATTTCGTATAAACAGCTACAACTACTGAAGTAGTAGTAGCGCATTTCGTATAAACCGCTGGTGCTACATCCACTTAACCCAAAATTCTCACTATCCCTGCTTCATCCCGCCTTTTCTCCCCAAATCCCCACTCTCTCTCTTCCCCCGTCGCTCGCCCCCGACCCCGGCGCCGGCGGTCGCCCCCGACCCCGGCGCCGGCGGTCGCCCCCGACCCCGGCGCCCGCCCCCGACCCGGCCCTCGGCCCCGACCCCGACGTCGGCGCTCGCCCCCGACCCAGGCGCTCGCCCCCGACCCAGGCGCGCTCGCCCCCGACCCGTCGGCCCTCGCCTCCCTCCTCTGCTTCCTCCCCTCCCAACCTCGGTTGTCATCGGGCCTGCCTCCTCGCCCCTGCACCATCTGTAAACCCCCCCTCTCTCTCTCTCTGCTAGGGTTCTTCGGTTAATTTACTTAGGTTTTAGTTAGGGCAGTATGTTAATTAGGTTATCTATTTAGTTATGAATTTAGCTAAGTTTCAAAATTAGCTGAATTTATATGCAAATTTGAACTGGACATGTGATATGTGGATATGTCATGTTTTGGACATGTCATGTTTGGAAAATGATCCGAGTGGCCTATGTTACGCCGGAATGTTGATTCATTTCCGTTTCGGTGAATTTCAGGCGCTCGATATGTCCATTTTTCAGCAAAGGTCATGCCGAAATTTCCCGTGAATAAAGGCATGATTTGTGCTACATAGTTGGCATATCGAGTGCTGGCACATAGATTTCTTTTGATGTCATTTCTCATTTATTCATACTTTTAGAAATAAATGAGGACACTTAATCATAGGAAACATGTCGAACAACGAAGAAACTGGGCCTTCTCACCAAGATGCAGACGAAATGGATTATGAGGGTGAACAAGAGTACCTTGACTATTTGACTGCTAAGCAAGGTTTGCAGGTTGGCCTCGATGATGGAACTGACGCCGACATTGACACCGACAGCGCCGGCACCGACGGAGGCGCCGAGACCGGTGGGGAAGGTACCGGCGGGGAAGATACTGGCGGGGAAGGTACCGGCCCCGATGCCGCTACCGAAAAGAGGAAGCATAAGAAGAAGAGGATACGAAAACCTAACAAACTAGGGATTGGACGACTTGTGATCACAAAGATGGCACCTGGCAAGTTTGAGTCGTTAGAGCCGAAAGAACCTCGCAAGTGCTATGGGAACCAAGTAGGATGCATCCTACGGGAATGCGCGAGCATCAACGACGATGACTTAAGGAGTAAAGAACATTTGACGTAGTTGCTCCTAACGAAGTTGCACAAGAGATTCAAGTTCCCCGACCGGGATGATAACATAGAACAACCGTGGGATGATCCAAAGATGAAAAAGATTAACAATCATGCCATGGGCCAGCAATGATTTGGCCTCCCGGAAAGGGAGGGTGAGATGAGCTATTGAGGCTGATGAACCCCTGTCCAAGATTCTGGAGGAAAATCCGACACTTACGGAAGAGGAGTTCGAAAAGTTCAAGGACACTTGCGCTACCGAGGCAGCCAAGGCTAAGGCTGCGAAATTCAAGAGCCTTCACCAAAGGAACACGGGGAAGCATCGCCTCGGAAGCCGTGGCTACCTCGGTAAAAGGCCCATATGGGATAAGGAGGACGCGGAACGTGAAGCCGCGGGTCTCACAAACCCCTTCGCGAAGTTCACCAACCCCTTGGAGCATGACTTCATCAGGGCCCGCTACAAGTGGGACAAGGAGAAAAAGGTTTTTACACGGACAAGATCACGAGGAAATTGATTAGACTACTGAAGAAGCAACATCGGCTTGCAGCCGAAAGCCCTACTTCTCCGATGAGGCCCAAGTGGGACACCCCTCTCAATCGGGCCTTGAACGAACTTAAGGGACTCCCTTTGGGCCAGCGGCCGCAATATGGTCGTGTGCACGGTGCTGGAGACGGTGCCACATGGAAGGTGTTTTACAAAGAGGGCCCGGAGGCCAAGAAGCAGAAAAAGAAGTTTAGTCAGGTGGACATCGACGCGAAGGTGAAGCTTGCGATCGAGAAAAAAGCAGCTGACGACGCAGAAAAAACAGTCAAGGAGAAAAATGAGTTGCTACAACAAGCAGTCAATGTAGCTATAACTCCCTGCAGAAATGATTTTGCTACTAACTTGGTTCCAGCTATCATCAACTGGACGAAGGAAAATCCAGACAAGACGGTACATGATTTCCCGATGCCCAATTTTGTCGGGAGAAACTCCATGAACAACAACACCATCGCACCATCACTTGCTCACGCAACCAGGCCTCCTCTCGCAGCCGCTCCCGCTCATAGCAGCCCGTCCTCAGTCTCAGGCGCGCTAGGTGGGCCTTCATCTTTGGCTGAGCTCGACGCCATCACGGTAATTACATGTGGTGCCAACATATATATATATATATATATATATATATATATATAATATTCCATTTTTGTTGCCTTTCGGTTGTTTTACGCCACAGACATATGTGTTTGTAGGCGAAAGAAACCCCATGCACCATACTCTACTTGATCAAAGGCCAGAAGGTGGACGTGGGAAAGGGGATGATAATGGACCCCTCTCAACCCACGTTCCACAACCAGCCGATCCCCGCTGGGCACTTCAGGGTTAGCTTGACCAGTGTGAAATCAGGGCACGAGGATTTGCCTCCTCCAGTACAACATGTGGGAGCGGACGATGAGACCCCGCCGCGGATTGGAAGCTGCAAGGGTTGGGTGCTGCTATGGCCGAAGAATCTTATTCATCTGGAGCCGGCCGAAAGCACACCAATAACCACACATCAACAAGCATGTGCGGAGATCACCACCCCGCCTACGCAATTACCAGCTCATGTAGTGCCAGGTGAGAGCGGCGGACGACATGATGAAGGGGGTGCAATAGTACTGGCTGATGTAATTTCTCCTGTAGAACAGAGAATGGATGATGAGACGGAGGTCGACCCTATGGATTTCCTCAATACAAACGCGTATGACTGTGACATAGATATGATGAGTCAACCATATGATGAATCGGGCTATCAACTTGCTAATGAGGATATGGATGATATGCCCGGGCAGGGTCGTAGCACGGATTACAAAAAGTCTCTCTTCATGAAATCCTCACAGGACACGCCTGAAGATGCCGCCTCAACACAGGCTCAACTAGCCGGGCGCGAGGGTCGTACAGTACTTAGCCCGGGAACACTGGGGCAGGGGTTAAGGAAGGGTCTGGAAGGTGTGCCCAAGAAAAAGGAGAGGAAGAGATCGGGGAAGATAACTGCCTCCAAACAAGCCAGAGCACATAGCAGCCAGACGATGCATTCTAAAGAGCGTGTACCCGTGAAAGGTGCGGTCATGTTCCATCTCACGGGCGAGATGATGCTACCGCCGACCATGTGCTATCGACTGAGAAAAGCCTACTAGCCTCAAAGGATCCAGGATATCCGACATACACGGCTCGTGTGCCTGAGGGGAAGTGCTACGTCGAGACACGGCCCGCGGAGGTGTTCTTCCTGCGGTTTGACCATATCTTTGAGATGTTTATAACAAGGCAGCTCGATTTTACAATCGTCCACCTTTTTGCACTACATATGAGCTCCGTCATGAAGAGTGAAGAAGTCTCGCAAATCTGTGTGGCCGATCCGTACTACATGCACGAGTCTTTCTTGAGTCTCGGCGACTTTGAGCGTGAAACTGCTAGGGAGTACCTCCAAAACTTCATGGTACAGAATAAGGACCGGGAAATTGTCCTCGTGCCTTATCATCCAAATTAAGTCAGTTCCTGACAACCCTTTCATACATTTCAATCATTCCTTCTCTCTCATATGGGGAATAATTTGAGGTGTCTTTTCCCCGCAGCAACGGGCGCGCCGTCCTTATTGTTCTTTACCCGCAAGTCTCCCACGCCGTGTATTTTGACCCTTCCAGAGACTACGAGAAAAAAGACTACACCCACATAATGAATATTCTAGATGATGCTCTCCAAGGCTTCAGCTTTAGAGGTGGCCACGTGCAGATCAGGAAACAAAGGAACAAGAAGATGGGTTTCGCGCATAAAACTAACTTCTCCTGCATCCATGTCCCAAAACCAAGCAAGAAGGATGGATTCTACATCGTCCATCTCATGATTTAGTTCAACACGGATCACCAAAAGCTTCGCATGAGAAGCAGAAATGATGATCATATCCACAAGTGGCTAGAATCTCATGGAGAAGCGGATTATAAACTTAGAGATGACTTCTTTCGCATCCAAAGCGACATTGCGATGATCATCATGAAAGAAGTCGTCGATGAGAAGGGGATGTTCCACCACGGCCCTATATCGCGAGCTGACGTCCGAACTCGCATAGGCATGCAACGTCTAGACCTCACACCGTTCAAGAAGCTAGGGTTCATCCTCGATGATATGGAAGGATGGACCTTCTAGTGATTTATGATGCCGATGATGATGATATGTGTCAGTTGAACTTGTATACTTTTTGTAGCGATGAAACTTTGTGATCTCCATGGTCCCTGCCGAACTTGCATAACGCTACTTTGTTAGTTTGCGTGCGATGACCTGCGTACCTCTAGTTAATTAATTTGCATACTTTATGTTGCATCTAGTTGCTAACCCTTTCTTTTTCGGTGTTGCTCTAGTATAGTTTGTTGCATATATATGATTGTACATCCTCTTCATGAACATGCATCTCTAACAGGTACCTAGTTTCTTGATGGCGAGATGGAATTGCTATGTCGTGTACAAAGGGAAGGTTCCGGGGGTGTACAACGAGTGGCATGAGTGTCAGGCGCAAGTGAATGGGTTCACGGGCGCCAGCCATAAAGGCTTCAAAAGCAGACAAGAAGGAGAAGCTAGTTACTTGAGGTTCATGCTAGCACGAGAGAGGACTCGTAACCTCCACCTCATGTACTACATAGTTCCGCTCTCACTCATAGTGATAGCTCTTCTTGCGTATACCTTTGTTTAGATGGATGACGTTGTTGTAGTTGCAAGTATTCGAGACTTGCATGTATTGCTATTTTCGAGATGATGACAAGATACCACTTTGTGTTGGATGATGATTATGATGAGACTATTTGTATGTGTATGCTATTATTACATTTGTGGTCTCGCAGGCATTTGTATGTGTATCATGATGACATTTCTATGTGCCAAAGATTCTTCTATAAAGCCTGTTCAAATACAAAACAAATATGCCGAACAAAAAAACAAAAAACTACTTAAATTAGCAGTAGTGAGTGTATAAAAGTTAGCAGCAGCGCCGCGATAGCAGTAGCGCATCCAGGCAAAGCGCGCTAGAGCTACTAGCAGTAGCGAGATTCCATTAACTGCGCTGCTGCTACACTTGTGTAGCAGTAGCGTCGGTTAGCACGCGCTACTGTTATGTGTTAGCTGTAGCGCCTTATTAGTAGCGCCTCCCCCCGCGCTACTGATATACCTAAAACCCGCGCTGCTGCTAGCCTTTTCTCTAGTAGAGTTCGGTGCTGGAGATCATGAGCACAAGATGATGATGGCCATATCATGTAACATATTTTGATTGCATGTTATGCTTATCCTTTATGCATCTAATTTTGCTTAGAATGTCGGTAGCATTATAAGATGATCCCTTACTAAATTTCAAGGTACAAGTGTTCTCCCTGAGTATACAGCGTTGCTGCTAGCCTTTTCTCTAGTAGAGTTCGGTGCTGGAGATCATGAGCACAAGATGATGATGGCCATATCATGTAACATCTTATAATGCTTATCCTTTATGCTTATCCTTTATGCATCTTATAATGCTACTGATATACCTAAAACCCGCGCTGCTGCTAGCCTTTTCTCTAGTAGAGTTCGGTGCTGGAGATCATGAGCACAAGATGATGATGGCCATATCATGTAACATATTTTGATTGCATGTTATGCTTATCCTTTATGCATCTAATTTTGCTTAGAATGTCGGTAGCATTATAAGATGATCCCTTACTAAATTTCAAGGTACAAGTGTTCTCCCTGAGTATACAGCGTTGCTACAGTTCGTCGTGCCGAGACACCACGTGATGATTGGGTGTGATAAGCTCTACGTTCACATACAACGGGTGCAAGCCAGTTTTTGCACATGCAGAATACTCGGGTTAAACTTGACAATCCTAGCATATGCAGATATGGCCTCGGAATACTGAGACCGAAAGGTCGAGCGTGAATCATATAGTAGATATGATCAACATAGTGATGTTCACCATTTAAAACTACTCCATCTCATGTGATGATCGGACATGGTTTAGTTGATTTGGATCACGTGATCACTTAGATGATTAGAGGAATGTCTATCTAAGTGGGAGTTCTTAAGTAATATGATTAATTTAACTTTAATTTATCATGAACTTAGTACCTTATAGTATTTTGCATGTCTATGTTGTTGTAGATCAACGGCCCGTGCTACCGTTCCTTTGAATTTTAATGTGTTCCTAGAGAAAGCTAAGTTGAAAGATGATGGCAGCAACTATACGGACTGAGTTCGTAACTTGAGGATTATCCTCATTACTGCACAGAAGAATTACGTCCTGGAAGCACCGCTAGGTGCCAGGCCTGCTGCTGATGCTACTGATGATGTTAAGAACGTCTGGCAGAGCAAAGATGATGACTACTCAATAGTTTAGTGTGCCATGCTTTACGGCTTAGAATCGGGACTTCAACGATGTTTTGAACGTCATGGAGCATATGAGATGTTCCAACAGTTGAAGTTAATATTTCAAGCAAATGCCCGAATTGAGGGATATGAAGTCTCCAACAAGTTCTACGGCTGCAAAATGGAGGAGAATAGTTCTGTCAGTGAACACATAATCAGAATGTCTGGGTACCATAACCACTTGACTCAACTGGGAGTTGATCTTCCAGTTGATTGTGTCATTGACAGAGTTCTTAAATCACTGCCACCAAGCTATAAAGGCTTTGTGATGAACTGTAATATGCAAGGGATGGACAAGACTATTCCCGAGCTCTTCGTGATGCTAAAGGCCGCGGAGGTAGAAATCAAAAAAGAGCATCAAGTGTTGATGGTCAACAAGACCGCTAGTTTCAAGACAAAGGGCAAAGGGAAGAAAGGGAACTTCAAGAAGAACGGCAAAAAGGTTGCTGCTCAAGAGAAGAAACCCAAGTCTAGACCTAAGCCTGAAACTGAGTGCTTCTACTGCAAAGGGACTGGTCACTGGAAGCGGAACTGCCCCAAGTATTTGGCGGACAAGAAGGATGGCAAAGTGAAAGGTATATTTGATATACATGTTACTGTTGTGTACTTAACTAATGCTCGTAGTAGCGCCTGGGTATTTGATACTGGTTTTGTTGCTCATATTTGCAACTTGAAACAGGGGCTACGGATTAAGCGAAGATTGGCTAAGGACGAGGTGACGATGCGCGTGGGAATGGTTCCAAAGTCGATGTGATCGCGGTCGGCACGCTACCTCCTCATCTACCTTTGGGGTTAGTTTTATACCTGAATAATTGTTATTTGGTGCCAGCGTTGAGCATGAACATTATATCTAGATCCTGTTTGATGCGAGACAGTTATTCATTTAAATCAGAGAATAATGGTTGTTCTATTTATATGAGTAATATATTTTACGGTCATGCACCCCTGCTGAGTGGTCTATTTTTGTTGAATCTTGATAGTAGTGATACACATATTCATAGTGTTGAAGCCAAAATATAGAAGTTTAATAATGATAGTGCAACTTACTTGTGGCACTGCTGTTTGGGTCATATCGGTATAAAGCGCATGAAGAAACTCCATACTGATGGACTTTTGGAATCACTTGATTATGAATCACTTGGTGCTTGCGAACTGTGCCTTATGGGCAAGATGACTAAACTCCATTCTCCGGAACAATGGAATGAGCTACTAAATTATTGGAAATAATACATACCTATGTATGCGGTCCAATGAGTATTGATGCTCCTGGTGAGCATCGTTATTTTCTTACCTTCAGAGATGATTTGAGCAGATATGGTTATATCTACTTAATGAAGCATAAGTCTTAAACATTTGAAAAGTTCAAAGAATTTTAGAGTGAAGTGGAAAACCATCGTAACAAGAAAATAAAGTTTCTACGATCTGATCGTGGAGGAGAATATTTGAGTTGCGAGTTTGGTCTTCATTTGAAACAACATGGAATAGTTTCACAATTAACGCCACCGAGAACACCACAGCTAAATGGTGTGTCCGAACGTTGTAACCATACTTTATTAGATATGGTGCGATCTATGATGTCTCTTACTGATTTACCGCTATCATTTTGGGGTTATGCTTTTGAGACGGCTGCATTCACTTTAAATAGGGCACCATCAAAATCCGTTGAGACGACGCCTTATGAACTGTGGTTTGGCAAGAAACCGAAGTTGTCGTTTCTTAAAGTTTGGGGTTGCGATGCTTATGTGAAAAAGCTTCAACCTGATAAGCTCGAACCCAAATCGGAGAAGTGCGTCTTCATAGGATACCCAAAGGAAACTATTGGGTACACCTTCTATCACAGATCCAAAGGCAAAATCTTTGTTGCTAATAATGGATACTTTCTAGAGAAGGAGTTTTTCTCGAAAGAAGTGAGTGGGAGGAAAGTAGAACTTGATGAGGTAACTGTACCTGCTCCCTTATTGGAAAGTAGTTCATCACAGAAATCAGTTTCTGTGATTCCTACACCAATTAGTGAGGAAGCTAATGATGATGATCATGAAGCTTCAGATCAAGTTACTACCGAACCTCGTAGGTCTTCCAGAGTAAGATCCGCACCAGAGTGGTACGGTAATCCTATTCTAGAAGTCATGTTACTAGACCATGATGAACCTACGAACTATGAGGAAGCGATGATGAGCCCAGATTTTGCAAAATGGCTTGAGGCCATGAAATCTGAGATGGATCCATGTATGAGAACAAACTGTGGACTTTGGTGGACTTGCCCGATGATTGGCAAGCCATAGAAAATAAATGGATCTTTAAGAAGAAGACCGACGCAGACGGTAATGTTACTGTTTACAAAGCTCGACTTGTTGCGAAAGGTTTTTGACAAGTTCAAGGAGTTGACTACGATGAGACTTTCTCACCCGTAGTGATGCTTAAGTCTGTCCAAATCGTGCTAGCAATTACTGCATTTTATGATTATGAAATTTGGCAAATGGATGTCAAAACTGCATTCATGAATGGATTTTTGGAAGAAGAGTTGTATATGATGTAACCGGAAGGTTTTGTCGATCCAAAGGGTGCTAGCAAAGTGTGCAAGCTCTAGCGATCCATTTATGGACTGGTGCAAGCCTCTCGGAGTTGGAATAAACGCTTTGATAGTGTGATGAAAGCATATGGTTTAATACAGACTTTTGGAGAAGCCTGTATTTACAAGAAAGTGAGTGGGAACTCTGTAGCATTTCTGATCTTATATGTAGATGACATATTATTGATTGGAAATGATATAGAATTTCTAGATATGATAAAGGATACCTGAATAAGAGTTTTTCTATGAAAGACCTTGGAGAAGCTGCTTACATATTGGGCATCAAGATCTATAAATATAGATCAAGACGCTTAATTGGACTTTCACAAAGCACATACCTTGATAAAGTTTTGAAGAAGTTCAAAATGGATGAGTCAAAGAAAGGGTTCTTGCCTGTGTTACAAGCTGTGAAGTTGAGTCAGACTCAAAGCCCGACCACCATAGAAGATAGAGTGAAAATGAAAGTCATTCCCTATGCTTCAGCCATAGGTTCTATCATGTATGCAATGTTGTGTACCACACCTGATGTATGTCTTGCTATAAGCATAGCAGGGAGGTACCAAAGTAATCGCGGAGTGGAGTACTGGACATCAATCAAGAACATCCTGAAATACCTCAAAAGGACTAAGGATATGTTTCTCGTCTATGGAGGTGAAAAAGAGCTCGTCGTAAACGGTTACATGGATGCAAGCTTTGACACTGATCCATATGACTCTAAGTCACAAACTGGATACGTATTTTTATTGAATGGAGGAGCTGTCAGTTGGTGTAGTTCCTAGCATAGCTTCGTGGTGGGATCTACGTGTGAAGCGGAGTACATTGCTGCTTCAGAAGCAGCAAATAAACGAGTTTGGATGAAGGAGTTCATATCCGGTCTAGGTTTCATACCTAGTGCATCAGGTCCAATGAAGATCTTTTGTGACAATACTGGTGCAATTGCCTTGGCAAAGGAATCCAGATTTCACAAGAGAACCAAGCACATCAAGAGACGCTTCAATTCCATCCGTCATCAAGTGTCGGAAGGGGACATAGAGATTTGCAAGATACACATGGATCTGAATGTTGTAGACCCGTTGACTAAGCCTCTCTCACGAGCAAAACATGATCAGCACCAAAGCTCCATGGGTGTTAGAATCATTACTATGTAAACTAGATTATTGACTCTAGTGCAAGTAGGAGACTGAAGGAAATATGCCCTAGAGGCAATAATAAAGTTATTATTTATTCCTTAATTCATGATAAATGTTTATTATTCATGCTAGAATTGTATTAACCGGAAATTTAGTACATGTGTGAATACATAGACAAAACCTATAGTCCCTAGTATGCCTCTACTTGACTAGCTCGTTAATCAAAGATGGTTATGTTTCTAACCATAGACATGTGTTGTCATTTGATGAACAGGACCACATCATTAGGAGAATGATGTGATGGACATGACCCATCCGTTAGCTTAGCATTATGATCGTGTTAGTTTCATTGCTATTGCTTTCTTCATAACTTATACAAGTTCCTCAGACTTAAGATTATGCAACTCCCGAATACCGGAGGAATACTTTGTGCGCTACCAAACGTCACAATGTAATTGGGTGATTATAAAGGTGATCTACAGGTGTCTCCGAAGGTGTTTGTTGGGTTGGCATGTATCGAGATTAGGATTTGTCACTTCGTGTTTCGGAGAGGTATCTCTGGGCCCTCTCAGTAATACTCATCACTATAAGCATTGCAAGCATTGTAACTAATGAGTTAGTTACGGGATGTAGTATTACGGAATGAGTAAAGAGACTTGCCGGTAACGAGATTGAACTAGGTATTGAGATACCCACGATCGAATCTCGGGCAAGTAACATACCGATGACAAAGGGAACAACGTATGTTGTTATGCGGTTTGACCGATAAAGATCTTTATCGGTGTAAAAACCGGCGGATCTCGGGTAGGGGGTTCCGAACTGTGCGTCTAGGCGGATGGTAACAGGAGACAAGGGACACGATGTTTTTACCCAGGTTCGGGCCCTCTCGATGGAGGTAAAACCCTACTCCTGCTTGATTAATATTGATGGTATGGGTAGTACAAGAGTTGATCTACCATGAGATCAGAGAGGCTAAACCCTAGAAGCTAGCCTATGGTATGATTGTTGTTCGTCCTACGGACTAAAACCCTCCAGTTTATATAGACACTGGAGAGGGCTAGGGTTACACAGAGTCGGTTACAATGGGAGGAGATCTACATATCGTATCGCCAAGCTTGCCTTCCACGCCAAGGAAAGTCCTACCCGGACACGGGACGAAGTCTTCAATCTTGTATCTTCATAGTCCGGGGGTCCGGCCAAAGGTCATAGTCCGGCCATCCGGACACCCCCTAATCCAGGACTCCCTCAGTAGCCCTTGAACTAGGCTTCAATGATGACGAGTCCGGCGCGCAAATTGTCTTCGGCATTGCAAGGTGGGTTCCTCCTCCGAATACTTCATAGAAGATGTTGAACACAAGGATAGTGTCTGGCTCTGTAAAATAGTTTCCACATACCACCGTAGAGAGAATAATATTCGCACAAATCTAATCTGCTGACACATTCCGCGGCGTGACATCATGCCACAGCCAAGCCTTTATTCGTTTTACTGTCCCACCTCAGCGTGTGTAGCAAGGCGGTTTCCTTGGCACGTCCTATCAAAGCAGAGATCGTGTCCCCTTATTCCGGGATTCTCATCAATACGGGCGTGGGTAACCCAACTGTGCCATTAATTGCGGCGCTTGGGAAATAAGCGAGTTTTATCAGGCTGGTGAGGGCTCATTGTTTCGGCCGCCCATATAAGGGGATAAGGATCCACCCTTTCCATCTACGCCCTCTTCCTCCTTCGCTTATCCATTCCTGTGCACTCGAGCTCCAGCGCCCAGTACGCACTTCCCACCTCAACCTTCTCCAACCATGTCCGGAGCGGGAGGTAGATGGATGGCCTCCACCGTCACGGAGGGGCACATCAAAAAGTTGAGGAAGGCCGGATACTTGTCTAACAACATCGCGCACCAGCTTCCAGATGAGGGGCAACTCATCCCCGCTCCTAGGCCCCAGGAGAGGGTCGTGTTCATCCCCCATTTCCTCCACGGACTGGGTTTTCCTCTTCACCCGTTCGTCCGGGGGCTCATGTTCTACTACGGCCTGGACTTCCACGATCTGGCCCCGAACTTCATCCTCAACATCTCGGTGTTCATCATCGTGTGTGAGGTCTTCCTCCGCATCCAGCCCCACTTCGGCTTATGGCTGAAGACCTTCAATGTCAAGCCGAAGGTTGTGGGTGGCCGACAAGCGGAGTGCGGAGGCGCCATGGTGGGCAAGCTAGCCAATGTTACATGGCTCGAGGGCGCCTTCATGGAAACCATCAAAGGGTGGCAATCGGGGTGGTTCTACATCACCGAGCCGCGTCACCCTGAATGGGCAGCGGCCCTCGAATTCCGATCTGGCATCCCCACACGGCTCACCTCATGTAAAGAGACGGGCCTGTCATGGGGTAATTCGGCAGAGGTGACCGGACTTCAAACCTGCGTCAAAGACCTGATCGACAGGAAGGTTAAACTCGTCACCGTAGTCCAGGTCATGCTCTTCCGCTGGATCCTCCCGTGTCAACGACGGGCTTTCAATCTGTGGGAATTCGACTCGGCCCAGCACCAAACTTTGTCCAGGCTCTTTGACACAACGTACGAAGATGCCTGGAAGGTGCTTTTCAAGAGCTCTGAGGTTCACCCTCCCATTACCGAGGATCGCGGATTCTGCACGAAGCGTCAAGCCAGCGCGGTAAGCTCAATTTACCCATCACGGGGTATTTGTTTTTCATGGTTTGACTCTATGCGGGATCTAAACTCCCATCCCTTTAACAGGACTGGCAGAAGAAGGCCGGACAGATCAATTGTCCGGCTCCTTTTCCCGAAGACCCAGTGGACGCCCGTTTGACAAAGCTGTTGGTTCTGGCACCCCACGTGGTGCCGGAGAAGAAGGCCAAGAAGAAGGCCACGGGGACTCGAAAGAATTCCCGATGCCTGGTGGTATCGGCCTCATCACCCGACAACCCCGAGACGCCCTCCGCCTCCGAAGACGAGGAGGAGGAAGAAGAAGCCTCTCCCCCTCCAGCGGGAGGAGGAAAGAAAAGGAAGGCCGCCCCAACTGGGGAGGCCGGAGGGTCCAAGAAGGGGAAGACCCTTCTTCCGGACTACGCCTCCGACACCGACGACGGCGGAGAGGAATGGCCATCCAGGGTCAAGCCCCTGGCAAAATCATAAGTATCCGGATACCAGAATAACTTATGACGTTCCTCTATTGTACAGTACCTTCTGATGCCGAATTCAATTATGTAGTCCACCCAAGGCTCAGCTCGGTGATTCGTCGGGCGGCTCCCTGGACTCGTCGGATGTGAATAGCGCTTCACTCCCTACGGCTACCTCCCCCCGCCCTACGGACGATGCCGAGGTGGAGTCCCAAGAGGGGCTAAACCAGGAGGAGGTGGTCCTGGAGGCGCCACAAGGCGACCTCCCCAGGCCCAAAGGGGACGTAGCCCTAGAGGGATCTAAGTTCGGCCCTGGGCCGGACACCGCTCCGAAACCTTCAGTGATTCCGGAGTTCGGCAGGCGGCCCCCTCTCAAGAAGGGCAAGCCTACGACGCCAGCGGCCTCCGTCCAACCGGAGGCGCCGGACAACTTGCTGGAGGTGCTTAATGGCGCCTCCATCGATGAAGAGCGCCGCACTGTTATGAGTGCAGTGATCCAGAAGGTTCAGTCCGCCAAGAGCGGACTGACGGAAGCCTGTACCAGTCTTCTAACTAGTTTCAAGGTATGTATGTAAAACATGTAAAAATGTTACCGCATAGACAGTAGCCCCTGATGCTCAGTGTGGCATTCGGAAAGAAAAGACGGACTGAGGATCTAAAAAGATATACACAGGAGTCTAACATAAATATGTCAATATGGGAAAGCAGGCTGCGCTGCTGACCTCTGCTGCACTAACTGCAGAGGTCGATGCATTGAAACAGAGCCTTGAGCGGTCCAAGAATGAGCTCGGCCTTTACAAGAAGCAGCTCGAGGACAAAGAAGGTATGTAGTACCTTATGTAATTGTATATATAAATACCTAGTTGCAAATGATGACAGGACCAACGTGAATATTACAGGGGCCACAACCGAGGTGGCGACCCTGAAGGAAGCGCTTTCCATGGCCGAAGACAATGCGGACATGGAGCGCTTAGAGCGAGAGAAGCAAGAGGCGCAGGTGGCAGAGGTGCTGCAAGAGCTCGATGCTCTTGTGAAAAAACATGAGAGGTTAGAGCTTGACTCGAAGACTCGAGAGTCCGAGCTTGCCTCGGCACTTGAGAGCGCTAAATCTGCCAAGGCCGAAGCCCAAAAAGCCCTCCAGGAAATTGAGGCGATGAAAAGGATTGCGGCGGGTAAGGCATTCTTTATGCAAAGCAAGCACGCGAAAGTAAATTACCTGTTACTCAGATCTGCCCCGCAGTGTATCCGCCGCCGCCGCATTCTACCGGGCCGAGGAAGGGAGCTCGACGAAGAAGGTGTTCTGGTCCCAGTATGCTGAGGCCGAACGCCCGGTGCCCCTGAGCGACCAGCTGAAGCAGCTGGTCGAGCTTCATCAGGCAGCCGAACAGGCCATGAAGGGCCTGATAGGCCGGCTGTGGCCTGGGGAGGTCATGCCTTTGAGCTACTTTGGGTTGGTGCGGCGGCTGGTGGATGCATGTCCCCGGCTTGAAGTCATCAAGCGCTCCGTATGCATCGAAGGCGCCCGTAGGGCTTTTGCCCGTGCTAAAGTGCACTGGGGCAAGCTGGATGCTGAGAAGCTGGTGATAGAAGGGCCACCGGAGGGGAAGGAGCATCGCAGGCCCGAGATGTATTATGAGGGCGTCCTGAAGGGTGCCCGTCATGTGGCGGATGAATGTACCAGGGATGTAATTTTTGAGTAAACTCGCTCGTATTTATCCTGTGCGCTGAAAACTTGTTCATATGCGCTAAGCAACGCTTTTTGAATTTAAAATATTACCTTCTGTGCGGCCATTTATTAAATCTGAGAGATGCAAGCCGTCGGCTTCTACCCCCATGCCACAAGTGTTGGGGTGTTTGGGATAAACCTGAGCGCTCTTGTTCCCATTTTTGGGTCCATCGAGGGAGGCGCTCAGCACAACGAACAAGGCCATCGGACTTATAATGCTTTATCACTCTCACTTAGCCATAGAATTCTGCAATTTTAAATTTCGGCGAAGCCCCTAGTATTCAGAAGACCGAGTTCGGGGCGGTATCCACGCATAGGCTGGACAAAGAAAGCTCCTCGCTCTAAGCGGGATAAGTCTTTAAGGACTCGAAAAACCTCTCGAACAGCGACCGGTCTCTCTCCCTATCATGACGGTCAGTTTTAGCTTTCTCTACTGAGGTGTTAACCCAGCTCAACTGGGGCACAATCGCAGTAGTTCTCCCAGCGCTACCTTAGCCGACATAGCGGAACGTAAGGTTCCAAAACATGGGAGCCGGGGAAACCCAACTATTGACCCAAGACATGATTCGGAGCCGATGCATATAGTGCTATAAGTTCGGGGTGCCGCACTCATGAGAGTGTTCGGTCTTCTCACACCGTATTATGTGTTACTTAAGCCCCTGGTGTATTGGCCGTACCAAAGTGTACGGTTGCATAATGTCATGACTGAACATATTTATATAAAAATAAATGAATACAATAACAAACAAGAGCTATGTATTATTTATTAAAAGGGGCTGCTATCAGAGCAGGACGATACAAATAGTGCAATACGCAAGAGATGGGATTATTTGACATGTCCCCCTCCAGGGGCAAGCTGCGAGACTTTAAGTAAGATAGGTATTTAGCTCGTTATAGAGACCACCTGGACATTTGACGTGGCTTGTTGTCTCCCTGGCTGTTGCATCATGTGTTCGGCGATTGTATTGCCGGACAGGCCTTCCGAATAGTGGAGTCCTGAAAGTATATATTAAAAAAAAAGAAATGGCAAAATCGGGAGCCCCTAGTGCGGTTGAGCCGCATTATGGGCGTGCCGTGGTTGTGCCCCTCCCCTTATGCCCATGGTATTTCCAGAGCGTAATTATGTACGTGTGGTACTGCTATTGCAATCTCGCGAGGGCTGGGGTTGGGGCCGCACTGCTATGCTTGCTCGGAACGTGCCAGCCGGTTTTGTTGTGGGTTACTTCGGGCGCGCTTGACGTTGTCCGGATGTTTAACAGCCGGATTGGAGAATTGCCTTGAGAGGCTACTTTGTACTTCCGCCGCCAGGGCCGCCGTGTGCTCCTCTGTTCGAAGAGAGCGTTCGGTGTTTCCATTGACCGTAATGACTCCGCGAGGGCCTGGCATCTTGAGCTTGAGATATGCGTAGTGCGGCACCGCATTAAATTTTGCGAATGCGGTTCGTCCGAACAGGGCGTGATAGCCACTGCGGAATGGGACTATGTCGAAGATTAACTCTTTGCTTCGGAAATTATCCGGGGATCCAAAGACCACTTCGAGTGTAACTGAGCCTGTATAGCTGGCTTCTACACCTGGTATGACGCCTTTAAAGGTCGTCTTTGTGGGTTTAATCCTTGAGGGATCTATACCCATTTTTTGCACTGTATCCTGATAAAGCAGGTTCAGGCTGCTGCCGCCGTCCACGAGGACTCTAGTGAGGTGAAATCCATCAATGATTGAGTCTAGGACCAATGCGGCGAATCCGTCATGACGAATGCTAGTGGGGTGGTCCCTTCGATCAAAAGTGATCGGGCAGGAGGACCATTGGTTGAACTTTGGGGCGACTGGCTCCAACGCATAGACGTCCTTGAGAGCATGCTTCCGTTCCCTTTTGGGGATATGGGTTGCGTATATCATGTTCACCGTCCGCACTTGTGGGGGGAAGCCCTTTTGTCCTCTGTTGTTCGGCGGCCGGGGCTCCTCTTCGTCATCGCTATGCAGCCCCTTATCTCTGTTTTTGGCACTTAACTTGCCTGCCTATTTGAACACCCAACAATCCCTGTTGGTGTGATTGGCTGGTTGTTCGGGGGTGCCGTGTATCTGGCACGAGCGATCGAGTATCCGGTCTAAACTGGATGGGCCCGGAGGATTTCTTTTGAATGGCTTCTTCTGCTGACCGGGTTTAGAGCCTCTAGATCTGGCATTAACTGTTGTATCCTTAGTATTATCGCCGTTAATGCGGCGCTTGTGCTTGTTATGACGTGACCTGCCATTGTTGTCCTTGGTATCTGAGTTACCAGGGCTCTTGGTCATGTTATTGCTACGAGCTAGCCAGCTGTCTTCTCCCGCGCAAAAGCGGGTCATGAGTGTCGTGAGGGCTGCCATAGATTTCGGCTTTTCCTATCCTAGGTGTCGGGCAAGCCATTCGCCTCGGATGTTATGCCTGAAGGCTGCAAGGGCCTCTGCATCCGGACAGTCGACTATTTGATTTTTCTTGGTTAGGAACCGCGTCCAGAATTGTCTGGCCGATTCCTCTGGCTGCTGAATTATGTGGCTTAGGTCATCGGCGTCTGGTGGTCGCACATAAGTGCCCTGGAAGTTGTCAAGGAATGCGGATTCCAGGTCCTCCCAGCAGCTAATTGACTCTGCTGGCAGGCTGTTAAGCCAATGCCGAGCTGGTCCTTTAAGCTTGAGCGGAGGGTATTTGATGGTGTGTAGATCATCACCACGGGCCATGTGGATATGAAGGAGATAATCCTCGATCCATACCGCAGGATCTGTTATGCCATCGTATGATTCGATGTTTACGGGTTTAAAACCCTCGGGGATTTGATGATCCATTACTTCGTCTGTGAAGCATAGTGGGTGTGCTGCGCCTCTGTACTGGGCTATATCACGACGTAGCTCGGATGAGCTTTGTCTGTTGTGTTCGGCCTGGCCGTATTTGCCACATCCAGCGTGACGGTTATCGTCACGTGACGTGGGGCGCCCACGCGGTCCGTAGATTGATCTTGTTTGCCTTGCCTTGTCCTCCAATATGTCTCACAGGTCTGGTGCGTTTCCCCGTGCCCTGGTATTTTTTGAGTGGCGCTGGGGTGCGGCTTGAGTTGAGGGCCGAGAGGCCTCTCTGTCATGGCCACGGGGTGGCCGATCGGCCGCATCATACGCTGGTGATATAGGTTTAGTTGCTTCCTCCTCTAGTTGGGGTAGCAGCCTGCGCTTTGGGTAGCTCTTGGAGAGGTGCTCGAGTTTGTACTCTTCGGCCGCCAAGACTTCAGTACATCTGTCGGCTAGCAAATCTTGGTCAGCTCTAAGCTGCTGCAGTTTTCTTTTGAGGCTGTTTGCTGTGGCCATAAGCCTGCGTTTGAAACGCTCTTGTTCAGCGGGATCCTCAGGCACGACTAATTCGTCGTCGTCGAGGCTTGCCTCATCTTCGGAGGGAGGCATATAATTGTCATCCTCGACCTCCATGTTTGCCGCTCTCTCATGAGGGTTGGCTTCTCCGTCCTCCTGCGTTGAATCCTGCTGGAGGGGGTTGTCTTCGGCACTGTCCGGGGTGTTGTTATCTCCAGTGTCGGACTCGCCGTTTTTGCTTTGGCGGGATTTAGAGCGGCGCCGCTGATGCCGGCGCTTAGGTTGTTTCTTGGAGGGGTCATCCTCCGTTTTTTCATCGCCATTCCCTGCTTTTGGGGTGTCCACCATGTATATGTCATATGACGAGGTGGCTTTCCAGTGCCCTATAGGTGCTGGTTCTTAGTCGTCTCCTTCATCGGCGTCCATACCATCGATGTCTTCGGAGTCGTAGTCGAGCATGTCGGTTAAATCGTCGACAGTGGCTATGAAGTGGGTGGTGGGTGGGTTTCGAATTTCTTCGTCGTCCGCATCCCAACCTTACTGACCATAGTCCGGCCAGGGCTCTCCTGACAAAGAGAGAGACTTTAGTGAATTCAGGATGTCGCCAAAGGGCGAGTGCTGAAAGACGTCTGCGGCGGTGAACTCCATGATCGGAGCCCAATTGGGTTTGATCCGAAGGGGTGCGGAAGATTCGGAGTCCGAAAAGGAGTCTGGCACCTTGGAGTCACAAGCTCCGCGGGGGACAAGATTGGTGTTTGGCTCGATCGCCGTAGAGATTGCAGCCCCCGAGGCGGCGTCTAGCCACCCGTCCTCGATCGGCGCAGTCGGCTCCGAGTTGAGGGTCAGAGCAGACACCTGAGCGGCGCTCTAGGCACTGTCAGGCGGTAGAGCTAGATCATGCCCATCGTGACAGCGCGGCGCGCTCGGCTGCGGCTCGAATCCGTCAAAGATTAAGTCTCCCCGGATGTCAGCCGTGTAGTTTAAACTTCTAAATCTGACCTGATGGCCAGGGGCGTAGCTTTCGATCTGCTCCAGATGGCCAAGCGAATTGGCCCGCAGTGCAAAGCCGCCGAATACGAAGATCTGTCCGGGGAGAAAAGTCTCACCCTGGACCGCGTCGTGGTTGATGATCGAAGAAGCCATCGGGCCTAAAGGTGACGACACAGAGGAACTCTCAATGAAAGCACCAATGTCGGTGTCAAAACCGGCGGATCTCGGGTAGGGGGACCCGAACTGTGCATCTAGGCGGATGGTAACAGGAGACAAGGGACACGATGTTTTTACCCAGGTTCGGGCCCTCTCGATGGAGGTAAAACCCTACTCCTGCTTGATTAATATTGACGGTATGGGTAGTACAAGAGTTGATCTACCATGAGATCAAAGAGGCTAAACCCTAGAAGCTAGCCTATGGTATGATTGTTGTTCGTCCTACGGACTAAAACCCTCCGGTTTATATAGACACCGGAGAGGGCAAGGGTTACACAGAGTCGGTTACAATGGGAGGAGATCTACATATCGTATCGCCAAGCTTGCCTTCCACGCCAAGGAAAGTCCTATCCGGACACGGGACGAAGTCTTCAATCTTGTATCTTCATAGTCCGGGAGTCCGGCCATCCGTACACCCCCTAATCCAGGACTCCCTCAATCTTCATAGAATATGTAGGAACCAATATGAGCATCTAGGTTCCGCTATTGTTTATTGACCGGAAATGAGTCTCGGTCATGTCTACATAGTTCTCGAACCTGTAGGGTCCGCACGCTTAACGTTCGATGACGATTGTTATTATGAGTTTATGTGTTTTGATGTACCGAAGATAGTTTGGAGTTCAGGATGTGATCACAGACATGACGAGGAGTCTCGAAATGGCCGAGACATAAAGATTGATATATTGGACGGCTATATTCGGACACGAGAAGTGTTCCGGGTGATTTCGGAGAAAATCGGAGTGCTGGAGGGGTTATCGGAACCCCCCGGGGGAGTATTGGGCCTTAGGGGAGAGAGAGGGCAGCAGCCCAGGAGGTGCCCCCTCCCCCCCCCCAAGGGGAGTCTGAATTGGACTAGGAGAGGGGGCACGGCCCCTCTTTCCCTCTCCCTCTCCCTCTCCTTCCTTCCCCCTTCCCCTTCCTAGTTGGACTAGGAAAGGAGGAGTCCTACTCCTACTAGGAGGAGGAGGACTCCCCTCCTTGGCGCGCCCCAAGGGTCGGCCGGTCTCCCCCCTTGCTCCTTTATATACGGAGGGCAGGGGGCACCCTAAGATACAAGTTGACATTGTTTAGCCGTGTGCGGTGCCCCCCTCCATAGTTACACACCTCGGTTATATCGTCGTAGTGCTTAGGCGAAGCCCTGCGCCGGTAACTTCATCATCACCGTCACCACGCCATCGTGCTGATGAAACTCTCCCTCGACCTCAATCTGATCAAGAGTACGAGGGACGTTCTCGAGCTGAACGTGTGCTGATCGCGGAGGTGCCATATGTTCGGTGCTAAGATCGGTCGGATCGTGAAGACGCACGACTACATCAACCACGTTGTCATAATGCTTCCTCTTTCAGTCTACGAGGGTACGTGGACACACTCTCCCCTCTCGTTGCTATGCATCACCATGATCTTGCGTGTGTGTAGAATTTTTTTTGAAATTACTACGTTCCCCAAAAATTTGGACACATCCCGCATTCCAATCTAAGCAAGCACCTCTTGATGGGTGGCTTCCCAAGCACAATGTAACACCCCCATGTATTAACCTACAGTAATCATCCCTGATTATGCTAAGTCACTTTGATTAACAGTGCTTGATCACTTGGTTCAAATCCCTTTTCAAATTCCACCTTTGAATTATATTCAAATTTTAAGTGAGAATTTAAATTCACAAACATGGGGGGGGGGGGGATTCACCATTTAGCAAATATTCCAAACAAATATTGATAAAGAAAAACAACATCACATGTTTGCTCTTTTGGGCTCAAGCATTTAAAACAGTGCCTAAACAGCCTCATTTATACCATTTATATTTAAACAAAATGTAAATGAATTCAAATAATCCTCAAACTTTTTGTGGCAGTGCATAATATTGCATAGTATTTATGTGGCAAAGTTCCACATTTAACAAAAGTCACTTGATGCTAAAAGGAGATGCAAAACAAAGACTAAAAATAGAAATAGAAAAAAAATGAAAAATGGCTAAGGCCTACTGTTGCACCGGGCTTTGAGTTGCCACAGTGAGGCCCAGCATAGCCCCACCGGCCTTTCACCCACCTCCTGCCGAGACAGAGGCCATGGCGTTGGGCGAATGCACGCACGCCGTCCACGCGCGGATCTCGCTCGTGTCGACCATCCACCCACCTTGGTGATGGATAAGGACCCCGCGACCCCCTGGACCCTAGTGCCTCCTCTCATTCCCTCTCTCCCGCTCTCCCTCCCATTCGGGAGCTCACCTGAGTGCTCCCACGGCCGCGGCGCCGGAGTAGCTGCGGCCACCGCCGTCCCCATGTCCCCGGAGCATGTCCTAGAGCTCTGTGGAGTTCGTCCTCACCGACCCCGTGCGCCCGTTCGACCGGGGTTGCCCCACATCGACGGCATCGACCGGTTTCCCCATCACAGCCACCGAAGCTTCTCCCCATCGATCCCCTCAACTCCGGCCTCCTCGCATCACTTCGAGCAGGGCAACACCCTCGATGTGAGAAACCGTGCCATTTCCCCCATAGCTTGAGCATGATTCCGAGCTCTGGCATCGTTTTCCTTTTCAGTTGCTCCAGCCGCGTTGTTGCCCATCGTCGCCGGCATTGTGGTCGTCCCCCTGTTCCACCAGTAGCGTGGATGGATGTGGCGCTTCACCTAGCCCTACTGGTGTGGTTTGTCGTCCCATTTGGTCGCCGGAGCGTAGCTCCGGTGGACCGCCTCCATGTCGGGCCTCGCTGCCGGCCTCTCTCAGGCGTGCACGTGTTTAAACACTTCGGCCGGCCTGCTGACATGTGGGACCCGGCCGACCTAATTAGGAACTAGCCCGAAACCTAACCCCCGCTGACATTAGGCCCCACCGTGGCTAATTAACCTAGATTAAATTTATTTTCAAAAAAAACCTAGATTAAATTAAAACTAATCTAACTGTCGCTGACACACGGGGCCAACCCCTAACTAAGCGCAGTTTACTTAAAATAAACACTGATTTGCCCCTGTGACATTGACAGGTGGGGCCAGCCAATATATATTCTAGTGGATAAGGCTGGCCTAGTCAGCCTACTAACGGGGCAGTTGGGTCCACCAATCAGCCTCTACTGACTGGGCAATTGACCCAGTCAACGGGGCCCACATGTCAGCCCCTGTGTGTGTTGACTGGGTACAACTCTGGGTGCACTTAGCATATTACTATTCTGGATAATTTGAATTTGATAATTAAAATAATTCCAGAAATTCCAGAAATGATTAAAACTTTGAAAAATCATAGAAATTAATCTGTAACTCGGATGAAATAATTTATATATGAAAGTTGCTCAGAAAAATAAGACGAATCTGAATATGCTATCCACATACCTATCACATGCCTCCAACACAGTAAACATGGGACCTTTCCCTCTGGATCGTTTGTCCGATAACTGCCTAAAGCCGGGGAAATATCCATTCCACCTATAACACTTAGCACTGTGTTAGTTCACCCCTAGCGTAGCATATTGTCATGTCATGCATAATGTTGCATTTGTATGCATATTATTTATTGTTTCTCCCCCTCCTTCTCTGGTAGACCCTGAGACCGTTGCTGATACCCCTGTGATCGGCTACATCAACGACGACCCCTCCTTCTCAGCAGAGCAACCAGGCAAGCAAAACCCCCTTGATCATTCCCATATCGCCCATTCTTTCTATCTTATGTTTGCAATAGAATTTGCTACTGTTGTTCGACAGCTCCTATTCTCATGCATAGCCTGCTTTTGTAACCTGCTGGTGTTACTTTACCTGTTATCCTAGATGTTTAGTATAGGTTGGTTAGTGATCCATCAGTGGTCCCTCATCCTTCTCCTCGTTACCCCGCTTTGTTACCGGTGAATCGATCAACGTGATCGATGTGAAGAGACCGACACATCACCGCACACCCTCCTTAGTCGTACGACTTTGCGGAGCTACTATCGAGTGCCGAGGGTGACACCTCCTACCTCACTCCTGATGATACCTCTGTAGCGTAGCTAGTCGGTTGTGGGTTACCGAGGGTGATTCCTCTTTCACCACCTCCGATGATGCCTCTGTCATGCAGCCCCTCAAGTGTGAACCTATCGAAGGTGATTCCACCAAGTTCACCTTGACGGTTACATCGAGTGGGAATCCATCGAGGGTGATTCCTCAGATTTCCCCCTTGATGACACGGACACACTGTTACCTTTACCTATTGCCCCTTTTACTGCTGTTGTGGGACTGAAGGGACAGGCGGTACCACCCCGGTAGAGGTGGACCTGAGTTCCCAATAGTCTCTTGTGAGTCGGGTTGACCTGGAGGGTACCTGCGAGATAATTATGTGGCACGGCCGGGTAGGCAGACCGCTCTAGAAAGGGATGAGCCCGACCCTTGTCGTATGTCCTCGAGACTGTGCGACAAGATCACTGATCGTCTCCGTGCGCTCCCAAGACATTAACGCGTTTGGATATGTGATGTGAGTAGGCCTCTGGCCTTTTTCCCACAAACCACCACGCGGGAATAAAAGTGGGAACTCGGCATCATACGATTCTCCAAAAGTTCTTCGGACGTCGGTGATTGAGTGGTGCACGCCCAGTTGGATGGTAACCACCTGCACTTTTATAAGGGGGTGGGTCTGCTCCAAGACGCGTACACAACACACAGGAGTGCAAAGGGCGATGGCCCAAGACCCCTGAGCGCTTAGGATGTAGACCGGCGTGCTGGCCTCTCTATTGAGCCTAGTTAGGACTACGGTGTGTCGATCAGCCGAGGCTGGACATGACCAGGTAAAATGTGTCCGACCGGAGTTAATCGAGCGTGTTGGGTAAGTTGGTGCACCCCTACAAGGAAGTATATCTATGCAAATAGTTGTGTCCACGCTAACGGACACTCGAAGTTGTATACCGATCTATTACAACTAGAACTGGATACTGGAGACACTAAACGGAGATGATGGTCCCGGATCGCTTCCTCGCAAGGTAGACGAGGAAGGATCTCCGGGCGTTGCTATTATATACTTGTTACTATATATATGTTACCCTACTCTCTTCTGTTGCTGCAAGATTCTGCAAGATGCTGGTCTTCGTTAGGCTAGGTGTTCCCTTCTATTCTGGCATTCTGTAGTATAGTACACAAATACAACCCCTTCCCTTTGTTACTGATGCATAATTAGCATAGATCTGATGTAAGTCTTGCGAGTACTTTGGATGAGTACTCACGGTTGCTTTACCCGATTGCAACCCCTTTCCCTTTACCCGATTGCAACGATCAGATGACGGAGCCCAGGAGCTAGTTGATCCCGCCAATGACTACTACTACCCCGATGAAGCCTACTACTACATGGAGACCCTAACGACCAGGACTAGTTAGGAGGCCTCAAGCAGGAGGTTTGCGCCTTTTCGATTTAGTTGTCGTTGTTTTGCTCAGCCTTCCTAAGGCAAACTTGTTTACTTATGTATGTACTCATATGTTGTTGCTTCCGCTGACTTATGAATTCGAGCCTTCATGGCCCTGGCTTGTAATATAAAGCTTTATGTTTGTATTTGTCTCTAGAGTTGTGTTGTGATACCTGAGGGAGTCCTGGATAAGGGGGTATCCGGACAGCCGGACTATACCCTTTGGCCGGACTGTCGGACTATGAAGATACAAGATTGAAGACTTCGTCCCGTGTCCGGATGGGACTCTCCTTTGCGTGGAAGGCAAGCTTGGTGATTCGGATGTTAGATCTCCTTCTCTGTAACCGACTATGTGTAACCCTAGCCCCCTCCGGTGTCTATATATAAATCGGAGGGTTTAGTCCATAGGACAAGAACAATCATAATCATAAGCTAGCTTCTAGGGTTTAGCCTCTACGATCTCGTGGTAGATCAACTCTTGTAATACTCATATCATCAAGATCAATCAAGCAGGAAGTAGGGTATTACCTCCATCGAGAGGGCCCGAACCTGGGTAAACATCGTGTCCCCAGCCTCCTGTTACCATTAGCCTTAGACGCACAGTTCGGGACCCCCTACCCGAAATCTGTCGGTTTTGACACCAACATTGGTGCTTTCATTGAGAGTTCCTCTGTGTCGTCACTTCAAGGTTTGATGGCTCCTTCAATCCTGAACAACAATACGGTCCAGGGTGAGACTTTTCTCCCCGGACAGATCTTCGTGTTCGGCGGCTTCGCACTGCGGGCCAATTCGCTTGGCCATCTGGAGCAGATCGACAGCTACGCCTCTGGCCATCAGGTCAGGTTCGGAAACTTGAACTACACGGCCGACATCCGTGGAGACTTGATCTTCGATGGATTCGGGCCTGTGTCAGGAGCACCGAACGGTCACGACGAGTATGAATTAGATCTACCGTCGAACTGTATTCAAGATATCGCACCTGTTGCATCTCCGGGCTTCAATCCGGAGCAGATCGCGTCATCCGAGGACGGGTGGATAGACCCCGCCACGGAGGCTGCTCACTCAGCGACGTTGGAGCCAAGCACAGACTCCACCTCTAAGGAAATCTGTGTCACCGGACCCCCGGACTTGTTTCCAGTCTTAGGTTCCGAACCGTGTGCATCCGTGCCCATCAAATCTGATTGGGCACCGATCATGGAGTTCACCGCCGCGGATATCTTTCAGCACTCGCCCTTCGGTGACGTGTTAAATTCATTAAGGACTCTCTCTTTGTCAGGAGACTCTTGGCCGAACTATGTCCGGCTCGAGTGGGAAGCAGATGACGAAGAAATTTGTTACCCACCCACCACCCACTTCATTGCCACTGTCGATGATTTAACCGACGTGCTCGACTTCGACTCCGAAGACATCGACGGTATGGACGACGATGCAGGAGAAGAACAGGAACCACCGCTCACAGGGCGCTGGACAGTCACCTCTTCATATGACATATATATGGTGGACACCCCCAAAGAAAACAATGGCAATGAGGCAACAGAGGATAACTCCTTATGGAAGCAATCAAAGCATGGGTGTCATCGGTGCTGCTCTAAGCCCCGCCACAGCAATACCGACACAGGAGAGAACAGTAATCCGGATGGTGCCGAAGACGAATACAATCCCGACCAGCCCAATTTCGAGCTGGCCGAACAGGAGGACGGGCAAGCTAGCCCATATGAACAGGCGACGGACGGAGATTTGAAGGATGACAACTATATTCCTCTCTCCGAAGACGAGGTGAGCCTCGGCGGCGACGAATTCGTCGTGCCGGAGGATCTCGTCGAGCAGGAGCGCTTCAAGCGCCGGCTTATAGCCACTGCAAGAAGCCTAAAGAAAAATCAGCAGCAGCTTCAAGCTGATCAAGATCTGCTCACAGACAGATGGACTGAGGTCCTGGCAGCCGAGGAATACGAACTCGAGCGCCCAACCAAAGGTTACCCAAAGCACAAGTTGCTACCTCAATTCGAGGAGGAGGCCCTAGAGCCTAAACTACCAGCATAGGACGAGGCTGACCGGCCACCTTGTTGTCGAGACAAAGCGGCATATCAGCCTGAAAACCAGCCCGCACCCTGACGCCCATACACTACGGCCCGGGGCAATACGCAGGACCTGCGAGATATACTGGAAAACAAAGCAGGACCGTCAAGATCGATATATGGATCGCGGGGGCGCGCAACAACGCGTGACAATGACCGTCATACCGGATATGCTAACAATAAGTCTGGCCGGGCCGAACACAACCGACCAGAATTAGTCGAACTACGTCGTGACATAGCCCAGCATAGAGGCGCCGCACACCCCCTCTGCTTCACTGATGAAGTAATGGATCATGAATTCCCAAAAGGGTTTAAACCCGTAAACATCGAATCATATGATGGCACAACAGACCCCGCGGTATGGATTGAAGATTTCCTTCTCCACAATCACATGGCCCGCGGTGACGATCTACACACCATCAAATATCTTCCCCTTAAGCTCAAAGGACCGGCCCGACACTGGCTGAACAGCCTACCGGCAAACTCCATCGGCAGTTGAGAAAACCTGGAGGACGCATTCCTCGACAACTTCCAGGGCACCTACGTACGACCACCGGATGCTGATGACTTAAGTCACATAACCCAACAGCCCGGAGAGTCAGCCAGGAAATTCTGGACTCGGTTCCTAACCAAAAAGAACCAGATTGTCGACTGTACGGACGCCGAAGCCCTAGCGGCCTTTAAGCATAATATCCGCGATGAGTGGCTCGCCCGACACCTCGGCCAAGAAAAGCCGAAGTCCATGGCAGCCCTCACAACACTCATGACCCGCTTTTGCACGGGCGAGGACAGCTGGCTGGCTCACAATAACACCACACCAAGAAACTCCGGCACTTCGGATATCCGTGATAGTAACAGCAAGCCACGGCGCAACAGGCATAAGCGTCGAAACAATGGCGACAACACCGAAGACACGGCAGTCAATGCCGGATTCAGCGGCTCCAAGTCCGGTCAGCGGAAAAAGCCATTCAAGAGAAACAATTCGGGATCGTCTAGTCTGGACCACATACTCGATCGCACGTGCCAAACTCACGGCACCCCTGATAAGCCAGCCAACCACACTAACAGAGATTGCTGGGTGTTCAAACAGGCCGGCAAGTTGAATGCCGAAAACAAGGACAAGGGGCCACACAGCAAGGACGACGGGAGCCCTGGCGGCCGAACACAGGGGGACAGAAGAAATTTCCTCCCCAAGTGAAAATGGTAAATATGATCTATGCCACCCACATTCCCAAGCGGGATCAAAAGCGTGCACTAAGGGACGTCTATGCGATGGAGCCAGTCGCTCCAAAGTTCAACCCATGGTCATCCTGTCCGATCACTTTTGATCGCAGGGACCACCCTACCAGTATCCGTCATGGCGGTTCAACCGCATTGGTCCTTCACCCAATCATTGACGGATTCCACCTCACGCGAGTCCTCGTGGATGGTGGTAGCAGCCTGAACCTGCTTTATCAGGACACAGTGCGCAAAATGGGTATCGATCCCTCAAGGATCAAACCCACCAAAACCACCTTTAAAGGTGTAATTCCAGGTGTAGAGGCCTGTTGTACGGGCTCAATAACACTGGAAGTGGTCTTCGGATCTACGGATAACTTCCAAAGTGAGGTGTTAATCTTTGACATCGTCCCTTTCCGTAGTGGCTATCATGCACTACTTGGATGAACCGCATTTGCTCGATTCAATGCGGTACCACACTATGCATACCTCAAGCTCAAGATGCCAGGACCTCGCGGGGTCATAACAGTCAATGGAAACACAGACCGCTCTCTTTGTATGGAGGAGCACACTGCGGCCCTCGCGGTAGAAGTACAAAGCAGCCTTCTTCGGCAGACCGCCAAATCGGTGATGACAACCCCGGACACCGTCAAGTGAGTTCGGAGTGCTCTACAATAGGATCATCAGGCACGCCAAGAGCTCGACTAGCAATCCGGCCTCCGTCCCAGTCCAATTCAAGCGGCAGCTGTGCCGCGCGCACACAATTATGCACTCAAAATACCATGGGCATAGGCGGAGGCGCAACGATGATGCGGTCCACAGTGCGGCTCAACCGTCACGAGACCCGCATACCTTTATCATCATTTTTCAGGAACCTACTTTCGGGCAGCCCCTTCAGAGAACCTGATCATCGGACTCATCACAGGAGGGAAAACCAAGGAGGCAAGAGGCTTTGTGATGTAGGGTGGAACCCTATGTGGACGATCTTTCACGTTTGGAGTGGGTCCTACGGGGAATCACGAAGAACACGCGGAAGAACACGAGGAAAACACAGGGAGGAACGAGAGAAACACTCAGCCGACAAGAGATCAATCACACGAGGTCTAGATCATCGAAGCACGAGTAGCACGAGATACAAAGTCAACAAAGGTAAGGATACAAAGGAACCGTTCTTCTCCGTGAGGTGGCCTTGAAATCCACGAGGGGATCTTCCCACGAGGGGGTCTTGAATCCGATAGGATCTTCTCCGAGGAGGCCGCGGTCTCTCACGAGGAGGAGATCCGGTGGATGAGCGAAGCTCTATCTCTAATTGAGCTAAATCAACGCTAAACCTAACTAGGAGGAGGTGGAGGAGTATATATAGTCTAGGGCCACGAAGGGGTAAGTGAAGGGGTACATGGGCTGCGGCCCAACACATGGCAGTGCACAGGCGCCGGTCGTCCGACGGGTACCGGACGTTTGGTGGCTCGCGAGGGTCCGGTCGTCCGGTACTTGTCGGACGTCCGGCTATTTGGCTCGGGTGTGGATTTGTCGGATGTCCGGACGTTGTCGATCGTCCGGTGGCTGATGGTCGTCGGATGTCCTGCCTTGGTCGGTCGTCCGGAGCCTGGGAGTCGTCGGACGTCCGGTCCTGGTCGGACGTCCGGCCGCTGTAGCTTCGGGTAGCTTCTTCTCTTGGTCCTTGTACTTGGTGTCCTCGCCGTCTTGTCCATGATCTTACTACTTGTTCCTGGTCATGCATAGCACATATATTTGAGGTAGTAACCATGTCTCACATGTGGGAAGTGAAGGTTCGGAGAGGAGCGAGTTCACCTTGTGTCCAATGGCATTTGTTCGAGGTCTCGTCATATGTCCACTTGGGGCTTGGGAGTAGTGGGAGTGTACATGGGGATGAACGTGGGATGCTCCACATCATATCCCCCCCCCCCCTTGGGAAAGATCCGACCTCGGATCGTGATCCTCATCACCATGGAAACGGTTGTCGTAGACGGACTTGTAGTTGGATGAAGTTGAAGACATGGCGCCATCCGAGTAGTCCAAGGTGTCGCCGGAGTGATAGACATGTAAAAAGAGCAAACACAAGCAACACTCGGAAATACAATGATTAGCGCACACAAAGTGTCCATCATGTAAGAATGAGTCCGTGCGGCAAGATTGGTCGTGACAAAGCGCATGAAGCTTATCAAGATGATCTAGAATGAGATGCAAAGCATTCATGGGAGGAAATGCAATCATTGTGCACACAATTGTGTTATGAATATGAGTAATGCAACCACGATGCAAAATGATGTCATAATGAGATGGTGTATCAAAAGCATGAATATAGCAATGGATTTTCAATATGTGAATGTCATCATGCAATTGATGGTTAACAAAATGATCATGGTGTATGAAAATGCCATCAAGGTAGATCACAACAAATTTGCTAAGGAAGTGAACAAGCTCATATATCATGCATGACATGGAAATAGATGCAACAAGACAAGCATAATGTGAGTCAATCCATGCATAGGGTGCAAACTTGTGGTGAGTATGATATGTCCATCGAGCATGACATGTATGAGCACAATCAACAAATATGGAGGTGTTGGTGTACCAAGGCTCGATGTCGAGGCATGAGTGGAGTTTTGAAGGTGCATCCAATAAGCGCTAGTGCTCCTCAATGTGAAGGTCCATGTAGCCAATCTCCAATGTCGCTCCTCCGTTCACGAGATGTATCATGTAGACAACAAGAAGGAAACAACAATGAAAGAGTGACCCATCCAATATGCGCATTTGAGGATGGCTCATAGAGAAGGAGTTTCACCTTTAGGAGTGTCTCAAGGATGATGTAGTTGCGCATCTTGTATGCCTTCACATAACCAATATGTCGTGTGATGGTACCGCCTTGTGAATCCTTCAAAATGAAAGAACATGACAAACACTTGGAAAAACAAATGAGGTTAGCGGAAGTGCAAAACCTATCATTCGTGTGGTAAGATACCCAACAAGTGTATGCATCATGCTCATCATAAGAATGGACAAGGGAGCATTTCATAGTATGAAGGCTTATGATGTAAGAACAACCAAATACAAGAGGCTCAATCAAACAATCATGCATCACAAGTAAAGTGTCCAAGTCTCCAAGATCAATAAGCATAGCAAGTTGGCACTCAATACAAGGTGATATGAGAGATGCAGCTAATGGAGACAAGAGGCAATGATCATGACAAATCAAGTGAGAGGCATGAACATATATGTCATCAACCCAAGAAAGCAAGTGATATTGGAACATGGGTGATGCAACATAGCAAGCAATCATATCGATCAAGTCAAGCATGCTAGTAGTGCGAAGATGCAACATACTAGAAGGAATCATGGCAAGCATGTCATGTGTGCAAATAGTGGGCATGAATAATTCACATGTCATAGCACAAGCATGAAAGCAACATATGAGGAAAGTAGGTTCATGGTGTTGGCAAGAAGTCCTATGTAAATAGCAATGTAACATCATGACTCTCCCAACACAAGAATCAACAATAGTATGAGGCACATGATAAACATGGCAATAGCAACAAGGATCTCCACCAAGCATGCAAATACACATAGAAGTATCATAATGGTGAATCATGGGTAGATGCAAGCAAGGGTCACAATTGCATGGCAAATGCATAGAAGCAAGTATAACATGCAAACTGAACACGGGAAAATGAGCATAAGGTGACAAGTGGTAAATAGCCCATAGCCGTTTGAGAGCCAAGTAGAAGAGATGCGTGTAGTCCTTGCGCAAAGGGAACGGTGGTAAGGATAGTCCACGGGATCCCAAAGCATCGTTGCTCTCAAGAGCTCGTTTCGTCAACTCTTGGGGTTGAGAGGTCGACGAGTATACATGAGTACCTACACAAAACAAAGACAAAGGAAAAATTGTGTGTGCATGGTATATGTACACATCATCCATCATGATGCGCACATGCATGTGTCGGTTAGCACAAAATAGCCAATGCTCAAATAAATTTGATGCGTGATATAGAAACATGTCATCCATCATGATAGGTTTGTTGTTATGAATGGCATAATGGAGACTCAAAGGATGTGATGCATCATGAGAAATATCTAGAGCATTGTTATTCCTGGAAAGCATATGGTGCAAGCAATTATGAGAAACATGCAAAGTATGACATGCATCAAGATCTCCTAATATGTATGAGGAAACTATGGGGGTCTCCTCATGAGCATTAATGGAAACATCACATGGAGAATGTTGACAACATCCAAAAAAAGCATATTCAAAACAATGTGATCATGGCATGGCATAGTAGATGAATTGCGCAAATCATGTAAAGGAAGCATGGCAATATCATCACAAGAGAAGCAAAAGCCAATGACCATCATCTCATCATCTATGCGATAAGTGCAAATGGGATTTATTTTAATGGGGCATGCATAGTTACTATGTTGAGATTGAAATGATGCAATATGGAAGATCTCACTCATAGCATATGACAAGTTCAATGGATTGTCAAACATGATGTGACCAATAGAATTTTCACATGATATCCTATGGAGCATAGCATCACAACTAGGCAACTCAACATGCTCGCCATCATATTCATCATAAATAGGTAAGTCTAGGCATGAAGAAGTCTCACTAGCATGAAGCATGGGAATAGGTGGATCAAAATCATGCAAGCAATCATTGGTAAGATAGTCCGCTAGTGGGACAAGAGAAGCACCATCACCTATGTTACCTTTGGAGCGTCGCTCATGTGTTGTAGGTGAGGTGTTGAAGATCGTCTCGTTGTCATCTTCATCTTGATGGAACCATGTGGGGGTGCATCATCGTCCACCATGGCCATCGGTTTCTCCATTGGAGGGATGGACTCGTCGCGGATAGGCGTGTCGTCATGTAGGAGACCTAGCACCAAAGAAGAAAACACACTAGGAGTAGAGGTTAAGTCGTTAGAAATCATAGTGGCCTCACATGCCGTGTCAACTACCTCACTCACTAAGTGTTGTGGCTCACTCACTCCCTCAAGGATGCCCTCACTCATATGGTTGGTGGAGTCACTCAAATGGCGCTCAACCTCACATAGGATGTGTGGCATGCTCTCATGTGTGGGGCTAGTGGTGGTCACACTCATCCTCTCATAGGAAATGCTCTCAATGTCACGTATGGTGGAGTCACTCATGTCACTCATGTGGTGGTGGCTCTCCTCACATGCCACTTGGGGCATCTCAACATATGTGGGTGTCGGAGAGATGTTGGTGCAAATGTATCCATGCGCGGTCGCGTAGCTTGACTCGGAGTATGAGTCCAAAGTGGGCGTCGTCTTCATGTTGTTGAAGAGGTTCGCGCTCGTCGCCATGGTCGAAGGGGGTGGCCCTTGCTCGACCGTCTTGTCGCCGTCTTGTTGTTGGAGGCCCATTTGATGTGGCACCTCGTAGCTCGTCTCCATGACCGAAGGGAGTGTCCCATGCTCGACCATCTTCCTTGAGGGGCTTCTGAAGATGGAAGTGTCGCCCTCGCTCGAAGGTAATCGCCTTGGACTTGATTAAGTCGATGTGGGCGTACTTATGGGAAGTAGGCAAAGATGTCATACGTCCAAAGGCGAAGATGCCGTGATAGCACTTGGCGAAGATGCCAAAGTGGTTGTTGTAGCCGTAGCGCCGTCTTGGTGGTGCTCGTCTCGCGGTCTTCTCTTTTGCTCATGAAGCTTCGACTTGGTGTGTTGGGACTTGTGCATTTGCGCTTATGGAGCATCTTCATGATGATGGTGTCGTTGTCGCACTTGAGCTTGAAGGTGTTTGTCGTCGTCGTGCACATGATGCTTGGAGGTGACTTGCCCTTCATGACGATGTTGATCACGAACGTGATGATGGTCGCCATGTAGATGTTGACTTGGACGACTTGCGCTTGCATCTTGTTTGCGCTCCGAAGACTTGTGGCTTGAATGTCGCCGCCTTGAAGATGACGAAGGGGAAGAAGACTTGATCAAGGCTCTAATCTCCTCCATCCTTGCATCTTGCTCCTCTTTATGTGCGGCAAGCTTCTTATAGATGTGCTCTCGCAATCTTGATTGTGCGCCTTGCACTTGTCGTTGTAGATCGAGGATAGACGCTTTGGTGATGTAGTTGTTCACGCCGTCGTTGTCGTCGAGGACCGGAGAGGAAGTGCCTTGCCTATCCATCAAAAGACTCGAGCAAATATGAGTGGGAGAAAGAGAAGAACTTATACCAATGTACCTTGACCGATGTTGACAATGAATCAAGTTCACTCAAATGCGGACAATGAAATAGCACTATTGGTACCAATCCTTGTCGGTTCTCACACCTACACAAGTAAAGCTTATGGTGGATCTCGGTGAGGATAGTGGCACAAAAATTTAATGCAAAATGTTAGCAAGAGTCAATAATGTTGAAAGAGATTCACAAATTCGCAAGTGAAACAAATGGACCAATAGCAAAGAATGGCACACGGAAACACACACACGGATAGATAAATGGGGTCGTGCAACCAAGGAATGAGCACAAAATGTGGAATCCACGGAAAACGCTCGTGTTGCACAACTCAAGAGAGACGCTAGCATGATTGCTCTATAGACGGATACGACACTTGTGCACAACCTATAAGATGCAAAATGGATATACTTTCTATCCCAAGTATGCTATGTATGTATGGTTCCCGGTGTTTCTCTCAAGATGATCCAAGATGATCGGATATGACAATCTTATGTGCAATGTGGTATGATGCTATGGCACTTGCTTACAAGCTTCTTTGCTCTCTTTCTTTTGCTTAAAAGCTTTATTTCTTTTTTTCTATGGCCACTTTTGCACAATGCACAAACCAAGATAGCAATTGTGTATATGCGGGAACAATCTTGTGACACAAGAGATGATACCAATATATGCACCACGATGATATGGTATGTATGCTATGGGAAGTATGATCACTAATGTGCACAAGTAACATTGCCGGCAATACTCAAATGGCTAGTCTCGATAGGCAAGTAACGCAAAATGGGCTAGGGGTTAACAATGCAATGGCAAGGGGAATATACAAAGGTGTCGTCGAGGTTACTGTCCTTTGCGATGATGAGTGGCGGTGTTCTTGATGTAGATACCAAGATGATGGAGACTCGTCCCTAAGTAGCCGAAACACCTTAGGAAACGGAAAAACCACGAACTCAAAATCTCAAATGACAAATGTCAAATGGTCGTAGCGGGAAAGCGGTGGTGGTTTGCACTTGGCAATACGGAAGTGGAATGATGGCTATACACGTGTCGGAGTTGAAGTTGCCGTCCCTAAGTAGCCGAAACACCTTAGGAGACACAAGCCACAACTCAAACAAGCTCAAACAAAATTGGGTTAAGTTGGGGTGGAGAAATGTATGGTGGGTAAGCCTATGCGGAAGTGGTGGTGGTGATTGATGAAGAAGCAATTGTCCCTAAGTAGCCAAAATACCTTAGGAGACTCGAATCACTACTCAAGCAACCACTGATGCTATGGGAAACAAAATGGGTTAGGTTGCGGAAGTCGGTGGTGGCTATGCGGATGATGTGGCGGAGGGCCTAGGCAAACTTGCCAAATTTCCAAAATTTTGATGGACTCAAATGATGTTGGTGGTATTTTTGTGGTAAGGGGGATGTCAAGAGCTTCAAAACGAGCTAAAGAACGTCAAAATTGGAGTTCGGATGAATTAGTTATGGCCGAAACAAGAATCAGCCGAAGTCAAAACCTACAGGTTACGGACGTCCGTAAAGGTCGGATGTCCGGAGCGTCGGACGTCCGGAAAAGTCGGAAATCCGTAAATTCGGTTCGGGTTAGAGGTTCCGGTCGTCCGGAAAAGGTCGGACGTCCGGTCGTTCCTGGGGCTCCGGACATCCGTAAAAGTCCGGTTGTCCGGTGGGTCGGGGTCAACGCGAAATTTCAGATCCGGGACGCGATTTTGGGCGGAAATTGGTGATTTCGGGGTCAAAATTCGCGAGATTTTGTGGATGGAAGATGGGGAAACTTGGAAAAATGCTAGATCCACTCGAAACCAAGCAAATCCATGGATCAAAATCAACAAAACATCATCAAACCAACAAATCACAAAAAAAAAATTGGGGCTATTTTTGGTGGGGATTTTCGAAATTTAGGACGAAATCAAGCAAAAGAAGGCTAGAAAACGGTGGGAGGGACTCCAAATACGTGATCAACGTGGCTCATGATACCATATGATGTAGGGTGGAACCCTATGTGTACGATCTTTCACGTTTGGAGTGGGTCCTACGGGGAATCACGAAGAACACGCGGAAGAACACGAGGAAAACACAGGGAGGAACGAGAGAAACACTCAACCGACAAGAGATCAATCACACAAGGTCTAGATCATCGAAGAACGAGTAGCACGAGATACAAAGTCAACAAAGGTAAGGATACAAAGGAACCGTTCTTCTCCGTGAGGAGGCCTTGAAATCCACGAGGGGATCTTCCCACGAGGGGGTCTTGAATCCGATAGGATCTTCTCCGAGGAGGCCGCGGTCTCTCACGAGGAGGAGATCCGGTGGATGAGCGAAGCTTTATCTCTAATTGAGCTAAATCAACGCTAAACCTAACTAGGAGGAGGTGGAGGAGTATATATAGTCTAGGGCCACGAAGGGGTAAGTGAAGGGGTACATGGGCTGCGGCCCAACACATGGCAGCGCACAGGCGCCGGTCGTCCGACGGGTACCGGACGTCCGGTGGCTCGCGAGGGTCCGGTCGTCCGGTACTAGTCGGACGTCCGGCTATTTGGCTCGGGTGTGGATTTGTCGGATGTCCGGACGTTGTCGGTCGTCCGGTGGCTGATGGTCGTTGGACGTCCGGCCTTGGTCGGTCGTCCGGAGCCTGGGAGTTGTCGGACGTCCGGTCCTGGTCGGACGTCCGGCCGCTGTAGCTTCGGGCAACTTCTTCTCTTGGTCCTTGTACTTGGTGTCCTTGCCGTCTTGTCCATGATCTTACTCCTTGTTCCTGGTCATGCATAGCACATATATTTGAGGTAGTAACCATGTCTCACATGTGGGAAGTGAAGGTTCGGAGAGGAGCGAGTTCACCTTGTGTCCAATGGCGTTTGTTCGAGGTCTCGTCATATGTCCACTTGGAGCTTGGGGAGTAGTGGGAGTGTACATGCGGATGAACGTGGGATGCTCCGCATCACTTTGCGTACAAGGGAATACCCAGGTGGTCTCTGTTAATGATCGTTATACCTGTTTTACATACCCACATGTAGCCTGCCCTTGGATATGACATGTCAAATAGTCCTATTTTTTCTTATCGCATTAATTGTACACATACGCCTTGACGTATTACTTAAATAACAGTGGGAAACAATATATAGCATCAGCTTATTTTCTCCATATTTTCCCTTGAATGCTTATTTAATATTGCACCCGTACACTTTGGTACGTTCTGCTCGCCAGGGGCTTTTATTGCGCCCCATAATACGGCAAGAAAAGTCCGAACACTTTCGACAGTGCGACACCCTGAACTTATAGCATTATACGCATCAACTCTGAATCATGTCTTAGGTCAATAGTTGGGTTTGCCTGGCTCCCTTGTTTTGGTACCTTACGTTCCGTTGTATTGACTAAGGTAGCGCAGGGAGAACTACTGCGATTGTGTCCCGGTTCTTCCGGACGAGCACCTCAGTAGAGAAAGCCGAAAACTGACTATCATGATGCGACGAGAGCTAGTCGCTGTTCGAGAGGTCCTAAATCCTTAAAGATTTTTTCCGCTTCAGGCGAGGAATCGGCGTTGTCCAATTTAGGCGTGTATAGCGCCCCAAGTTCGGCCTTCCGAATACTAGGGGCTTCACCGAAATTTAAAATTGTAGACTTCTATGGCTAAGTGAGAGTTATAAAGCCGCATAGTCCGATTGCCTGGTTCGCTGCGCTAAACACCTCCTTAAAGGACCAAACATTTGGATAAAGGGTGTTTGGGTTTTCCACGAACAACCCAGTACTAGTTACACGGGGGCGGAAGCCGCCGACTGGCCTACTTTCATAATTCTATAAACAGCCGCACAGAAGGTAATATTTTAAATCAAAAAGTGTTACATAACGCACACGAATTCGCTTTCATATTACAGAATGACACGAGTACATTCGCTCAAAAATTATGTCCTTGGTACATTCATTGGCCATAAGGCGAGCGCCTTTCATAACGCCATCATAATATTTCTCGGGGTAGCGATGCGACTTACCCACCGGCGGTCCATCCTTCACCAGCTTCTCCGCATCCATCTTGGCCCAATGCATTTTCGCGCGGGCAAAGGCCCGGCGGGCACCCTCAATACAGACGGAGTGCTTAATAACTTCCAGCCGCGGACAGGCATTTACCATCCGCTTTATAAGGCCGAAGTAGCTGTCAGGCAGGGGCTCGACAGGCCATAGCCGGACTATGAAGTCCTTCATGGCCAGTTCGGCCGTCTTGTGGAGTTCAACCAATTGCTTCAGTTGGTCACTCAAGGGCATTGGGTGTTCGGCCTCAGCATACTGAGACCAAAACAACTTCTCCATCGAGCTCCCCTCCTCGGCACGGTAGAACTCCGTGGCATCCGATATGCTGCGTGGCAGATCTGCGAATGCCCCTAGAGAGCTCCGAATTCGGGTAAGTAAAAGAAATGTCTCCTCCACATGCTTGCTTTGCATAACGAATGCCTTGCCCGCTGCTATCTTCTTGGCCGCCTGGATTTCCTGGAGGGCCTTTTGGGCTTCGGCCTTGGCGTCTTTCACGCTCTGGAGGGCCTTTGCAAGCTCGGACTCTTGTGTCTTGAAGTCATGCCCCAAGGACTCGAACTTCTTGCCGAAGTCCTGGAGCTCTTGATGTACCTCGCCTACCTGAGCATCTTGTTTTTCACGCTCGGTGCGCTCCTTAGTCGCATTGTCTTCAGCCTCGAATAGCGCTTTCTTCAGGGCCGACACCTCGGTCGTGGCCCCTATTAAAAATTCACGATGCTTTTGTTAGCATCACCCATTTTTATTCCTTTATACTACACACAGACGGGGGATCACTTACCTTCGTTCTCTTCGAGCTGCCTCTTTGTGAGGCTCAGCTCTTCCTCGACCTGCTTCAGGTCCCGCTTGAGTCCGGCGACCTTCGCAATACGGGCGGCAGCGGCCAGTAGCAACGCCTGCTTACTTCATTTAGACATTTACTGTTAGACTCCTGCGGATACGAGTTGACCCTCTGGTTGGCTTTTCTTCCCGAACACCAAACAGAGTATCAGGGGCTACTGTCTATCGGGTGATATTTTCCCACACTTTTGATTACTTATCTCAAAGCCCATTAGGAGGCTGACGTAGGCTTCGGTCAATCCGCTTTTGACGGACTGAACCTTCTCAATCACCGTACTCATAAGAGTACGGTGCTCTTCGTCAATGGAAGCGCTGTGAAGCACTTCCAACAAATTATCCGATGCCTCCGGTTGGACGGAGGTCATCAGCACGGCCAACTTGCCCTCCTTAGTGAGGGGCTGCCTACTTGAATCCGGAACCTCTGGAGGTTCCAGCACAGTATCCGGCTAGGAGCCAGACTTGCTACGAATCCCGTCAGCATAATCCATGGGGATCTTACCCCCCATGAGCCCGGCGTCTGGGATTTCGCCTTGGGGCATCTCCAGAACCGTCACCCCCTGTTCCGGTATCCTTTGGGATAGCACCTTGGTGTCGTCCGCGGGTCGTGGGGAGGTGGCCGTCGGGAATGAATCGCTATTCATCTTCGATTCACTCAGGGACCCATGCGAAGAGGATACCTCAAGATGGGACCCGGCCGGACTGCACATGCATGTTTGGCGTTATGACAAACAGCGAAGCTAAAACACATTAAAAGTACTATAGAGTGCGGACTTACGATTTCGCCACGGGCTTGCCCCTGGGCAGCCACTCCTCCTCGCTATAGGCGGTCGTGGTGGAGTAGTCCGGGAGGGATGTCTTTCCCCTCTTCGGCGTCCTATCCACCCCCTGCAGCGCGGCTTTCCTTTTCTTCTCCTCCCCAATGCGGGGAGGGGGAATTTCTTCATGTTTCCCCCCGTCTCCGTGGGAGGAATCTACCTCGGCGTCCTCGGACGATGAGTCAATTACGGCCATGCGCCGGAGACCTTTCCTGGTCCCCGCGGCCGCCTTCTTGGACCCTTCGGCCTCCCCATATGGGGCGGCCTTCCTTTTCTTCTCCTCCCCCTCGTCTTCGTGGGAGGAGTGCGCCTCTTCGTCTTTGGACAAGGCGCCCGATGTAACCTTGTGTCGGAGACCCTTCCCGGTCCTCGTAGCCTTCTTCTCTGGCACCTTGTACGACGCCAGAACCAGCATCTCTGTCAGGAGTACGATTGCTGGGTCTTCGGGCAGCGGAGCCGGACAGTCGATCCGCTCCGCCGTTGCCACATATTCCTGTTTTGTCAGCATGGTGACTTAAAATCCTCCCACGAATATGTTGGGAAAGGTACAGCTTGTGATGTTTAGAGGACTTACCGGATTGGCGGGGTGCTTTGCGCTGAGTCCGCGGTCCTCGAAAGTGGCAGGAGGTACTTCGGCGGATTTGAACAGCACCTTCCAGACGTCTTCATGCGTCGTGTTAAAAAGCTCTCGTAGCATCTGGTGTTCGGCCGGGTCGAACTCCCACATATTGAACGCCCGTCTTTGACACGGGAGAATCCGGCGGACGAGCATGACCTAGACCACATTGACAAGCTTAATCTTCGTGTCTCTCATATTTTTGATGCAGCTCCGGAGTCTGGTCAGCTCCGCAGGTGCGCCCCAGGCCAGGCCCTTCTTTTCCCAGGAGGTGAGCCGCATGGGGATGCCAGATCGGAATTCGGGGGCCGCCACCCAGTTGGCGTTGCGTGGTTCGGTGATGTAGAACCACCCCGATTTCCACCCCTTCACGGTCTCCATGAAGGAGCCTTCGAGCCAGGTGACGTTGGGCATCTTGCCCACCATGGCTCCTCCGCACTCCGCTTGTTGGCCGCTTACTATCTTCGGCTTCACGCTGAAGATTTGTAGCCACAAGCCGAAGTGGGGCTTGATGTGGAGGAAGGCCTCGCACACGACGATAAACGCCGAGATGTTGAGGACAAAATTTGGGGCTAGATCATGAAAATCTAGCCCATAGTAAAACATGAGCCCGCGGACAAATGGGTGAAGTGGAAATCCCAGTCCGCGGACGAAATGAGAGAGGAACACTACTCTTTCCCGAGATTTTGGAGTGGGGGTGATCTTCCCCTCTGTCAGAAGCCTGTGCGTGACGTTTGCGGCCAGGTATCCGGCCTCCCGAAGCTTGGTAATGTCCTCCTCCGTGACGGAGGAGGCCATCCACTTGCCTCCCGCTCCGGGCATGTAGCGAATGGTCTTACGGAGAAGGTGAGGACTTGGGCGCTGGATCTCAGGATGCGAGAATGGATGAGTAAAGGAGGAAGAAGGCGTGGGTGAAAACGGGGGATCCTATCCCTTTATAAAGGCGGTAGAAGCTGCGTGCCTCCCCGTTTGCCTGTCAAAATCACTCATTTTCCAAGCGCCGCAATTGATGGCACGGTTGGGTTACCCATACCCGTATTGATGAGAATCCCGCGATAAGAGGACACGATCTCTGCTTCGACAAGACGTGCCAGGGAAACCGCCTCGCAATATGTGCGGTTGCTGGTTGTAGGGAAAACGGTTTGAATAATGACCTGGCCATGGTGTGATGTCACGTTACCTAAGGTTGTCAGCAGATTAGATTTGTGGAAAGTTGTTGTCTCTATGGTGGTATGTCGAATTTATTTTGCAGAGTCGGACACGGTCTTCGTGTTCAAAATTTACCTTGGAGTATTCGGAGATGGAACCCGCCTTGCAATGCCGAAGAAAAACTGCGTGCAGGACTCATCGTCATTGAAGCCTGGTTCAGGGGCTACTGAGGGAGTCCTGGATAAGGGGGTATCTGGACAGTCGGACTATATCCTTTGGCTGGACTGTCGGACTATGAAGATACAAGATTGAAGACTTCGTCCCGTGTCCGTATGGGACTCTCCTTTGCATGGAAGGCAAGCTTGGTGATTCGGATGTTAGATCTCCTTCTCTGTAACCGACTCTGTGTAACCCTAGCCCCCTCCGGTGTCTATATAAACCGGAGGGTTTAGTCTGTAGGACGAGAACAATCATAATCATAGGCTAGCTTCTAGGGTTTAGCCTCTACGATCTCATGGTAGATCAACTCTTGTAATACTCATATCATCAAGATCAATCAAGCAGGAAGTAGGGTATTACCTCCATCGAGAGGGCCCGAACCTGGGTAAACATCGTGTCCCCAGCCTCTTGTTACCATTAGCCTTAGACGCACAGTTCGGGACCCCCTACCCGAGATCCGCCGGTTTTGACACCGACAATACCTTCTCGTGAGTCTCTGATCTTGATCGTGTGCGATTGCTTGTATGATTAGTGCATGATTAAGTCGGGGGCGTCACAACTTGGTATTAGAGCCGACTGCCTGTGGGAAGCCCCTTTCTAACTCCTTGGCTGAAGTTGAGTCTAGTCTTTGAAAAACTATTTTACTGACATTGTTGTGTGGCTTACGGGCCCACATCACAAATTGGTGGTATTATGATCTTTTATTCCTCTCATATACTCTGTGATTCTGATCTCCCTCATTCTGGATGATCACTTGGTGCGCCAGAAGAATTCCGAAGATACTCCTCGATGTTTTCCCGAGACCCTTGTGCCCACCGCCTTTGCAATTCCCTACCACTGATAAGTCTCTATGGGTAACTACATACACTTGCCATTCATACAATCATTTCCCGTTGCTCTTGTTATTACAAGATACCCCGAAACATTTTCCTATATTCTGAGAATCCATAATGCCTACTGCCTTGCAGCTCCTTCCTCATGAATACACCTAAGAATAATTCCTCACACTTACCGGGGATTCATTCATCCCCAATTGATCATGTCTTTCACAAAATTATTCAAAATACTATCCGATCATTACGAAATCCTCTACAACATATTGCTCTTAAAATTCTTTCCTGCTTGCATTGTGGTAAATCCCATATATCTAGTGTTATTGGCATCCTTTGTCTCTATCATTTTGAGTTCCTTGATTCAATATGTTGCAAATGCTCGCAATCCTCAATCGAATCCTAGAATTCATCCTTCCAGCTCTGACATCATTTCGGATATGAGCTGGTTTTCAACCAATCAAACCTTGACCGATTGTGCCTCTAAGTCTATTGAACTTACTCATCTTTGACCAGAGCTTCTGATTCTAACACACGAATCTGGAAATCATAATTTCTTTGTATGAAAGCATTGAATTATTCAGATGTTTCTATAATCTGATTCCTTTGCATTCTTTCTTCCTCTGATTGAGTACCGGTACTCACATCAGCTCCACTGTGGACTGCAAGACCCATTGCTGGGTTATTATCCGACAGTTTCCTTCACATTCAAAATCTTGTGAGTTCTTCCTCTTGATACATAATGCCTTTGGTAAATTGTATCCTCTACTTTTGACAACCATACTCTACTATCGACCTTGTGTTATTTACTCTTGAAGTTTGTGGTATATGTTCCTGAGATGCCCTGATGGGTTGAACCAATGCCTTCCCTAATCTGTGTGAACCCGGAAACTTCTATGGGTCATAATCTACTGTTGTTTCGACAAATAAAATTTCAACACTACAACTTATTTGAAAGAAGGAAGTAAATGAAAGGTTATGCGTTGAAGAAGTGGGAGTTGACCTTTTGTGTTCATGCCCATGGAAACGATGTAGACCGTGATAGAAGCTTCTTGTAAAATATTTAATCATTCGACTAATCCTTCTGGTATCATTAAATATGATCCCGTGCAGTTATGGTTTCGACCAAGCTGACCTTATTCAATATATCTGAAAGAAATCCATTCCAGTGCCTCATCTATTTTTTGACAAGGTTAAAGTATCTTTTGTCGCAAGTCAAAGACAAAGTTCAACTTATATTATGATCTACCTTCGAGTATTACCCCTTTGGTATCTCGAGAATATTACATAACTGCATTACTTCTTATGAGTTCTTCATCAAGTATTGCTTCTCGCCAATTATAGGTTTTCCCCATGTTTTGAGTTGTTTGTCACTCGTGAATGTCGATAAGTGAACTGAATCCACTACAATTCGATACCCCTAGTAATTTTTTGCTAGGAAGTGATGAGGACACCAGAACCATCGACAAAACTCCAACAATTATAGGTCGAATCACAAGAAGTCACACTAGACTAATAAGTGACTAGGTGAATGCTAACTTAAGTCTACCAGGTAACCTTGATGACGCAACTATGCTTTCATCCCCATTGTTTTTGGTTGAACTTAGGTATCACATGGAAGAATCCAACAACCTATGAGCACTTGAAGCAACCGGTTTGGAGGAACAAGTTTCAAGTGAAGTTGATGCTATCAGTTTTTTCCTCTGATGTTTCATTGTGCCACACCCATGTGGTGGAGATACGGGGCCATAGGGGTACATCACCAAAAGCTATATCAAATTTTCTTTCCAATCAAAAGACCTCACATCATTTGGAATCGTGAGTCAAAAGCTCTGGTCATTCTCGTATAAGGTGTCTAGGCTGTCAAGGCTTTGCGAATTTCCGAGGAACTCTCCAACAACTCCCAAAGTTGACTTCTTATTCCCCCAAGGAAGCCATGCAAACCTGCTTACTTTTGAAACCATTTTCACACCTAGCTAATGTGGGTTGTCCCTGCTATAAAACCCCATCTCCCCCTTCCTCTTCGGAACCTTTTGTCAAACCATTCAGGTACAAGCTTATGCAGCAAGACTTCTAGAGAGATCTGAGCTAACTTTGCTCTTGTGAGTTCATCTGGATTAGCGAGAAGGAGCCTCTGGTTCCCCCCAATTCGTGCTCTATAGTTCTGGCCATTTTGTGTGGTTTAGTCTCGGTTTGTGGTTCTAAGATTGCTCGGACAACGGGTTGGAGTTCTTGTAGCTCCGATCACCCATCCCCAACTTACGGGTTGCATCCAACCTTGGCGGGTATAATGCTAGTTATCCCGACTGCTTACAGATAGTTATCCCTCCCGATTCAATCCTACAACATGAAGATTGGGCCACCCTCGGGCATGAACTCGTTCATTGGGTTCCCACCTATCATTTGGTATCAGAGCCTTCATTGACACGGTAGGATTTGTTATTCAAGTTTATCGGGTTCCCACCTATCATCTGGTATTAGAGCCTTTGTTGACACGGTAGGATCTGTTATTCAAGTTTATCTTGCTATCATCCCTTTAGATCGAGTGTTTTTCATGCTATATTTTATAAGTTCGAAGTCCAAAGCCCCGCCAAAAATAAATCCAAGCCTTGTTGGTGCAGAGATCTTGTCGTTGCATACCTTGCATGTTCTTCATCTTTTAGATCTGCACCAAGTTCGTCTTCATAGTTGTTTTCATATTTGGTTGTTGTGCCTTGGAAAAAGAGAGGGAAAAAAGTGGCAAAAAATCAAAGAGAGGAAGAAAAGAGTGGCAGAAAAAATCAAGAGAGAAAAAGAAAGTGTTGTGTAAGATCCAAAAGTTTCAGCTTGGTAGAAAAATTTCAGAAGCTTGTGTGTTGTGTATTTTTAATCTTGGTGCAAAGGTGCAGTAGATCTATCCCCATATTTTCTTGGTTTGCATCAACTTGATTTCAGCACAACCCCCTTTTTGTTCACCCCACTGAGCTCCATCGAAAACCGAAGCTAGTTCTTTGATCCATGTCTTTCAATCGCTTTAACACATCCGGGAGAAGCACAACGTGATGTGAACTCATAAGAACTTTGGTGAGTAAGAGGTGAGGTTGTGTAATTCCACAAAATTATCCTATTCCACTTTTGGTCTTACTAACATGGCAGGATCTAGATCAAGTGTTCATGGAGAAAACCATGGGGAAGAAGATGCCTCGGTCACATGTGTCGAGCTGCAGCGACTCGAGAACAACTTACTCCAAGCCATGGAAAGGATGCTTCGTGAGCATCCTCCAGCAGGTGGTGATAGGGTTCGACACCGAAAATGCCCTATTGATCCACTTGCGAAAATTGGCGATGAGAATTCCGTGCATGCTGCTGTTGACGGTGCCTTGAGGATGATAACAACAGCTATGGTGGACATGTGGCTGCTGCTCATGGGTGTGGTGCTGCTGCTCATGGAGGGCAGCGAGGAGGACAACTTCGAGGGCAGGGCCATGGTCCTCGTGGGCACTACTATGACCCTCATGAGCGTATTGCTCGTGGTCATGGAGATGATTTTGATGATTATGATGGTGTCCCATACCGTCGTGTTGCTGAAGATGGGCGTCGTGTAGAACGTTGTGATCGAGATGGTCGAGATGACATGGCAAGAATCAAGTTGCACGTCCCCAAGTTCATAGGAAAGGAAGACCCTGATGCATATTTTTACTGGGGAGAAAAGTGTGATCAGATTTTTCGTATCCATAACCTTGTTGATCCAAAGAGAGTAAATCTTGCTTGTGTTGAGTTTTCTAGTTATGCACTCACTTGGTGGAATCAACTACAAGAAAATCAGTTGCTGCTAGGCCGTGACCACGTTGACACTTGGGAAGAGATGAAACAAGCCATGAGGCGAAGGTTTGTTCCTTCACAATATCAAAGAGATCTCCGCAACAAATTGCAGCACCTCAGCCAAGGTACGTGCACGGTGGATGAGTACTATAAAGAGATGGAATTACTGCTTGTTCGTACTCGTATTCATGAAGCTGAGGAGTCAAAGATGGTGATATTTTTGCATGGTCTCAACAATGAATTTTCTAATTTTGTGGAGATGTTGACACTCTACAAGATATTCTGGAGCAAGCAAAGCGCACGGAGAGGAAGGTGCAGCGGAGTGGTCATGGACGAATATCTCATAACTGCACCACCGCACCATGGAAAACGTTGCAGCCAAGTGTGTCTCATGGTGGTTCTCAGTTTTAGCATACTTCACACCCTACTACCACCCAGCGAACAGCGGCATCATCACCGGCTCCTAGGAATGTTGACAAGCATGATCCCTCTACTACTGGAAGTACTTCTAAACCCAAAGTTGTACCATCATCTCAAAGACGAGATATTGAGTGTTGGAAGTGCAAAGGGCATGGTCACATTTCTTTTGAATGTCGAAACAAGAGAGTTCTATTTATCAATGAATAAGGTGAACGGGAATCTGAGAGTGAACATGAAGATAGTGGAGCACCAGATGATCTGAGGATGAAGAAAGCGAGAAGAGTGGTTGTGATATTCAAGCCGACATCGGAGATTGCCTTGTTTCCCGTCATGTGCTTAGTGTCAATGCGGCTAGAGAAGAGAAAGGGCAGTGCCATAATATTTTTCACACCCGTGGCACCATCAAGGACAAGGTTTGCAGAATTATCATTGGCAATGGCAGTTGCAACAACATTGCAAGTTCAGATTGAGTAGAGAAATTGGGACTGAAACAAAGAAGGCATCCAAGTCCATATAAGATGCAATGGCTCAATGATTGTGGTACACTTCGAGTAAGCAGCATAGTCACCATTCGGTTTTCCACTAGGAAGTACCGAGATCAAGTGGAATGTGATGTGGTGCCAATGCAAGCATGCCAATTGATGTTGGGAAGACCTTGGTTGTATGATCGTGATGTGCAAATCAGCGGTCGTGCTAATCGTCTATCGTTCCAATACGAGGGAGAGCGCATATCTTTGCTCCCTTAGACACCTGAAGAAATATTGATGGATGATCTGAAAAAGAAAGAGAGAGAGTGAGCTAGAAACACTTGAGTGACATCCACCAGCATAGTGAGTGAGAGAATCCAAAGCCAAATAAAACCCCACAGCTTAAATTGACCAAGACATGGGAAAACAGGGATTACTTATGATGGCTAGGAAAAGGGACATGAGAGAGTTGAGAGAACCCAATTACGTGTTCTTTGTACTTTTGTACAAGGACAACTTTCTTTCTACTAACGAATCATCCTCTACCACTCCTAGTGTTGTTCTTGAAATTTTGCAGGGGTATGAAGATGTGTTCCCTGAGGAAATACCACGAGGGCTGCCACCACAAAGAGGTATTGAACACCAAATTGATTTGGTTCCATGAGCTCCATTGCCGAACCGACCACCATACTTCACGAACCCGGAGGAAACCAAGGAGATTCAGCGACAAGTTGAAGGCCTACTAAACAAAGGTTATGTAAGGGAAAGTCTCTCTCCTTGTGTTGTACCCATTCTTTTAGTACCAAAAAGAGATGAATCTTCCCGAATGTGTTGTGATTGTAGGCCTATTAACAACATCATCGTGAGGTATAAGCACCCCATACCTAGGCTTGATAATATGCTTGATGAACTTAGTGGTGCCACCATCTTTTCTAAAATTGACTTGTGAAGTGGCTACCACCAAATTAGAATGAGAGAGGGTGATGAATGGAATTGTTTCGAAACAAAGTCTGGTTTTTATGAGTGGTTATTATGCCATTTCGATTGACAAATGCACCTAGTAGCTTCATGAGATTAATGAATCATCTGCTTATAATGTTCATTGGCAAGTTTGTGGTTGTTTACTTTGATGACATCCTGATTTATAGCAAAACTTTGAATGAACATGTTGAACACATCCGGTGTGTGCTTGTTGTCCTAAGAGAGGAGAGATTATATGCTAACAAGGAAAAGTGCACATTTTGCATAGACAAAATTGTGTTTCTTGGCTTTGTTGTTTCAGGTAAAGGTGTGGAGGTAGATGAAGAGAAGGTCAAAGTCATCCATGAGTGGATGCCTCCATAAAATGTAAGCCAAGTATGAAGCTTTCTTGGCCTTGCTGGTTTCTACCGTCGGTTTGTGAAGGATTTCAGCACCATTGGTGCCCCAATGAATGAGCTAACCAAGAAAGATGTTCCCTTCAAGTGGGGAAACGCACAAGAGAAGGCCTTCCCAGAGTTGAATGAAAAATTGACATCTGCACCATTGCTTGCACTACCCAACTTTGGTAAGACTTTTGAAATTGAATGTGATGCAAGTGGTGTTGGTATTGGAGGCGTACTAATGCAAGAAAGTAGGCCTATTGCATAGTTTAATGAGAAGCTAAGTGGTCCAACTCTAAATTACTCAGTTTATGACAAAGAATTATATGCACTTGTGAGATATTTGGAAACATGGCAACATTATTTGTGGCCTAAAGAATTTGTACATTCCAACCATGAATCATTAAAGCACCTTAGGGGTCAACAAAAATTGAACCGTAGACATGCAAAATGGAGTGAATTCATAGAATCTTTTCCCTATATTGCCAAGTACAAGAAAGGAAAAGATAATGTTGTTCCCGATGCTTTGTCTAGACACCATATTTTACTCTCACAACTTGATACAGAAATTCTTGGGTTGCAAAGCATCAAAGAATTGTATGTCAATACTTTGAAGACATTCCAAAGAGATTCCTCTTGGTAAACTTCTGGAACTTCCTCACAAGCATGGCCAGTTATTTGCCAGTTTCCTCGGCGCTATCAGTATTGCATTCCGACTCTTCTTCTTCAGATGAAGAAATTACCTTAGCTTTAGCTTTTGCCTTTAGAGTACGGGGTCGTCCATAGCTGGGACCATACATATCTCTCTTCTCAGCTTGCTGAAATTCATGAGTGCTGAGCCTCTCAATAATAATAGCGAGATCAAGTGACTTGTAATCAAGACGCTCTTGAATCATCCGGGCCGAGATGTCAAAGGAGTTGTCAAGAGACCTCATCAATTTCTTCACCACCTCGTGGTCAGTAATGTCATTAGCACCGAGAGCATGTAGCTCATTGGAAATATTAGTGAGGCGATCGAAGGTTTGCTGAAAATTTTCATTGTCGAGCCTCTTGAAGGGGTTGAAGAGATTGTGAAGCACATCAACTTGAGAGTCACATTGAGTGGAAATTCCCTCGTTGACTTTGGAGAGCCTATCCCAGATAAACTTTGATGTTTCCAGTGCACTCACTCTACCATACTGTCCTTTGTTGAGATGTCCACATATGATGTGCTTCGCTAAACAATTGAGTTGCTTGAATCTCTTCACATCTGCAGCGCTGATGCTAGGGCCAACAGGTGGGACGCCATTCTCAACAACGAACTAGAGATTGTTGTCAATTGCCTCAAGATGCATGCGCATCTTGTTCTTCCAGTAAGAATAGTTTGTGCCATCGAAGATGGGGCACGTAGCGGAGACCTTGATCATACATGTGGTCGACATAACTAAAACTCCAGGTGGTTAAACCAAAATCACACAGAATAAGAGAGTACCTTGCTTTGATAGCAATTGAAAGCGCAGGTTTACTCCCAGAGGGGGTGAATGGGAGATTTTTAGAAATTCGTCAAACTCTGAAGAATTTGACGAAGATTAAAGTGAAGAAACAGAAACACGAGGGAACTAAATCATCACAGAAATGAAAATCATGCATACAAGATACATACAGATGAAGAACATGCAATCATATAGGCATACAAGCATGAGGAAGATGAAATGAAGAAATAAAATACAACATGATGAAAGTCTTCAGTTCAAGTTCTTCAGAAAGTAGATCACAAATTCTTCATCGGTGGAATAATATAAAGGAAGGGTGAGGAATTTGAAACCAAGTTGGCTCGGTGAAGACACGACGATTCGGTAGACCAGTTCTAGTTGTTGTATCAACTGTACGTCTAGTTGAGGCGGTTGAGACGAACTCAGAGGACACACAGTCGTCACTGTATTCCTCTTGAGCTAAGGTCACTTAGACCTCGCCCAATCACTTGTGGTAAGTCTTCAAGGTAGACTTCCAAAACCATCACAAACTTGTTCACTGGCACAACAGAATGACTCATGGGTGCTCAGAACATGACTCCTAACCATCTGGAAGAATGACAGTCTTCAAAGGTAAAAGGCGTCGGATCACACCGATCAATCTCTTAAGTGATGCTCAATCACTTTGGGTCTGGGTTTTTCCTCACTTAGGATTCTCTCAAAGTCGTCAGAGGATGGGTTCCTCTCAAATGACAAGTGTCAAGTTCTCTTTGAGCAGCCAACCAACAAGTGGTTGTGGGGGCGGCTATTTATAGCCAGGGGCAACTCAACATGAATTTTCATAAATGCCCTTCTCTGATATGACCGTTATCAGGATAAGAATCCACTCGACAGATGGCCTGTGACGTAGCAACGGTCAAAATTTGAACTCTAAAATTTATCGGGGCACTCAATTTCCTCACTTTTAGGCAGACCACACTGGCGAAATCCTAACTCCTCAGCCTGGCCAAATTCATCAACGACCAGATGAACTTTGTCACTGTTGCTAGAAAATGCATCAGCTGTTCTAGAGATTTCCAAAGGCTTCACTTGAAACGGCTTGTGTATGTATAGGTTTGAGCATCACTTTCAAAATGTGAACTATGATTCACCTAGACCCCCTTTAACAGTACGGTTTTTCCTATGACTCAAAATAAGAAGAAAGAAACTACAAAAACAAAAGTCTCCAAGCTTCAAGTCTTCACATCAATTTCCTCAAAGGTCGTACCAATTTCATCACCAAATTCTTCACTTGAAGAAATCCATTTTTAGGGGTCGTCTTCCATGGGTCAAACCAAATCTTCAGGGACTACATCTCCTGTGTACACTCACAAACACGTTAGTCCCTCAACCTATTTGTCTTCAGTACTCCAAAACCACTAAGGGGGCACTTGATGCACTTACACCTCACTCGGGGTAGATTTTCATGAAGAAGGCGATCTCCTTGCCCTTACAAACTCCTTGGTTTAACTCCACAAGATCTTGGAGGCTCCCAAGTGACACCTAACCAACCTATGAGACATCACTCTCCAAAAGGTAATAGATGGTGGTGTTGACAATGAACGCCTTGCTCTTGTACTTCAAATGATAGTCTCCACAACACTTAATCACTCTCTCATAGATTTGGCTTGGGTAGGAGAAGGATTGGAGTGGAAAGCAACTTGAGGAGGCTAGAAATCAAGGTTCAAATGATTGGATTGGAATCTCTTGATCTCAACACGTGAGTAGGGCGTTCTCTCTCGAAAAATCAATGGTGAAAGTGTAGATACGTTCGGATGGCTCTCTTAGAGAGTAGGAGGCGGTGCAGGGGTATTTATAGCCTTCACCGAAAATTCAACCGTTACACACTTTTGACTAAACTCGGTGACACCGATCCAAAAACTCGGTGAGACCAACCTGTGTAAAAGATATGAATGTTGGGATTTTTGGTGGCACCGAAGTGGAAATCTCGGATAGACCGAAATGCGATGACCTAGGCAAGACTTGGTTTCGGTAGTTCCTGTCAGTTCAACTCGATGATTGCGAAGTGAACGAACTGGCTTACAGAAACTTGGTCACTGCAACTTGGTGAGACCGATCGCAATCTTGGTGAGACCAAAATTCTAGGGTTTGGCTCTGGCAGTGTATAGGATCAACTTGGTGGGTCCGGAGTAGATGTTTTTGATGGCACCGAGTTGGCTATTTAGGGTTTTGGACATATATGATTTGGAGAAAGTGGTAGAGGGTTTTTTGAAGCAACATCATCAAGTACTTAGCAATTGAGTTTGAGTCATGATCAAAACCGCATCCCCTTTTAATAGTATTGACTTTCCTATGAACTCAATGTGATCTTGGATAACTTAACCAAAAATATAAAGTGTGGAAGCTTTGCCAATCCATGTGCTTAGTATTTTGAGGGGTCCACATGTCCTTGCCATGTCAATCATTAAACTTTTCTGAAATCTATCTTGAATAAGCATTAGTTCACTGACATATATGTTATTATGAATTACTAAAAACACTCATGGATTAGTTGCACTTTCACTTATCTTTAGCGGATTAGTTGCACTTTCACTTATCTTGAGCCATCAGTCAGATTGAATGTAGCACCCTGCCGGCAGCTCCTGACCTATATTCCTATGGGGGAAAGTAGGTGTGGCTTTGGACCCCCCAAACTCTTCCATGGCGCCCTTCTTATAGCATGGGTAAAAGAGATCAATACAGCCAAATCACACCCATTGGATCCATCCTAATATGATTGGGTGATTTGCACATTCCCTTAAGAACAAGAGCGCACACACACACACAATCCTGAAAATTACGTATGTTGTCTAACCACCTCGTAAGACATCTTTCCTCGGATGGCCAAGCACAAGAGAAGGTCTCAAGCGAAAAGATGTGCAATCAAGCTCAGAGACCACAGATAACGGATCGCAGGCACTTGTTTTCCTCTGTTCATGATTTGAAGTAATTAGCAGGAGAAACCCATAAATCCCTCATTATAAATAACTTAGTTTGAAGGGCCCAAAGTACCCAGTAGTCATGGTTTCCCACTTTTCGAGCCAAAAAGGAGATCCAAATGTTGTTCTATTTGTGAAACAGCCCTGAAATGCAACAATTAATGCTACAAATATAAAAACTTTGCTTGTTGCGGAGGATCACGTAGGACCACGAGAAAACGGTTATTTGTGTTTACATTGCTCTAACAGCGCATTTTGGGGCACCAATTTTCGGGCTGTGTTGGAGATGTACATTTTCCTATACTCCCTCCGTCACGGTTTAGAAGACGCACTTGGAAATTCTCTGGGACCTAGGTGGTTATCTATTGGTTGTGAGATGGATTAAAAAATAGCATTCACACTACACATACATATAAGAATAGTATATCGGAATATTGCTTAGCTACTAGAAATAAATGCAATGCGCCCTAAACCTTGTCTATTGTGGAAACGCACGTAAATTTAACTGTGCCTTCTAAATTATGACGGAGGGAGTACCTTAAAAACCACATTTTTGTGCCCCAAAATTTACTCCAACCACAATTTTGTGCTCTTAGTGCCACCATCCATCAAAATTCCCTAAATGGCCCCAAAGGCTTGAAGTTCAGCAAAACCATAGAAATCGGGCTACAACTACTACCATTTTCTTCAAAAAAAAAAACAGCGAAGGCCCAAAGGCTTGACAAGTTCCCCCTAAAGGCCCCAAAAGGCAAGTTCAGCAAAACAGTAGAGAAATCAGGCTACACTGCTTAGCCTATTATAGGATTCAAAAGGAGTTGCAGATGCTCTAAGCTCCGTTTGCCATTTCAAGGCCTCTGACTTCTCAGAGGCCTGTAATTATTTACAATGTTTACAGGAGCAAACTGCAAAAACGCAACAGCAAAAAAAAAGAACATTTAGTATAGTAAAAGTCCATAGCCTTTTTTTCAACAGCAAAAACTTCATTCCTCAGATGATCAACAAAATCATTTACAAGGAAATGAGAAACAAAGTAAAAGAAATGATTAACTTGATCCACAGTCCACTTTATAACCAGCAACCACGCCCATGTTACGCTTGCATCTACAGGAACTGTCGAAACCCACAAAAATGCATAAACTTAATCCACATTAGGCAAGTAACAAGTTCACATTGATTGGCCATTGGCTTCAAAATTACATAGAACATCACTAACAAGTGAACGCAAACCACAAGCATTATCCAGCAAATTATTAAAAATAGCATACAACAAACAAACACACCAAAAATAAGTAGGATAAGACTGGAAGTGCCAACAAGAAAAAGGCGAGAGAACCACTGGGAACAGCTGAAATGATACGAATATTACTGCGTTAACAAAGCCTTACCACAACTATCAAGTTTTAGTTCCTGTATTCACCCACTTGGATATGCTGGTAGTCCCCTTCTTCATATGCCTCCCCTTCCTCAGGGACTGCAGGTTCTGCATTTTCAGGTTGCCCCTGATGGTTGGTTGCCATTTTACTGTGTGGATCATCCCGGTAATGCTCATGTCGCTTTGAGCGCTCATGTCCATCTAGGCCATAACCATACTGTTCATGACTTCTGTGGTGCTCATGCTGGTTATAGCCAAGCTCACCATTACCATAATCAGCCTCACTCTCCTGCAAATGACCACGATCATGTTCATGGCGCGCACGCTTGTAATCTCGGTCCCTGCCAGGGTCCTGTTCGTGACTTGCACGCTCGTAATCTCTGTCACGGTCTCTACCCCTGCCATGAGAGCGCTCACGTTTCCTGTCTCTATCCTGGTCTCTATCCCGGCCATGATCCTTGTGCCTATCCCTATCCCGCCGGTCACGCCCACGGTCTCTCTCCTGGTCCCGTTCTCGGTCCCTATCACGAGTTCTCTCACGATCTCTATGGTGGTGTCTATCTTCCCTTGGATCACGATCACGGGTCCTGTCATGCGAGCGTTCACGAGTTTTCTCGTCACGATCTCTTTCCCGTACCCTATCACGAGATTTCTCACGATCCCTGCAGCAAAAGTATTATGTCACTGAAGCAAATAATATAATCATCAAGGTAACAGTGAGCAATATATAAGGATATAAAATGCTTACCGATCTGCAGGACGATCATCCCTCCTAGGCTCTTCTGATCTGGGTCGCCCAGCAGCGTTCTGTTGCTCTCTGATAAGTGGTAACCAAAACATATTAGCACAAGATACTAATTACATCATGTAACATACGGACAACATCCATAATACCCTAAAGCCCCCCAAAACGTTCTGCACCACCAGCTATACACAGAAACAGAACCAAGGTTACTATCATACGCATGTTAATACCGCGTTATACCCTGATATATCAACAATAATGCAGTATCAAACATCAGTGTGGATGAACAATGTCAAACTCATTACAGACCATTAATACATATAAAGGTATATCAGACAGTAGAGAAATGCAGTAACAAGAAAATTAAGTATTCTTACCTAGCAGAATGCTTCTGGGCAGCATCTTCACCACCAATCCTGCTTGATCCAAGTCCACCACCCAATCTCCTAGGACGCCAATTTGGAACAGTTCTACCACGCTCTACGTCAACAAGCACCCTTTTGTTATCCACTTTTCTCCCATCAGCTTGCTTATAAGCACCTGGTGACAACAAAGCATGAAATGGGTCAGGCATCAACAAGCCATGCAAGCCTACATTGAGTTTGAATGACCAATGAACTTACTTTTCATGTCCCGAGTGTGCGCATACTCTACGAATGCATATCCTCTAGGTTTATTTGTTACCTTGTCAGTAATGAGCCGTACCTGCAAAGCTCAAAAACAGTAATTAAAGATTTTTTAGAAATGAACCTGCATTCAAATTAAGAAATACTACTGGCTATCAATACATACACTAGTTTGTTGCTAAAAACATATTTCATTGTTGCACGACAGGAAGGCACTAGCCTAACTAGCCGTGCTAACCTTGCATATGTAGAGCTTCCGCATAAGGATTGAAATCCAGCACACATGAACATGAAGTCTCGCCGATTCGCGCACGTTGGAAAATACATCCCACACCCCCTTACCAGGGAACTTGCTTAACAAAGGGAAAAAATGTACTGCAGAGACTAAATACTATACCAAGTTGCCCTCACCGTTGTTGCTTATAATTTGTTCAACCTTTGTGGCGAAGAAAACAAAATAGCCAAAGCAATTACATGAATCAAGGTGATAATAGTGCAGGGTAGGTAAGTATTCCTTACACATATGGAAATGGAATACTCTTCAACTCTAGGAGTTGAGAGATGCCATATGCATTATACTTTTGTGTTGTTTCCTCCATGAGAAGCAGAACTTGGCAGCAGCGCTAGTACCATAACAGCTCATGGAAAGTAACTACAAATACTACTCACCAGTGGACCTAGCCAATTAGGTCTCAGGGCATAGAAATCGCCTGCAGATAAGCTGCTCTTTAAGACAAAAGTGATCTACACTTCTGCCATTGTAAGAATTCTTCATGCTTTGTCAGCTCCAGTTAATCAATATGGGAGATTTTGTGGGGCAGGAAAGAACCAATCATGAAAGCAACACTACCTTGTGGTGCCATGGCAAAAGCAAATTGTTTGCTCTGTTCCTCACGATTTTTCTCAAGAAATCGAGCATCAAAATTACCTTTGCGTGCACATTTCTTTTACCAGAGAAATTTACAGTCTTCAAATGTTCTACCAACAGTGCACAGATTAAATGGCTTGCCAAGGATTCATACAGTATACCAAACTGATTGCTGCCTCGTCTGAACTCTGTTTAATTATCTACCAAGGAATGCATCGATTTCCATATGGACATCTATGGCTCACAGGGAGAAATGGTATCATGACCCCCAAAATTAAAAGATGCCTATTCGATATATTACCCAAAAAAACGTACACCAATACGCAGCAAAGAGAAAATATAATGTCGGCTCGCATTACTAAATTTGCTAAGAACAAGAAAGAGGAAGGAAATAAAACATGGAAAGATAGTTTTTCAACGTTCTTTGGAAAAAGTTCCAAAGAACACATGCTATACTTCCGAAAAAACACTAAACAGAACAAAGCTAACTAACAGCTTTATATTATGTTTTGTGTTTCGAAGGTTCTTTCTATCTTGGTATGAAAGGTTCCCAACTTGGTGGAAAGCAACAAGAGAACATGCAGAATGACCTCATTTCCAAGTAGCACTTTGTGACAGCAACTGCCAAGAAGCTATATAAGGCAGCAAAAGCAAATTTTCCCCAGATTTCACCGACGATAGTTTAGCAACCAGAATAACTGAAAACCTTACCAATGAGGAATAACATCACCTGTACTGGGATTTACCATGTACACTTACCCTTTTAATAGGCCCATAAGCTTCAAAGTCCCTTTTAACCTTCTGCTCGGATGTCTCATAGCCCTGCAACAGTTTCACAAATTCAGTGACAATCAAGTTACAAAACAAAACTTATTGATTGCACTGTTTTCACAGGAATTAAGAAAATCTGAATGATGGGGTAAAAATACTCACAAGTCGTGCAATAAAGAGTGTTTTGTATGGATCTCCAGTGACATTGGGGTCATTTTGTGGGTCATCTACATAAAATAGTTTAAAAATAACAATGTTAGTAGTACATATATATATAACACGAAAAGGGCAGTGTGGCTTCAGAAACAACTTACACAACTGGAGCTCTTCAGCAACCTTAGCTGCACCTTCCTCAAGCTTAAGTTGACGGATTCTATCCTTCTTTTCAGCCTATTTACATAAAATTTAATACTAAAATATACATAGACTAGCAATAAATAAGTATAAAACTTGAGTAATATTTGAATCTATAGCTCGCTAATTTATATGTAGTCATGCAAGAAATTAACTTCGCATTATTTCATTGGATCAATCACAAAGTCCATGCTGTTTAGAAAGCCTTATTATCAAAATTCACATGACAGCATTGACAACTTAATTACTGGGAGCTCACCACTGTAATTTATTTTGTATTTGATTATTTCAGGTGCACTAAAAAGCCCAAGTACCACCCCCCCCCCCCCTCCACCCTGCAAACTCCTACTGGCATAATTGCACATCACGAGGTACTATATGATCATGAGCACACAACTTGGGGGGAAGGATACCAGTGCCACTACAGAATGCCTGCACACAAGAGGTACTATATCTATATGATTACTGACTACACAACTTGGGACAACGATACCGCCGCAGAATGTCCATGCCCGCTGATTCAGCGCAAACTGCAGCAACAAGGCCAAAAACATACCCTAGTCTCGCACGTGGGGACAGGCGGAGCATACTCCGGGTCACCAGGCTCTGCGAACCGCGATACAAATTGCGACATCCCTGCAAACCGATCAAAAACAGTCCATCAGCAGGGCCGCTGGCATCAAGCACAAATAGAGTTGCACGATGGGGATTTTTTGAATTAAGGGGTTGGCCCCCAATTTCATTACGGAGTACTGAAATTGATAAGATGCCCGATGGGAATTACCTGAGTAAGCCGGCAACTTGCGCTTCTCGAGCGGCGGCTTGTGCTCGAGCGGGGGCCGTGGCTCGAACAGCTTCAGCAGGTTCGTCGTCAGCCCCGTCGGATGGCTCTGCCCGATCTGCCACCAAACCGCAACACAGAATCAAATCTCAGATAGAAAGACGGATCGAACGGAGAAGGCGAGAGGCTAGGGTTAGGTCTAGAGGGGGCGGGGCGAAGGCTTACCAGCTTGAGCTGGAGGAGGTTGGCGCGGCTCTGCGCCTTCACGCGGGACTGCACGCCCGCATCCTGGTTCCGCATCATCGCGTTCCCGTAGTCGCCCATGGCGGCGGCGGCGGCGGCTGCTGATTCGCGAGCTCGGAGGAGATTGTTCGAGGGATTGTGGGGAGAGGGTTTGGTCAGTTTTTAACGGAGCCTGTGGGCGTGGGCCGGCTCCGTCACTGATTCGATGGACCCGTAGTCGTGAGCGGCCTACATGTCAGCTTCTGCTTCCCAACCCTGACCTGTGGGGCCCACACTCGTGGGGCGGACGACCCTGTCGGTTGCCTCTCCCTCCACCGGTGGTCTCGTCTCGTGTGCTCGCCGCTGCTGGAGTCCGCACTCCGCACAAATTTGCTTCCTCTCGGCCATGCCCGCCGCATGCTACGCTCGTCGCTCCGCCTCTTCGCCAGCTGCCACAAGTTCGTTTCCTCTCTTACTTCCATCGCCTCGGTCACCTCCAGTGCGGCCCTCCTCCGTGCAATGAGCGCCGCTTCCATGTACTCCGAAGCGGCGGACCTATTTGTGCTCTGGAGGGGCGCTCCCGCGCCGCTGCCAGTGCCAAAGTTCCACGTCCTCGTTCCGGGGCGAGTGCTACTACACACACGATATATGTTGGATGATTTTCAGACGACCGTACACATCAAGCCGTCCATGCATCAGGTAGGGTCGTTCAATCATGCATCGTGATAGTTCGGCTGGTGCTCGTCGTCCGCCCAGTAGTTTCGTTTCGGGGCTTTGTTCAAATGTCGCAATCGACAAGGCCCGCTTCCTGTTCGATGCAATGCAGGGTTCGGGGTTGACACCGCCGGTTCGCGTCTAAGTCACTTGGGTTCGCGCACTGCAAGGCAAGGCGCTCGCCTCAGACAGACGAGACGTGCCGGGCACCGCGCTTGTCAGGGCCTTCTGCCGCGAGGGGCGGCTGGAACTGGCATTGGGTGTGTTTCATAGGATGCGGGTGGATGAAGTTGTCGGGTTGGATGGATATGCTTATACAACACTGAACGGTGGTTTATCTGAGCATGGGTATGCAGACCATGGTTGGGAGCTGTATGAGCAGATGAAGAACATGGCCCATGGGCATGAGCCAAGCCCGGTGATGTACAGCGTGATGATGCAGTGGTATTGCAAGAGCAAGTGGGTTGGTGCTGCAATGGCACTCTATGCAATGGTTAGCCGTTGTACTTGAGGTCTTACACTATTCTGATGGCATCGCTTTGCAAGGAAAGAAACTTTGTAGAAGATGAGCAGATGTTCGATAAGATACTGGAGAGAGGTGTTTTCCCTTATCATGTGATGTTCATTTCAGTAGCAAAGTTCTTACCCAAGGGCTTGAAGGTTCTATGTGTGGAAAGCATTGAAAGATGTTGCCAAGTTGGATTGTAGCGGCTGGCTACTGGAAATTTCTTCCCAGGCCAGTGGTTGCTCAAACATGAGTTTGCAGTAGGAGGCCAAGGGCCTTCTCAATGAGATGGTGAGAAGTAATCTTCTCCCTATTGATGATGTTTCCAATATGATGATAATTGACATGTGCTCAGAGGGTGGACTGGATGTGTCGTACTATCTATTGGACAAGTTGGTGGCTTATGACTGTAAACCTGCAGTCTTAACATATAACATTGTGATGAAATGTCTGTGTAGACAAAAGCGCGAGGATGATGCTAGGACACTAATTAGTTTTATGCATAGCAGAGGTGTCAGATCTGGTATGTCCATGAATTCAATTGTGGTAACCACATACTGTAAGATTGGTGATGACAGTGTGCGTGGTCTAATTGACGGTATGGCAATGACAGGCTAGATCATTCTATGGCAGTTATGTTTCCATCATAACATGCCTTTGTAGAGTGAGGCGCCTTAAAGAAGCAGAATTTACTCTACGCCAAATTATTAAGGCTGGACTGATACCTGATGAGGTTAACACATCACTTATGGACATTTTGTTATGGGGCAAACAAAGGACGCCTGCGGTGTCTTTGCTGAAATGCTAGAGCGAGGTTTGCAACCTGGTTCCCATGCTTATGGTGCCCTAATAAATGGGTTGATTAAATAACACAAAAAAAAGCAAGGCTCTCTATTATCTGGAAAGAATACTGGAGGAAGGTTTTGCAACCCAAACTGTTATTTATACAATGCTTATAAGTCAGTTCTTTAGGAAAGGAGAGCTAAGGTTAGGTTTAGATCTTGTTGAACTGATGATGGAAAACCACGTTGAACCGGACATGATTACTATGGGGCACTAGTTAATGGCATTCGATGAACTATAAATCATCGAGACATTAGGCCATTTTTGGCTACACAACTGTAGGGAGCAAGGTATATGTTGTTTAGACTGCTGCTCCAAATAACTTTTAGCACAAGGGGAAAGAGAGCAAGCACATGTCTACAGAAGAAAACAATTGAGTTTGCTCTAAGTATAGTACAGGATTTTGCAGAAAATGGGATGATGCCGGATTTGCACATCTATAATTGGATGCTCAATGGCCTTTGTAGAGCAAGCAAGATGGACGATGCTTACAGTCTCTTGCAATTGATGGGTAAAGTTGGTATTCTTCCCAATCATGTGACATATGCGATACTTAACCATATAAGATTAGGAACAGCAATCATGCTATCCAACTGTTTAACACGCTGAGTAGTGATGCTCATGTTTTTGATGATATAGCATAAAACACTTTTGTATGGAAGTACGTGTGAACTCTGTTAGGGGGGCTCATTTCAGTTTGTGAATCATTATCTCGCCCTGTATACAGATAACTCCAACTCAGGATCCTGATGTCTTCAGGTTGGGAAACAGTATCTTGAGATTGTCCATATTTATTTTCGTTGATGATGGAAACATAAATGAAATGGAGTTCCATGACTAAAACAAATGCCACCTTTCACCGCTCGAGTTGTTGTTATTGATGCATATGCATAGGTATTATGAGATTATTCAATATTGCCAAAAAACGTTACAATTAGCTCTGTGATGTTTCCTTCGTAGTGAAATGCATTCCTTTATACCAGTTGCAACGCGCGGGCTCTTTTGCTAGCAAAAACTATTGACAGTTCAATATTATTAACTTGTGTTCTGAAATGCTTTTGGATGCCTGTGTGAAGATGTCTGATTAAGTCGATTCTTTTAGAATTTTAGTATAAAAGTTTCTTGCCTGGTTATACCCTTCTATCATCACTTTTTGTGCAATTAGGTATATACAACGAAAACTTTCCATCGGGGGAAAAGGGAAACGGAAGCGAAAGGCATTTCCTAATGCAACTCATGAGGAATTTTCATATCCGCATGTGCGGAAATTTCTTTTTACTGCTTGTTCGTATAGTCTATCCCAGGTGTTTATATTGTATTGCAGTAGTGTGAAAAACAATTTCTTAACTTGGTTTATCTACTTGTTCATGCGTGTTTCTAATGTTCAGATGCATAGGAGTTGTGATCGTATGTGCCTTGGTTCCAGATCCTTCTTTGCTTCCCAATCAAGTCTCTCTGTTTGGTTGTTATGTGGTGAACTCTTTCAGTCCCTCCTCTTCCATACAAGCTCCTACATGAACCAGGACCTTCCATCTATTTTAGTGAACATCATTAAATACAGTTAACATTGCTCTCACTTATTTGACCATCCAAACAAGTTGAATTGAAAATTAAATAGAGGTAAATTGGTAGTTAGCGCCCCCCTCCCTCCCAAACCTGGTGGCAGAGCATGACAACAAAGCTAGGAGGGGCCGATTGCTCAAAGCAAAGTGCTAGCATAGGCCGAAAAAGGAACTTGTCTACCTTGGGACAACATTTACTAATTTTAATGGGGCCAAAAGCTCAAAAATCTAGGTTTTAGTATGGAAAACTGAGCGGTGGCCAAGGATGGTCCCCAAAACCCTCTGCTAGTAGCCCACCACTCTCTTGTTTTGACATAAGCTCTCCTTTCTTTACAAACTGTTGATCAATTCAATAGTCGCTGATTGTGGTATACCTTGTCTTATATATTCACTAGTTAATCGGTCATTAGGCTGTCATTATTCAGGAAGTTCAGTATGTTAGTTTACTCCAATTGATATTTTACGTGTGTAGTGCTTTGTCCAAAAAAAGGGCGGGGAGGGGTGGTCCGTTTCCATTTGGTGCTTTTTATTCTGAATTATGGCTCACTCAAGTCTGTTCATATTTAGACTGACATTATTATCACCAGTTTTAGTATGTAATTTATTTTCAATTTGACGATTAAAAGTTGTGAAATTCGCATGACTATACACTATTATTTCCACATTTATGCTTATGGGGCATGTATTGCAGGCTATTGAGGCTCTCCTTGGTAAAAGGGTTTTCTTGAACCAGGTAGAAGCAATATGAGAACTGGAAAGTATATTTATAAAGAAGACATATATGGTTGGTGAGCATTATGAGCTGGATTTAAAGTTGGCTGTAGACCTGCAGTACACATCTAGAGGACAAACCAAAAAGATCATTTTGCTACACCATTAAGATTGAGAGGCATATATCATCCTAATTCTGAAGAGTGTATGATCTTTTTGAAAGAAAAAAAGGAATAGTGTCTGATGGGGTCATAGCAATAATATTATTACGGTACCGTGCATTTTTGCAACCATAAAATCGACAACATCATGCTCATAGAGTCGGAAATAACCGAAAAGATCACACTTACACAGTATAAGAAACAAATGCCATATCAACAAACATGTATTAATGTATATGATGTTGAAGAGTAATTTTGCCAATAAAAATACCCTTTTTGCCATCTTAGTTATGTTAACAACTTTTTTAAGCAAGTTTACAATTTGTGTATCTTCTGGACTTCGACAGGGGCATGGTAAGTTTCACATGAAACTTCTTACTCTTCACAGGTTGATAAACAAGCACTAAGGTACTATCTCAGCTCCTTAGTTCGTTGAGCCAGACACCCAAGGTAATATTTCCATTTCTTACTTGAAGTTTTGACGGCTATGGAATGGAAAATCTAGTTCAGATACTATCTCCAACATTCAAATCTTGAAGGCTGCAACTGATCAGGTGTGCCTTGTACTACTGCAAGGTAATCATTTCACCTCGGCAGAAAATATGCATAAAGCCCATGAAACACTGTAGGGACTAGATTAGGAGACCCCCTCATCAGCGCTCTCGGCGCCCGATTTCGTTGCTGGCGCCTACACGCATGAGCGATTGGGCCGACCCATTAAAAAAGGACAGCATCGCTCCCTCGATTCGCAGCACAGGTACGTTCTCTTGATCGAACTCCTCTCAAAAAAGTTATTTTTGCGAAATCCCTAAAAAAAAGTATATCAATTTTGATGAAAAATCACAAAAATGAAAAAAGTTCATCGAATTGTACAAAAAGTTCATCGAGTTTGAAAAAAGTACGACAAGTTTGGAAAAAATGTTCATCGATTTAAAAAAAGTTCATCAAATTTGAAAAAAAGTTCACCGATTTTGGGAAAATTTGGTTGCCTTTGCAATAGTTCACGCACTTTAAGAAAGAGAAAAACACAAGATAGAAAAAAGGAAAGAAAAGGGAACAGGCAAAACAGTTGCCTTTTCCGCATTTTATAAAGAAAGAAAAGAACAATAATAGCACATGTCGTGTTCTGTAGGTATCAAACTCAAGAGCTCCAGTTCGCCAAGACATACTATTACCACTTCAACTGACGACCATATCTGATTAATGGGCTGTGCGAATAAATCAAGAACCAAAACCATCGCAGATCCGAGTATTTTCGTTTTTTAAAAAGGAAATGTTAATGAAACGAGGACACTTTTTAAATCTGTGAACAAAATTTTAAAAAACTCAAACATTTTCAAAAATGGGAACATTTTTTGAAAATACTGAACAATTTTTTGAAACTCTGGGATAAAAAGAATACGTGAACATTTTTATAAAACCTGAACATTTTTTAAAATTCTTAATTTTTGGGAAAACATGAACATTTTATGAAACTCTGGAACAAAATTTGAAAACACAAACATTTTTTCAAAAACAGAACATTTTTTCGAAATTCCAAAACTAAATTTGGAAAGAGAACATTTTTCGAAAACTGGAGTTTTTTTTAAACTTTAGAACAAAATTTCAAAACATGAACATTTCTTGGAAAATGCACATAATTTTTTAAACGAAACATTTTTTAAAACTCCAGAACACAATTTAAGACATGAACAATTTTTGAAATTTATGATTTCTTTTGTAATTTGTGAACAGTTTTTTGAAATGAGAACATTTTTTAATATTCCAAACAAAATTTGGAAACATGAATATTCTTTGAAATTAGCGAAGAACATATTATTAATTGGAATCCCCAAATTTTTCTGAAGACGTTTTAAATTTTTTGAACAGAAACATAAAGAAAAGAAAATTGAACAAGAAAATAAAATAAATAGAAACCGAAAAAGAAAGATTAGTAAAAAACATAAGAAAACAAAACACCAGCAAAAAATAGTTCAGGAACATTCTAGAATCTTCACAAAACAAGAAAAACCAGTTTGGAACCTTCTAGAATGTTCCCAAAACCGGATGCCTGTGCTCGTTAGCGTCTCCGATGGGCCGGCCCAGTTCGGTCGCTAACTTTGATCTGGTGTGTGCAAAGGATTGACTACTTGACGCAAAATGCGTCAAATAGAAAAGGCCGTATTCGGCGCCATGGCGCCGAATAGGATTTGGCGTAGATTAGGGTCTGCCAGATTATTCATCTCCCAATGTTTGAGGCCCATCGTGGCCCACCTAGTTCAGTTCATATATATTTGTAGATGCTTGACATTTCCTTGATGGCTTCAGATTTTTTTTTTGAGAATCTCGCAAAGCTTTATTACTCAATAATGTGCATGGGTACAAATACAAGATCACCGGACTGGCCGAGCCAGGTGTGACGGCCAAACTAAAGATAAATCATACTTTGCGAGATTATGGGCCTCCGTATTGGTGGTCCTATACTCATGACTAAAGGAACATGAAATGAAGGTAGATGCTCTAGCCTTGATCTCCTGGATAATAGCACCGAAATTTCCTTGGCTTCAGATATGGCCCATGACTTTTTCCGAAATTGTTTTTTCGAAAAGAACTTGGCCCATGATTGCATAAGAATTTGGCCCTAGTGTGGACTAGTCTTTTTCATGGTTAATATTCTGAATTTCGGGAGCAACTAATTAACGAGCGCTCCTTCGGGAGTCTCGCCATTCGTCACGTGTCGCGCTCTCAGCCATTCGTCACGTGTCGCGCTCTCAGTCATTCGCCACGTATCGCGCTCTGGGCGCTCCCTTCAGATTTTATTTTTTTATTTTTTCGCACGCGTTTTTGGCTTTCTAAACAGTTTTTTTCCGGCTTTTTTTTACGTTTTGGTTTCCCACCGGTCTTTCCTAGCTTTTTGACAAAAAAATTCAAAAAAAAATTTCCATAAAAAAACACATTTTTTTCCTGAGAGTTACGGTTTTGTTTTTGCGAGAGGCATGGTCGTGCCTCTTGGAAACAGAAAAAAACACATTTTTTGTTTTTTTTTCTTTCGCGAGAGGCACGGTTTTGATTCCGCGAGAGGCACAGTTGTGCTTTCGCGAGAGTCATGGCCGTGCCTCTTGGAAACAAAAAAACAAGATTTTCTGTATTTTTCTCTTTTCACGAGAGGCACGGTTTTGCTTCTGCGAGAGGCATGGTTGTGCTTTCGCGAGAGTCACGGCCGTGCCTCCTCGGAAACGAAAAAAAAACGCATTTTTTATTTTTTTTCTTCCGCGAGAGGCACGGTTGTGATTTTGTCAGAGGCACGGCCGTGCCTCTTTCGGAAAGGGAAAAAACCCATGCTCCCGGTTCGGTTTTTTCATCCGATTTTTCTCGTCCAATTTTTTTTTCATGAAAAAAAAGTTTGTCAAAACCTATCAACATGGGATCTAGTTTTGAAGATCTCGACACGTGGAATCCAACGGCGAAAGCGGTTCGAGATTTGGATGCACGGTTTAAGAGATAAACATTTTGAATAAACGGATCTACAAAAAAAGGAAAACTCCCAGATTGCGACAAGTGGCGCACATGCAACGCGCCACTTATCACAACCTGAGGGAGTTGGAGTGATCTCCGCAAGAAGTACTCCTTAATTAGTGATTTCGCTGAATTTCTCTATGTACGAGTATACATTTCCAGCCAAAGCATGCCATTGTATACCTTTGAATGCTATCAGATTGCTGAAGTTGCGTCTCGGCTAAAATCTATTTGTCGATTTGATAAGGGACATAACAAATTCAGTTTTGCTAGAACTCATCTAGATAAGATATAATTTGATCTCATTCACCTTTTATAGCCATTGAATGTGATGTTATAAGATGCGTGTGTGCTGACGTGGGTTGTATCTGTTTTTGTTTTAAAAGTGAATGAGACCAAATTATATCTCATCTAAATGAATTCTAGGTACTCCCTAACAAATTCCCAAAGCTACTGTGCCAATGCTCCATGCAACTTGAGCCTGGGCAGCTTTGGCTTCTAGAGTAGTAGCTATATTTATTTTTCATTTTGGATATGATTTGAAAGAAAGGCGAGCTTCAGGGCTTGTACCAACGGAGCGGCGAGCTGATGATGTACCTTAACCCTTATCCCTCTTCAGGGAATACATGCAAAGCTCATGCCATCCTTTTTGGAACAACATTTGCATGCCAACCAAGTTCTGCTGCCACCAACACCAAATCCTCCGAGATCACGCTATTACGTGGCGAGTTATTCGATACCGTCGCGAGCTAGACAGAACAGTGGCGTTGCCAAAATCATTGTTGTTTTTTGAAAATTGTCACTGTTCTGCCAAAATCGACACTCTATTGTAAAACTCATAAGTATTCACATGAAGACCCAAGAATACCCCTAGCGCTGCCCCTGGACAGAACCTAAAATCTTGATCAGAGGACCACATAGGGGTCGTGTCTGTGTATGGATTTTTTTCCCCTCGTGTTCCTTCCGGGGATTTGCAGCCTGGTGATAGATGCTGCCATTTTGCTATCGTTTCGGAGTCGTCTCCAACTCACCTTCCGCATGCTGTTTCGCCCTAGCAGGTAACTGTTCGAATGTTGTACAGTACAAAGTTGTATTAAGATTAAGATACTTATTTTTGGATGAATGCGTGGACCAAGCAACCTGGCCCCCGCGTCGTCCTCCCCAGGGCGACTCGGGCGGCGGCGCATCTCGCCACCACAGCGGCCGCCCCCCTGCTTCCCCCTCCTCGCCGCCGCCCGTTAGCCTCCGCCGGGCAAAGCCCCGCGCGGATCCGGCGGCGGCGGGGCTCTGGCGCGCCGGAGCGGCCCGGCTGCGAGCGGGGACTCGTGCCGCAGCGGCGGCGCGGCGCTCCTCCGCGCGCGCCGTTCGTGCTCAGTGGCGGTGGGAGGGCGGCGGTGCTTGCGGCGGGGGGTGGGCGTCCCGTGCTCCGGCCATCTTTGGCCCGCGCGATGCGCTTCGCCTCCCAATCCGGCAGGTTGGGCCGCTGCCTGCGGTGCCTCACGGCGTTCGTGGCGGCTGGTCGTTCCCCGGCCGTGAGGGCGGCGTGGGGCTGCGGCGGAGCCATCTGCCTCGGCTTGGACGGTCGCGGCGGGCCTGGGCGTCTGCTGTCTTCTGCGACGGATCTGCCGATTCCTGCTCTCTCCGGTGAGCTGGACCTCGGGATGGGTGGGGTGAGTGCGCTGGGCTTCTACGCACGAGGTGTGCGGCGGACTCGGCGTGATGCAGGTGCAGCTCTCGCTGCCTCTTAGATCGAGCTCTGCTCGCTCTCCCGATCTGGAGGCTTCGCATGGTGCGGCGGCCTCTGTTCCGTGGTCAGGCTGCGAGTGCTCTTGCTGGTGTGTTGGTTTGGCTAGCAGGCTGCAGGTTGGGGGCGTGACACTGCCGGCGTAAAGCCGGGCTCCGGTTTCGGTTGGAGCCAACGACGGCGGTGCCTGTGGGCGCTGTATCCTTGCTGAAGGCGTCGTGCTGCTGGTGTTCGTCTTCCCTCCTAAATTGCTCCGGAGGAAACTTTGGATCTTGGGTCTCCCGGATCGGGCGATGGTGGCGCTCAACGTCACACTCCCACTTGGGGCTTCGTCTTTGAGCTTGCCTTGGCTAGGGTGACCAGTGGCTCGAGGTGGTCCCGTTGGCGGTCCGTGTGGGCGTTAGCAGTGGAGAGGTGGTGCTCTGTCTTCGTAATCTTGGCTCGGCCATGCCTTTGGCCGCGTTGAGGTGTTTGTGTTGGCGGTTGGATGGTGGTGGTGCGGCCGGGTTGGGGTCGACGGTGGTTTGAGCTCTTCTTCGGGGGTGTTCTTCTCGTGTTCTTGCTCCTGCACTCCTGAGTGTGTTCTCTGCTAGGTGATGCCAAGCGACAGCGGCGGTGGCGCACAGGTGCCGTGGCGTTGTCTCGGCCTCGCGTGACCTTTCGAATGTGCCCCACGGCACAGGTGGTGTTGCGGCGTGGTGCAGTCTCGGATGCGCGGAGCCTTTCGATTGCGTCGACGGTGCAGTGTCATGGTCTTGTTTGCTTGGCGATGCTGACTTCGCCTATGGCACATAGGCGCCGTGGCGTCGTCTCGGCCTCGCGTGACCTTTCGAATGCACCCCCGGCACAGGTGATGTTGTGGCGTTGTGCACTCTCGGATGCGTGAAGCCTTTCGATTGCGTCGATGGTGCAGTGTCTTGGCTTGGTCGGCTGGCCAATGCCGTTCGATCACATTGGTGGTGCTTTGTGTTGTGCTGGGATGTGTCTTTCCTCTTTGTTCTCCCTTGTTTGTATGTTTGGAGTATTCTGTTTTTGCTTTATCTCTTCTTCCGTGTCCCCCTGTAATTCTGGTTCATTTGAACCCATCATGCAAAAAGGCTGCAAAGCCTTATAGGCAAATGAGTATAATTCAGGTAGTGGAGGGGCTCCCCCTCCTCCCCCGGTGAAAATTCAAAAAAAAAAATACTTATTTTGGATGAAAGGAGTTAAAAATATTTTTCGTTGCGTGCGGCCGGCCGGGGAGCAGAGCAGGGTGACCGGGCGATGTTACTGTCAGATACGGTGACGGCCAACCGGTAGAATTTGGTTTGACATCCGGAGCCGGCTGCGCTTCGGTGTGGAGTTTACCGGCACGCCGAGACTTTATTCGGAGAAGAATAGACAGACGGCTGGTGACGGACGCGAGGATTTTACACGAAACAGCTCGCTCGGCTTGGTAAGAATCTACTGCAGAGAGGTGTGCAGGTGCGCATCTGTTTTGTGTGAAGACGAGGCGAGGCGGTTGGAACTGACATGCGTGACTGCAAAGGAAACGCGTGGCCGCGTTCCGTATCGTCCATGCGGTGGACAACGTAGCCGGCCTGTTTGAGCTTCACCGAAAGCTCTGTCAACACTTCCAAACGTGGAAAACCTTGGCATGCAGTTGGCAGAGGCCAAATTACCCTACTTACTTGCACGTAAGATGATGGGCTGCATATGGCATGCAACTCCGTTGCTTCTTGGCTGCTTAATCCCAATGCAGAATGCGGTCCATGCCGGATGGCGAGAACCAGCAGGTGCCTTCTTATGTGTAGGACGAGCCCTGGTCATGGACACGAACGGTGACCCTTGCGCTTAACTTTTGCTCCAGAGTCGTGGATGTGGGCACTGTAGCGGAACATGTTACTACTCCGTCGAGTCATGCAAGTGTCATGGCAGATCCTGTCGACCTGTTCTTTCCTTCCCGCCTTGGCCAAAGCTGTCTAGCAATCCACCGTTTGCACGCGCACGTACGTCATTTTCTCTTGGGCTTCAATCAGTCACTGCACGTTTAATATACCGCTCTCACGTCAGTACGTCACGCATACTTGTTAGAGGACCGCTGCCACTGAGAGGAAATCACAAAATATACTACTGTAGTACTCCTAGTAGCAAAGTAATTTCAGAACACGGATTCAGCAAGCAAAGTGACTCGTTTGCACAGCGTTGCGTACAGAGACCAACAAAAATAATATAAACGTGCATCTGAAGACCTTGAATCAGGGGGAGATCAACTACGCGGCAACACCTAATCTTTTCTTCCACGATCCAGTCCTACGGTCCTTACCAGTTACCACGAGCCCCAAGTCATTAATTACCCTATTGCCTTAGTAGCAATCAACCACATCAAAACGTGGCGCTGTTCATCTTTGACTCCGGACAATCCGACTGCAGAGTCCACACACGTCAAAACTAAACAAGCTCGCAGTCACAAGTAAACAACAACGCCAGTCCGGTCCCATCCATCGAGCTGACCACCTTTGCTTGCGTGAAGAACCGAAACATTTGGCGCGGATCGACCTGGGACTTCCGGCACTGATCACCTCTCTTTTCTCAGAAACGTACTACGAGGGGGATTTCTTGATGGTTACGTCCTTGGCACCTCGCCGTTTTTAATACCAGCCGCACTATTAGAAACGAACAGCAGGCCAGGTGCAGGCCTCGCTCTAACTGACTGAACCAACCTCGCATCTCATGTTCCCTGCACTTGTTGCGGTACCGTCTTTCATCTGAAAACATTTCAGGCTTAAGTGCTGAAACAACAAAGTCACCCAGAAACTGGAAGATTGCCTTCGTTGGACGTGGCATGGACTGACTGAAGCTTTGGCCTTCTGTCACAAATCACATTGTGACGCTCAGCCGTTCAGCGACGGACCAATCCGGTCTCTGTAACAGGTGTCTGAGATACCGAGGCAGAGATCTCTCGACCTCAATCAGTCACCTTCACCTCTCTCCATCTCCCTCTACGTGAGAAAGGAAAATAAATGGCTTCCTTTTCTGAGGCTCGTGCGTTCAGGGGCCCGCGTGGCCGTAAACTCCGTTCTTTTCCTGCTTTTAGTCGGGGCTGATGATACAGTAAAAAAAAGGTCCTTGCCGCGCCTGATGCTTGGTCTGGGAAGAGCCACATGTGTGGCGGCTAATCAAGGCTGAGCCAAAGGCCCAGCTGAGCTATCCGTGCTGCCGAGAAGGTGGCAAATAGTGATTGATGCTGCCATTGGCAGGAGAAGGAGGCATCTACGAGTAGTGACTAAGCGAAGAATTGAAAGGCGATCGTGACCGTGCATGCGGCTAATTGCTTGGTTAGTTTTCATAGGTTTTGTCTTATTAGGCAGTATATTTAGGCTACGTATGTGCATGTGTTCGCACACGAACACGTCACCGTGTACCTCCAACCCCGAGGGTGATGCATCGTAACTCACGTCAAAGGGGACCCATCCGGAAGCGCGGTACGCGAGCTCCGTCGGACGCTTGTAAGCACCCGAAACCCCACACGCCCGGGAGGGACCCCGTCAGGACGCGCGACGACTATGGGCTGCCCTAGGTCAACTTGATCGCCCTAGGGCCTCGAGGTTCGCCGCCGTACAAACGAAGAACGAGAAGGAAGAAGAACAAGGGAGAGGGATAAAATAAAGGTAAAAAGTGGTAAATGAATTGATCGATTGTGTGTTGTTCAATCGGCCGTCATCTCTCATCTATTTATGAGGCGGATGGACTTCCTGTACAAAAAAATGACTAAAAATTCCGTCCAAAACATCAAAAACCCTAACCTAACTCGGATAGGAATCTTTGGTAATTTTCCGGATCAACTCGGAGCCACCGAGTGAGCGTTCCCAACTCTCTGTATCCTTCTGTAATTTCCGAAATGACTCTGTAGCTTCTGTTTCTGATCTTGTTTTGCCTCCACCGGCCAAGACCTCAGATTAAGACAATTTTTATACCAAAGTTAACAGTCTCGAGGAGACGCACAACTTTAGTGTTGAAGCATTTTCTATCAGAAGCCATCTTCTTTGAGTTTTATGCCATTCTTTAATCTCGTGTCAACATGAGCATTTCTGAACTTGTAATAACCTTTGCATCCGAGCTCCGTTTTAGATCATCTTCATATCCATCTTGATCTTCTCGAAGAGAGCCATCTCATGGTGACTTTCAATAATAAGTCTGAATTAATCTTGACATAGCTTCAAGCTACTCTTTATGATCGTGCCACTTTTGAGCGTCAATACATGCCCCCCTGTTTTTCAGCAAAGCTAGCGTGCCGAAAATAACTTGTACCGTGTTGGTTCTAAGGACGATGTCAACACTCCATCGGCCATGTCTGCTTAGGGAGATAAGTATATATTGACCATTGCTTGTGTGAACATCTTGATGCAAACTTGGGCAAAATCTTCTCAACTTCATTAACAATCCGGTGATAAAGTTTCATAGATACGTATCTCAAAGCCATCCACCAAACCATATTGTTCACCCTTTGCTAGGATTTTACGGATAGCCAATAATGAACTTTCTCTAATCCTTGCTTTCGCTTGCATAAAAAAAAATTCATTAGTGGCCGAAGCGGTGGGCTTTGGTTCGGCCTTACCTATGTCGGTGAGACCAAGCATCAGCTATTGATAGATATGCAATGCACCATGATCAACATGGTAGCCGGATGCTTACTGTGCCAACTCATTTGCTCTTCAATTGCATGTCGAAATATATGAGCAATACTAAAGCAACACAAGGTAAATTCTATATCTAGACATACCTCAAGGCAAACAATAAGTGATTCATCAAAACATTGATAACCCTTGGATATTTGTTGCATTACTCATAACGAATCATCGAAAGCCTCAATGTGTGTAGCACCTATGGCACCAAAAAGCTCCAAACCTAATAACATTGCATATTCGGGTTTGATTATTGTGCAAAAAATATTTTAAGCGGCATGAGACTTCACAAAATAGCACCATAAGGAGATATATAAACAACACCAACACCTTGGCTATTGTTATGAGTTTAACCATCAAAACATAATCTCCATATTACTAGAAAGACAAGGTTAATATCAATATTATGCATGTCATAAATCCGATGTTCAATAATAAAGCATCAATGATTTGGCCTCTCATAGACATGAATGATTCATAGGCCAAATCATATATACTAAATCAAAGCATAAACCCACTCACCAATTTTTTCTATGAATTGGTCTATTCAACATATTTTGAATGGCATCGGTCATTGACAATGACATGCATGTACCTAGGGTAGGGTCTTAGGCCTGACCTATATGCCCTTCCCAAGGACATCACACAAGAGGCCAAGGCCTACAAAGTTAAACAGAAGATACCGACTAAAGTCCTCTTGAAGTGCAATCCACTCGACAGACGATTCCACTTGGATACCCCAATTCCACTCGACCATCGTTACCTCACTTGGAAGACAGGAATCCACTCAGAAGACAGAAGGCCTAAGGTCACTTGTAGATAGCAACGGTCGGTCATTCACTCTGCCACCATAAAGATAATTAAATACGGGCGTTACCAGTAACGTTCAGGACTTTACTTCCTCATTGAACCCTTGCGTAATGGAGGACAGCCAGGGGGCACACTCTATATAAGCCACTCCTCCCCTCTGGCACAAGGGTTCACACCCCCTGTAACTTCACACTCCAATCGACAAGCCTCAGAGGCACCGAGACATAGGGTTGTTACCTTCTCCGTGAGGGGCCTAAACTCGTAAAACTGAGTGTACAACCTTGCCGTAGCTAGGACTCTGCCCTCTCCTACGTACCCCTCTCTCTACTGTCAGGTCTGTTCCCACGACAGTTGGCGCCCACCATGGGGCAGGCGTCTTAGCGACTTCCGGTGAGGTTGCAATCTTCGATTTTTGTCAACATGGTTTCCAGTGGTGGATTGTCCTTGGGCCGCGAGATCCGTCTCGGCGTGCTCACTTTTCGGTGACACTTGGTGGTGGATTTCGTTCTTGGTGGTGGATTGTCCTTGTCCCATTTCCTCTTGGTGGTGGATTTCGTCAACACGATTCGGCCTGGCTTCAGGAGGCCCCCCTTGACGTCGAGCCACTCCCCATCCGTGGAGCGGCGCACTTCCGTGCTAGTGTGTTGGATTTTGGGTTTCGCAAACCCTTGAGAGGTTCGAACTCTGGGGTGCGTGCGAAGATCTCACTCCCCTGTCTGCCGACTCGACAATCTCACAACCTAGCGTGTCGAGCTCGAAGGAAATGGGATATGGCAATTTACCTAGGTTTGGGCCACCTTGTGGTGTAAAACCCTACTCCTGCTTTGTGGTGGATTTGCCACGAGGGGGTGAGGATGAACTAGTACAGTGGAGAACAACCTCAGGAGGTGTGTTCTTGGGCTCAAGTGAGCTGGTGGGGGTGGAGTGGATGTTGTTCCTCCCTCGTCCATGGTGGTGGCTAGGTCCTATTTATAGTGGCCTTGGTCCTCTTCCCAAATGAAGACGGGAAGGGATCCCATAATGGCCAAATTTGAAGGGAGACAACAAGTACATCTTATCCTCACTAAAGTGGTCTTCGCCTACAAAAGCCTCTGGTCGTGACGCTGCGGTGGGCTCGGCGATGACCTCTGTCCTGCCGTCCTAGCGGTCTTGGTCTTGTTGCACGGGAATGGAAACCTTTGGCTGCTTCCTCGGGACTCCGCGCCCGCTGCTTGCCTCCTTTGCACCAAAGAAGAAACCGGTACACTGCGCCTGCTAGCGCCCGCCTGGCCTCGATCGTCATGGCTCACGTCACCCAAACCTCATGAGGTGAGCCTTGCATAGAAATCTCCGCTCCTCGAGAGCCAGCCTGAGGAGGCTGATCCTCTTGGAGGTCTTGGTGTCGTCCGCCTCACGAGGCTTGGCCCCTCGCGAGGGTCTTGGGTTGTCGATGTCGAAACTGGGCCATACCAGGCTGTCGATGGATCCACGCTGCGGGCCGCAGGCAGGCAAGTCTGGGTACCCCCGTATCCAGAACACCGATAGTAGCCCCCGGGCCCAAGGCGCGCTCGGACTTGGCTTCTCGGCGAAGCCAAAGGGCAAGTGCGGAGCGCCGCAGGCCCTAACCGCATGCGGCCTTGGGAGACGCGTGGCAATTAATGGGACGTGGGCGTCTCCGCTTTCTCACGCTGCCTCGGCAACTGCCCGACTTGACGAGTCGCTGGTGCATGCAGAGAGAACCATCATTGCGCGGGATCGTGGAGGCCGGCGGTTGGCCTCCCTCTGGCTATAAATGAGGTGGGAGGGGCAGCGCCCTCCCTGCCCGTCTCTATCTTCATCTTCTTGTTGCTCGTTCCTTCTTCTTCTTTGCCTTGCCGTAGTTGCAAAGCTCATGGCACCGACGAGGAGGTTCACGACCGCTGAGAAAGGGAAGGCCCCTAAGGAGGGGCCAGCTTTGCTACCGCTCAAGAGGGGCCGCGACCGTCCCCGCAATCATGCTGCAACCCCAGCGGTGGCCTTCAGGGGGCGCAGGCATGCTTTTCCCGGAGCTGGTGTCTCCCTTGGCGTCCGCAGTGGTGCTTCTTCTTGTGGCAGGGGCCACCGGCCACGGGGCAGCCCCTGCGATGAGGGGAGGCGCGCCATGGTCACCTGTCCTCCTCGGTCGCGCTTCCCCTCGGTGGACACCCTCCCTGAGTTCGTCGTGTTGTCGGAGAAGCCCGCCGGCACCTTGCTCCGGCTTCCATGCTTCTTCACCGGCGAGCTGCCAGCCTTGGGGCTCGACGACCTCTGGATGCAGGCTGACGGCTGCTGCAGCAGGGCCTCGTGGGTCGGGATCAAGGTCACCATGGCAGACAGTGTGGTCTTGGCCCACGGCTGGCAAGCGCTTTGCCCACGCGCGAGGCCTGAGCGGGAGGTGCACCCTCCACTTCAAGTACGATGGCCTTGCGACCCTCTTCGTGAGGGTGTTCGGGGAGGACGGCCGCCACGCGGGGTGCTTCCCAGAAGACGACATCGGCGACGATGAGCTTGGCCTTCACGTCAGCCGCGTTGGCGACGAGGGTGAGCTTGCCCTTGACGATGTCCGCACTTACTCCAGCAGCGGCGGCTCCTCTTCAGGCGAGAGCTCCAGCAGCGGAGGCTACGACCAATCTCCACGTTGTCGAGCTCGCATCAAGGAAGGGGCGGGTCGTCTCGCCACCGTGCCCCGGTGAAGCAGGAGGAGGGACCGAACTGACCTCGGGGCTGTTGAGCTTGGCTTCAGGATCCACTGCGGTCTCGCAGGCCACTTCTGTTTAACCTTTCCTTTCTTTTGCAATTTGAAAAAAGTAGAGTGCCCCGCTGGGGTGTGTAATGAACTGTGGCAGTTATGCCCTTATCCTATGCTTATTATCTTGATGCTATGCCGTGATATTTGTATTCCAAGTGGGCACGGGTAGGGTAACTTGACTTGACATGCTCACGGTAGCTTCCCACCTCGCGAGGGCACGACCCTTGATGCCTGGCAAAGCCCCCTTTCATAATGACTTGGGAGCCGTTGATCTCGGAAGGCGATGCAGACCTCGGAGGCGCCGTAGAGCTGATGCAGAGTTGTTAAAAAACCTTAACGGGGCATCTCATTCTTCCTTGTGCGAGCCCCCTGCCACGGGTTTAGCAGTGGCTTAATGCACCGCGTCGCGCTGCCCCGGGGGCACATACATGAGGGGGCACGCATGCTCACAAGCTCGATCGAGGGTGTCTCATGAGGATTAAGAAAGCCAAAGCACCGGGGCAACGGGGTTTCAGCGAGGCGTGCTTGCATGCGGGTGGACCTGAGCGCACACGCCTGCCTAGCCCCCACACGCGGGACGCGCGAGGAAGAGCGATGGGCAACTGCCGCCCTTTCCTGGCCAAGGCTAAGAACGAGTGAAGCGAGAGGAGAGAAAACCCAACTTGGCAAACCAAAACACGCAAATTCCAAATTCATTAAGAAACTGCAAACCAACTACAGAAAGCAAGCAAATGAATAGCCATGTCCGGCACCTAGTCTAGCCTTCTCACTAGCGCGGAGCTAAGTGCTGCCACTAGGACGTGGGAGGGAGCCCCCGTGAGGCCCACGGGCGACACTCAGGAGACTCTGGGGCATGTACATCCCCACTCTGTCACGAGCGGAGACCTTCATAGGCGTGAGCCTTGCTTCATGGGTAGAACTTCTGGAGGTGCTGGATGTTCCAGGCGTTCTGGATGGGGATCCCGTCCCGTGTTTCCAGGCGCATGGCGCCAGGCCTGGAGACACGGGCAATCCTGAACGGGCCCTCCCTCATGAGAGAGAGCTTGTGCAGCCCTTCCCTGGAGAGCACCCGCCTCAAGACGAGATCACCCACCTCGAGCATCCTGGGGCGGATCCTGCGACAGTGGTACTGCCGCAGCGCCTGCTGGTACCTTGCCACTCGAAGCGAGGCTTGACGGCGACATTCCTCCCTCAACATGAGATCCACCCCGCGTGGCGTCCTGGCGTGCCTCGTCGAACCAAGACCCGCCTGGAGTGATGCTTGACCTCGTGTGGGAGAACCGCTTCAGCTCCATAGATGAGGAAGAATGGGGTCTCACCCATCGGCTTGGTTGCGGTGGTGTGGATGGACCACAACACTGACTGGAGCTCGTCAAGCCATCCCCTGCCGCAGGCCTCGAGCTTCTTCTTGAAGGTCCTTGCCTTGAGGCCTCTCAGGACCTCTGCGTTGGCGCGCTCGGCCTGGCTGTTGCTCCTGGGGTGTGCCACCAAAGTGTAGCATATCTGCCTTCCAAGGTTAGCACAATATTTTTGAAAAGATTGCTGGTGAATTGCGAGCCATTGCCGATGATGATGCGATTAGGAACCCCAAACCGGCTCACGATGGCCTTGATGAACTTGACAGCTGAGCCGTCCGGGATGGTGCAAACAACTTCCAGTTCTGCCCACTTGGTGAACTTGTAGATGGCGACGTAGAGGTAGCGGTAGCCCCCTAGCGCTCGAGGGAATGGTCCCAAGATGTCCAGCCCCTAGACCATGAATGACCCTGTGAGCGGGATAGTTTGGAGGCCCTACGCGGGCTGGTGGATCTTCTTGGCATGGAACTGGCAGGCTTCGCAGGATCTTACGAGCTCGGTGGCGTCGCTGAGTGCCGTGGGCTAATAGAACCCACTGCAGAACGCCTTGCCCATGAGGGTGCGTGATGAAGAGTGGTGTCCACAATCCCCGCTGTGTATGTCGACCAGCAGCTCGAGCCCCTGCTCCCTGGAGATGCACCCCAAAGAAACATCGTTGGGCCGCTTATAGTACAACTCACCGTCCCGGATGCATTATGCGGTGGCCTGGCCAGCCACGCGCTCTGCATCTTCCTCCTTCTTCGACAGGGTCCCCTGAAGCAAGTACACCCTGAACTCCTCGGTCCAGCACCCCTCCCGAGGCTCGAGCGCGAGGAGCAGATGGGCCCCTAAGGTTGGGCCGCAAGCAGGGGCACCTACCGCAGGGGCTCGGGAAAGATCCTCCTAAGGCGGTGCTGGTTCCATAGCAGGGGGAGCTAATGACGGCTTGAAGAGCCACTCCTCAAAGATGCCTGGCTCCTGAGGCAGGCGCCGAGATGCCCTTTTGGCGATGTCGTCCACCTCCTTGTTTGTGCCTCGTGGCACGTGTTGTAATTCCAAGACCAAGAATTGTTTTTCCATCTTGCGTCCCTCTTCCAGGTACGCCTCCATGTGCTCATCCTTCGGGGTGTACTCTTTGTTGGAGAAGTTGACAAGGAGCTGAGAATCACCCCTGATGGTGAGGCGCTTCACCCCCAGCACCGATGTAGCTCTGAGGCCGGCAATCAGGCCCTCATACTCTGCAATGTTGTTGGAGACCTTTTCGCCCTGCTGGAAGCAGAGTTGTACAACATAGCAAAGCTTGTCCTTGGTGGGTGAGATGAGCACTGCTCCAGCCCCCGCGCCCTGACACGCTAATGCACCATCGAAGTACATAATCCACCCGTCCGACGCCTCGTCTCCGGGCAAGAGGGAGCGATCCTCGCATATTTCACGGCCAGGGGTGTCAGTCCATTCTGCCACAAAATCTACAAGGGTCGTGCCTTTGATGACCCTGGTGGTGCAGAACTCCAGCTGGAACGCCTGCAGCTCAATATTCCACTCCACGACCCTTCTGGCAGCATTAGGGCTCCGGAGTACCCTCTCTAGTGGGTAGGCTGAGACGACCTTGATGAGGTGGCCCTGGAAGTAGTGGCGCAGCTTCCGGGAGGCGACGAGGAGCGTGAGTAAGAGCTTTTGCGACATGGGGTAGCATGCCCGCGCCTCCCGTAGCACCGTGCTGACGAAGTACACCGGATGCTCGACGAGGGAGGAGGCGTTAGCAAGGTCTTGTATCTCTTGAGAGTGCTGGCCTTCAGGAGTCTTGCTGTTTGCCGCATCGGCCACGGCCTCAGGGGCCCCGCCAGCTGGGGAGTCGGCTAGGGCCTCAGGAGTGACATTGTCTGGTGGTGCAGTTGAGGCCTCAGGAGCACCATCCTAAGGCCGCGGCGTCTCGCACGGTGCTAAGGCGCCCCACCGTGGGCCCTCGGTCAGGAATTCTTCCCTCAGCGCCACTAGAGCGGTGCTAGCGGAGTGAGGTGTGGCAGCCAAATAGAGCACCAAGGGCTCGAGGGGGCACGGTGCCACCATCACCGGTGTGCTGGTGAGGTATCTCTGGAGGTCTTGGAAAGTCGCGTCAGCTTTAGGGGTCCACTTGAATGGCCCTTTCCTTTAAATCAGCTTGAAGAACGGGAGGGCACGTTCCCCCAACTTGGAAATGAAGTGCCCCAGCGAGGTCATGCAGCCCGCTAGCTTCTACATCTCCTTGAGGGTTTGTGGTGGGCTCATGTCTTCTATGGCCTTGACTTTCTCCGGGTTGGCCTTGATTCCTCTGTGTGACACTAGGAAACCCAGCAGCTTGCCGGAGGGGACGCCAAACACGCACTTCTCAGGGTTGAGCCACAGGTCCACCTTGCGCAGGCTGGCAAATGTTTCCTCCAGTTCCCCGATCAAGGTCCTTGCCTCCCGAGACTTTACTACTATGTCATCGACGTAAGCCTAAGTGTTCCTCCCAAGCTTTTGGCCCAGAGCGATATGCATTAGCTGTTGAAACGTGGCCCCGTCATTACGCAGTCCAAATGGCATGCAGTAGTAGCAGTACACCCACATGGGGTCAGGAATGCCATCTTCTCCACATCTTGCACAACCATATTGATCTGGTGGTAGCCTGAGGAGTCCAAAAAGCACAACAAATCACACTCGACGGTGGAGTCGACGATCTGATCGATGCACAAGAGTGGTAAGGGGTCCTGAGGGCAAGCCTTGTTGAGGTTGGCGAATTCGACACACATGCGCTCCTTCCCGCCCTTCTTGGGGACAATAATAGGGTTCCCCAGCCACTTCGGGTACCGCACCTCCCGAATGACGCCGGCATCCTGCAGCTTGCTGGTCTCTTGGACAATGAACGCTTGCTTCTCTGTGGACTGCCACCGTGCCTTCTGCTTCACCGGGCGCACATTAGGGCACACCCTCAGGTGGTGCTCGATTATCCCCCTTGGGATTCCAACCAGGTCCTTGGGCTCCCATGCGAACACTTCCTTCACTACAAAAAAAGACACATCCATGACATTTTGGGCCGAACCAAATTTTTTGTCATGCTTATGACACTTCTATGACAATAATTGTGACAAAACCCGGTGTCATCATAGATGTGGTGGGCTCCTACTTCTATGACAAAAAATCATGACAGAAATATTGGGTTGTTCCCGGTTACGGTGGGTGGTCGGGTCCGAGCGATGCACAGAGGTTTGCGCATTTCTCTCGTACACGTATGCGCGTGGGTGCAAGGCGTTGGGCTCTAACTGAACCCGAGCGAGGCATCGCCTAACTGAACTCGAGCGATTGCACTGTAGGCTATGCATTACTGAACCTGAGCGATCGAGCGATTCCTTCGCTACTGCTGCTAACTGAAGCCGATCGATGCTGCCTCTCGATGAATAGTGAGCATTGTTGGGGGGGGGGGTGGATGAACAATTCCCGGTGGGGTTTGGATGAACAGGACCCAGATCGATCGAGCCGGTTGGGCGTGGATAAACAGGACCCTGTGGAGGGCTGGATGAACATGACCCCATGGAGGGCTGGTTGAACAGTAGCTAGTGGAGGGTTGGTTGAACAGTAGCCGGTGGAGGGCTGGATGAACAGTAGCCCATGGAGGGGTGGTTGAACAGGACCCCATGGAGAGGGCTGGTTGAACAGTAGCTGGTGGAGGAGCGCGCGGTGGAGGCTGGATGAACAGGAGCCCGTGGATGAACAGTCACAGGTGGAGGCTGGAGGAGGTCGACGGTGGATGAACATTAGCCCATGGAGGCTGGAGGAGGTCGACGGTGGAGATGAATAGTATCCCGTGGAGTCCCATTTTGCGGTACGCCACACCCCTCCCGATGAACAGGACCCCCATTTCGACCGTAGCGCTCCAACACAAGTCCGTTTCCTCTGTTTTGCGGTACGCCACACCCCCCCGATCAACAGGACCCTTTTTCAACCTAGAAGGTCCAACAGAAGTCCGTTTCCCCCGTTTTGCGATACCCCAGACCCCTCCCGATGAACAGGATCCCATTTCGACCATGTCCGGTCGAACACAAGGCCATTTCCTCCGTTCTACGGTACGCCAGGCCTCATTTCCATCAGTTGTTCTGTCCAAGCCCTCCCGATGAACACGACGATGCATTCCATTCTGACCCAGCCGGTTGGCTCCCCATGAACACGACGACGGCACAGTTTCTCCGTTCCGACCCAGCCATGTACACGAGCCCTAGCCGTACGTATGCGCGAGTAGGCATTTGAGACCTTGCCCGTATGTACGTACGTGGCCGTATTTTCTTTCTTGCACCCTGGCTGCTGTACATACGTGTACATGCTATGTGCGCGCCTCTACGACACGTGCGCGCCTCTACTATGACACGTGAGCGCCTCTACATCGACCAATATGTACGTACACATTCGCGACCAGAATGACAATGCTATGTATGCTTCGACCAGGTGGATCCCATCTGTCAGGCACTTCCTTGCATGCAAAGATGTAGCTGGTGGGTCCCAGCAGTCAGGGGGCGAATTGTTTTTTTGCCTGTAATATGGACGCACTTCCTAGCATGCGAAGATGTAGCTGGTGGGTCCCAGCAGTCAGGGAGGAAACTTTTTTTGCGAAATACGGTGTCCCATCCGGTGGGTCCCTGCTGTCAGGTGGAGGAATCATTATTTTGCGCATAATAAGGAGGCACTTCCTTGCTGCGGCCGTGGACCCAGCTACCAGCCTCTCCAGGTACAGTACTCTTCCGATGGAAGTCGTTCCTTGACCATGTTGATCACACCGCGCTGAGAGCACCAGGGCGGTGGACGATGGCGAGGCCTAGGAAGGGGACGAGGCGGAGCCGGGGAAGATGCGACAGTGGAAGCCCGCGCGGAGAGGAGTACGAGAGGAGTACGAGGGTTCACTAGTTTGGCTGCGGTGTGAGGATGCCATTGTCGCAGAATAACATGGGGTGTGGGTGAGTAGAGGGATGCCCTGGCTAGCGGTGGGAGTAGTAGGGGGCGGTGAGGCCTGCGCGGCAGCACAGCGGGCCACAAGAGGCGGGAACAGGCGGTCCCTCCGGTGCTGGATTTGGCGGCTGGAGCAAGAAGATCAGAGATTGAAGAAACACGACGGCCATTGGATTGACATCCAACGGTTACGTCTGCTAGAATCGTTTGTTGACGTATATAATAAATAAAAAGTTCATGCATACGCGTCAACTTAATAGGCCCACAAGTCAGACCATTCCCTATTTTTTTAATAATTTATATATAGCTCATTGCAACTTCTTATGCAATTTATTGCAGTCCGTTTTTTTGGTGGCCAGGGCCAGAGTTAAAAATTTAAACGAAATTTCACATATTTTTGTGGGTTCCAAACTATTTTTAATACCAAAATGTCGAGCCAGATTTAAAGTACTGTGAAGATATATTTAAATTAGGTTAAAGCCCAGTGAAATAGGAATCTAAAAATGTGATTTTTTTTAGAAATTACAAAGTAATTGCCAATTTGTCATCTGTTTTTATATTTACAACCCATTTCATAACTTTCAAGGTTTGCAGGCGTCTTGAAAGAGTTGCAGCCCATCAGGGCATAGAAAAATAAGTAGGCCTGGATTGGGTATTCTTTAGAAAAAATAAACTGGGCTCATTTTCGCAAATAAAAAGTAGCTCGGTTGGTCATATGGTGAACATAAAATATAAGCCTGGTTTAGATGAGCCACAACCTAGTTGAAACCCTGCTCCATCTCAACAATAACAAACAAAAATACTGCTCAAGCAGCTACGTCCCAGGTGTCAGCCAATCTTGTGCTGTTCTTTTGTCTATTGACTATATACACTCACAATGTCGTGGGTCCCGAATGTCAGGAAACCACTAGGAGGAAGCATTTTCTTTTTCCATGCTGACATGGTGGGCCCCTACTGTCATACTCTCCACGTACTTCTACCGATTCCTGTTGTTTGTTGACCATGTTGACAACGCGAGAGGGCGGCGCCGCGGCGAGTGCACCAAAGTGCGCGGAGGACGACAACGAGGCCTCGGACGTCGGCGTTAGCGATTTAGGAGACGGTGGGGTGGTGATGCGTGCGCTGAGGCACAACTAGCCGTGCGAGGCGGAAGCAGGCGGTCCCGCCGGTGCTGGTTTTGTTTTGGCGGCTGGAGGAAGACATGAGTGAAGAAACACAAGAGACTATAAAAGCAGCAGGAGTACTTAACAACCTTAACAGAAACCAGCAGGGGCACTTAACAACCATAGCTGAAAGTAGTATGAGTACTTATATAGGTTCAACCGTACAAAGCACGCCTCAAATAGTGCTACTTTGCCTACAGTTAACCAAGGGTGAGGCCGCCAAGCCCCAGGACAAGGCCCAGGCACCACCCGGCGCATCCACAACCTTCTGAAAGCGGCTTCATCTCGCAATGTGGTCAATAAACAGGATATTCGCTTTAGAGCCATGGAAAAGCAGGAACATAATCTTCTGTCCTATTCTCCAAGATGGACGGGCCTTCATTATTTGAGACCACCCATGAATAAGTATCTTTTCACCTCCAAGGGGAATGGAGTAGGTCGACATAAACATCATGTTGTGACCAAGCGCAAGTCTGACCCGACCATGGTCAGGCATCTGTATAGGAACAATAGAACTGGGCAGTTTCTGAAGATCACAACTGTAAAACCGTGTATAAGCAATAGTTTATGAACAACATATATAATAGAAAACTGCTCGTACCATAAGTTTCTCGACACAGTTGGACCTATTCAACGAGTGCAGCAGTGGCACACATATCCCACGTGGCCTTCCACCATTGAAACACCCCACAAGGACCTCAAGATGATCAATAAATTGTAGGAACTTGTGGATGTCGTCCCAGTCAACTTCAGTGCCATCAGTAATAGCCGAGTTCTTATATAATAACAAACAAGCAGCCTTCTTAACTCTGAAAAAACCTACACGTGCCACCAATTATAAGAAAATATTAGTTAGAAGTAGCATCTTCATGAGAGATTCGTTGCTACTTCTAAAGTTAAATTGTGATTAGTTAGACAGAATAGGTGGATTAAGAAGTAACCGAAGCAACAAGAAAGAACCAGATACAAAACTAACATGGATGAACAATTGGAACGGCGTTGGGGTGGAAGATCGTAGTGAAGATGAGACGAGGTTCTGCTATTTCCATCAACATTTGTGCGCCAGCTTTCAGTCCGTAACACTTGAGAAAGTTTATCCAAGTTCGGCCATAAAAAAGCAGCGATCTTCTTGGTTCATGAACCCAACTCGAAACTTATATCCATGGATTGTCTTCACTGTGACCATTAAACTGGTGTATTCAGTTATGGCAAGGCCAAGCATCTTGAGTACATGTGTTCTGGCAGAGCAAATAATGCACTGCAGGAAAAATAATATGAGAACACAATGTATTCCCTATCCAAATTTAGAAATAATTTCCTCCTTCACGTCAGTGTTGACCATCGTACTAGTACCTTTTATCCAAATATAGCAATCCAAATTTCCAAATTAGTCGATAGCATGTTCAAAAAACCCACCCTCCTGGATAGAAAAGAGGATTCTAGGAACATACTGTGCGCGTTTTAAAATCCCGTGTTAGGATGAGAAGGAACAAGTGTGGTGTCTCGCCGAGGGCGCAGAAACCTATAGGGTCCTCGCACTTTGGGCACTGCAAATGAAACACACTAGATTCAGTAGGAAGAAAAATGCATCAACAGTGGCGGCTCCTATCCTAGGATTACCCGCGACCAAGGGACTTGGATTTATCGGGGATGGATGAAGAATTCGTACCTGGTTCTCCATGAGAAAACCCTATGCAATCGCCGATAGGGGGTTTTCTCTGAACAAGCAGACAAGGGAGAAGGGGATTCAGGCCCAGTGAAATATTGCACTTCGTTCGTCCAGCTTACTGCAAAAACTGGAAAGGTGGGGGGTTTTGTGATTTGATGGCTCATTGGGCATTACTGCGGCGCTACGACCGGGGTCTGTCTACCGTGCAGTTGTGCACTCTAATTTGGTGAATATGGCACGTGGACCCTGTTGCCAGATGCCCCACATATCAGCAAAAGGAAGTAGAAAGACATGAGTAACTAGTTACACATAAATATATTTTTGACAGAGAGATACTCCCTCTGTAAAGAAATATAAAAATCTTTTATATCACAACTTTATACATAAGAAAATCAAGGGGAATATATATAACATATATAATTATACAAAACAGAGTTTTTTTTAACACAATATAGACGAGTTGGTGATGATGGTGTGCCTACCATCCTGCAATATAGGTTGTCCGATTTATATCTGACGGATAGGAAGGAAACTGGAAATTTTGCAAAAAGGTACCCACACACCTCTCCACATTTGCAAATAAGGTCTTCCCTCGTTCATCCTTTTCTCTCACAAGATAAAATACTCATACAAATGCATCTTGATGTTACGTGCAACGCACGGGCATTATGGGGGTTCAGCTGAGAATATAATACTCAGACAGGCTCACGGTTCTGAACTTTGGGCCACAGTCCGATGGGCCTGCATGTTTGGGGGCCCATGTGTTCTACCTCAACGCTTTTCATATTGCACGTGATCCATACGGTGCTGGTTTTAGATGCTGTCACAAGGCGAATACACAAAATTGAATAAAACATGGCAGCTGTTGGAATGAAATCGAATGACAGTTCCTAACCAGCAATCAGAGTTGCAATTCTATCAACGATATACCATGTGATAAATAATACTGTCATACTACTTATACATACATGACACTTGTTTCACCATGCCAGATTATTACATCAAAATCTCTTGGAGGATAGATCCGGCAGTTGCGTGCTGCTACTGAAGAATTTCAAAGTTGATTTGGACCAGCTCTTCTTGCCGAGGAAGTTCGATTTTGACATCATCCCCTACCGCAAGATATGATTTAGATTTGAACCTTGACCATCCTTTAGCATCAATCATCATGCGACCATCCTTTGTACTTACGGTATATTAAGCAGGTTCTTTCACACCAAGGCTGCGCATGGTAAGAGAAACTTGGCCATGGTCGCCCGGATTGTTGAACGACTACCTCATTGCTCTAGGAATTCTCTGTTTGCAAACAAGAAGACGTACACAAATAGTTAGATCAACACAATGAATCATGTGAAACAACATGGAAAGAAAAAAGAACGAAGCACTTGGGCGGCCAATGCTTACCAAGAAGGTGGACATGTCGGTTTTTGTAAGGACTTTGCTATACGAAGTGCGAATTGCAGCCCCAGTCTGTTGCCGGTGCAACTGCTTGTTCAGTTTCCGCTGCACGGGCCGGAGCAGATGCAAGTGCAAGTGTTGGTGCAGGTGCCGAAGCCGTTGCTAGTGCCCGTGCCGGTGGGATTGTTAGTGTCGCTGCTGCTGCCGGAGATGGTGCTGCTTGTAGAGCAGGTCCCGGTGTCAGAGCAGGTGCCGGTGTCGATGCCCGATCCTCCGGTAGATCAGCCTGATCCGCTGGCGCGGTCGGTGCCCAATCCTCAACTGGATCAGACTGAGCTGCTGCCGCTGTTAGTGCTAGAGCAACTACCGGTGCTCGATCCGTTGCTGAAGGTGGTACCGATGTGCGAGACAGCGGCGATCGTGTCTGGTCTGTTATGATCAGCTTTCTAACTTGACTAGGCTCCATGACCGTGATCCAGTTTTTTTCTTCATTTCTTTTAAACGCGAGAAGGACTAATTGTGGCATGTTTGTTAAACCAAACTACAGTTCATCATAGGGATTTAGCTTGTACTCAGACAATAGACTGATCCAATTTTTTCCAGTAATATAAGTGATGGACAGTGCTTTCGTTACTGACACGACATAAGAAGTGAAACCTGCAAAAATAGCCATCACAGAGCAAACCAAACGGTTTATTTTGTGATGAATGTCACATGGCAAAACCTGCATGGTAAAATTGCAGGAAAAGAAAGAAAACATGACATTAAATCAATAAGATTTAGACAGTAAATCAATAAGATTTACTTGAGGTAACACAAGTGAATCCTTACCAGGAAATCACTATGTTGAAGTACTAAACAGAAGATTGATCGTCCAACTACACGTGGCATGCAGGGCCCCCCGCCTACTCCCACAAGCAGGACAGTCCAAAGGTCGTGACAAATCGTATGGACCGAACATCCACGGGACTGGAAATCCTGGTGGGTGCGATAAACCCTGCAATGCATACAGATATTGGAGTGTAACCATAATTGATAAACCATCCTCACAAAAAAGATGATCTGGATACTTCAAAATAAACAGACTGAATTGAGTGGACAGACATTAACATAGACTATTCTCAGGACTCATCACACACCGAAAGCGGCAGTACTAAACAATACAGGGTTCACAAACACAAATCAAGTACTAAACAATAGTACTTACTACAGAGAAGCAAAGTTGCACTAATTAAACTCTACAGACTATTTCTTTCCACCGACCTACGGGATGAACCCCGCATAACTGACTAGGCCATGGACTTCATGAGAGATGTCTACCTGCACCATCACCATCTCGTCAACCTTGGAGAACCTAACAAAGTGGTCTTTCCACTCATAAACATGATGAAGAAGATAGGCCGCATCAGATTTGTCGGGAAGCTTTACAAGAACCACACCCTTTGTAATCGAAGGCACAACTAGGAAATTGTTGTGGTCAAGTACAACCTCAAGAACACGCCCGACAACAATGCTACAGGAAAACACTAGTTCAGAACACGTGGCGACAAGGACACAACAGTTGGGATAGTTTAGGAGTAGAACTCATCCTCAGGTCTTCCAGTTGACACGACATGACTTTGAGAACTTCATCTCCACCGCGGACCTGGTTCTAATTCAAACATAAACCATATTTTATTTCTACCTCCGTTCAGAAATATAAGATGATTTTCGATATTATTCTCCATATATGACTACATATATGCACAGAAATGAGTGAACAAAGACACTAGAACATGTCTTCAAAGGCATGAGAGCAGAGGGATTACTTAGAATATCCATAACACAATGTACTGAGGCAAATATACCCTCTTCAATGGTAACATTGATGTTCATAAAGTACTCCCTCCGTCCCAAAATTCTTGTCTTAGATTTGTCTAGATACAGATGTATAAAGTCACATTTTAGTATTAGATACATCCGTATCTAGACAAATCTAAGACAAGAATTTTGGGACGGAGGGACTAGTTGAAAGTAATTTATAACAAATCAGTGTCAACCTCTCGCATGTTTTGGTCAAAAGCGGAATTTAGAACCGTCATTTGGCACACAAAAATCACATGCAAGATCATCCAGAAAGTTGTACTACTAGTTCTAGTACTGCGTGTTAGATGAAAAAACACGATGAAGATCGAGAAAAAGATCGTCAAGAAGAGATACTACCTGGACTTGCTTAATGAGGGATCTCGGAGAGGGGGGCTTGGACAGGGCGATGGCTTTGAGCTTGTATGCGTAGTCTCGGCGGGGTGCTTGTGCTTCTTCGTACCATGAGCCTTGACGGTTTTGGCCAGAGCCATAGACATCACATTGGCCGGTGCTCCAGCATCCATCCAAGAGAGGAAGCTAAGAGAGAAGAGTGAATGAGGAACGAGATGAGGGAGAAGCGAAGCGAGTGGGGGTTTTCTTCAAGAGAGGAAGCTGAGAGAGAAGAGTGAAATGATGGCTGCTTCTTCCGTCCAACTTACTGCTGGAAAGGAGGGGGTTTTGTGATTTGACAGCTCATTGGGCATTACTGCGACGCTTCGATCAGGGTAGTCTACCGTGCAGTTGGGCACTCTACTACGGAGTAATTTAGTGCATGGCTGGTGGACCCCAATGCTGGTTGTCCCAAACGTCGGCAAAAGTGAGTAATTTAGGGCATGGTTGGAGGAGGATCCGCACGGTAGAGCATGTCCACTATTTTTCTGAAGAAAAAAATGATTACGACAAGCATTTCCACTCTTATGACGGAGGAGTACGAAACACGAGAGCCACTTGAACATACACAGTGCTCCTACTACTAGGCATGTGCAGTGGTTCATGTGTTAGTAATACATAATCTTGTTGGTAGTGTAGTAAGATATGATGATAAAAAATGATGTTGTGCGCACGTCAACTATATGAACAGTAATGTAGTAACATAGTACCACTTTTTCGACTGTCCGGTTGAGAATGAACGGTGAGATCAATGTTAACAGAACTAGGTCTACAGCGCATGGAGAGTACGGTGCTACAGTACTCCACAAAACATGAACCATATGAAGCACGAACCAGTGTTAGGCAGGGTGTATGAAGGGTGCACGGGATGGGAGCAAAAGTTTCCTTCTCGACCCACTTTTGAGTGTTTGGTAGAGTGCATGAAGGGTGCATGAGTACACACTAGTAGGTTAACACAAATACACGAAGAGGGAACAACTATATTGAGATGAGAATGCAACCAAACACACCCACACGCTTTGTGCTACAGTGACTGATCTGCACCATCTGAGTTTGATCCAACTGTCATGTTGTGCCAAGACATGCACATGCCCATGCAGAGGGCGCCTAAACACCACCGAAGTCCCTCTGCTTCTCGAGGCGCACGACGTTGGTGATGCAGGGTGCAACCGCCCATAGAGCCCACTCCCGGTCGACGGGAGCCAGCTCGTCAAAGACGACGTCCAATGGCACGAATGGATTCCGCTGACGGAGCCCTGAGAGGATTCGCTCAACAACGACAACGACAACGGCGACGACACCTTGTCCAGCTCCGCCCACACCATCTCGCGGAGACGACTTAGCTCCTCGGAGATATAGGTGAAGAAGGAGACCAGGTCAGGAAGCCGCAACTCATTGAAGTCAATAGGGTGGTCGAACGGGTTTAGCCCGACAGCCGACATGGCCGAGCTGGCACGATGGTAGGTATCACGTAACCGCAACACGTGCGTGGTAACTTGGTCCACGAAGTGGCTGAGGCGATCCTGGACCTCGTCACGATCGGCCTGCTCACGCTCCAGTCAGCTCCCCTGACGGCCTATCGTATCTCCCGCTTTCTGCAGCAATGCTGCCGACTCCTCGAGCATCTTTGTGGTGGATGCCTGTCGCTTTTGAAGCTCCGTGAACTCCGCACATAACGGAGGAGCATGGCACTCCTCTCCTCCTTGAGCTCACGGAGCTCCACATCATTGGCCCTGAGCTCCGCATCCTTGGACTGGAGCTCCTATGTCAGACGCCTCACCTCAGACTCCGTGATCTGCTGCGCCGCCATGGCACCACGTAGAAGAAATGGGGAGAGGAAGCAAAGGGGCGAAACGGGAAGGTGGAGGGAGCCAGCCGAGGAGCAGGGAATCTTTTGGTTTTCACCATGGGAAAACACCAGTTGACAACTTCTAACATCAGGGAGCAGTGGGTTTTACAGGCGGAGTCATCATGACTAATTGCTGCCGCGCCTGCTCCCGTCAATCAAAAAATTAAAAATCCTGCCACGCCTCCTCCCGTCAATCAAAAAAATTAAAACCTACCACACCCAAACACTAGAGCAACGCCGTGGTGGATATTTAAATTTACCCACTGACAAGGAGATAAAAAAGGGGTGAAAAAACAAATGTGGCAGCGGCCTAGCTAATCGGTCGCACTAGCCCAACTAGGTAGCCACCTTGCTTCACTGATGTACTCGGCGGGAAATGTGGTCTTTTGTGATTTGACGACTCATTTACTTGCTTCGGCGCTACGACCGAGGAGGACCCAGAAAATGCGTGGTAGGGCATCCCACGTCTCGGCAAGGAAGAATATATGCCTGCACCACCTGGGAGGACCCCGAAACCGCGCGGTAGGGTGTGCCACGTCTCGGCACGGAGGAAAAATGTGCGTGTAAAATATACTATATCAGATGTAGTACCTATGGTTCGACCTCGGGACATAGCCAGTCAGTCGAAAACACCCCACTAGCCACACAACTTCATCATGCTAACGTGGCACAAAGGATAGTTGTGGTTAGCTCCGTCTCGACCAGCCACAACGTCTCTTGTTCTAGGCGATTGTTCTATTTTCCAAGCTTTTTTTAGTTATAATAACACCACAGCAAGCTAGTGCTGCTCTTTGTGTGTGCCCGTGCAAAGGTTAGGCGATGGAGAGGAGAGAGAGAGCGTAGACCTAGGACCCACCAGTAAGTGAGTCAACGGTAATGCACGTGTTGACGAGGCACTCCCTCTACTCTACTCAACATAATACTGTATAAAATCAAGTTATGGGACAAAGCCAACAACCGTTGTTGTTTCAGGCTATCGAGTTATGTATTGTAGTCCAAGTTGCCAGTTCGAATATTGTCTTTTAGATTTGTTAGTTTTAGGTCCAAATTTGATTAATGACAAGTGGGACCCCCGTGTGTTGTTCCGATATTTCAGTGTAGGATGGTTTTTTTGAACAAACACTTTGCGCGGTTAGACAAGTAACGACATGAGTTACACGTATTTTGCAAGTTTATGAAGAAAAATGACAGTGGCATAGAATATCACATCCACCCCGCAGCTTAGATGCTATGGTGATACAAGTTTTTACATCGTTGGAAGTGAGATCCAATGGCTTGGGAGTAGTCTTTGTAATTATGCGCAATTTCCAAACTCTCCAAAGGTTTTTTTTGCAAATAGAACATTCAGGCCTCATGTGTGCCGCTGCATCTTGGATCCAACGGCTCCCTGTTGCTCATATTAGGTGCTCCCCGTACCTTAATTAGCCTCTACGATGATACGAGCATCTTGGTCGTATGATCAGTGATCAGATGGCACATGCGTAGTACTTGTACTTTCTGCGCAATTCCCAAACTTTCTTAGCCGTATATTGCAAAAACATTCAAACCTCCTACTATGGGCCATTAGAACTCTGTGAACTCGTATCACCATAGAATCTACGGTGCGGGAGCACCTCATATTCTCCCGTGCGAGAAAATATAAGGTGCTCTCGCAACTTGGATACTACGGTGATATGAGCTTCGAGGTCGTTTGATCTGAGATCCAGTGGCATTTGAGCAGTCTTTGTGCTTGTAAGCAATGGCCGAACTCTTTGGGGGCTTTTCTGCAAAAAAACATTTGAACCACCGAGGAGTTGTTGGCTCACGAATCCAATGTCTCTGAAGAGCTTGTATCAACAAAGCATCTAAGGTGTGGTACCACATGATATTCTTACATACAGGAGAATATGATGTCCTCCTTCATCCTAGATTCTATGGTGATACGAGCTTCAAGGTCGTTGGATATGGGATCCAAGGGCATCTGAGTAGTTTTTGTACAAATTGTGTGCAATTCTCAAACTCATCAAGGTTTCCTGTAAAAATATTAAGACATCCCGTGAGCTACTATACCTCAGATCTACAAGCTCCAAGCAACTCGTATCAGCATATAACATGCACATGATATTCTTCCGGGGAGGAGGAGGAGGGGGGGGGGTGCACATGTTGGGGAACGTTGCAGAAAATTAAAATTTTTCCTACGGTTTCACCAAGATCCATCTATGAGTTCATCTAAGCAACGAGTCAAGGGAGAGAGTTTGCATCTACATACCACTTGTAGATCACGAGCGGAAGCTTGCCAAGGGGATGGTGATGATGGAGTCGTACTCGAACGTGATTCGGATCACCGATGTCCAAGTGCTGAACGGACAGCACCTCCGCGTTCAACACACGTACGGGACGGGAGACGTCTCCTCCGTCTTGATCCAGCAAGGAGGAAGGAGAGGTTGAGGAAGGCAGCTCCAACGGCAGCACGACGGCGTGGTGTAGTTGGTGCAGCAGTACTCCGACAGAGCTTCGCCAAGCACGTACGGAGGAGGAGAGGTGTTGGGGAGGGGAGGGGCTGCGCCTTGAGTTGTGGTGTCTTGCAGCCCTCCCCTCACCCCTCTATATATAGGGGAAGGGGCAAGGGGGGCCGGCCCTCTAGGGAAAACCCTAGGGGGGCGGCGGCCAAGGGGTGGGGGGCTTGCCCCCCAAGCAAGGGGGTGCGCCCCCTTTAGGGTTTCCCCCCCAACCCTAGGCGCATGGGCCCAAGGGGGGGGGGCGCCAAGCCCACTAGGGGCTGGCTTCTATCCCTATGCAGCCCAAGTGGCCCCCCGGGAGGGGTGGTCCCTCCCGGTGGACCCCCGGAACCTTTCCGGTGGTCCCGGTACAATACCGGTATGACCCCGAAACTTTCCGGTGCCCGTTTAACAACTTCCCATATATAAAACTTTACCTCCAGACCATTCCGGAACTCCTCGTGACGTCCGGGATCTCATCCGGGACTCCGAACAACATTCGGTAATCACATACTTGTCTTCCTGATAACCCTAGCATCACCGAACCTTAAGTGTGTAGACCCTACGGGTTCGGGAGACATGCAACCATGACCGAGACTCTCCGGTCAATAACCAACAGCGGAATCTGGATACCCATGTTGGCTCCCACATGCTCCTCGATGAAGTCATCGGATGAACCACGATGTCGAGGATTCGATCAAACCCCGTATACAATTCCCTTTGTCAATCGGTACGTTACTTGCCCGAGACTCGATCGTCGGTATCCCAATACCTTGTTCAGTCTCGTTACCGGCAAGTCACTTTACTCGTACCATAATGCATGATCCCGTGGCCAACACCTTGGTCACCTTGAGCTCATTATGATGATGCATTACCGAGTGGGCCCAGAGATACCTCTCCATCATACGGAGTGACAAATCCCAGTCTCGATCGTGTCAACCCAATAGACACTTTCGGAGATACCTGTAGTGCACCTTTATAGTCACCTAGTTATGTTGTGACGTTTGATACACCCAAAGCATTCCTACGGTATCCAGGAGTTACACGATCTCATGGTCGAAGGAAGAGATACTTGACATTGGAAAAGCTCTAGCAAACGAACTAACCGACCTTTGTGCTATGCTTAGGATTGGGTCTTGTCCATCACATCATTCTCCTAATGATGTGATCCCGTTATCAATGACATCCAATGTCCATAGCCAGGAAACCATGACTATCTGTTGATCACAACGAGCTAGTCAACTAGAGGCTTACTAGGGACATATTGTGGTCTATGTATTCACACATGTATTACGATTTCCGGATAATACAGTTATAGCATGAATAAAAGACTATTATCATGAACAAAGAAATATAATAATAACACTTTTATTATTGCCTCTAGGGCATATTTCCAACAGCACAACCAATCAGTGTTTGGGAGGGTGGGGACAAATATAATCTAAACAATCCTAAACAGAGCTTCACAATTTTACCTAAGGTCGAGGGGTTAACCCCCGACAATCTACACAGCTCCGCTAAACACAACATTTGCATGTACTGTAGTACTAGACTTTATATTCATGTTTCAGTTTCCTATTCATTTTAAATATTGAATTGAGAACCATGCATGTCTTACATTTTACTCCCTTCGTTCCTAAATATTAGTCTTTTTAGAGATTTGAAATGGATTGGCACATACAGATGTATATAGACATATTTTAGAGTGTAGATTCACTCATTTTGCTCCGTATGTAGTCACTTGTTGAAATCTCTAAAAGACTAATATTTAGGAACAGAAGGAGTATTTTTGAATTCGTGTCATACATGCATAGTTTGGAAAAATAGATGCACTATACTTATTGGATTGTTGTTGTGTTTGTGTGTGTGTGTGTGTGCATGCGCGTGCGCGCGTGCGTGTGGTCATATGCTTGATCCATACAAAGTTTTCTCACCACTATATTGTTCATCTTTTAAATTTGAATTTGCAATGAAAAACTTACTAGGGATACCATGAGATGTGAAATCCACGTTGAGATCACTATATCACAAATTCACTCTAATTCAAGAACTCGTCATAAATCAATTACCACATTGAGATTACTATTTGCAAGGAAAATACGGGCATTGTAATACACATAGATTCGTTCAACAATTTAAAATATTCCTTTTGTATTCTCGAATGGTGGGACCCAATGGCGTACCAGCCACACCTTGGCTCGTGTTGATCCTAAAAAACCCGGGCTCGTGTCCTTCTGGTGGCGTGTGTGGTATGCACATTAGGCAACCCCAACCAGTCGAGCCTCCGCGTTTCGAGTCAAAATATCTGGCAGCCAGAATTCCAGCCCTAGGAAATCCTCTCATGTCCCCGGTGAGGGAGTCCGGGATTAAGGGGTCCTCGGACAGCCGGACTATATACTTTGGCCGGACTGTTGGACTATGAAGATACAAGATTGAAGACTTTGTCCTGTGTCCGGATGGGACTCTCCTTTGCGTGGAAGGCAAGCTTGGCAATTCGGATATGTAGATCTCTTCTCTGTAACCGACTCTGTGTAACCCTAGCCCCCTCCGGTGTCTGTATAAACCGGAGGGTTTAGTCCGTAGGATAATAACAATCATAATCATAGGCTAGCTTTTAGGGTTTAGCCTCTATGATCTCGTGGTAGATCAACTCTTGTAATACTCATATCATCAAGATCAATCAAGCAGGAAGTAGGGTATTACCTCCATCGAGAGGGCCCGAACCTGGATAAACATCGTGTCCCCAACCTCCTGTTACCATTAGCCTTAGACGCACAGTTCGGGACCCCCTACCCAAGATCCGCCGGTTTTGACACCGACATTGGTGCTTTCATTGAGAGTTCCACTGTGCCGTCCCGATAAGGCTTGATGGCTCGCCTTGTTGTCAAGGACAACATCACCTCCGGAGGAACCCTGGCTATAGGCCAGACTCTCCGGTTGAGTGGCTTCGTCATGGCCGCCTGTTCGGCACTACGTCGATGATGACTTCTCAGGTCATCAAAAATAGCCTCCACGTCAGCTCGGAATTCGCAGAGCAGATGGATCCAATGGAGCTCTCCTCCCTGAACGAGCTCTTGGATCGCATCGCTGCCCTAGGAGTCGCTATGGACTATGATCGGATCGGGCTTAAACCCGACCAAAGGGAGATTAACATTCCGTCGGTCACCCATCAGATAGCGGTGGTGGAGGAACAAAACAACGATTCTTCCTCTATTTGGAGGATGAACTATGCCCGGATTCCCGAGCTCTCCGAGCCGAATACTCGTCTACGGGAGGAAATGGCCCAGGCTCCGAACTTAGAATCAGGCAACATGCCACAAGTATTGGGCAACATCCTGGAGTCTGAGATGCCAAGGTCGGGAGCTCCTTCGCCCCTGGGTTTTAGATCGGGTCAGGGTTTGGACTTAAATCTACCCACCCACCCAGATATAAGTGATCTTTCCCACATTAGACAAGATCCCCAAGAGACAGTACATCACTTCTGTGCCAGATTCCTCCTTGTAATGAGCAAGGTCAAGGACTGTCGCGAGGAAGATGCAATTTCATTCTTTTTCAAAAACTGCATGGACAAGGGAATCCTCAATGCCATAAGTTGCCTGATGTCGCACACTTTGCTGATCTAAGGGCATATTTATCCCTAAGTGTTTTGGTGATTGATGACAATGCTTTTGCGGACTAATCGTGTGCCTTGAGTTTCTCAGTTGCTTCATCACTAGGCACAAGACGGTTCGGTGCCCCTCGAAGACTATTGAAGACGGCGTTTTTCTACGTTTCTTTTTGGTGGATTTGAGTCGTAGGAGAGCCGTACTATTAAGAGGGGGTCCGTGTCGGAAAGGTTTGGGTGGAATCATCACGTACACATTTCCTTCCTTGTCTCCACCTTTCCCTTGATCTTTGGAGCATTCCCCGTTTATCCTCTATGCGATTGTCTGGACTGCTGTTGCTGAGCTTGCGGTAGTACTTCTCCCTGGAGCGGTAGTACCGCAGGCACTTGCGGTAGTACCGTGCGCATGCGCGGTAGTACCATGAGAGCCCACGGTAGTACCGTTCCTCTAGAGTCGTAGTATCGTGGCTCCCTGGCCAAGTACTGCTGCTTCGCGGTAGTAGGGGCAGATGTAATTTTTTACATCCGCGCCTGCACGGTAGTACCGCACGTCGTGCACGGTAGTACCGCGGGAGACAACGGTAGTACCACTCCCCTGGAGCCATAGTACCGTGGTTCCCAGGCCTAGTGCCGCTGCTTCACGGTAGTAGGGGCGGATGCAATTTTTTACATCCGCACCCACACGGTAGTACCGCTCCTTGTGCATGATAGTATCGTGACGGATGTTTGCATCGTCTCTTTTTCCGTGGAAGTAGGCACGGATGTATTTTTATTCATCCGTGCCCTTTCGAGGCTAGGACTTACCTGCCTCGCGGTAGTACCACTAGTGGGAGCTGTAGTACCACGCTCGCGGTAGTACTGCTCTCAGTCGGGCATGTTCTAGTCTCTGCAGCTGCCGCGGTAGTACCGTGGTCCCCCACGGTAGTAACGCGTGGCCTTGTGGTAGTACCGCGTTCCTGGAGCGGTAGTATCGCATGTCGCAAGCTGGATTAAGTGGATAACAGTTGGATGTTGTCCACTACTATAAAAGGCGTGTCTCATGACTCTAGTTGACCACCTCTTCCAACCCTAAACTCCATTGTTGCTCCAAGCTCCATTTTCGGCCGATCTCTCTCCCTAGCTAATCAAATTTGTTGATTTGCTCGGGATTGGGTGACAAGGCCCCGATCTACACTTCCACCAAGGGATATTCGATTCCCCCCACTAATCCCTAGTGGATCTTGTTACTCTTGGGTGTTTGAGCACCCTAGACGGTTGAGGTCACCTCGGAGCCATAGTCCATCATGGTGAAGCTTCGTGGTGTCATTGGGAGCCTCCAATTAAGTTGTGGAGATTGCCCCAACCTTGTTTGTAAAGGTTCGGTTGCCGCCTTCAAGGGCACCAATAGTGGAATCACGGCATCTCGCATTGTGTGAGGGCGTGAGGAGAATACGGTGGCCCTATTGGCTTCTTGGGGAGCATTGTGCCTCCACACATCTCTAACGCAGACGTACTTCCCCTTAAAAGGAAGGAACTTTGGTAACACATCCTCGTCTCCACCGGCTCCACTCTTGGTTATCTCGTGCCTTTACTTTTGCAAGCTTACTTGTGTTGTATCCCTTGCTTGCCTTTGTGCTAGTTGTTATTGCATCATATAGGTTGCTCACATAGTTGCATATCTAGACTACCTATATTGTTGCAAAGTTTAAATTGGTAAAGAAAAGCTTAAAAATTGTTAGTTTCCTATTCACCCCCCTCTAGTCAACTATATCGATCCTTTCAATTGGTATCAGAGCCTCGTCTCTTTATTAAGGACTTTACCGTCTGAAGAGTATGGTTGACACCACAGACGGTGTGGAGGAGCACTCCGGTGTGAATCCTACCTTGTCTGCAGCCGATGGGGGAACCTCGGTCTCTCGTGAGGAATTCAATGTGGCTCTAGACACATTGAAAGACTCCATGACGACCAAGGTTGAAAGCATGTTTACTAAATTTCTAGAAGTACTTAAACTGTCCACCTCGCCGATGAAAGTGGGTGATCCCACTAACAAGGTGACAGTTGCTACCTCCGACAAGGGGGAAGCTAATAGTGAAAAGGGTCCTTCTACTAGTGGTAGAAATGGCACCGACATCTTTGCCCATGTGGAACCTCCAACTTATGGTGGACGGATTCCCTCTACTCATTTAAATCATGCCGGTCCTCCTCCTAAGATTGTGAAAAATGAGGATTTTGACTCTTGGGTGTATCGCTTCAAGCGTCATTTAAAGCATGTGAATACTAATCTTTGGAGAATCATTGAAGAAGGTTTCTATCCACATGACCCAAGCAACTTCACCCCTCAAGAAGCCGTGGATAATCAATTCAATGAGAATTCTCTCTTCATCATCCAAGAGGCAATTCTCCCCGAAGATCTCCCTCATCTTCGACCCTACGCCACGGCCAAAGACGCGTGGCATTGTGTTGTGTCTCTCTATCGGGGAAGCGCGAGCATTCAACGCTCCAACTATGAAGTGGTGCAAGATGAAGCCGATGAGTTTGCTATGAAGAAAGATGAAGAACCTCGTGAGCTCTTTCGGAGAGTAACCAAGCTTGCGGTCTCGCTCCGAGATCATGGGAGCAAGGACACGGATGACAATTGGATCAAACGCAATTTCCTCAAGGCCATGATGCCCTACAACAAGGCCATGTCCTCCGTCATTCGTCAAAGACCGGACTTCCACTCCATGACCTCAAGTGAAGTGTTGGATGAGTTCATTGCAATGAGCATCTTGGACAAGACCGCCGATAACGTGGTGCTCCGGTCTCAAAGGGCAAAGAAGCCCAACCTTGCCTTGAAGGCCAAGGTTATTGTGGAAGAAGAGGAAGAAGAGGAAGATGAGGAGAGCAACCCCGAAGATACAGAATATGATTACCACGAGCACATGGCTCTTGCTTCAAGGCAATTTTGGAGCAAGAAGAACTCAAGACCCAATTTCAACAAGAACAACTCAAGTGGCTTCAAGAGAAAGCAACGAGTTAGAACTTGTTTCAACTGTGGCAATGTGAGCCATTTCGTTGGGGATTGTCCTTACGAGAAGCGGGAAGACAATGGTGGCAAGCTCATCCGGAGAGACAAAGCCAATTCTTTCCCCAACAAGAACAACTTCACCAAGAAGACTCCTACTCGAGGACTGGTGGTTCAAGAGGAATACCGTGAGGATGACGATGATGATGAAGATAGTGAAGTAATGGCCATGGAATCCGTTGCCATTGCCATAATTCCCCATATGTCTCTCTTCGATTCACCCAATGAGAACATCATCGCCAAGTGCCTCATGGCTAAAGCCACCAACAAGGTAACCCCCAACATCAAAACCACCATCATTCCTAATCCTTCTTTGACTGTTGGCATTGATGATGGTAAGGGGTCTAATGAGGAAGTAAATGAATTTGAGTCCTTTATGAGTAAGCTCAAGGGCAAATCCAAGAAGCACTTTGTTGCTCTCTTGGAACAACTTGGTGAAGCCAATGACATGATCGAGGCTCACGAAGAAACCATCTCTAAGATGGAAGGTCATAGTCGTGACTATGCCGATGAGATATCGGATCTCTCTAATGCTCTTGAGAAAGAGCGTGGGCATCGTTCGGCTCTTGAGGAGTCACAAAATGATGACCATGCCATGTTAAAGAAAGATCTCGATCATGCTCTTGTTGTGTCTCGTGTGCTAACTTCCGAGAAGGCTAAACTTGGGGTTGATCATGCTAGACTCAAGGAGGAGTTTGATGTACTTGACAAGGCCCACAAGGTCTTGAACGGTGCTCATGCTAACCTCAAGGAGTCTCATGCTCAACTCCAAGTTAAGCTAACCAAGGAGAAGGCCACCTTTTCTCACATGATCTTAATTGATAATGCAAATGCTACTAGCCCGTGTTGTGAGCATGTGCATCTTGTGGAGGAGAATGCCAAGTTGAAGGAACAACTCGAGAGAGGCCTTGTGTCATGCATACAAGGTGAGAAGAACCTAAATGACCTTTTGAGCAATCAAAAGGAAGTTGTGGCCAAGGAAGGAGTTGGGTTCTCCCCCAAGTCCAAGAATAAGAGGAAGAACGAGAAGAAGAATTACAAGACCAAATGACCTCCCCGCTTAAGCAAACGTTTGTGAGGGAGGGAGAGGGTGCTCCTAAGGAGAAGAAGAACAATGCGAAGAGTGGTGACGCCAAAAAGGGCAAAGTCATCTCTTCCAACAAAGCCGGCGACTTTAACCCTTCTTATGTGTTGTGCCGTGCTAGTGATGGGCATGCTTATGCTAAATTTGTTGGTTCTTCTTATGAGTACATTGAATGGTCTATTTTGGGTTCCTAAGACCCTTGTTACTAACATCAAAGGACCCATTACTAAATGGGTACCTAAAACCAAGCATTAATCTCTTGTAGGTGTTTGCATTCGGTGGGGGATCATGGTTGCTCGATAGTGGAGCAACTAATCATATGACCGGGAGCAAGGACTTGGTGGTGGACGTGCAAAAGATCCCATCTATGCCCACCAATGTCGTGGGGTGATGCCTCACATTCTAAGGTATTGGATCTTGGCAAGGTTGTCATTTCTCATGATCTAACGATCGAGAAAGTCATGCTTGTTGAGTCCCTTGCCTACAACTTACTTTCCGTTCGTCAACTTGCACTCATGGGCTTTGCCACCTTCTTTGATATTGATACCGTGGCCCTCTTGTGGAGCAAGACTCTTAAAGTAGCCTTTGTTGGGCATGTCGAGAATGGTCTCTATGTGATTAACTTTTCGAAGCGACCCACTAAGACCGCGACATGCCTAATGTCTAAAGTTGATGTGGGATGGCTTTGGCATCACCGTTTAGCCCATGTCAATTTGAGATCTTTGCAAAGTCTCCTCAAGGGGGACCATGTCCGTGGACTAACAAATGTTAGTTTTGCCAAAGATCGTGCTTGCAGTGCTTGTATCGAAGGAAAGCTTCATGAGAAGGCTCACCCTCCCACGACTATCATCTATTCGAAGAGACCCTTGGAGCTCCTTCACATGGCTCTCTTTGGGCCTCCATCTTTTGATAGTCTTGGGGGAAGAAAGTATTGCTTGGTGATTGTGTCGGATATCGGGTTCCGGCAGACCCTTGAGGTTCGAACTCTGGGGTGCGCGCAGAGATCACTCCCTCTACCAACTTACGTCTCGTCGCCTCACAAAGGATCTAGACTACACGAAGAACAACACAATGGACACGAGGTTTATACTAGTTCGGGCCACCATTGTGGTGTAATACCCTACTCTAGTTTGTAGTGTGGTGGATTGCCTCAGGGGCTGATGATGAACAATACAAAGGAAGAATTGCCTCGCGAGGGGAGGAGTTCTTGTGGAGGGGATGCCTCTTGGGAAGGATTGAATCCGGATCCCTTTCTACTGTGGTGGCTAGCCCTATTTATAGAGCGAGGCCCTGGTCCTCTTCCCAAATATTGAGCGGGAAGGGCGCCAACAATTGGCCATTTTGAAGGGGAACATATAGTACACTTATCCTGACTAAAGTTGGTCCTCGCCTGCCAAAGACTCTAACGATGACGCCTTCCTGGGCTCCACGATGACCTCCATCCTACCGTTCTGCTGGTCTTGGTCTTGTTGCACCGAAATGGTTGCCTTTGCTTGATATCCTTGCCTGCGCTTGCCCCCTTTGCACCAAAGAGGAAACAAGGACTCTGTGCAGGGCGGCGCCCGCCTGGCGCCCACCTGGCTTCGGTCGTCATGGCTTGCGTCAGGGGCACCTCGTGCGGTGCCCCGCCTTGATCTCTCCGCCTCCTCGCGAGCCAGCCTGACGAGGCTGTACCTGAGGAAGCTTCCTGTCGTCCGCCCCGCGAGGCTTGGCCCCTCGCGAGGGTCTTGAGCTTGTGTTGACGAAGATGGGCCGCACTGGGCCACTCCTTGAGCCACGCCGCAGGCCACAAGCAGGCAAGTCTGGGTACCCCCATTCCAGAATGCCGACAGTAGCCCCCGGGCCCAAGGCGCGCCCAGACTTGGCTTAACAGAGAAGCGAAGGGGAAAGTGCGAAGCGCCGCAGGCCCCAACAGCCTGCAGCCTTGGGAGCCGCGTGGCAGTTGATTGGACGTGGGCATCTCCGCTTCCCCATGATGCCTCGGCAACTGCACGACTTGACAAGTCCCTGCATGCAAAATGGGTCATGATTACTTGTGATCGTGGAGGCCGATGATTGGCCTCCTCCGGCTATATGTACGGAACAACGCGAGCCCTTCCAGTCCATCCCTTCCTGCTACTATCCTTCTTCTTCTTCCTTGCTCTTGCTCCATCTTACGCCAATGACACCAATCCGCCAGTTTTCTGCAGAAGAGAAAGGGAAGGCCCCCCGAGAGGGTCCTGTCCCGCTTCCACCGAAGAAGCGGCCCGTCCTCTGCCGCGGGGAAGGAGGTGCTTGGCAGGAGGTGTCGAGGCCATGGTTCGAGTGGCCTCCGCCTGGATTCCCATTGCCCTTGTACGCCCGGATCGAGGGCCCTGAAGACGCATGCGCCAAGCGATATCGCCAGAGGCGCCGTTGTTGTCGGTGGATTATGGCGGTGCGCGTCGTTCCTCCTGGAGTCCACGCCGAGGGCTCCTCTCGCGAGCTTGTGCTTCACGCTTCCATGCCTCCTTGATCTTAGATTCACCTTCCTCCCTCCTTCGCCATCGAGATCCCGCCAAGGGGGCCTCTTGAGCTCTGGCTGCAGCACGCCGACTGCAGTACCCCTGCGACCGAAGAGGAGGTCGAGGTCGTTGCTCCGGGCAAGGTCTTCATGACCCGAGGTTGGGGTGAGATTGCCCGGGTCTGCCGATCGGAGGGGGCCCTCGTGATCCACCTGGATTACGATGGCGCCTCCCTAATGCTCTTCAAGGTCTTCGACGAAGATGGATGCCGGCTGGAGTGCTGCCCCAGAGGCAGCGGCCGAAGCTCTGGAGCGGCGAGGACCAGGCCTGCCGCCCGCCCTTCCAGCAGCTCCTCTGATGGCAGCGGGTGTACCGGAGGGTCCAGCGACTCTTTTGGACTCTTCCTGACCCCGGCGACGAGCGATGACAGCTACGAGCCTCCAAGCTCGCGCTGTGCCTGAAGCAGAGCCGGCGCGCCCGGCGGTCGACACGGCTGATCTGGATGCGGTTGGCGCTGGCCTTGCGCGGCCCACTGTTGATGATGGCATCTACCGTCATGGTCCCTGTAGTTAGGACTCCTTAGGATTCACATCTTTTGTCTCTGCGAGGAACCAAGAACACACCCCGCGGGGGCTTGTAAGGTGCCTGTAGTTTCTTTTGTTAATATGATCCTTATCGTTAAGCAGTGTGAGATGCTCGTCCCGTCTTGGCTGAGTTCTTCCTTTGGAACCTCGTGAGGACTTGATGCTCTGCGCCGACAGGTCCCGGTCCCAAGGCAAGCTTCAGCCATCGCTGGTATGCCAGGTCGCGATGCCGTGGTCAAGGCCAGGAGGTGAGTGGCCCGAGGTCCAGTAAGAGCCCCTGAGTCACGATGCTCAGGAGGTCCTCCTTAGCGCTCAAGTAGCCATCGTTTGGTGAGAAAGGAGCGCAACATTGCCAACACGGGGCTGCGTTAGGTGCAAGGTTGGTGTTACGATAGCTAGTAGCTCCGGAGGATGACTTATCTCGAGAGTCTGAAGCCACTCCTTGGCGCGGCGCCAAGCCCGTGTGTCGGCAGCTGAGGAGTTGCCTGGCGAGGTCCTCGTGAGCCTCTTCCCTCTTGCCTTTACTCCCCTTCGTGCTCTACGTCCTCGGGTCCCGGCCCTCGAGCGAGCTCAGCCGTCGCTGGTATGCCAGGTCGCGATGCCGTGGACAAGGCCAGGAGGTGAGGGCTGGAGAGCCAGTAAGAGCCCATGAGTCGCGATGCTCAGGCGCCCCCCTTTAACGTGCAAGCGGTTCGCGTGGACGAGAGGGAAGGAGACGCTGCGAAGGCCTCGCCCGACGCTGCTCCTTAAAGAGATCCTGCAAGTTCATCACAAGGAAAACAAGAGTTTGCTGTTACAATTGCCAGCCAGCTACTGGTTGCTCTGGAGGGGTGACGAGGGCACTGAGGGCCAGGTGAGGTGGTGCCTTGTGGGGTTGCCGTGGCCAGAGCTCAGCCACTTAGGTTTGTCGATGTTGCAGGGACGGAGCCATGCGCAAGCGTCGTGCCATTAGGGACAACTCCATAAGTTGGTGTCAATCGAGCGGGCGATTAAGTCAAGCATGTTAAGCATGAAGGAGCAAATCCATTTAGATAGATGTAGAAAAATGCAAACACCGCAGGGTCAGGCCCGAGTGGCTTGGGGATAATGCAGCCCGAGGGGCGCCCCAACAAAGTAACCTAAAGACATGAACAAAAGGGATACATGCCACAGGGACAGACCCACGCGGCCTAGGAATGATGCAGCCCTGGGGGCGCTCCCAGCTGAAAATGAAACTCGAAGGATGTCACCTGATGATGTTGGAGATGAAGGAATGCTGAAGTAGCGGACGACGTGCACTGTGGAAACCGATCCTCATGAGCCCCCAGGCCCAGGAGCCTCAGGAGGCTTCGGGGGCGCTGGCGGCTCCTCGAGGACCATCTCCATCTCCGCCAGGACTGCGGAATGCCTGACCTCCTGAGCCTCCAGAATGCTCCCCACGAGGCGCTGACACGCAGCAGCCGCGTTCGGCAAGCCGAAAGGCATGTGAACATAGCTTTGGGGTGGACCTTCGCAGCGTCCCACACGTGAGGGCCAGAAGCCCTCCTGAGAGGCGGCTCGGTTGAGCCCTGGTACGTTGATGCAGACGCGCAGCCCACCATCCTCGCCTGGATGGGGAGCTACGGCGGGTAAGCGGCGACTGCCACTCATGACTCTTGACTCCTGCAGCTCTTGAATGATATCACTAATGAACTCCCGAGGGTTTGGCCCTCCTTGCCTTGCTCCTTCCTGAGGGAAACATGCTTTGAAGCACGCCTCCAAGTGGTGCCCGAGCGCCTCCCTCGTGATCTTGGCAAAGTCGATGGCCCTCCAGGAGAGAGCTCCCGAGCCTTGCCCGAGGAGGGCGTCGGGCGCGCCTTCCTATGCGACAGAAGGAGGCGCCCCTTGAACGGGCGCGGATCCTGAGGGGCCTGCCTCCCGAGGGTTCGGACCAGGTGATGCCTTCTTCTTCTTAGGGACTGCCTTGGGAAGTCTTCCGCTCCTGTGATCTGGGTCTTTGATTGACGCAGCCTGAAAAGCATGCTCCAGAGAACACACTGCATCCCCCTCCTCACAAGGCACTGTGATGACTCCACCGCTTCTTGGCATCTTGAGGACATTATAGCCGTGATGAGTCACTGCCATGAACTTGGCCAGGGCTGGGTACTCAAGGATGGCATTGTATGGCAGGCGAATGTGGGCGACGTTGAAGTCAATGAGCTCGGTGCGGTAGTTGTCGCGCTGCCCAAAGGTGACAGGAAGGCGGACTTGCCCTATCGGAACAGTGGAACCATCAGTGACTCCTGAGAAAGGCTTGGTCGGCTGAAGCTGATTGTATGGCACTTGGAGATTGTTGAACATCTCGATGGATAGGACATTGAGTCCTGCTCCTCCATCAATGAGGGTCCTGGTGACTTGCACATTGCTGATGATTGGGGAGCAAAGCATCGGGAGGACTCCGGCCATGGCTGCGCACTTGAGCTGATCCGCAGAGCTGAATGTGATAGCGCAGCTGACCACCCGAGAGGGCTTGTGGCCTCAAGCTTGGGGAGGACTGCATTCACCTTGCGAGCAAACTGCTTGAAGATGCGTTGAGAGGCTAGGGCCTGAGCGCCGCCCAAGATGCAAGCGATTGCACGCGGCTCCTGGAAGCCCCCAGCTCCTTCGTCCTGATGATGGTCTTCATTCCACCTCGGCTGAGGTGGTAGAGGAGGGAGGCCTTCATTGCCTTGTGGGTGATCCTCACGAGGCTGATCCCTCCAACCTCCCTCACGAGGCTGGTCCTGCTAGTGGTGCTCGTGAGGTCGGTCACGCCACCCTTGGCGAGGGCCACGGTCTTCCCATCGTCCTCCACCTCTTCCTCCTCCTCGGCCATAGCCCCGGTCGTTGCGCTCGGGGCGTTGGCCGACACGCACATCTCGCACGGCCCTGACCTCTTGGCATTCTTTGGTGTTGTGGGTGTGGAGGTCATGGTACACGCAGTACCGGCTGCCCTTGGATGACTCAGGCTGGTCCCTGCCTCGCTTGGTGTCTGTCTCTGCTACAAGCACAACAGCCCCCTTGCGCTTCACGTCCTTGACCTTGGGCTTCTTCTCTTCTAGATCGGCAGCCGGAAGCTCGAGGAGGGAAAGGCGCCCTTCCTCAGCCCTGGCGCACTTGGTCGCCAAGTTGAACAGCTCCAGGGATGTGCACAGGTCTTCATGGATTGCTAGCTCCTATTTCATCTTGATGTCACGCACGCCGTCAGAGAAGGCTGAAATGATGGCCTCCTCGGTCACCCTGGGGATCTTGAGGCGAGCGTTGTTGAAGCGCTGGATGTACTTTTGCAGGGTCTCTCCTGGCTGTTGCTTGATGCAGCATAAGTCGCTCATGGTCGGGGGCCGGTCGCGAGTGCCTTGGAAGTTGGCGATGAAGCGGGTGCGCATCTCGTCCCAGGAGGAAATCATGCCAGGAGCCAGGTTCAGGAGCCAGGTGCGGGCACCGTCCTTGAGCGCCATGGGGAACCAGTTCGCCATGACCTTCTCGTCCCCGTTGGCGGCTTCGATGCCCAGCTCATAGAGCTGGAGGAACTCCGCAGGGTCGGCCGTGCCGTCGTAGCGCGGGGGCAGATCTGGCTTGAACTTGCCCGGCCAAGACACGCTACGCAGCACGGTGGTGAAGGCACGGCAGCCTGCAGTGGCCACAGGAGGCCTTTGGTGACGAAGAGCTTGATCTTGGAGGTCTCCGCGCGCTCCTGCCAGGAGCAGCACGGGGTCTTGGCGCGCTAGAGCAGGAGCGCGGTTGTGATGGGCCGGTGCGGGGAGCACACGGGCAGCTTCTTGAGGACGAGGGATCTCTTGGAAGCTCTTCTCCTGCTGCGCGGGCGCCGGACGGAGCGGGTCCCGTCCAGAGGCCGCGCGCCTCGGGGCCAGGGCGCCTTCTTGAGGGGGAGGCGGCTGAGGCGCCTCCGGAGCTGCGTTACCAGCGCATGGCGGGTGGCGGTGCAGCGAGAGGGATGGTGCAGGGGAGCCCCCAGCGGCGCTGACGAGCTCGGTGATGTGGGCGAGCCACTCGTCGTAGAGGTTGTCGACGGGAAGGTAGTGCAGGAGCTCCCGCGCCAAGAGCAGCACGGCGTGCGTGTCCGCAGGAGTGCGACGGGCGTGGGACGATGAACCGGCTGGAGTCAGCGATGGGGTGGCGGTGCGGCCTTCTCGCCGCACCGAAGGATGCAGGGACGATGCCTGCTGCTCGTTCCCCGCTGGGCCGGTGGCGGCGTGGACGGCAGGTGACGGGGAACGACGAGGAGGCCCTCCGACGGGGGCCGTCTGGGCGACATGGGGCGCGAGGGCAGCCCGGCGCTTGGCGCGGGCTCGACGAGCGTCAGACATGGACGCAACGGACGGTGAAACACAAGACGGCGGAAGGCGGATTCCGGCGCACCCCTACCTGGTGCGCCAAATGTCGGATTTCGGGTTCCAGCAGACCCTTGAGGTTCGAACTCTGGGGTGCGCACGGAGATCACTCCCTCTACCAACTTACGTCTCGTCGCCTCGCAAAGGATCTAGACTACACGAAGAACAACACAATGGACACGAGGTTTATACTAGTTCGGGCCACCATTGTGGTGTAATGCCCTACTCTAGTTTGTGGTGTGGTGGATTGCCTCAGGGGCTGATGATAAACAATACAAAGGAAGAACTGCCTCGCGAGGGGAGGAGTTCTTGTGGAGGGGATGCCTCTTGGGAAGGATTGAATCCAGATCCCTTTCTACTGTGGTGGCTAGCCCTATTTATAGAGCGAGGCCCTGGTCCTCTTCCCAAATATTAAGCGGGAAGGGCGCCAACAATTGGCCATTTTGAAGGAGAACATCTAGTACACTTATCCTGACTAAAGTTGGTCCTCGCCTGCCAGACTCTGACGATGACGCCTTCCTGGGCTCCACGATGACCTCCATCCTGCCATTCTGTTGGTCTTGGTCTTGTTGTACTGAAATGGTTGCCTTTGCTTGATATCCTTGCCTATGCTTTCCCCCTTTGCACCAAAGAGGAAACAAGGACTCTGCGCAGGCCGGCGCCCTCCTGTCTTCGATCGTCATGGCTTGCGTCATGGGCACCTCGTGAGGTGCCCCGCCTTGATCTCTCCGCCTCTTCGCGAGCCAGCCTGACGAGGCTGTACCTGAGGAAGCTTCCTGTTGTCCGCCCCGCAAGGCTTGGCCCCTCGCGAGGGTCTTGAGCTTGTGTTGACGAAGATGGGCCGCACTGGGCTACTCCTTGAGCCACGCCGCAGGCCGCAGGCAGGCAAGTCTGGGTACCCCCATTCCCAGAACACCGACAGATTGTGGATGATTATTCAAGATACACGTGTGTATATTTCTTCTAGAGGAAGAGTGAAACTCAACAAACCGTCATCGACTTTGCAAATGAAGCTCAACGACAACATGATGCAAAGATCTTAACAATAAGAAGTGACAACGGCATCGAGTTCAAGAACTACACCTTGGATGAGTTCCTTAGTGATGAGGGGATCAAGCATCAATATTCCACTCCATAACCCCTCAACAAAATGGTGTTGCGGAGAGGAAGAACCGGACATTGATGGATGCGGCAAGGACCATGATGGTGGAGTTCAAGTCTCCATACAACTTTTGGGCCGAAGCCATCAACACCGTGTGTCATGCATCAAATCGGCTCTATCTCCGCAAAGGCTTGAACAAGACTCCTTGTGAAATACTCATCGGTAACAAGCCCAACCTCAAGTACTTCCGGGTGTTCGAGTGTAAGTGTTTCATTCTCAATAAAGGTGTTCGTTTTTCTAAATTTGAGGCTAGAGCTTATGAGGGTATATTTGTTGGTTATGCTACAAACTCTCATGCTTACCGTGTCCTCAACAAGTCCACCGGACTCATTGAGGAGACGTGTAACGTGGATTTTGACGAAAATAACGGCTCCCAAGTGGAGCAAAGTGGTACTTGTGATATAGGTGATGAAATTCCTCCCCAAGCCATAAGAAGAATGGGTATTGGTCATATTATACCCATTGAGGAACCCCTTGTGGCCGAAGGAGAAGGACAATGCTCCACTCAAGTGGAGCCATCACCTCTGCAAGACCCACACGCTTCCGAAGAGCAAAGTGAAGGCCCTCACCCTCATGAACAAGACCAAGGAAGATCACCCTCAAGATGGTGGTGAACCACCAATTGATGCCCAAGGTCAAGTTCTCCCCCTCAAGCAAGTTCAAGATCAAGAGCAAGCTCAAGATCTCGAACAAGCTCAAGATGGCGCTCAAGATAATCAAGTTGATCCTCCTCCTTCCACATCCGAGGAGGAATTAGAGCGTCGTGCCGCGAAGATTGCTTCCAAGCTCACAACCAAAGGCCATCTCATGGAGAATGTGGTTGGAAGCTAACAAAGGGGGTAAGCACTCGTAGACAATTAGCAAACTATTGTGAACATCACAAATTTTGTCTCTTGTGTTGAACCCCAAAAGGTCTATGAGGCGCTCGAAGATTCAGATTAGCTCAATGCCATGCATGAAGAACTCAACAACTTCGAGTACAACAAGGTGTGGAGATTGGTGCCACGGCCGTCGGGGAACCATAACATCATTGGAACCAAGTGGATTTTCAAGAACAAGCAAGACGCTCATGGGAACATCATTAGCAACAAGGCAATATTGGTAGCACAAGGCTACTCCCAAGTCGAGGGTATCGACTACAGTGAAACCTTTGCTCCCGTTGCTCGCCTTGAATCCATTCGTTTGTTGATTGCTTATGCTTCCCATCACAACTTTAAGTTACAACAAATGGATGTGTAAAGTGCTTTTCTTAATGGTCCTATTAATGAGTTGGTTTATGTCAAGCAACCCCCCGGGTTCGAGGATCCTTACTTCCCGGATCATGTGTATCAACTAGATAAGGCACTCTATGGCCTTAAACAAGCCCCACGTGCATGGTATGACCACCTTACCGAGTTGTTACAAGATCGTGGATTTGAAGTTGGGCAAATTGATCCCACTCTTTTTACTAAGACGGTCAAAGGGGAGTTGTTTGTGTGCCAACTATATGTTGATGACATTATCTTTGGTTCCCCTAAGAAAGCTTTCAATGAGGAATTTGCCACTCTCATGACCTCTAAGTTCAAGATGTCTTCGATGGGAGAGTTGAAGTTCTTCCTTGGTTTTGATATCAAACAAATAAGAGAAGGTACCTTCATCAACCAAGCCAAATACACTCAAGATATGCTAAAGAGATTCAAGCTAAGTGATGTCAAGTCGGCGTCTACTCCAATGCCTACCAAGTGCCAACTTGACATTGATCCCAATGGTAAAGCGGTGGATCAAAAGGTATATCGCTCTATGATTGGATTCTTGCTTTACCTTTGTGCATCTAGACCGGATATCATGTTGAGTGTGGGAATGTGTGCACGGTTTCAAGCCGCAGAAAAGGAAAGCCACTATGTGGAGGTCAAGCGAATCTTTTGATATTTGGCTCATACCCCAAACTTTGGCCTATGGTACCCAAGAGGAGCAAACTTCAAGCTTGAAGGATTTACGGATTCTGATTGGGCGGGAGACAAAGTGGATAGGAAGTCCACTTCCAGAGGGTGCCAATTTCTTGGTTGCTCTTCCAAGAAGCAAAGTTGTGTGTCTCTCTCATCCACCGAAGCGGAATATGTGGTGACCGGTAGTTGTTGTGCACAACTCCTATGGATGAGGCGAACTTTAAAGGAATACGGTGTCATTTGTGACAAAGTGCCTCTTTGGTGTGATAATGAAAGTGCCATCAAGATTTCTCTCAACCCGGTGCAACACTTCAAGACGAAGCACATTGAGATTCAGTATCACTTCATCCGGGAACATATTAGGCAATGAACTCTCCCTCCCCCCATTATGCATAAATTGATCAACTCTTTCACATTAGCCATTTTTGATGGTGCTTGTGCTTCAAATACGAGTGTTGGTCATGGGACCAAGGATAATTCTTCGCGGTGCCATACCAATTGACTCAAACATAGGTGGCTCCGGCCACTGCCCTCTCCTTTTGAGAGGTGGTGTCGCGTGGTTGTTTCTGGTTGTCGTTTGCTTTTCTGCCTCTGTGTTGAGCGTGCTCTTGTCGTGTCCCTTGTCCCTGAAGTTTCATTGCGAAGACCTCCTTTTCGTGTGTTTGAAACTTGCTTTTCTTGAGCTCACGGTACTACCGCAGCCTGCTACGGTACTACCGTGCATGGAGAGCACGGTACTACCGCCCCAGCACGGTAGTAATTTTTTACTGCCGCCTGGGAGAGCGGTACTAGCGCTTTGGTGCGGTACTTCCGCCCAAGCGGTACTACCGTGATGATATGCGGTACTACCGCGCTGTCGCAGACGCGTAGGGATAAGGACGGGTAGGGGGAGTTCTAACTCCCCCATACCCATTCGTCCGTTTTCCCCACTTCGTCTCTCTCTCTCTCTCTCGCGCGCTCAGGAACGAGGCCGGAGTCCCTCGCCGGATCTCCGCCTACGGCTGCTCTCCTGCGATTCCGTCCGGTGGGATCGTTCCCCACCACATGCTCTTGCCATGGAACAAGGTCCTTCCCCAAATCCCACTCTTTTTGTTTGTTTTCTTTGCCTCTAGGTTTTTGGGGAGATGCATTGATTCTTGAGACTTTAGGCTAAGTCTTTGCCAGAGTAGGATGTAGGAGAGTAGTATTGCGTAGGGATTATACCTGATATGTTGTCCTGTGATAGAGTTGATCAACCGTAGTACCGCCGTGGTTTCGCGGTTCATTTCAGATTCAAAGTTTGGTTTTGGATCTGACGCGGTGCGGTAAAATCGTGCCGCATGTGCGGTACTACTGCTCTAGCGGTACTACCGCACGTCCGGTGCGGTACTACGGCACAAGCTGCGGCACTATAATCTTACTACCGCTCCCAGCCCCGGTACTACCGTGACTTCACACGGTACTACCGCGACTAGGAGCGGTACTAAAATTTTAGTACCGCAGCACCAGGCAGTACTACCGTTGGGACCATTCTATCTCATGGCAATTACCACGTATGCTTTCTTCGTGTTTCTTTCACTTTGCCGTGGTCTTTGCATTGATCATTCTTGCTTGTCGTGGGTGTTTTGCGGTTTCTGTCTCAGGTGGTGGCTCTCGCCGTTCCAATCCCAGTCGTGACACTGGATCCAAGCGTCTGCACAATCAAGGTGAAGCAACAGAGGGCTCCAATGCCCTCAAGCGCCATGTCAAGACCACCACTAACAAGCACAAGGAACCCGCTAAGGGCATGGACGAGATATCCCAATCTGAGTTCATCCGTCTCAGGCAGATCAACCCATATGTGAATCCTCATGCTACCGCCAGAGGTTGTGAGTTGTTTTGGACCAAGCAGCAGACTCTCACTTATCTGGATGTCATCAAGAACAAGCAAAACACCTACGTGGATGTCAAGTGGATAGACATGCACCACCTGAGGAAGGACAAGTATCGTGAGTACTTTGGAGAAGCTCTGGATTTGGTGGAGCAGTTTGATATGAACATGTGATCTCTTTCCATCTTGACTATGACCCTGAGCTTATCTATCAGTTCTTTGCCTCAGTTTTCTTTCACCCTGGGGAGGAGCGGAGGATGACCTGGATGACCAATGGTCGTCAGTTGACTGCTACCTGGAAGGAGTTCATGGATCTGCTCCAGGTTCCTGATGACGGGCTCAACACACTAGTGGGTGTTCGCCCCCATGCCAATTCTGAGTCTGCTAACAAGGACAAGCTGCAGCCGTTCTATGTTGAGAAGGTGCTTGCCAATAGCAAGTCGGCGTGGGTGCTCAACTCATTTCTGGATATTATGTATCACATCTTCTACAACTCTCTGTTCCCTCGCATTGGTGACAAGGACAAGGTTCATGCCTACATGGTGGATATGATGCTCCTGTGCGAGGAGGCACGCGTATCTCAGACTCAGCCACTTGATGTCTCACACATCATGTGGTGTGAGCTTCGGTTTGCAGTGTTCAACCGCAAGGTGCCTATCTATGGACCATACCTGTTTCTATTGATCTCCAAGACTTGGGCAAAGCAGTACCCTGGTGATGAGTTCCTTGCTCCTGACTGGATTCGGCATGATCCCATCAGTCTCCGTGTCAAGCCCAATTGGGCCAACACTACTACTCGTGCTGAGGCGTTTGCTACTAGGAGGGCTGTTGATGAGGATGAGTGTCGGCGTTCTGGGAACGGGGGTCCCAAGACTTGCCTGCCTGCGGCCTGCGGCGTGGCTCAAAGGGGGCCCAGCACGGCCCATCTTCATCAGTACAAGCTCAAGACCCTCGCGAGGGGCCAAGCCTCGCGGGGCGGACGACAAGAGCTTCCTCAGGCACGGCCTCGTCAGGCTGGCTCACGAGGAGGCGGAGAGTTCAAGGTGGGGTACCTCGCGAGGTGCCCATGACGCAAGCCATGACGACCAAGGGCGCCAGCCAGGCGCCAGCCCGCGCAGTGTCCTTCTTTCCTCTTTGGTGCAAGGGGAGCAAGCGCAGGCGAGAGCATCAAGCAAAGGCATCCATTTCGGTGCAACAAGACCAAGACCAGTCCAACGGCAGGATGGAGGTCACCGTGGAGCCCAAGTCGGCGTCACCACCAGAGCCTTTGACAGGCGAGGACCAACTTTAGTCAGGATAAGTGTACTAGATGTTCCCCTTCAAATTGGCCAATTGTTGGCGCCCTTCCCGCTCAATATTTGGGAAGAGGCCCAGGGCCTTCGCCTATAAATAGGACTAGCCACCCACAGGTAGGGGGATCGATCGATCCATCCGGCCGGCAAAAGAGAGAGACCACAAGAACAGACCCTCGCGAGGCTGTTCTTCCTTGTATTGTTCATCATCAGCCCAAGAGGCAATCCACCACACCACACACTGGAGTAGGGTATTACACCACAATGGTGGCCTGAACCAGTATAAATCCTGTGTCTCTTGTGTTGTTCTTCTCGTAGTTTAGATCCTAGCGATTCGGCGAGGAACAGTTAGGTAGAAGGCGAAACTTCCGCGCGCACCCCAGTGTTCGAACCTCAAGCGTCTGCCGGAACCCTAAATCCGACATTTGGCGTGCCAGGTAGGGGTGCTCCGGACTTCGTCTTCCATCGCCGTGTTCTTCTCCGACCGTCGCGACCATGTCTGACGCACGCCGGGTTCGCGCCAAGCGTCGAGCCGCCCTCGCTTCCCGCGTCGCCCAGACGGCTCCCGTCGGCGGGTGCCCTCGTTGTTCCCTGTCGCCTGTCGTCAACGCCGCCACCGGCCCGGCGGGGAACGTGCAGCAAGCATCGTCCCAGCACCCGTCCATGAGGCGAGACGGCCGCACCGCTACGCCCTCGCTCACCCCCGCTGGTTCCTCATCCTGCGTGCCCCGCGCGGCCATGGAGGCTCGAGCTGTGCTCATCGCGGCAAACGAGCTCCTGCGCTACCGCCCAATCGACGACGTCTACAAAGAGTGGCTCGACCGAGTTGCCAAACTCGTCCGCGCCGCTGGGGGCTCCCCCGCGCCATCTTTCTCGCTGCATCGCGCCCCGCCATGCGCGGGCAATGAAGCTCCTGGGGCGCCTCAGCCGCCTCCTCCTCAGGAAGGCGCCCTGGCTCCAAGGCGCGCTTCCCCTTGGTGGAACCCACCCTGTCAGGAACCAGCGCGGCAGGAGCAGAGCTGCCAAGAGGTCCCTCGCCCTCGAGAAGCTGCCCGAGCGCTCCCTGCTCCGGCTCGTCCCGACCATGCTCCTGCTCCAGTACGTCAACACCCCGCGCTGCACCCAGCTGCGGCGCACGGGGACCCGCAAGACCGAGCCCTTCGTCCTCCAAGGCCTCCTGTGGCCACAGCGGGCTGCCGCGCCTTCACCACCGAGCTACGCACCGTCGCGTGGCCCGGCAAGTTCAAGCCAGACCTGCCTCCTCATTACGACGGCACGGCAGACCCTGCAGAGGTCCTCCAGCTCTACGAGCTGGGCATCGAGGTTGCCAATGGGGATGAGAAGGTCATGGCGAACTGGTTTCCCATGGCTCTCAAGGACGGGGCCCGCACCTGGCTTCTGAACCTGGCCCCAGGCACGATCTCCTCCTGGGACGAGATGCGCACCCGCTTCATCGCCAACTTCCAGGGTACTCGCGACCGGCCACCCGCCGTGAGCGACATGCGCCGCATCAAGCAACAACCGAGGGAAACCCTGCAGAAGTACATCCAGCGCTTCAACAACGCGTGCCTCAAGATTCCCAAGGTGACCGAGGAGGCCATCATCTCAGCCTTCTCTGACGGCGTGCGTGACGTCAAGATGAAGGAGGAGCTTGCAATGCATGAAGATCTGTGCACTTCCTTGGAGCTGTTCAACCTGGCGACCAAGTGCGCCAGGGCTGAGGAAGGGCGTCTCTCCCTCCTCGAATTGCCTGCCGCAGACCCTGAAGAGAAGAAGCCCAAGGCCAAGGACGTGAAGCGCAAGGGGGCTGCCGTACTCGCGGCAGAACCAGACACCAAGCGGGGCAGAGATCAGCCCGAATCCTCCAAGGGCAGTCAGTACTGCATGTACCACGACCTCCACACCCATAACACCAATGAATGCCAAGAGCTCAGGGCCGTGCGTGAAGGACGGACTGGCCGGCGTCCCGACCGCAATGACCGGGGCTATGACCGAGGAGGAGAAGGAACGCAGGACGCTGGGAAGATCACGGCCCACGTCAAGGGTGGCGCGACCAACCTCGCGAGGATCGCTGGCAGGACCCGCCTCGCGGGGGAGGCTGGAGGGATCAGCCTCGCGAGGATCGCGCGCAAGGTAACGCAGGACTCCCTCCGCTACCGCTGCAGCCAAGGAGAAATGAGGACCGTCATCAGGACGAAGGGGCTGGGGGCTTCCAGGAACCACGTGCGATTGCCTGCATCATAGGCGGAGCCCAAGCCCCAGCCTCTCAGCGCATCTTGAAGCAGTTCGCCCGCGAAGTGAATGCATTCCTCCCCAAGCTCGAGGCCACGCGCCCTCTCAGGTGGTCGGCGTGCGCCATCACGTTCAGCTCAGCGGATCAACTCAAGTGCGCGGCCACAGCCGGAGTCCTCCCGATGCTTTGTTCCCCAATCATCAGCAACGTGCTAGTCACCAAGACCCTCATCGATGGCGGGGCAGGGCTCAATGTCCTGTCCGTGGAAACATTCAACAATCTCCAAGTACCCTACAGTCAGCTTCAGCCCACCAAGCCTTTCTCCGGAGTCACCGACGGCTCCACGGTCCCGATTGGGCAGGTCCGCCTCCCTGTCACCTTCGGGGCACGCGACAACTACCGCACCGAGCTCATCGACTTCGACGTCGCCCACATTCGCCTGCCGTACAACGCCATCCTCGGGTACCCAACACTGGCCAAGTTCATGGCTGTAACCCACCACGGCTACAATGTCCTCAAGATGCCGGGAAGTGGCGGAGTCATCACGGTGCCCTGCGAAGAGAGAGACGCAGTTTGCTCCCTGGAGAGAGCCTTTCAGGACGCATCACTGGAAGACCCAGATCGTGGAAGCAGGAGGCTTCCCGAGGCCGCCCCCAAGAAGAAGACATCGACCGGCCTGGCCCCTTAGGAGGCAGGTCCCTCTAGGCCCGCGCCTGCTCAGGGGGAACCTCCTGCCATCGCATAGGGAAGCGCGCCCGGCGCCCTCCTCAGGCAAGGCTCGGGGGCTCTCCCCTGGAGGGCCGTCGACCTCGCCAAGGTCACGAGGGAGGCGCCTGGGCACCACGTGGAGGCGTGCTTCAAAGCACGTTTCCATCAAGGAGCAAGACAAGGAGGGCCAAACCCTCAGGAGTTCGTCAGCAAGGCCATTCAGGAGCTACAGGAGTCAAGGGTCATGAGAGGCAGCCGCCGCTTACCCGCTGTGGTCCCCCATCCAGGCGAGGATGGTGGGCTGCGCGTCTGCATTGACATACCAGGGCTCAACCAAGCCGCGTCTCAGGAGCGCCTCTGGCCTTCGCGAGTGGGACGCTGCGAGGGCCCGCCACACAGTTACGTTCGCATGCCTTACGGCTTGCCTAACGCGGCTGCTGTGTACCGGCACATCATGAGGGCCATCCTGGAGGCTCAAGAGGTCAAGCGTTCCGCAGCCCTGGTGGAGATGGAGACGGTCCGCGAGGAGCCACCAGCGCCTCCGGAGCCTCCCGAGGCCCCAGGGCCTGGGGGCTCGTGAGGATCTGCTCCCGCAGTCCACCGAGTCTGCTGCATCAATATCCTTTCGTCTTCAGCATCATCAGGTGACATCTTTCTAGTTTCATTCCCAGCTGGGAGCGCCCCCAGGGCTGCATTATTCCCAGGCCGCGTGGGTCCGTCCCTGTGGCATGTATCTCTTTTATTTCATGTTCTTAGCTCACTCTGCTAGGGGCGCCCCTCGGGCTGCATTATCCCCAAGACGCTCGGGTCAGACCCAGTGTCATGTATCCCTCTTGCATTTATCTTAGGGCCGTGTTTTTGACCCGTCATGCTTGTTATTTGGTGCCGGTTCATGGTACCTTTTTTATTCCTGGATGTCGCAAGCTTGCGCGTTAAAGGGGGGTGCCTGAGCATCGCGACTCAGGGCTCCTACCGGCTCTCCGGCCCTCACCCTCTAGTCTGCCCACGACATCGCGCCTCGGCACACCAACAACAGCTGAGACCAGCCCGAGAGCCGGGACCCGAGGACGTAGAGTTTCGTCATCTAACCCAGCTTGCGCGTTAAAGGGGGGGGGTGCCTAAGCATCGCGACTCAGGGCTCCTACCGGCTCTCCGGCCCTCACCCTCTGGTCTGCCCACGGCATCGCGCCCCGGCACACCAGCGACGGCTGAGACCAGCCCGAGAGCCGGGACCCGAGGACGTAGAGTTTCGTCATCTAACCCAGCTTGCGCGTTAAAGGGGGGGTGCCTGAGCATCGCGACTCCGGGCTCCTACCGGCTCTCCGGCCCTCACCCTCTGGTCTGCCCACGGCATCGCGCCCCGGCACACCAGCGACGGCTGAGACCAGCCCGAGAGCCGGGACCCAAGGACATAGAGTTTTGTCATCTAACCCAGCTTGCGCGCTAAAGGGGGGGTGCCTGAGCATCGCGACTCAGGGCTCCTACCGCCTCTCCGGCCCTCACCCTTTGGTCTGCCCACGGCATCGCGCCCCGGCACACCAGCGACGGCTGAGACCAGCCCTAGAGCCGGGACCCGAGGATGTAGAGCATCGGCATCTAGCCAAATTTGCAGGAACACACTCCAAGATAAGGCCCAGAGCCAGGCGCAACCCTCCTTGGGGTAGGGCCCCGTGAGTCCTGCGCTGGCTCGCGGGTGCCCCCAAACACCTCATCAGGCCTTCAGCGCCTCGCTGCCCCTCCAAAGCAACTAACGGCTGACCGCCGCTTGTCATAGCGGACTTTCGCTCTTTTCGTGGTGAACTTGCAGGATCCCTCCAAGGATGAGCGCCCGGCGAGGCCTTCGCGCTGTCCTCTTCACTCTCGTCCGCGCGAACCGCTTGCACGTTGAAGGGGGGGGGGTACCTGAGCATCGCGACTCAGGGCTCCTACTGGCTCTCCAGCCCTCACCCTCTGACCTTGTCCACGGCATCGTGACCTGGCATACCAGTGACGGCTGAGACCAGCTCGAGAGACAGGACCCGAGGACGTAGAGCAGACAGGGGAGCAAAGGCGAGAAGGAAGAGGCGCGCAGGGCCCTCGCCAGGCAATTCCTCGCTGGGCAATGCGCGGACCTAGGGCCGCACCAGGAAGCTGTTTCTGACTCTCGAGATAAGTCACCCTCTGGAAATACTAGCTATCGCTGCACCATCACCACATTCAAGGCGATCCCGTGTTAGCAACATTGCGTTCCTTTCTCACCGAACGATGGCTGCTTGAGCGCTAAAGGGGACCTCCTGAGCATCGCGACTCAGGGGCTCTTACTGGACCCCGGGCCACTCACCTCCTGGCCTTGACCATGGCATCGCGACCTAGCATACCAGCGATGGCTGAAGCCGCCTTGGGACTGGGACCTGTCGGCGCAGAGCATAAAGCCCTCGTAAGGCTCGAAAGGAAGAAACTAAGCTAAGACGGAATCAACATCTCGCACTGCTTCATGATAAGGATCATATTAACAAAAGGGACTACAGACACCTTACAAGCCCCCACGGGGTGTGTTCTTGGCTCCTCGCAGGGACAAAAGACGCATATCCTAAGGAGTCCTAACTGCAGGAACTACGACGACAGACGCCATCATCAACAGTGGGCTGCGTAAGGCCCGGCGCCAGCCTCATCCAGATCAGAGGCGGCGGCGGCCTAATGAGCCCGTCCTGCTCCGAGAGCGGTGCAGGCTCGGGGGCTCGTAGATGTCGTCGCTCGTCTCCGGAGTCGCGAAGGGCTCGGCGGAGTCGCTGGACCCTTCGAGGCATCCGCTGCCACCGGAGGAGCTGCTGGAAGGGCGAGCGGCAGGCCTAGTCCTCGCCGCTCCGGAGCTCCGGCCGCTGCCTCTGGGGCAGCACTCCAGCCGGCGTCCTTCTTCGTCGAAGACCTTGAAGAGCATCACGTAAGCGCCATCGAACTCCAGGTGGATCACGAGGGCGCCCCTCGTCCCACAAACCCGGGCGATCTCGCCCGAGCCATGGGTCATAAAGACCTTACCTGGAGCGACGACCTCGACATCCGCATCGGTCACGGGGGCCTGGCAGTCGGCGTGCTGCAGCCGGAGCCTGAAAGGCCCCCTCGACGGGATCTCAAAGGCGAAGGAAGGAGGGACGCGAATCCAAGATCGAGGAGGCATGGCGGCGTGGAGCACAAACTCTCGGGAGGATCCCTCGGCGTGGATTCCAGGAGGAACAACGCGCACCGATGTGACCCGCCGGCGCCGACAGCGGCATCGCCCTTGGCGCTCAGTGTCAGCTCCTGCAGGGCCTTCAAGGTGGGCGTACAAGGGCAACGGAAACCCTGGCGACGGTCGCTCGCACCAAGGCCTCGACACCTCCTGCCACGCACCCTCATCTCGGCGACAGAGGACCAACCGCTTCTTCGGCGGGAGCGGGTTAGGACCCTCTCGGGGGGGCTTTCCCTTCTCCTCTGCGGAGAACCGGTGGATCGGAGCCATTTCATCAAGGCGGGGCAATGGCAAAGATGAAGAGGAGGGGGAATAGCAGAGGAAGATGAACTGGAATGGCTCGCGCCACTCCATACTTATAGCCGGAGGAGGCCAACCGTCGGCTTCCACGATCGCAGGTAATCATGACCCGTTTTTTTGCATGCAGGGACTTGTCAGTTCGTGCAGTTGCCGAGGCGTCGTGGGGGAGCGGAGACGCCCACGTCCAATCAACCGCCACGCGGCACCCAAGGCCGCAGGCTGTTAGGGCCCGCGACGCTTTGCACTTGCCCTTTTGCCTCTCTGCTCGGCCAAGTCCGGGCGCGCCGTGGGCCCGGGGGCTACTGTCGGTGTTCTGGGAATGGGGGTCCCCAGACTTGCCTGCCTGCGGCCTGCGGCGTGGCTCAAAGGGGGCCCAGCATGGCCCATCTTCATCAGCACAAGCTCAAGACCCTCGTGAGGGACCAAGCCTCGCGGGGTGGTCGACAAGAGCTTCCTCAGGCACGGCCTCGTCAGGCTGGCTCACGAGGAGGCGGAGAGTTCAAGGCGGGGTACCTCGCGAGGTGCCCATGACGCAAGCCATGACGACCAAGGGCGCCAGCCGGGCGCCAGCCCACGCAGTGTCCTTCTTTCCTCTTTGGTGCTAGGGGATCAAGCGCAGGCGAGAGCATCAAGCAAAGGCATCCATTTCGGTGCAACAAGACCAAGACCAGTCCAACGGTAGGATGGAGGTCACCGTGGAGCCCAAGTCGGCGTCACCACCAGAGCCTTTGACAGGCGAGGACCAACTTTAGTCAGGATAAGTGTACTAGATGTTCCCCTTCAAATTGGCCAATTGTTGGCGCCCTTCCCGCTCAATATTTGGGAAGAGGCCCAGGGCCTTCGCCTATAAATAGGACTAGCCACCCATAGGTAGGGGGGATTGATCGACCCATCCGGCCGGCAGAAAGAGAGAGACCACAAGAACAGACCCTCGCGAGGCTGTTCTTCCTTGTATTGTTCATCATCAGCCCAAGAGGCAATCCACCACACCACACACTGGAGTAGGGTATTACACCACAATGGTGGCCTGAACCAGTATAAATCCTGTGTCTCTTGTGTTTTTCTTCTCGTAGTTTAGATCCTAGCGATTCGGCGAGGAACAGGTAGGTAGAAGGCGAAACTTCCGCGCGCACCCCAGTGTTCGAACCTCAAGGGTCTGCCGGAACCCTAAATCCGACAATGAGGTTGAAGCAGAGGATGTTGCTGATGTCCGTGCTGCTGGGTCTTCCCATAGTTCCTCTGTGCCCTCATGGGCCAAGAAGCTGAAGGACAAGATGAAGACTCTTTTCTGCATGCAAGCTAAGGGGCAGTACATGACTTACTTGGCATCCAAGGAGAGTCACCGCCGCGACAAGAAGATCTTGAAGCTGTATGGAGAGGACGTGTCTCGCGGGTCTGAGGATCACGTTACACCAGAGGCTGAGTGGATGGAGAAACAAGGCTACAAGTGGACTGATTCTGAGGAGGACGTCGAGGAGACCGTTCCTGCCGCCGGGTCTGACGAGGATCGTTGGGATGATTTCTCTACTTGAGACACCCCGTGTGTGTAGGTGTCCTCTCTGCCTTTTTGGCGTCTCGATGCCAAAGGGGGAGAGAGTGTTGGGATTTGCGAGTCGTGTGTCATGTTTGCGTGTTTTGTTTGAACCTCATTTCGGTTGTTTTGGTTGCTTTGGTTGGTTTGTCCTTCATATGGTGTAAGACATATGCACTCTACCTATCTTAGTGAGCTTGTGTTATATTGTGCTACCTTTGTTTATGCACTTGCTTAGATTGTTAGTCTTACATGCCTTGTCTCTAAAATATAGGGGGAGTGTTGATCCTAGCTTGTGTGCTATGCAGTCCAAAGCATCCATCTAGATTGGACACATCTAGGGGGAGCCCGTCTACATTTTAGAGAGGAGGGGTTTGCCTCTGCTCATTATTATTTCCCCTTGTGCAAATCCCGTATTGTCATCAATCCACCAAAAAGGGGGGGATTGTAAGGGCATATTTATCCCTAAGTGTTTTGGTGATTGATGATAATGCTTTTGCGGACTAATCGTGTGCCTTGAGTTTCTCAGTTGCTTCATCGCTAGGCACAAGACGGTTCGGTGCCCCTCAAAGACTATTGAAGACGGCATTTTTCTACGTTTCTTTTGGTGGATTTGAGTCGTAGGAGAGCCGTACTATTAAGAGGGGGTCCGCGTCGGAAAGGTTCACGTGGAATCATCACGTACACATTTCCTTCCTTGACTCCACCTTTCCCTTGCTCTTTGGAGCATTCCCCGTTTATCCTCTATGCGATTGTCTGGACTGCTGTTGCTGAGCTTGCGGTAGTACCGCTCCCTGGAGCGGTAGTACCGCAGGCACTTGTGGTAGTACCGTGTGCATGCGCGGTAGTACCGCGAGAGCCCATGGTAGTACCGCTCCTTTGGAGTCGTAGTACCGTGGCTCCCTGGCCAAGTACCGCTGCTTCGCGGTAGTAGGGGCGGATGTAATTTTTTACATCCGTGTCTCCACGGTAGTACCGCATGTCGTGCACGGTAGTACCGCGGGAGCCCACGATAGTACCACTCCCCTGGAGCCGTAGTACCGTGGTTCCCAGGCCTAGTGCCGCTGCTTCACAGTAGTAGGGGCGGATGTAATTTTTTACATCCGCACCCACACGGTAGTACTGCTCCTTGTGCACGGTAGTACCGTGACGGATGTTTGCATCGTCTCTTTTTCCGCAGAAGTAGGCACGGATGTATTTTTATTCATCCGTGCCCTTTCCAGTCTAGGACTTACCTGCCTCGCGGTAGTACCGCTAGTGGGAGCGGTAGTACCGCACTCGTGGTAGTACTGCTCTCAGTCGGGCATGTTCTAGTCTCTGCAGCTGCCGCGGTAGTATCGTGGTCCCCCATGGTAGTACCGCGTGGCCTTGCGGTAGTACCGCGTTCCTGGAGCAGTAGTACCGCATGTCGCAGGCTGGATTAAGTGGATAACGGTTGGATGTTGTCCACCACTATAAAAGGTGTGTCTCCTACCTCTAGTTGACCACCTCTTCCAACCCTAAACTCCATTGTTGCTCCAAGCTCCATTTTCGGCCGACCTCTCTCCCTAGCCAATCAAATTTGTTCATTTGCTCGGGATTGGGTGACAAGGCCCCGACCTACACTTCCACCAAGAGATATTCGATTCCCCCCACTAATCCCTAGCGGATCTTGTTACTCTTGGGTGTTTGAGCACCCTAGACGGTTGAGGTCACCTCGAAGCCATAGTCCATCATGGTGAAGCTTCGTGGTGTCATTGGGAGCCTCCAATTAAGTTGTGGAGATTGCCCCAACCTTGTTTGTAAAGGTTCAGTCACCGCCTTCAAGGGCACCAATAGTGGAATCACGACATCTTGCATTGTGTGAGGGCATGAGGAGAATATGGTGGCCCTATTGGCTTCTTGGGGAGCATTGTGCATCCACACCGCTTTAACGGAGACGTACTTCCCCTTAAAAGGAAGGAACTTCGGTAACACATCCTCGTCTCCACCGGCTCAACTCTTGGTTATCTCGTGCCTTTACTTTTGCAAGCTTACTTGTGTTGTATCCCTTGCTTGCCTTTGTGCTAGTTGTTATTGCATCATATAGGTTGCTCACATAGTTGCATATCTAGACTACCTATATTGTTGCAAAGTTTAAATTGGTAAAGAAAAGCTTAAGAATTGTTAGTTGCCTATTCACCCCCACTCTAGTCAACTATATCGATCCTTTCAATTGGTATCAGAGCCTCGTCTCTTTATTAAGGACTTTACCATCCGAAGAGTATGGTTGACACCACAGACGGTGTGGAGGAGCACTCCAGTGTGAATCCTACCTTGTCTACGGCCGATGGGGGAACCTCAGTCTCTCGTGAGGAATCCAATGTGGCTCTAGACACATTGAAAGACTCCATGACGACCAAGGTTGAAAGCATGTTTACTAAATTTCTAGAAGGACTTAAACTGTCCACCTCACCGATGAAAGTGGGTGATCCCACTAACAAGGTGACGGATGCTACCTCCGACAAGGGGGAAGCTAACAGTGAAAAGGGTCCCTAGTCGAGAGGCACGATGTGCAGGAAAAATCACACTGGATGTGGTATTCGACATGCTAGAGAATTATAGATCCGAAGAAATCATATTCCAAGTGGCCCCGTGTAACGCCTCGGATTCGATGCGCCAGGTGTCTTCCAGTTATTCATCGTTGTTGCCATGTCATTTGCTTGCGTGTTGCATTTTTCCCTGTCATTTGCTTGCGTGTTGCATTTTGCCATGTCATCATCTGCATGTTTTTCAAAACTTGCATCCGTTCGGGTTCCGCCAGTTCTCTCCGTTGTCCATTCTGAGCCCAGACACACTCGCACGCGCCCGTCACCCCTCTCAGACCTTGTTTCGTGAGCGGGAGAAAAACTTTCTCGGAATGGGCCGAGATTTGCCGAGTGGCCTTGATATAGCACCGGTAGGCCACCCATCAAATTTCGTTCCATTTGGAGGTCGTTTGATGCCCCAACGGTTAACCGAGTTAACCGAAACCCCCCTCTCTTTGCAGCCCGGCCCCTCTTCACCATAGCCAATGAGCCCATCCAAACCCCCTCCATGCTCTCGGTTGTTCAATCACAAAAGTGTGGGCGAAAACCGCTCCTCATTTGGAGTCTCCTAGGTCCCTCTACCTATAAATATGGGCATCCCCCCGATTTTTCGCGCAGATTAAACCCTAGCCTAGGTCCCTCCGTGCCGCCGGACACATCCGGGCGCCACTGGACAGATCCCGTCGCTGCCCACAGCCAATCCGGGCATGCCATGTGGCCTCCTGCCGCCGTCCGCCACGCCAGGCCCGGTGCGAGCCCCCGAAGCCCGTCCGCCGCCGCCGCAGGCCCGCGCGCCCCGGCTCCCGCGCCGATGCCACTCGCCACCGTCCTCCGGCCCCGCTGCCTCGCTCCTTCGCCGGATCCTACTCGCCAGCGACCGCCGCCGCCGACCACCCGACCTCCACGCCGCCCCAGGTCTCCGCCCCGCCGCCTGCGCCTCCGCCGTCCGCCGCCTACGCCCGCACCACCGCGCCGCCGCCTCGGCACTCCGCCATCCACCGCCACCTCGCCGTCCCGCGCCCCAGATCCGGGCGCCGCCCCCGCCTCCGCCGCCCCGGTCGCCGCCCCGCTCCGCCCGGCCCCGCCTCCACCGGCGTCGGATCCGGCCAGATCCGGCCGCCCCCGTCCATCCGGCGACCTCCCCCATCCACTCCAGCCGCCGCGCCGCTCGTCTCCGGCGAGCCCAGCCCTGCCTCGACATCCGTGCTGACGAACCCTAGATCTGTTTTCGGAGGGGTATATTTTTCCAAGTCCCCAGGTTTTCAACATTCTGGTGCACTATTCATCATGCCATAACTTTGTGTGTGCTGCTCCGTTGTGCGTGCGTTATATGTCAGAATGTTCGTCATGAGGTGCTCCTCATTTTGTCCCATTGTGCCATGCTTGTTTGAGTCCATCTTGATGCCATTATGATCGTTGCAAGAGTGCTATATGATGTTAACTGCTGTCTGATAACAGAACTTGGGGATTTGTCATTTTTGTTGCATTTTGTGTGTGCATCCTATGAGCTTGATGTCTACATGAGTTTTGAGCTAAATCATGCCATCTTTACAGTGGTGGAATCCATGTATTTTTGTGAGTCTTGAAGTGAGTGCATCGAGTTCGTGAAGTAGGGTACTTGCTGTTACTATTTTGTTAGGCTGAATCGGCTATATCATGATGCTATGTAAACCTGCTGCTACAAGTCATTGTATGCATAATCTGGAGATGTTCAATAAGGATGTTTTGTTATAAATGTCATGCTCTAGTCATCCATGTCCCTGGTTGCATTTATCGCCTGCTGTAGTTTGTTGTAATCCTGCTCTCAAATTGCTAAATAATGTTGCTGTCAGCCTATTAACATTAAGTTTAGTTTTGCCATGAGCTTTGCTAGTGATCCATGTACCCTATGAACTTGCTCTTGCCATGCTTAGCTTCATAAACATGTAATCGTACTGTTGGTCACCTTTCCATGCCATGTATTGCTCTGTGGTGAGTTGTACAAGCTCACCAACATGCCTACTCGTTGTTCCTGCCATGTCTGAATCTGTCATATCATTTGCCATGTTTGCATGGATGCTATCATGTTTTCTGTTGATCTTTGGAATTAGTTCAGTAAGGGAGTTTTGTTCTTTGTCTTTATTATTAGCATACCATGCCTTTTTTTGCCATGATAAGTTCTTGTAGCACATTATTTGATAGCTCTAAACATTGCAACCTGATGTTATTTCTGCCATGCCCAGTGATTTCTGCCAAGTCTGTGAAACTGTTATTATTTGCAATCTTGCCATGTCCTTTTGAGCATGTTCTAGTGATTTCTGGAGATAGCTCAGTGTTCATGTTTTGTTATGCTTTACCTGTACATCATGCGCATGCCTTTTGTTCCCATGTTGTGGTGCTGTAGCATATTGTTTTGATGCTTGCTAGATGCCTTGTTGCTGTTTTAGGCAGATTGTTGTTATATCTTGTATAGAGTGTATGTGTTGAACCGTTGCTTCCTTTTGAGTGTGCTCTATATGAAACTTGCTTAGAAATGCATGTAGTTTCATCTTATCATGTTGCATCCATGTTTTGGAGTATGTTCTTGATGTTTGAATGCCTTTTGCATCAATGCCATGTTTAACTTGTTTTGCTCATATCTTCTAGGCCGTAGCTCCGAGTTAAATGAACTTTATATGTAACTTGACTAGAATTCCGTGTAGATCATCTTGGTGCATCTTAACTTGCTGTTTAACAACTTGAACATAAGGTTTATTCAGATCTGGACCAATTTCTAAATTTGCATATGAGGACTTACCGGATTTGTTATATGTTGTTTCCGACCTCATTTAAACTTGCTTTGATGTGTTGTTCTTGTTTGCATCATCTCTTGCCATGAGTAGCCTCATATGACCTTTGTCATGCATCATGCTTGGTTGATCATCATGCCATGTCTATGTGTTGTGTGTTTACCTTGTTGATTGCTTCTTTCCGGTTGTGCTTCTTCTCGATAGTTCCTATTTCATTGCGATCGTGAGGATTCGTTCGTCTATGCTTGGTTCGTCTTCATGGCTTCATCTTCTTCATGGACTCGTTCTTCTTCCTTGCAGGGTTTCAGGTAAGATGACCGTCACCTTGGATCTCATTACTATCATTGCTATGCTAGTTGCTTCGTTCTATCGCTATGTTGCGCTACCTATCATTTGCTCTTCAAGCCTCCCAAATTACCCTGTCAGCCTCTAGCCTTTTCACCCTTCTTAGCAAACCGTTGTTTGGCTATGTTACCACTTTTGCTTAGCCCCTCTTATAGCGTTGTTAGTTGCAGGTGAAGTTGAAGATTGCTCCATGGTGGACAGGATTATGTTGGGATATCACAATATCTCTTACTTAATTAATGCATCTATATACTTGGTAAAGGGTGGAAGGCTCGGCCTTATGCCTGGTGTTTTGTTCCACTCTTGCCGCCCTAGTTTCCGTCATACCGGTGTTATGTTCCTTGATTTTGCGTTCCTTACGTGGTTGGGTGATTTATGGGACCCCCTTGACAGTTCACTTTGAATAAAACTCCTCCAGCAAGGCCCAACCTTGGTTTTACATTTGCATCACCTAGCCTTTTCCCTTGGGAGTCGCGCTCCCGAGGGTCATCTTTATTTTACCCCCCCGGGCCAGTGCTCCTCGGAGTGTTGGCCAAACTAGAGCACCGTGCGGGACCATCCCTTGGCAACTTGGGTTACATCGGTACCTGTACGCTTTGCTTATCCGGTGTGTCCTTAGAACGAGATACGTGCGACTCCTATCGGGATTGTCGACACATCGGGTAGCTTTGCTTGTCTTGTTTTACCATTGTCGAAATGTCTTGTAAACCGGGATTCTGAGACTGATCGGGTCTTCCTGGGAGAAGGAATATCCTTCGTTGACCGTGAGAGCTTGTGATGGGCTAAGTTGGGACACCCCTATAGGGTATAAACTTTCGAGATCCGTGCCCGCGGTTATGTGGCAGATGGGAATTTTTTAATATCGGGTTGTAGATAACTTGACACCAGATTCAAATTAAAACGCATCAACCACGCGTGTAGCCGTGATGGTATCTTTTCGGCGGAGTCCGGGAAGTGAACACGGTTTTGGGTTATGTTTGACGTAAGTAGGAGTTCAGGATCACCTCTTGACCATTGCTAGCTTCACGTCCGTTCCGTTGTTTCTCTTCTCGCTCTTATTTGCGTATGTTAGCCACCATACTTGCTTAGTCGCTGCTGCAACCTCACCACTTTACCCCTTCCTTACCCATTAAGCTTTGCTAGTCTTGATACACATGGTAATGGGATTGCTGAGTCCTCGTGGCTCACAGATTACTATAACAACAGTTGTAGGTACAGGTTTGCGATGATCATGACGCGAGTGCGATGATCCTTGTTTTGGAGTTCTTCTTCTGCTTATTCTTCGATCAGGGGATAGGTTCGAGGTCGGCAGCCTGGGCTAGCAGGGTGGATGTCGTTTGAGTTTCTGTTTGTGTTTCATCCGTAGTCGGATGTTGATCTTATGTATGATTTATTGATGTATTCTTGCGGCATTTGTATGCCTTGTATGTATCCCCATCTATTACGTAATGTTGATGTAATGATATCCACCTTGAAAAAGCATTTCAATATGCGGGTCTATCCTTGGTGGGACTTTCGAGTTCCTCTTGGATAGGGTCGCATATTGGGCGTGACACCTCGTTCAGTAGCGGATACCACGCCCTTTTAGGGCGGGACGCATTCACGAGCTTTCAAGCTATACCCCATTATGGGTACATGAAGCTCAAGATGCCCGGGCCCAATGGAATCATCACTCTAGCTAGTGATCCGGACATAGCACTCCGCGCCGAAAATAAAACCGCCGTACTGGCCCTTGAGGCATTATCCGAAGCCCTCACAGCTGAAGAATTAACCGCGCTGCGCTCCATAGTGGACAGAGACGATGTGATACTCGACAAACGACCCAAATCCACCTCTTTCAAACCAGCGGACGAAATAGTCAAATTCCATGTCCACCCAACGGACCCTACAAAAACATCATCAATTGGGACACAGCTGAACCCCACAATAGACGCCGCACTACGAGAGTTCTTGCGCGAGAATTGGGACATCTTCGCCTGGCATCCTTCAGACATGCCAGGCATCCCACGCAGGCTGGCCGAGCATAGCCTAAACATACTAAAGGGATACAAGCCGGTCAAGCAGACTCTTCGGTGCTTTTCAAAACCCAAGCGACAAGCCATGGGAGAAGAGCTGGCCAAGCTACTCGAGGCCGGATTCATCAGAGAAATAAAGCATCTGGACTGGCTAGCAAACCTGGTGATGGTACCAAAGAAGGACAAATCCTCGCGCCTATGCATCAATTTCAAGGACCTCAATAAGGCTTGCCCTAAGGATCCCTTCCCCCTTCCCCGCATCGATCAAATCATCGACGCTACCGCAGGACACGACTCACTGTGTTTCCTCGACACATACTCCGGATACAATCAAATAAAGATGGCGGAATCCTATCAAGCCGCAACGGCATTCATCACTCCATACGACCCCTTCTGTTTTAACACCATGCCTTTCGGGCTCAAAAACGCTGGTGCAACCTATCAACGCATGATTCAGACATGCCTGGAAACACAAATCGGCAAAATAGTGGAGGCATACATAGACGACGTGGTCATTAAAACCAGACACGTCGAATCCTTAATAGATGACTTGAGGCTTACGTTCGACAATCTCCGAACATATGACATCAAGCTCAATCCGGAAAAATGCGTCTTCGGCGTACCTGCCGGAAAGCTCTTGGGCTTCATCGTCTCCAATAGAGGCATTGAAGCAAATCCGGATAAAATCCAAGCTCTGTCATAGTTGGCTACCCTAACAGACCTCAAGCAAATCCAGAAATTAACTGGATGCGTGGCTGCCCTAAGCCGCTTTATCTCCCGATTAGGAGAAAAGGCATTACCTCTCTATCGCCTTCTTCGACGCACCGACCACTTCGAGTGGACGGATGCGTCTACGGCCGGACTGAAAGAAATAAAGGCCCTCTTGGCCAGCAATCCAATCCTGGCCGCGCTAAGTATTGGTGAACCCATGCTGTTATATATAGCTGCAACACACCAGGTTGTAAGCGCAGCGCTCGTCGTTGAACGAGAGACGGACGGACACAAGTTCCTGCTTCAAAAGCCGGTATACTATGTATCCATCATCCTCACTCCATGCAAATCACGGTACCCACATTATCAAAAGATAGCATACGCGGTCTTCATCGCATCCCAAAAACTACGACACTACTTTCAAGAGTGTTCAATCACGATGGCCTCTGAAGTACCACTCAACGATATAATAAATAACCGTGATGCCATGGGCCGGATTGCTAAATGGGCTATCGAGCTCCTCCCATTCGACATAACATACAAACCATGACAAGCCATTAAGTCGCAAGTACTAGCTGACTTCATCACCGAATGGACAGAAGCCGAACTCCCTAAAGAGTACGGCGCGTACTCCAATTGGATCATGCACTTTGACGGCTCTAAAATGCTGGCTGGTCTAGGGGCAGGCATTGTCCTGACACCCCCCACCGCAGATACAGTCCAATACATACTCCAAATACTATACACAGATTCCCATAATGCAGCCGAATATGAGGCTCTATTGCATGGTCTTCGGATGGCAGTCTCCATGGGCATTCAATGCCTAGAAGTGCATGGGGATTCGAACCTCGCAATATCTCAAATAAATGGAGACTTTGACGCCAAGGACCCAAAAATGGCGGCCTACCGCAATGCTGTCCTTAAAATGTCAGCTCGGTTCGAGGGGCTCGAATTCCACCATGTGGTCCGAGAAAACAATCAAGCGGCGGATATCCTCGCCCGCATAGGCGCTAAGCGCGACCCCGTCCCACCTAATATCTTCCTAGAAAGGCTGTTCAAGCCATCCGTGGTGTGGGAAGGGGAGACTGGCAATATCAGTCCGGATCCGAACACAACCCCAGATCCCGAACACTCTGACATAATCGGAGGCTCCGCCACCGAAATAACACCGTCGGCCCACGTGATCATGACTGTCATTGCCCCGTGGACAGAACCCTTATTAGCCTACCTAAATAGGCAAGAACTCCCTGAGGACCAAAATGAGGCATGTTGCATTGTGCGGCGTTCTAAATCCTACAAGGTCCACGAGGGAGAGCTTTATAAAAAAAGCGTGACTGGAGTGCTCCAAAGGTGCATCTCCGAAGAGGAAGGATGGCAACTTTTGGCAGAAATTCATGCTGGACTCGGCGGCCACCACGCCGCAGCTCGGGCCCTTGTAAGCAAGACCGTCCGTACAGGTTTCTACTGGCCGACAGCCCGAGCGGATGCACAGGACCTCGTCCAACATTGCGTCGGTTGCCATCTTTTTGCAAATCAAAGCCATATGCCACCTACCGCTCTCCAAACAATCCCCATAACTTGGCACTTTGCGGTCTGGGGGCTTGATATGGTTGGACCCCTTAAAGGAGGAAGCCATAAGAAAAAATAAATGTTTGTCATGGTAGATAAATTCACCAAATGGATAGAGGCCAAACCAGTTAAAACGGCCGAATCTGGACCAGTGATAGACTTTATATCCGGAGTCATACACCATTATGGTGTCCCCCACAGCATCATCACTGATAACGGCTCCAACTTCACAGCCGACGAGGTGAAAACTTGGTGCGGCAAGATGGGCATTAAGCTCGATTATGCCTCTGTCTATCACCCCCAAACAAACGGTCCAGTCGAACGAGCAAATGGTCTTATTATGAGCGGCATCAAACCCAGACTAGTGCGATCCTTGAAGGAATCATATACGCACTGGGTCGAGGAGCTTGACTCTGTACTATGGGGGCTGCGGACCATGCCAAATTGCACCACCAGATACACACAATTTTTTATGGTGTACGGCGCAGAGGCAGTACTACCCTGCAATATCATTCATGACTCACATCGAGTGCGCATGTACGAAGAGAGAGAAGCCGAGCTAGATCGGCAGGACAGTTTAGATGCCCTGGAGGAGGAGCAGGACATCGCGAAGGCCCGTTCCGCATTTTATCAGCAGCAGGATGGAAGGTATCAAAGCAGAGAAGTACGGGCGAAAACTTATAACGTTGGCGCCTATCGGAGAAGAAAAAGGACAAGCTCAAGCCCAAGTGGGAGGGTCCCTTCATCATTGATAAGGTTCTCACCGGAGAGCGTACCATCTGCGTGATGCATCAGATAACCGACTCGCGCCGAACCCATGGAACGCAGCCAGACTCTGAAGATTCTACACCTAGTGCCGAACTCAGTGTTCGTCTCCATACCTCTGCTTTTTTTAAAGTTATGTCCTCCTTCTTTCTTTTCTTTCCTTTTTATATATAGCCTTAAAAGCTTCAAGTATGCTTTGACCGCACACTCCTGCCGCGCTATGCGCGCTCAATATACATGGGGGCTTCTTATACAGAAGCTTAATATAATTATCTTCTGGGTTTTATGCCCACCACATATGCTTCATTTTTCCATATGTGCCTTTTTTCACCACTATATGCATCGATATGACTTAAGTTTTTGCCAAGCTGGGTTGCCTCGCTCTTATGTTTACGCCCTACGTTCCCCTTAATTCGGCTAGGGCATAAGGGGAGCACCTCTATGATTGTTACTGCCGGGTCAGCCGGATGTGTACCTCAGACTGGGTGAAGCCGAAAGCTAGCATTCTTAAGGGAATATTCGGTCGGTGAACAAAAGATGTCTTTTACTTATTGCAAAACATGCCCCCAGATGCTTATATCCCGCGTCATTTTTCGCAGTTCGGACATGCACATTAATGCATGCACACCCAGGGAAAGGAACCCTTACTAGAACTATTCTCCCTGGAAGATGTTTCTTACTATCCATGTAATATAACATAGCTAGTTGGGTACTTGTCTGTTCAAGCACTTATGACCCCTATGCCTGGTTTCCACGCGTGCCCCGGTTTTCACATAACTGAGCGGGTATTTGGATACACTCCGGACTGTCGGGTCCAGAGGTTGAAGTGAAAAGGTCCGCCAAGACAAATGATTTACAATCCGGCTAGGGACAAAATATGTCCTTTGAAGTACAAAGTCACTTAGACTGACTAAATTCTTCTTCTATACCATCCAACAGGCTGTCTAGCCTACAATCCTGTTGGGAATACTTTGCGGCTAAAGCTACCTGGTCATATACCAGACTAACGGGGATCTCTTTCCCATCTGACCCTACAGGTCCGACCTCGGCCATACGGTTCGGGTCAGCCTTGGTGTATCACATCTTCACTATGGCCCAGGCTTCCCTTGCACCTTGTCGGCAGGCTGATATCTTCCATAATCGGAAGCGCCGCCGTGCTCCCTTGAGCATCTCCACAAGCTCTCCCATGCCTCCGGGCAGGGATGCGGACGGCCACAAGGCCTGGGCAATCCCCTGCATCACCTACCGAATTTGTCCGTGCAGCGGTAAGAGTTCTTGGAGAAGATCGCCTGCAGATCCGGGTATCTCCTCTTCGGGATGACCTGTCAGCATACCTACAGATATAATTCTGTTAGCTTGTTTCTTTACCGAACTTTACAATGGTTCATTCGAGCACTCACTAAAAATGCCGCGTCGAAGCCACTTATTCTCTTTCACGGAGTCAGCAAGCTGGCTCCGAACATCTTTTAATTCAGCGTTCAGCCAGGTCTTGGCATCCTTGAGATCATTATTCTCTCCAATAACCCGTGTAAGCACGCGCTCGCCAGCCTCTTGCTATCTTCGAGCATGTTGCTCATTTTTTGATACGATCTCCGGATTGTTTCCGGGATTGTTTGCATAATCGATTGTTAGATTTGCATACATGCCGAATACTAACTGGTATATGTCAATACATTATTTTTGATCAAGACAAGTACTACGAGATGAGGCCTTCTTGGACTCCTCCATTCCGGCGACTGCGGCCCATAGTTGGGCTTTGTACTCCTCCAGCTCTTTAGACAGCTGGGCATTCTTCTCTGTAAGAACCTATGCATATAATTGATCCTTAAATCAGTTGTGCCAACTGTTTCAAGTCTCAGGGGCTACTGATATACATACTTATCAAATCTTCTTACCTGTATATCCTTTACATACTGGTCCGTAGCTCTGGCGAGGCCATCTTGAGCAGCTCGGATGTATGCGTCCCTTGAGTTGAAGGCATTGAATGCATCTTCAGAGAAATTAGGGTCGCATAGTGTGGCCCGTCGACGCCTGTGATTCATGGCGCTCTCCATTTCGGAGTTTGTAGCGGATAATCTATCCACATCCTCTGTAGGAGGACCATCCAGCATTGTCCCCGCGTTAATCTTTGCCCTTGAGTCCGTCCTCGGAGTCCGGCTAGTGGAGGCGTGACCCGCAGGCTCTCCGGATACAGTCCAACGAGCGCTTTTTCTGCTAGGGATTCATGGACATTGTTATATTTTAAGGATGATAATTGCGTAGCAGGTTTTTACTCATACCTCTACGATGGCGTCTCGGTCCTGACTGCCTTCCTTTTAAGCCAACCCGGCTTCGGTGCTCCTTGTTGACGAGTTGCCGCGGGTTCGGTGCGGTGTTCCGATGGCCTTCCCTGTAAAATGCAATACGGGTGCGGTGGGTAAGGCGCAAAGAGGGTATCCTTCTTGTAAATTGGGACTCTGGTTTTACTTACATGTGATGCAGGGAGTAGGCCAGGATAATCAGCTATGATGGCCACCAAGGCACCATCACAACTTAACTGATAAAATGTCCTGTCGACGAGCTCCACAAATATGTCTGGATCTTCTTCAAGTCCGGGGTCGAGGGCTCGGTCAGGGTCCTCTGGCTGTCGAGACGGGCCGTGGACCTCCCTCATAGCTTTTCGCAGTTCCTGCTATGAATTGGCAAGGTAAATATCTGTGAGGAGGAATGAAAAGATTGGAATAAAAGGGTTGGGGGGTTGTACATGAAGAATCCATCCCGTGGCTTAATACGGATGAACTCCTCTTCTTCTCCTTTGAACAAGTCGGACAATATTTTCACCAGAGCAGCGGCGAAGTCCGGACCTTTACTGCCGCAGCGGGTAGCGTCGTCTTCTCCATTGAAGTGCCACATGGGTTTCCCCTGATACTGAAGTGGTTGTACCCCCGCATTATACATATTGACATGACCTCAATTACTGTCAGTCCTGATCTGGCCAGCGTTTTTATTCTTTCCATCAGGAAAAGGACCTCTTTGTTATCTTCCTCCTGGGGGCTCCGGGGGCGCCAGCTGTGGTGTTTCTTCAACGGGGCATTTGCAAACTCAGGAAGGCCCATCGAATAGGGTCGGAAGGGGAACGTCCTCCATAGAAAACCACTCCGAAGGCCAGTCTTTGGATGTCTACTTCGGAGTACCCGACAGGTATCCGGTCCCGGCGATGCGCCATATTTTGGCTCCGCCCACTTGGTATATTGACCCATCCTAAGTACGAGGTATGAGGCAGAATAGCCTCTTCCATAGCTCGAAATGAGCTTCGCAGCCCAGGAACAGCTCACAAAAGGCGACATAGCCAGTGATATGTAAAATGGAGGCAGGGGTGAAATTATGCAGCTGGAGGCCATAGAACTCCAGGAGCCCATGGAGGAATGGATGTATTGGAAATCCAAGTCCCCTCAGCAATAAAGGGACAAGGCATACCCAATCCCCCTTGGATGGGTTGGGAAAACTCTCCGCTTGCTCCCCGCCATTGTAGGTGGCTAGTCCGGCTCGGACGGGGACCATGTATGCAGGCGGGAGAAACCCCTGGGTCTGCAATTCTACTAATCGGCTGTGGGGAACATAACACTTCTCCCAAAAGCCTGGCTTGGTGCTACAGGAGCGAGAGGAGGAGCCGCGACGGCCGACCATGATGGGATGGATTTTTCCGGGCGCGCTCTGATGGATACTCGCTGGGGGGAGATGGTGTGATTTGGATATGAGGATCCCCGTCTCTTTAAATAGACGATTTACTTACATGGTCAGGGTGGCAAATGTAAAAATGCCCTGACTTCTTGCATTTGCTCGACACGTGGAAATAGCCGTTATCACAGCACAAAAGCCGAGGAGTGCAACATTGATGGGAAGCCGGACACTGCTCGTTACAAAAGGTACTCTGGAGAATTTGGAGAAGAACCTGCCTTGCAATGCCAAAGACAATTTGCACGCCGGACTCATCATCATTGAAGCCTGGTTCAGGGGCTACTGAGGGAGTCCGGTATTAAGGGGTCCTCAGACAACCGAAGTATATACTTTGGCCGGACTGTTGGACTATGAAGATACAAGATTAAAGACTTCGTCCCGTATCCGGATGGGACTCTCCTTTGCGTGGAAGGCAAGCTTGGCAATTCGGATATGTAGATCTCCTTCTCTGTAACCGACTCCGTGTAAACCTAGCCCCCTCCGGTGTCTATATAAACAGGAGGGTTTAGTCCGTAGGACAATAACAATCATAATCATAGGCTAGCTTCCAGGGTTTAGCCTCTACGATCTCGTGGTAGATCAACTCTTGTAATACTCATATCATCAAGATCAATCAAGCAGGAAGTAGGGTATTACCTCCATCGAGAGGTCCCGAACCTGGGTAAACATCGTGTCCTCAGCCTCCTATTACCATTAGTCTTAGATACACAGTTCGGGACCCCCTACCCGAGATCCGCCGGTTTTGACACCGACACCCGGTCCATAATGACTACCGATGAACAATGGAGGGATGCTTTAGTAACTAGACAACGTTACCTACCGTGCCAAGCACGGTTAAATTCCCTCGGTCGCTGCTCCCCAAGGTCACCCGTCAACTGCATTGCCTAGTACTACTACTACTACTACTACACCAGGGTGAGCACAGAACTGAGCCCGTTTGTTCGTGCCTAGTACTTGAGTTAATATATCAGGCAATGAACTGGTACATAGGGATTATCCTTTTACTCTGCATATATAACTTGCTGAAGTCTAACTAAGCAAAATGTTTGACCAAATCCTTTCTTAAGAAATACAACAGGACAAATGTATCGCTTGAAAATTTATTGCATGATGCAGGTTATCATATTGTTTTGAATCCTGGATTTTAAATTTCAGAAAATCCAAAAGTGACTAGAAATTCATGAAACTGAGCATGGTCACGTGATATGGCACAAATATTCCTTCGTAATTTTTTCTTCAATTTGAAACAAGCTGCTTATGACAAGTTGCACAAATGAAGAGCCAAGGTATTTTGGAACAAAGACCTGTCACGTTATGGCGAACACTTTCACTATTGAAACCGTGGGCATTTACGTGCTGCCACGAGTCCCGCTTCTCATCGGCAGGTGCCGTCCGAGCTAGCGTGTGAGTCGACGGGAGGCATGCGAGCAGACCGCTGCGCCGGCTGATAGGGAGGCATGCGAGCAGACCACTGCGTAGGGTCATCGGGAGGCGAGCCATTTGACCAGGCTCTGCCCCCCACCTTCATCCCAACTGCTCCCACTTTTAATGTCACCGGCGCCACAGTTTAATATCAACCATGCACTACCCGGTATCGATACAATCTTCTCTCTTCCTCTCCGATTCTTCTATCATCTACCTCCAACTAGCGTGACCTAAATGTACGCCATGCCGCATCACAATTGTCTTCCCTTAGTCTTCCAGTTTCCTGAGGAAGACACCCAGCCGGAGTCTCAAGAACATAAGGCACTTTGGGACGAGCTTGAACCAGCCTTGCGGGAAGATGCCGCGCCTGTCCCCGCTCCCGTTCTGGCTCCCATCGCCCTGACTGCACCAGCGCCCATCCCCGTGGCATTGATTGGCTGGGAGCCGCACATTGTCGCCGAGCTTGATGCCACGGGGTTCCACGAGGTCCCCGCCAACTTTCACGCGCCCGTGCACCTGCCAGCGCATGCGCCTGCACGTGCACTGACGAGAACGCCCATGCCGGTGCCCATGCACCTGCCAGCGCATGTGCCTGCGGGTGCACTGACATACGCGCCCGTGCCGGTGCCCGTGCACATGAATGTCTCCGTCGCGTCATTGCTAGCACCTATCCCTACGCGGGTGCCAGTGCCCCCCTCAGTGGCATGGATGGCCGCCGTCGACCGCTTCCTTGCACCAATGCTAGTCGCCTCCTCCCGCCAGTTGACTCACTCCTGGAGATCGAAGTCCAGAACATTGTGGCCTTCCTTGAAGCTAGGGCCAACGTCCAGGAGTATGCCAACAACGGCGCAAGACACAGCCGTCGGTCAATGGCCCGACGACACATAGAGCACGACAGAGGAGCCGCTTCCCACCACAAGACGCCCCCGCCGCCCCGTAATCTAAATTTGCCATGAAAAACGTTCGGATTGCCATGCTTAAAATCTGAATGTTTGTCATTTGCGTTTATTTTAGATCGATCGTCATATGAATGTAAAGTCAGAGTCAGACTGAATGAAATCTATGGTTTGATCGATTGAATGTTCTGCTAGAGCTGTATCAAATTAATATAAAATGTCATCAAGCCACATGTATTCCTTCTCATTCAACGACCTAGACTGCTTCAATGTCGAGCGCTCAACATGTTCACCGTGCAGTTAATTTCATGTCAAAAATAGTGGTAATCACATAATAACACGCAAATAATATCCTACTTAATATCCGCATGCACTTAATATACTTCCAAATTAATGTGCATTGCACGTACACATTGACTAGTGCTACTAGTACGTGAAACTGGTGCTGTAACTTGTGAACGCGTCCAGATATGGTCAACGGCAACATCGCCCGCGAGTTCTTCGTGTTTGCCCATGCGTCTAAACGCAGAAGGGGAGGAGAGAGAGAGAGAGAGAGAGAGAGAGAGAGCACATGGAACCCATCAGTAAGTGAAGGCGAATAGTACGTGCTAACGAGCGCATCCCACTAATGTACTAAAAATAATATTACATGTTATCCATTAAATAGGCTGTGGTAATATAAAAACATTTTATGAACAAGGGGGGGTACAACAAACATTGTTGTTCTACGTATGTTGCCTATTGACGTGCGGCTTGAAGGCCCTGGTTGCATGTTCGATCCTCGCCCTTTATTTTTTAATTTGTATATGGGTCCAAATTTGTTTCATGACAGGTGGACCCCTCGGTGTGTAGTTTGTAGCACTTTAATTTGTGGGTCGAAATTTGTTCCATTCCAGGTGGACTATCGATGTGCAGTTTTGTAGCTTATTTGTAATAATTAAAGAGAACAACAGAGTTTTTTGCAATAATACCATGGTGTGACGTTGAAGGCGAGAAAGGACGTGTAAGAGAGCGATGACCGAGCCAGAGGGAAATCAACTGGGGGAGGTGCGACGGTTGCAACGGTGTTTGGAGTAGTTGTGGGCCAAATGCTACGAAAATATAATCTAAACCCACCGGAATAAATGCCTACACAAACTAATCCAAGGTTGGAGGCCCACTTGCAATGTAAATAGCTCCGGCTTTGCGAGGGATGGAGAGGTAGCTTCAGTGTGTGGAAGATATGGCATGAGAAAGCGAGTTCAATCAAGAGACATATAGATAGAGAGACAAAGTGAGTGTGGTCCGACATTCACTGAAAATATATATATGCTCTGGAGAGATATTGTCCGATTGAGCTTTTGGGAAGGGCGAGGGCTGTAAGATAGGGCTTGAGAGATGATCCAGTCACAAACATGTAGATATGTTTTGTGCGTGGGAGGAAGCAAGGTCAATCGATTACATATATAAAGGGAGAGAGATTGAGCGAGTGTGGGTTGTCGTGCAATCGAAAGAGTGAGACGGGTTGGAGAGAGTGACCTAGATAGACAATGTGCGTGAGAGAGTATACAATATGAATATGTTGAAATGGGCTCAAACATGGAGATATATCGTTGGTGTCCGAGAAATAGCAAGGTCAATCAAGACATACACACAGACAGAGAGAGAGAAAGAGAGAGAGAGAGAGATTGAGCGAGCGTAGCCCGCCATGAGGTCAAAAGAGTGGGGGCGGCTTGGATGGGCTGACTTAGATAGACAATCTGCGTGAGAGAGTATAGAGTGTGTCGATACAGGCCCGAACAGGGAGATATATCATTTGTGTGTGAAAGAAAACGAGGTTAATCGAGACTCGGATAAAGAGAGCAAGATTGAGCGAGTGTGGCTCGCCGTGCAGAATAAAGAGTGGGACAGTCTCGAGGGAGTGACCTAGATAGACAACGTGCGTGCGTGCGCACGAGAGGTTGGGGGCTACATAGGCAATGCATGTATCTAGCGCAAGAGGGTGGGAGGGAGGGAGAGAGAGAGAGAGAGAGAGCTCGGCATGGGGTGCAATGGCGGGTCTGTGAGGTAAATACTTTTGGTAACAGAGTGGAAAAAGGGGGTTGTGCAGTTGAGAGAGTTAGAGATCGAAACATGGAGAGAAAGTGAACGTGCGTTGGAAACCGATAGCTTCCTGACGTGGTTAGGAGAGGAAGATTGACCAATACAGGAAGTATGTAGCATGTGTGCCGGGGGTGGGGGTGGGGCTAAAGACAACATTTGAATGTAGATAGTACGAGACTTAATATCGATGTTTCAATTCGGTGTATATTGTCAGATTTGAACTGAGGACCTTGCATATGGGTAATTATTTCGAATCCGTGCCGTACTAGGTTTGGAAAAGTTGACATTGACTCGATTGTTGTGCTATTTTGTAGGTCATATGTTTGAATCCATCCAAAAGTTTCTCACTACCATGGTGTTCATCATATACATATGAATTTGTATTAAAAAAGTAGCATGGATACAGTGAAATGCGAAATCCACGTTAGAATTGGAGATCGCTATGTGACACACACTCTAATTCAAATAACTAATTATATGACACACACTCTAATCCACGTTAGCGTGGATATCGTGGACACCATTTTGATTTTTTTTCAAATAACTCCTCTTTAATTAATTTATAGTATCTCGTTTCGAATGACTAATTATTTGCAAGGAAAAAACGGACATGGTAATACATACAGATTTGTTTGCAAATGAAAGAAGATTCATTTGCATTCTCATATGTAGGCGCACCAGGCAGACCACGGTCGTGTCGTGGTGGTCGCTTGTGCCGAATGGACGCTTAACACCCAGCCACCCACCCCCTCCCTCCCCCCAAAAAAGGATGAAGAAAAAATAAGTTCGCGCTTCCATGTTTTGGATTGAAATATCTGGCGGCCCCAATTCCGGTCCTGCAAAATCTCCCTTCTCCACCGCCCCCTTCCGCGCCCAGATTGCTCAAATCCCTAATTCACTGCCAACCCAAGCAAAGTTTGAATCGCCCCTCGTCTCGTCTCTTTCCCCACCTCTATGCCGGACGACGACGACGAAGACGACGGTCGCGCTTCACCACTGCACCAGAGCTACCTCATCTATGCCCTCGTCCACTGCACCGGGTGGTCCACCGACAATGTCGGCCACCGCAACCGACGTTCCTCATAGACACCGACTTCCACCGCATCAGGTGCGCTTCAATGACGCCGTATCCCACCTCACCGGGGCTACTTCACAAAGCACATCGTTGCACCTCCGCCCCCTGAGGTCATTGGGGATTCACCAACGGTCTCATCCACCGCATCGTAGTGCTCCGCTGCCACTCAAGATCTGCATCCGTGCGTGGCCAGCCAACGCCAGCGCATCACCCTCAACGGCTCTGAAGTGACTCGCACTCTAGCTAGGCGAGCATGCCCAAACGGGTATCCACACATCACTCCCTTGTGCACTGTTCCGACGATGTTCGGATATCCTTTCACTGATCTCTTAGCTTACACGCCTATGCAACTCTGACTTTATCTCTTATTTCTTCTGGAGATATCATCTGAAACAAGAAAAACCATTTTTTAGCGAAGCATGAAGAAACTACGGGATCTGGTACACATCCTGCACACCCATATAACCTTGTAAGTATCTGTCCTCTGGTACAAGAGGAAGGTCGATTCCTCTTATTTGATCATCCATTCACCGTGTCAAAAATGTAGAGGGGGATGTGTCGTGGAATTGTCACGGCAGATGTCCTAGTGTGAGGACTTAGTCGTGAGGCCAACGCATCTATATGGTAGTTTGAGAGGGGTTGAGCGGAATCGAGAGAACGCAACACAAGAAAAAGATTTAGACAGCTTTGGGCCCCGAGAAACATCATCCGGTAACAACCCTACATGCTGTTTGTGGCTAGGTCTCATTATCATCACGAGGGAGTCACCGTAAACCGGCTCTCCTCTAGTTGTGTCTAGCCCTAGAGATTGTTTCTTGTTGCTTGTCCCTCTTTGGGGAGCCCTGCCCCTCCTTATATATGTTGAAGGGGCGGTTTACATGACTAGTCCTAGTTGGATTAGGATTACTCTATTACAAGTGGAGTCCTAGTCTTGTCCTTTGTAGGAGAATATTCCTTGTGCTTTCCTCATAAACCAGCCCAGCATAACATGAACCGGCCTTCCATAAACCGCCTTCTGGGCCACCGGGTCTTGTCGTTCCTCTAACCCGCTCGCCGGGTCACCCATGAGTCGCCAAGCTTGGGCGGGTCACTTAGTGAGTCATCCAGTCAGAGCAGGTCATTAGTGAGTTGCCAAGTACGGCCGGGTTATACTTCTAGCCGGGTTACGCCATGGGGTATATCCCCAACATTAGCCCCCAAATTAATTTGGATTTATCCATGTTAAACTGATCTACAACATAAACACAAGAACAAATTTGGCGGCTTGTGCTCCGGATTAAATATTCTTATAAACCGGTGCTTGATCATCCTTAAATCCTTGTCATTTCTTCCTTCTAGAAAATCCGGGTCAGTAGACCAGCTTCATAATCAATTTGCTTGTAGAAGAAATATTGTAAATAAAGAATCCATTTGACTCGGCCTTCAATGCTCTGACTTGACAAAAATATTGGTCTTCAAATATTCAACTGATATTCAGCCGGCTTGAAGATGTAGAACTTGTCGATCTATGATTTCCAAAATCGCTGGGTTATAAAGACTGATAATTCCGGGTCATGATTGTTTCCAACGCCGGTTCATGATTGTTGCCAACGCCGGTTCATTATTGTTGTAGACACCGGGTCATAATGATTGGTGATGCCGGGTCAATCTGGTTTGCTCAAAACTGAAAATCGGAAGATATTTCTCCCTTATATCCATATTACCTGTAGCCCCCAAGTCTTGAATAGAACAAAGTGATGATTTGAGACTTGTTTCCATATAATTACTGCCACTTTGAAGAAATCCATGTTGTTCATCTCAGTCACTAGCAAAAAACTGAATACTCCATATATGTAGCCCCCAAGTGCCGGGTTGTCATGCTTGCAGCAACCTGGGACTTGAAATTGCCTTATGCTCATAAAAACTTCAACTAGTGTAGCCCCCAAGGGCCGGGTCATTATGCAATAATGAGCGGGGACTTGGTATATACTTTAATGAAAATAACATCTTATAATGTAACCTCCATCGTAGGACTTGAACCCACGTCCACAAGGTTAAGAGCTTTTTGCTTTACCAACTGAGCAATGGACCCTCCGATATAATGGATTTAACTTGTGTACCATGAATTGTTGACATGAGCAATTGGTAGCCCCCAAGGCCCGGCTCATTATGATGTGATGAGTCGGGTCTTCAATAAGATGAGCAAGAAATGACTTTTCATTAGCCCCCAAGTGTCATGGTGCATGCTTGCAGTGACATGAGACTTGCATATTTGATGTAATCTCAACTTGACTAATGTAGCCCCCAAGTGCCGGGTTGTAAGCCTGCAGCGACTCGGGACTATTCCTTCAATTGTAGAATAAATCATATCCATTGATAATATGATAGCCATTGTGCTAAAGCGACTTTGAAAACCTTGTTCATAATATTGGTTATTGATAACCATAATAAAATCCAGCCATGTTGGCTATTTGAAGATTTGAATAATATAATCCAATGATTTATGAGCGCATGATTGCAATGGCGCAATCCAAATGTATACTGGTGACTCATAGTCCAAAGCTAGGCCGGGTTAATAAACACTGGATAATTTGTCATCATACTGGCGACTTATAGTCCAAAGCCAGGCGGGGTCAATAACACGGGATTGTAGCAGATCTTCTACTGACGACTTATAGTCGAAAGTCAACCCGGGTCAATAGACACCGTGTTATCATAAAATGCTGTAAACCTCAAAAAGAGAAAATATGTCAAATAAAAGTATGGGAATACATGAGGCTTTTCATGGGCTGCCAGGCCAAAAATCGAGGCTTTTCATGGCCTACCAGGTTACTGAGTTAAACCATTTTACAAAGCCTTTTAAGATGGACCTCACATTAACCAATCGTCGTTTTAACTTTGACAAGTTCAGGGTCTATGAGATTGACTTGTCAGACGTTCGGCGGGTCATACCAGGATTACCTAGACGGAGTGGCTTACTTAAGAAAGGCAGGATAACCCGGAGTTTTAGGTGAATACACCTGGCTTCCAAGCCTGGCTTGATAGCCTATTACAAGGGTGAAGACTCTTTGTTCTTTGAGAAGCAAAGATCCCCTGAGCAATATTTTGATCTGTGCTCAGTGGGTGCCTATGTTTGAGTTGTGCTTTTGCAACACTCTCTTTGGCCCTCAAGTGATTTCCTTTTGGCCTTTCGCCGATCAAGAGGTGTAGCCATGGTTCGAATGCAACCAAGCCCCCAAGTGATTTCCCTGGTGGCCTTACGCCGATCAAGAGGTGTAGCTATGGTTCGAATACGATCAAGCCCCCAAGTGATATATTTCTGAGCTGTGCTCACCGGGTGCTTATGTTTGAGTTGTGATGTGCAACAAACTCTCTTTGGTCCCTTTAATTTTTCCTGAGAACTCAAACTTGCGAGAGATTATCCTTTTGAACCGGAAATTCTTAAACCAGATATTGAGAGCTTCAAAGCTTTCTGTGAGATATCTTTCGCTTGAGCCGGATTTTAAACCGGAATCCTTCTTTTTGAGCCGACAATTTTCTAATGGCCTTTAAATTTGCACCAATATGGAAGTTTAGGGTCCTGCATTAAATAACTTTGCAAGCTGGAGTAATTGCTCTTCTAAAGAAAGCAATACATAACTAAAATATACTGGATGGATTTCACCTGATATGTTAGGCCAGTATTTATCTGCCATGTAGTTGATGATCAGTTGACCACCATGGTGAAATGGCGCGGTAAACCGTGTGAACGGGCAAGTGAGCCGCATTGTGTTGATATATGCCAAACCGCGGAGGCGGACGAAAAAAAACAACCGCAACATTAGAGGCAGTATGGACGCGGCGAGTCGCTATCGCTTTTGTAGTGACCAAATGCCATGCATATATAATATCATAAACCGGAGTAATTGCTCTCAAAAGGAAAAAAGTTGATACGTGCTATTTAAAATGATCTAGATAGATATCACCTGATGCATTTGGACCTTATGATCCTCATCGATGTTCGTTAGCCAACCCGGCACATTAAATAGGCCGGACCGCAGGGCGGACAATTAAACGACCGCAACAGCAGAGGCAGCACAGACACATGAATCGGCCGCAGTGTTGCAAGCCGGTGCAAACGAGCAAGTTGTCCTCCGTGTTGTAAACCGGTGCGGACGCATGAACCGCCACAAGGGCAGATGAGAGAGTCATCCGTGGCGTTGTAAGGCGGCGCGGACAGGCGAGTCAGCCAAGGCATTGTAAGCCGGCGCGGGAGTCCGTTGAGTAAGGACGACCACCTGTGCCGAATGATGTTGGCACGCCTCCATCTCCGTGGTATAACGCCTCATTTATAATGAACAATTGTCTGCGAAACAATATTGCATGCCAAGTAATTGTTCTCAGATGAATTAAAATACTGATAAAATGCAGAGGAAAGATATTACCTGATGTATTTTGACGAAAGATATGACAAGGCCACAGGGTCAATTCAACCAGGGGCGGATCTAGGGGAAGCTTCCCTTTGATACCGAAGCGACGAGTGCCTTTCATTGGAGAGACGCGGAGGTAGACATGGTCTCCGATTTCAAAAGCCAAATCACGGTGCTTGCTATCATAGTAACTCTTTTGGCGCGATTGCGCGGCTTTGAGATTCTCACGAATGACTTTGCACATTTCTTCAGCTTCTGTGATCAAGTCGTTGCCAAGAAGTTGGTGTTCACCTGTCTCGGACCAATTGAGAGGAGTACGACACTTTCTGCCATAGAGAATTTAGAATGGGGCCTTGCCCGAACTCGCTTGGAAGTTGTTGTTGTAGGAGAACTCGGCATATGGAAGACAATCTTCCCACTTCATACCGAAAGAGATGACACAAGCCCTGAGCATATCTTCAAGGATTTGATTGACTCGCTCGACTTGGCCACTTGTTTGAGGATGGAAAGCTGTGCTGAAACGAATGTTGGTGCCCATGGCCTTCTGAAAAGAGTCCCAGAACTTAGAAGTGAAGATGCTTCCACAATCTGAAGATATCAATTGTGGAATACTGTGCAAGGAGACAATTCTGGAGGTGTATAGCTCTGCCAGCTGAGCTGCCGTGATAGATTCTTTGATAGGAAAGAAATGAGCCAATTTAGTAAGCTTGTCAATGACAACGAAGATAGCATCATTTCCACGCTTGGACTTAGGAAAACCAGTCACAAAGTCTATCTCGATATGGTCAAACTTCCATTCCGGAATAGCAAGAGGTTGGAGGAGACCAGCTGGTCGTTGGTGTTCTGCTTTCACCCTTCTGCAGACATCACATTCATTCACGAATTGAGCAATCTCTCGCTTCATTCGAGTCCACCAATATGACTGCTTGAGGTCATGGTACATCTTTGTACTTCTAGGATGAATGGATAGGAGGGAATTGTGTGCCTCGTTCATGATGACTTTTCTCAGATCGCCTTTAGGAACCACAATTCGATCCTCGAAGAAAAGAGTATCTTTGTCATCCAAGCGATAGCACTTGTATTTGGAAATGCCCTTGTCAATACCACGTTTCACCTTCTTCACCATGGTATCCAGGAGTTGTGCCTCACGAATTTGATCTTCCAAAGTAGGAGAGACTATGAGGTTGGCAAGAAAGCCTTGAGGAACAACTTGAAGATTCAGCTTGCGGAAAGCTTCACAAAGATCCGGTTGAAATGGCTTGAGAATAAGACTGTTGCAATAAGCCTTCCTGCTCAGAGCATCTGCAATCACATTCGCCTTACCAGGAGTATATTCAATACTCGGATTGTACTCTTGAATCATTTCGACCCATCGAGTTTGTCTGAGGTTGAGGTTGGGTTGAGTGAAGATATACTTGAGGCTCTTGTGATCGGTGAAAATGTCCACTTACCTTCTCAATAAGAGATGTCTCCATGTTATTAATGCATGGACAACTGCCGCCAACTCAAGATCGTGAGTGGGGTAGTTCTTCTCGTTGGGATTCAACTGACGGGAGGTATAGGCCACAACTTCTTTCTCTCGCATTAACACATCACCGAGACCTTGAAGAGAAGCATCACAGAAAACTTTGAATGGCTTGGATTCATCAGGAGGAGTCAAGACAGGAGCTGTGACTAGATTCTCTTTGAGGGTGTTGAAAGCGAGGTCACACTCAGGCGTCCAGACATACTTGACATGCTTCTGGAGGAGGTTGGAAAGAGGCTTTGCAATCTTAGAGAAGTTCTCAACGAATCTTCGGTAATAGCTTGCAAGACCAAGAAAACTGTGGAGCTGCTTGACATTCTGAGGAGGTTCCCAATTCACAACTGCAGACACCTTCACGGGATTAACAACAATGCCCTTGGCAGAGATGATATGACCAAGGTAAAGAACTTCATCAAGCCAAAACTCACATTTGGAAAACTTCGCATAGAATAGATACTCTTTGAGCTTGTCGAGGACCAATCGCAAATGTTTGGCATGATCCTTCTTATTCTTGGAGAAGACCAAGAGATCATCGAGATACACCAGAACGAGTTCATTTGTGTAGGGGTTGAAGATAAAGTTCATCATTCGAGAGAATGTTGGAGGAGCATTGACGAGGCCGAAAGACATGACAGTATATTCATAAGAACCATAGCTTGTTCTGAATGCTGTCTTGGGAATATCTTGTTCACGAATGCGAATCTGATGATAACCCATACGAAGGTCAAGCTTGGAGAATACTTTAGCACCTTTGAGTTGCTCTAAAAGCTCATTGATGTTGGGAAGTGGATACTTGTTCTTGATTGTCTTCTTGTTCAATGGACGATAATCGACGCAAAGTCGGTCCATGCCATCCTTCTTCTGGACAAAAAGAACTCCACAACCCCATGGAGATGAACTCGGTCTGATCAAACCCAGACGCTCTTGTTCATCGAGCTGTTTCTTCAATTCCTTCAGCTCCGTGGGTCCAAGCTCGTAAGGAAGCTTGCAAATGGGTTCAGTTCCAGGCTCAAGATCAATAACAAACTCGACTGGCCGATGAGGAGGCATACCCGGAAGCTCTTCTAGAAAGACATCTTGGTACTCACAAACGACTGGAATTTGAGAAATAGCATCCAACTCGCCCTTCTCATTGAGATAAAACAACCGAATGGTTTCATCACGAGCGGCATAGATGATAACATCCTCAGAAGGGTGTGTCAATTGAATCTGCCTGGCAGCACAATCAAGTTGAGCCTTGTGCTTAGAAAGCCAGTCCATCCCGAGAATTAGATCAATATCAGAGTCGCCAAGAACAACTGGAGAAGACAGAAATTTATAGTCGCCCATCTTGATACCGACATTTGGAACCAAAGCTCGAGAAGTCATTTGCCGAGCCGGGGAAACAATAGACAAAGGACTCGGCAATACTTGAGTAACCAAATCATGCATAGCCACAAAAGGTCTTGAAATGAAAGAATGCGATGCACTAGTATCAAATAAAACTTTTGCAGGAATATCATTAACTGGAAGATTACCCATTATCACATAAGAAGAATCCTCTGCTTGCACTGCATTCATCATATTCACCTTTGCATGCTTTGGATTATGCTTGACCACTGCATTGCTTGAAGATCTCACAGGAGGAGGAGGAGGAAGGCGCCTTTGATTGAAGCATTTGTTCGCATAGTGACCTTTCTGCTGGCACTTGTTGCAAGTCACTTCTGAGAGCGGACAATGATAAGGAGCATTTGACCTTGGAGCTTGAGACTGAGACTTATTCTGATAGCCTGGGTTGGGTGGGTGGGAAGATCCACGACCACCTGAGTTCTTCTGCTGGTAGGGCTGATGAAACGGAGGAGGGGGAAGGTAGAACTTCTGTTGCTTAGCTGCCACTTGTGAGGAAGAAGAAGACTGCTGAGGGAGTCCTGGACTAGGGGGTGTCCGGATAGCCGAACTATCATCATCGGCCGGACTCCAAGACTATGAAGATACAAGATTGAAGACTTCGTCCCGTGTCCGAATGGGACTTTCCTTGGCGTGGAAGGCAAGCTTGGCGATACGGATATGTAGATCTCCTACCATTGTAACCGACTCTGTGTAACCCTAGCCCTCTCCGGTGTCTATATAAACCGGATGGCTTTAGTCCGTAGGACGAACAATAATCATACCATAGGCTAGCTTCTAGGGTTTAGCCTCCTTGATCTCGTGGTAGATCTACTCTTGTAACGCACATCATTAATATTAATCAAGCAGGACATAGGGTTTTACCTCCATCAAGAGGGCCCGAACCTGGGTAAAACATTGTGTCCCTTGTCTCCTGTTACCATCTGCCTAGATGCACAGTTCGGGATCCCCTTCCCGAGATCCGCCGGTTTTGACACCGACATTGGTGCTTTCATTGAGAGTTCCTCTGTGTCGTCACCGATAGGCTCGATGGCCTTTTCGATCATCAACAACGACCAGTCCAGGGTGAGACCTTCCCCCCGGACAGATCTTCGTATTCGGCAGCTTTGCACTGTGGGCCAATTCACTTGGCCATCTGGAGCAGATCGAAAGCTACGCCCCTGGCTGTCAGGTCAGATTTGGAAGTTTGGACTTCACGGCTGACATCCGCGGGGACTTGATCTTCGATGGGTTCAGGCCACAGCCAAGCGCGCCGCACTGTCACGATGGGCATGATTTAGCTCTGCAGCTGGACAGTACCCTGGAGGCCGCACTCGTGTCCGCTCCGATCTTCAGTTCGGAGCCGGATGCGTAGATCGAGGACGGATGGCTAGACACCGCCTCGGGGGCTGCAACCTCTATGACGATAGAGACGAACACTAACCTTGTCCCTCATGAAGCTCATGACTCCGAGGTGCCGGACTCCTTGCCGGACTCCGAACCTCCCGCGCCCCCTCGAATTGAATCTGATTGGGCGCCGGTCATGGAGTTCACCGCAGCGGACATCTTTCAACACTCACCTTTTTGTGACATCTTGAGTTCGCTAAAGTATCTCTCGTTATCAGGAGAACCCTGGCTGGACTGCGGTCAGGACGGTTGGGATGCGGACGACAAAGAAATTCAAAGCCCACCCACCACCCACTTGGTAGCCACTATCGACGATCTAACCGACATGCTAGACTTCGACCCTGAAGACATCGATGGTATGGACGACGATGCCGGGGACGACCAAGAACCAGCGCCTATCGGGCACTGGAAATCAACCCCAAATCACGACGTATACATGGTGGATACACCAAAAGGAAGCGATAATGAGGAACAACGGGACATGGCGAAGGACAACTCCACCAGCAAACAACCAAAACGGCGATGCAAGCGCCGCCCAAAGTCCCGCCTCGATAAATATGGCACCCATACAGACCCGGCCCTAGAGCAGGGCGAAGCAGTGGACGGCGAACATGCAAGCAAGCAATCATCCGAACACGGTGAACTGGACAAGCAACCCATGCCCGGCGAAAACAAGAGCCTAGACGATCTCACGCCGAACACATCACCAGAGCATAAGAACCTTCATAAAAGGCTCGTCGCTACTGCAAGAAGTTTGAAGAAGCAAAAGCGGAAGCTCAAAGCAGCAGAGGACGCACTCAGAATGAGATGGAGCAAAGTACACAATACCGCAGATAAATATGACGCTATTCGCCAGGCAAAGAGTTACCCAAAGCGCAAGTTGCTGCCCGAATTCGACGAGGAGGCCTTAGAGCCCCCGCAGTCAAAAAAGAAAGAGGCCGCCTGGCCGGATAGACGACCAGATGACAGGCTAAGAGCAGCAAGGGGCTCCGCACACAAGCCGGCACACGATCAGCATAAAGATCCTCAGAAAAAGGATGACCCGGTCAGGTCTATCTATCGGCCAAAAAAGAAGACTCCAGGAAGCAACACAACCCGCCGAGCGTTTGAAGACAACGGCACACCCAAATATAGGGGCGCTGCACACCCACTATGTTTCACCGACGAGGTACTGGATCATGAATTTCTAGTGGGATTCAAACCCGTAAACATAGAGGCATATGACGGGACAACAGACCCCGGAGTCTGGATTGAGGATTATATCCTACACATACATATGGCTAGAGGAGACGATCTCCACGCCATAAAATACCTACCCCTCAAGCTCAAAGGGCCAGCTCGGCATTGGCTCAAAAGCCTCCCAGAAAATACCATTGGAAGTTGGGAAGAGCTCGAGGATGCGTTTCGAGCAAATTTTCAAGGGACCTATGTCCGACCTTCAGATGCAGACGATTTAAGTCACATAACTCAACAGCCCGGAGAGTCAGCACGCAAATTCTGGAACAGGTTCCTCACCAAAAAGAACCAAATAGTCGACTGTCTGGACGCCGAAGCCTTAGCAGCCTTTAAGCCCAACGTCCGAGACGAATGGCTCGCCAGACACCTCGGCCAGGAAAAACCAAGAACAATGGCCGCACTAACAAGCCTCATGACCCGCTTTTGCGCAGGGGAGGACAGCTGGCTGGCTAGATGTAGCACCAGCGACCCGAGTACATCCGAAGTCAGGGATGGAAATGGAAGATCATGACGCAAAAAAGATCGGCGTCGGAATAAGGAAAATGGCCCAAATAGCACGGCGGTCAACGCCGGATTCAAAACCTCTCGGCCGAATAACAAAACACTGCCCCTTAAGGACAACAGTGACGAGCTATCCAACCTAAACAAAATTCTGGATAGGCTATGTCAAATACATAGTACCTCCGGGAAGCTTGCAAACCATACCCACAGAGATTGTTGGGACTTCAAACAGTCCGGCCGACTTAACGCCGAACACAAGGGGCTTGACACACCAAGCGAAGACGACGATGAACCTCACAAGCAGAATGCCGGAAAACAGAAGACTTTCCCACTAGAGATCAAAACAATGAACTCACTTCATGTGATAACACGAAAACACAGTGCGGCACCTGCCATACCAGGACACCATCCGCAGAATGGGGATAGACCCTACCAAAATTCGCCGTAGCAGCACTTCCTTCAAAGGAGTGACACCAGGCCTTTAAGCCAATTGAACAGGCTCTGTACCACTAGAGGTTGTGTCCGGTTCATCCGACAACCTCCGTCGCGAAAAGCTCACTCTCCATATCGCCCCATTTCATAGTGGCCTTCAAGCTCTACTGGGACGCGAAGCTTTCGCCCGCTTTAACGCAAATCTCATTAAAGAGTGACTCCGAGTGTTCCTCGACCATGGAGAACGTGAGGCCGCCTTGACAGCCACACACTAATCTTACCTTGCAGGTCAAAGCCCCTAAAAACAGGTCATTCAGACCTCGGACACGGTTAGGCGAGTCCGGCGTAAATAAACAAGGGGCTTCCCAGCCGCATACCCCTTTACAAGGGGCTACGCGTATAAACGATGAGAGCCAATAAAGCTCAACTTTATTCATCTTCCAAATTATACTTTATTTTAAATACAACCTTTGCACGCCATTTCTTCCAAACTAAGTCCTTCTCTTTTACAGATGAAGCACGTGCTACACCCGTCCAGGATACAACACAATGGAGACACAGGCGCAGACGTGCAGCAGGGACCCGTTGCAAGGATTCTTTTCAGATTAAGACCCTGCGTAAACCTTTCTTACTATCTCTTGTTGATACACATTCCCCGGTTTCCTACCATAACCGAGGAGGAGGCTGGCGTTTTGGCATCGGCCGCGTCAGAAGTTCCCGTCTATACCTGGACACTAGGGGCTTAGGGCATTGTTCTGCCCGGTATCATAAAGACCGAACACCTCAGGGAGTGTTCGGCGTCTCGAGTTAGGCCTTATATGCATCAGCTCCGAATCATGTCTTTGGTCAAATGTTGGGTTTACCCGGCTCCTGTGTTTTGCTGCCTTACGTTCCGCTCCATCGGCTAACGCGGCACCAGGAGAACTACTACGATTGTGCCCCGGTTCGGCCAGGCGAGCACCTCAGTAGAGAAAGCCAAAAACTGACTGTCATGATATAGCGAGAGACTGGTCAACCACTCGATCGACTATTGGAATGTTTAGAATTCCTCCGTTTTGATGAAGGACCGCTTCTCGGTCAGGCACATACGCGCCCCAAGTTTGGAGAGCGCGGTGCCTCTACGGGCTATATAGTAGCCCCACCATCGAGCTCTTATGGCTAAGTGAAAGTGATAAAGCATGATAGTCCGGTTGCCTAGTTTGCTATGCTATCACCTCCTTCAAAGGACCAAGACGTTGGATTAAGTGTGAAAAAGCACTTTTCTTTTTTTGCAAACACCCCCGCACCATGTGCGTGGGGGCTGAAGCCAAAGACTGCAACTTTCAGGTTATTCATACATATACGGCTGCACAGGAGATAGTTCAATACTTGAACGCACAAGTATAAAAAGCTATTGCATTATAAACATGATCTCACAAATCATACACGTCATTTGAACATGGCATCTTTCGAGCACTGCGACTCTATTAAACGAGCGCCCTGCAGGACTTCCTCAAAATAGTGCTCGGCGGGTAATCGGCTCTTGTCCGAACCCCGGGATGCAACAGCGGTGGCATCCATGTCCGCCCAGTATGTCTTCACACGGGCGAGAGCCATCTGTGCACCTTCTATGCATGCCGACCGCTTCATCGCCTTGATATGCGGCACCGCCCCAAGGAATTGCTGCAACAAGCCAAAATAACTCTTCTGCTTGGGCCTTTCCGGCCACAGCTGTGTGACCACATCCGTCATGGCAAGTCCGGACAATCTATTCAGCTCAGCCCACTCAGCCAGCCGATCAGTCAACGGAAGTGGACGCTCCGGACTATGGAATTGAGACCAGTAAAGCTCTTCCATTTCGTGATCCTTCTGGCTTCGGAAGTGCACGACTGTGTCCGCCGCACTCGCCGCCAAATCCAGATAAGGATCCTCCGCACCACATAACTGGCCTAGCTGAGCATACTTCGGATCCGTGAACTTCCTACGCAGAAGAAAGGGCTTTCCAGCCGCAATGTCTCCGGCTTGACGTAGTTCCTCCTTCATAGCCCGCATCTCACTCCGGGCATCCTTGACTTCGGCGCCGGCCTTCTTCAGGCCCTCTTGCTCCACTGGGCGTTCTCCTTCAAGAACCTCACAACGGTCGATAGCATCTTTTAATTTCAAGGCCATTCCGGCCAACTCTTCCCTGCTTCGGCAGTGAGCAGCCTTTTCGGCTTTTAGCTCTTCTGCTGCCTTCAAGGCAGCCGCATTACTTATCCTGGCTTGCTCCTTGGCTCGAGCAAGCTCTGCTCGAAGATCTTCCATAGCAGTGGCGCCATCTGCATCAAGCATAAAAATTGTAAGGAACGGGCACCAGCTCCCTTACTAGGCAACCGCGGAGCAACCACCTACCTTGCGACTCGTTAAGTCGTTTATTGACCAGCGCGATTTCCGCATCTGCAACATCGAGTTACCTCTTCAGTTCGGCAACTCCATCAGTCCGGCTGGCCACCGAACGTTCCGCCACCTGCATAGGAAAGGCGACATTCTATAACTGAGATTATGATCCTTGGCACGCTATCGCTTTCGACAGCATACCAAGTCTCAGGGGCTACTATCTATACAGGGCACACTTCATGTGCAAAACTGTCAAAAGGTATGTCATTTTTTGCGTACCTCAAACCCCGCCAGCAAGCTTCCGACGGCCTCATACAACCCGCTTTCGGCGGATGAGATCCTTTCAATCACAATACTCATTAATGTGCACTGATCTTCCGAGATAGACGCCCTCTTGAGCAAATCCTGCAGCTCCACCGGCCGTACTCCAATGGGTGCCGGACTCTCCGGCCCCGCCGGACTCGGGGAGACTCTCCGTGACGACACCTCAGGGTTGTCCGCCCCGCCCGACGGGGCGGCAGATGGAGGCGTCTCGCTTTCCATCATCTCCGGAGGAAGGTCCCCCGAAGTTGAGCTTTGCTGAGATGGGCTGAGATCCGAACTACAAGGTGAAAACTTCGGTTACCTTTGGAAATAATATAGGGGTGTTCCCTATTACAAAATTCCCCCTTTTTACTTACGGCTCGCTGGAGGGCTGATTCCTAAGGGGAGACTGTGCGGCTGGGGCCTGTAACGCCCCGGATACAACTTTCCATATTTGTAACTCCAACTCTTGCCTTTTCCGGAGATGCGATATGATATTTCCTTCGTGGTTGGGTTTTATCTGTTGTTTTGCATTTTGTTCTTGTTATGCATCTCATCTCATGTCATCATCTGCTTTTCATCCGCATGTTTTTCAAAACTTGCATCCGTTCGGGTTCTGCCGGTTCTCTCTGTTGTCCGTTCTAAGCCAGACACTCGCACGCGCCCGCGGCACCTCCGAAATATTATTTTATAAGTGGCATAAAAATGTTCTCGGATTGGGATGAAACTTGTCGTGCGGTCTTATTATAGTGTAGATAGACCGCCTGCCAAGTTTCGTCGCATTCGGAGTTCGTTTGACTGCCCAACCGTTAAATATATAACTGTGATATAGCTGGTATATTCGTCGTACGTTTCGGTCTCTGAAACTGCTGTCGGGCCTCTCTCTCTTCCCAGCCCAATGCATCCCACACAGCCCACCTATGCCCAGCCTACTCCTCCTCGTGTCCGGAGCCGTCCGATCGTGATCCGAGGGTCCGAAAACGGAGCAAAACCCCTAACCCTAGAAACTAGGATCTGTCCCATCCAATCCTCTTCCCCTGCCACCTCACCGAACTGGGCCTCAACCCATGGGTGAGAAGCCCCCCAGTGCCTCTTGTTTTTTTACTGTTGGGCCTGCTCCAGTTACAGTTTCAGCCCAGTAGTGTTTTTTTTCCAGTCTCTGCGAATTTAGCTATTATCCAGGATTTACTGTTTTACAGATTGCACCCTCATGTTCATGCATATAAAAACTCATTAACCGTGCATCATATGTAAACAATTTATATATGTAAAATGCTTAGAATTTTGTGTAGATTAATAATATGCCGTTTTCACCCATGATAAAATGTTTAAATTGTTGTTTGATTAATTTGCTTAAATGCCATGTTAAAATGATTTATTTCATAACTAAATAACCGTAGCTCGGAATTAAATGTTCTTTATATGTAAATGGGGTGGAAAAATGCCTAGTTTAACATGGTGCACTTTATTTTCCTGTTTAACAACTCTAAAATTATGTAATAGACAGAACAGTACCAAATCTAAAATATGCATATGGGGTTCTTCCGGAATTGTTGTTTGTTGTTCCGGCCTCATTTAAACTTGCCTAGATGGGTAGTTTTATTATGTTTCACCTCTTGCCATGTTTAATAACATTTAATATTGTTGTGTACCTAAACGGGAGAGAACTAAATAACTCAGATGTGGTGTTTCGTCAATATGCAACTCATTGCATATTGAGCTCCACTTAACTTGTAGTATTGCTTGTTGCACTTTGCCATGCCATGCCTCGTTAAACCGGACATGCATCATACTTGTTTGTGCATCATGCCATGTTTATGCTTGTGCATTTACCATGTTGTTTGTTTCTTTCCGGTGTTGCTTCTTAGTTCCGGTAATGTTGCGATTGTGAGGATTCATTCGACTACGTCCCTGTGTCTTCTTCATGGACTCGTTCTTCTTCCTAGCGGGATTTTAGGCAAGATGACCACTACCCTGGATCTCACTACTATCATTGCTATGCTAGTTGTTTCGTTCTATCGCTATGCTGTGTTACCTATCTTTTGCTCATCAAGCCTCCCAACTTGCCATGAACCTCTAACCTTTGACACCCTTCCTAGCAAACCATTGCTTGGCTATGTTACCGCTTTTGCTCAGCCCCTCTTATAGCGTTGTTAGTTGCAGGTGAAGTTGAAGATTTCTCCATGGTGGACAGGATTTTGGTTGGGATATCACAATATCTCTTATATTATTAATGCATCTATATATTTGGTAAAGGGTGGAAGGCTCGGCCTTATGCCTGGTGTTTTGTTCCACTCTTGCCGCCCTAGTTTCCGTCATACCGGTGTTATGTTCCCGGATTTTGCGTTCCTTACGCGGTCGGGTGATTTATGGGACCCCCTCGACAGTTCGCTTTGAATAAAACTCCTCCAGCAAGGCCCAACATTGGTTTTACCATTTGCCTCACCACCACCTATATTTCCCTGGGGAGTAATTAACCCAAGGATCATCTTTATTACAGCCCCCGGGCCAGTGCTTGTCTAAGTGTTGGTCCAAACTAGAGCACCGTGCGGGGCCATCCCTTGGCAACTTGGGTTACGTCGGTTCCTGTATGCTTCGCTTATCCGGTGTTGCCCTGAGAACGAGATATGTGCAGCTCCTATCGGGATTGTCGGCGCATCGGGCGGTCTTGCTGGTCTTGTTTTACCATTGTCGAAATGTCTTGTAAACCGGGATTCCGAGTCTGATCGGGTCTTCCTGGGAGAAGGTATATCCTTCGTTGATCGCGAGAGCTTATCATGGGCTAAGTTGGGACACCCCTGCAGGGTATAAACTTTCGAAAGCCGTGCCTGCGGTTACATGCATATGGGAATTTGTTAATGTCCGGTTGTAGATAACTTGACACCAGATCCTAATTAAAACGCATCAACCGTGTGTGTAGCCGTGAGGGTCTCTTTTCGGTGGAGTCCGGGAAGTGAACATGGTTTTGGGTTATGTTTGACGTAAGTTGGAGTTCAGGATCACTTCTTGATCATTGCTAGTTTCACGACCGTTCCTTTTGCTCTCTTCTCGCTCTTATTTGCGTATGTTAGCCACCATATATGCTTAGTCGCTGCTGCAACCTCACCACTTTACCCCCTTCCTTTCCTATTAAGCTTTGCTAGTCTTGATACCCATGGTAATGGGATTGCTGAGTCCTCGTGCTTCACAGATTACTACAACAACAGTTGTAGGTACAGGTTTTCGCGATGATCATGACGTGAGAGTGATGCTTGCTTGCATTGAGTTCTTCTGCTTCTTCGATCAGGGGATAGGTTCCAGGTCGGCAGCCTGGGCTAGCAGGGTGGATGTCGTTTGAGTTTCTGTTTGTGTTTCATCCGTAGTTGGATGTTGATCTTATGTATGATGTATTGATGTATTCTTGTGGCATTGTATGCCTCTTGTATGTATCCCCATCTATTATGTAATGTTGATGTAATGATATTCACCTTGCAAAAGCGTTTCAATATGCGGGTCTATCCTTGGTGGGACCTTCGATTTCCTTTTGGACAGGGTCGCATATTGGGCGTGACAAGTTGGTATCAGAGCCTCGACCGACCATAGGAGCCCCCTTGATTGTTGGCCGTTGTTGAGTCTAGAAAAAAACTATTTTGAGTCTTAGGATTATATATATCGGAGAGTAGGATTGTTTTTACTCCTCAGCCCCTTCGTCGCTCTGGTGAGGTCTCCTGACGTAGATGTTTTGTCTTTCCTCTCCTCAAATTTCACTAAAATTTTTTTAGGATCACGCGGGTATCTTGGAATCGTTTCGATGGTTTTGTGACGAGAACATTGTTCTTGGTGCCTCCTGTCTATTATGTGGCATTGACCCAGGGAGTTGAGCTCCGAGGTGTTGTCGTCACAATTTTATCGTTGCAGTTCTGGAATACCTGAGTTTTGCCAACATCGAAAATCTATTTTATGCAGTTGTTGGTGAGATAACCTCGACGTCACCCAGTACTGGGGAGTTCGGGAGTATTGCCATAACTCGTATAACAGATGCTTTTCAAAGGTTGAGGTACACGATTTCCGAAGGTTTCTTGGTTATGTGTTGACGGATGGATACAGCTGGACTTAGGTATTGTTAGTTTGGGTGAGATATATTGCTTCCCCTGTATCCCCTCCACCAGATTGCATAACCAGAAAGTTTCGGGAGTTTATAGGTGGGAATTCAAGTAGCTCCTAGAATATCTTTCCGACAGATGCATGATATGGGATTGGGTAAATCTCTATCATATGTATTTGTTCCGGCTTATTTTGCAAGCCAAATCCTTTGTTTTGTTTTATTTGTGGTATTCGAGTTGCTTCGAAGTCAAGTGTTGATTCCATACCTTTCAAGCGGTGTTCTCATATTTCTATGGGAGTACTAATCCTTTTGATCATTGAGGTTGTCATGTCAATTCTTTTCCAACCGGTGCGCTTCTCTTCGAGATGATCCTATCATTTTATTTCCATCCGCAAGATCAATTCTAAGTTTTTCTCAACGGTATCCATTTCATCTGCCCCAAGTTGCCTTTGTTTTTCCCGCCCTCCCACCCTTTTTCTTCAAGGACTCAGATTTCTTAATCATGTATCCTTTTATTTGTGGGGAGGATCTTCATTCTTTTCTTTCAATGTTCTTATCCGGTGATTTCCCATGAAGATGCTCAACAGTTTCAAGTTCATCATCCTCCGTTCTTTTTTCTTCTCCGGTGGATTTAATTCAAGCTTTTGGTGTTGATCATATCCCTTTCCTCGTTTCAAATGTTTTTCCACGTCGGTGCACCTCTTAATTGTTCACCTCTCTCTATTCTTATCCGGAGTGCTCAAGATATCTCAGAAGACTTGTGTTTCCATTCTCAATCCGTTCAAGCTATTTCGAGATTATTATCTCATTCAAGTCATTTTATTCTACCGGTGCAATCCCCCCTTTCAATCAAATGTTCAACGGTGTATATTTTAGTGGGCCCTAACCCACAGGTCTTTTTCCAGGATCTTACCTAACTCTTCTAATTTCCTGGAGCTATTCCCAAATTCTTTTCCTAGTTTGACGTAAGAATGAATTATCATCAGTCATATTCCTTCTTAAAGATCGCTTTTAAAACATTTTCATCGTTGGTTCAACATTTCTATTCTTCTTTGCTCCGGAGTGTCTCATAAATTGTCATGGTGGTTCTCATCTTCATTCTCAACATTTGAAGACCGAAGAAGGATTTCTCCTAAATCTTGGTCCGTTCTCTTGAAGATTCATGGTTCTAGCGTTATTGCCATCCTCTCATAATTGTTTTTGATTGTGAGAATTCTTTTCACCCATCCAGAGCAATTCAAGAGTCTTTTCAGATTGATTCTCCGTAGCCCATCATCTTAGAATTATTCATTCTCAGCTTTCAACTCTCGTTCTCGAATTCTTCCGATGCATCGTTCAAATATCCTCTAATCAGTTCATGTTCTCTTCTTCCTCATGTATCTAAATCCCCTCAAGTATCTTCATTCGTTTTCCAATTCTTCCCGGTGAATTGTGCCTTTGCTACTTTCTTTTTCAATTCTTACGGTGGTTCGTTCAAGATTTCTCTTCCTTCGTTATCGTATCAATTTATTCATTGTTTCCAAATCCCATCGGTGGTTCCATCAATACCTTTTGAAGTTTATGCTATATCTCTCTTAATTCTTTCTACGAGAATAAGTAGTATGCCAAATCCGTTGCTTGTCATCAATTTAAATTGGTGAAGGATAGGCATGACATAATTCTTATTCTTGTTTCATCCAAGTGATTAATTCCTTCTTCCGGAGATTGTTCATGATGAAGTAATTCTCGGTTCTAGTATTCATCTTTTCTTTCCGGAGTTCCAAGTTCTCTCGGTTATATCATCGCAAAGCTCCATCTAAATCATTGCAAGGCTTCACCTTGTGTTTCCAACTTCTCTTTCTTTCTATCATCCTTTCATTACCGGAGTTCTTCATGGAGGCTCTACATGATGGTTCATCAAGGATTTCTTTCATTCTCATTTTGTTCTTCAAGATTTCTCTCGGAGCTAAGATCCGCCAAGCTATACTCAAAAAATAAACATGGTGCTCAACACATGTTTTGTTTTGAGGAGTTCAAGCATTCTTCATCTTGCACCCGATGTGCAATTCTTCCTACTTTTGAGGCGGTGTTATGTCACTCTTGACAATTTCCTTCATGTTTCATGATTCATATGTTGTCAAGAATGAGATATTTTAAATCCATCATTTTCTCTTCGTTTAGGAGATCATTTCAACCTACTAATCCCTCCATTGGAGTTATCTTGTGTCATATTTCACCTAAAGCCTTCCATTGGGAATGTTGCTATTTGTGGTGCTTATCAATGATCCAAGTTATCTCTTTATCATCTTTGTGGAAGAAGTGTTCATCTCTTCGTTGATCTCAAGCAAGCAATTATTTTTCGTTAGTGGCAAAATTTCACCTCAAGTGTTGAGATGTTTCCATAATCCCACTACAAGCTTATTCGTTTGGTTGTTGGTTTTCCAACAACTTCGTTATAACCTTCTTCGAAGGGTGCTTTCCAATTTCATTTCTGGCAGAAGTTGGCATTTTCCTTCTCCATTCTGTTATTCCAATGATCTATCTTCTATTCTTTCTTCCGGAGGCATTGTGATGTTGCTCTCGTTGACTCATCATCTTGTTTTGTCAAGATCATGTTCTTCTCCTTGCTTCTCCGTTTAGCCGGAGTGTCGTGTTTTCATTCGAGTTCTCTCATCTTATCTAGTTTTGCCTCCTTCCTCAACCGGAGAGCTGTCTGAAATCTTTTCTTACCCCTTGTGCCATTCTTTCAATAGTTCTGGAGGTAGTGTGTTGTTGATCTCATCAAGTATCCTCTCATCTTGTTAAGTTCATGTTCAATTCCCTCCATTTACAGTCGGAGTGCTGTCCAAATTATATCATTCTTATTCATTCTTATCTCGTTTTAATCGGAGTGGTTTCGAATTCTATCTTGTTCATTAAACTCTTGATTCGTGTCTTTGCAACCGTCAAGTTCTTGTAATGTCCCTTGTTCCTCTTTTCTAACGGATTGTTGCAATCTCGTTCATCTCTGTTGTACTCTTTCTTATAAATTGCTCAACCTCTCAAGGTTTGTGGTTTCACTCATTCGTCAAAGAAGCAACTTAGCTTTACCTCTTCTCTTCCTCTTTTTTCTCCCTCCGGTGCCATCCTAGATCTCGGGACGAGATCCTATCGTAGTGGTGGAGTGTTGTAACGCCCCGGATACAACTTTCCATATTCGTAACTCCAACTCTTGCCTTTTCCGGAGATGCGATATGATATTTCCTTCGTGGTTGGGTTTTGTCTGTTGTTTTGCATTTTGTTCTTGTTATGCATCTCATCTCATGTCATCATCTGCTTTTCATCCGCATGTTTTTCAAAACTTGCATCCGTTCGGGTTCCGCCGGTTCTCTCCGTTGTCTGTTCTGAGGCAGACACTCTCGCACGCGCCCGCGGCACCTCCGAAATATTATTTTATAAGTGGCATAAAAATGTGCTCGGATTGGGATGAAACTTGTCGTGCGGTCTTATTATAGTGTAGACAGACCGCCTGCCAAGTTTCATCGCATTTGGAGTTCGTTTGACTGCCCAACCGTTAAATATATAACCGCGATATAGCCGGTATATTCGTCGGACATTTCGGTCTCCGAAACTGCTATCGGGCCTCTCTCTCTTCTTAGCCCAATGCATCCCACACAGCCCACCTATGCCCAGCCTACTCCTCCTCGTGTCTGAAGCCGTCCGATCGTGATCCGAGGGTCCGAAAACGGAGCAAAACCCCTAACCCTAAAAACTAGGATCTGTCCCATCCAATCCTCTTCCCCTGCCACCTCACCGACCTGGGCCTCAACCCATGGATGAGCAGCCCCCCAGCGCCTCTTGTTTTTTTTACTGTTGGGCCTGCTCCAGTTACAGTTTCAGCCCAGTAGTGTTTTTTTCCAGTCTCTGTGAATTTAGCTATTATCCAGGATTTACTGTTTTACAGATTGCACCCTCATGTTCATGCATATAAAAACTCATTAACCGTGCATCATATGTAAACAATTTATATATGTAAAATGCTTAGAATTTTGTGTAGATTAATAATATGCCATTTTCACCCATGATAAAATGTTTAAATTGCCGTCTGATTAATTTGCTTAAATGCCATGTTAAAATGATTTATTTCATAACTAAATAACCGTAGCTCGGAATTAAATGTTCTTTATATGTAATGGGGTGGAAAAATGCCTAGTTTAACATGGTGCACTTTATTTTCCTGTTTAAAAACTCTAAAATTATGTAATAGGCAGAACAGTACCAAATCTAAAATATGCATATGGGGTTCTTCCGGAATTGTTGTTTGTTGTTCCGGCCTCATTTAAACTTGCCTAGATGGGTAGTTTTATTATGTTTCACCTCTTGCCATGTTTAATAACATTTAATATTGTTGTGTACCTAAACGAGAGAGAACTAAATAACTCAGATGTGGTGTTTCGTCCGTATGCAACTCGTTGCATATTGACCTCCACTTAACTTGTAGTATTGCTTGTTGCACTTTTCCATGCCATGCCTCATTAAACCGGACATGCATCATACTTGTTTGTGCATCATGCCATGTTTATGCTTGTGCATTTACCATGTTTTTTGTTTCTTTCCGGTGTTGCTTCTTAGTTCCGGTAATGTTGTGATTGTGAGGATTCGTTCGACTACGTCCGTGTGTCTTCTTCATGGACTCGTTCTTCTTCCTAGTGGGATTTCAGGCAAGATGACCGCTACCCTGGATCTCACTACTATCATTGCTATGCTAGTTGCTTCGTTCTATCGCTATGCTGCGTTACCTATCTTTTGCTCATCAAGCCTCCCAACTTGCCATGAACCTCTAACCTTTTACACCCTTCCTAGCAAACCATTGCTTGGCTATGTTACCGCTTTTGCTCAGCCCCTCTTATAGCGTTGTTACTTGCAGGTGAAGTTGAAGATTTCTCCATGGTGGACAGGATTTTGGTTGGGATATCACAATATCTCTTATATTATTAATGCATCTATATATTTGGTAAAGGGTGGAAGGCTCGGCCTTATGCCTGGTGTTTTGTTCCACTCTTGCCGCCCTAGTTTCCGTCATACCGGTGTTATGTTCCCGGATTTTGCGTTCCTTACGCGGTCGGGTGATTTATGGGACCCCCTCGACAGTTCGCTTTGAATAAAACTCCTCCAGCAAGGCCCAACATTGGTTTTACCATTTGCCTCACCACCACCTATATTTCCCTTGGGAGTAATTAACCAAAGGGTCATTTTTATTACAGCCCCCCCAGGCCAGTGCTTGTCTAAGTGTTGGTCCAAACTAGAGCACCGTGCGGGGCCATCCCTTGGCAACTTGGGTTACGTCGGTTCCTGTACGCTTCGCTTATCCGGTGTTGCCCTGAGAACGAGATATGTGCAGCTCCTATCGGGATTGTTGGCACATCGGGCGGTCTTGCTGGTCTTGTTTTACCATTGTCGAAATGTCTTGTAAACCGGGATTCCGAGTCTGATCGGTTCTTCCTGGGAGAAGGTATATCCTTCGTTGATCGCGAGAGCTTATCATGGGCTAAGTTGGGACACCCCTGCAGGGTATAAACTTTCAAAAGCCGTGCCTGCGGTTACAGGCAGATGGGAATTTGTTAATGTCCGGTTGTAGATAACTTGACACCAGATCCGAATTAAAACGCATCAACTGTGTGTGTAGCCGTGATGGTCTCTTTTCGGCGGAGTCCGGGAAGTGAACACGGTTTTGGGTTATGTTTGACGTAAGTTGGAGTTCAGGATCACTTCTTGATCATTGCTAGTTTCACGACCGTTCCTTTTGCTCTCTTCTCGCTCTTATTTGCGTATGTTAGCCACCATATATGCTTAGTCGCTGCTGCAACCTCACCACTTTACCCCCTTCCTTTCCTATTAAGCTTTGCTAGTCTTGATACCCATGGTAATGGGATTGCTGAGTCCTCGTGGCTCATAGATTACTACAACAACAGTTGCAGGTACAGGTTTTTGCGATGATCATGACGCGAGAGCGATGCTTGCTTGCATTGAGTTCTTCTTCTGCTTCTTCGATCAGGGGATAGGTTCCAGGTCGGCAGCCTGGGCTAGCAGGGTGGATGTCGTTTGAGTTTCTGTTTGTGTTTCATCCATAGTCGGATGTTGATCTTATGTATGATGTATTGATGTATTCTTGTGGCATTGTATGCCTCTTGTATGTATCCCCATCTATTATGTAATGTTGATGTAATGATATCCACCTTGCAAAAGCGTTTCAATATGCGGGTCTATCCTTGGTGGGACCTTCAAGTTCCTTTTGGATAGGGTCGCATATTGGGTGTGACAGGGCCCTTCCCGGCAGAGGACCTTCCGGTGCAAATATCTTTCCTCGCTTTGAGGCCTTGGCCTCCGGGTCTTCGGAAGCAGTCCTCTTCTCCCCCTGGAAGGAGGGACTCTCGATTCCCCCCTTATTGAAAGCCTCCTTGGCGGAGGTGGTAGTTTCCTTGTGCCCCCCTTCGCCCTCCTCCGAAGGCGCAAACTCCAACATTTTGATTAACACGGGATCCGGCGTGGTCTCAGGGAGGGGGGCCGGACACCGTATCAGTTTTGCTTGCGCTATCCACTCCTGTCAAAAGGATAGCTGGTTAAAAGGCAAACCGATGATAAATAAATGGACAATATGTCCGGACACAGGGCTACTTACTTGAGTATCCGGGCGATTGCAGCTTAGGCCGGCGTCCACGGTCAAGTTCGGACGCATCTCTTGCGATCCGAAGAACAGTTTGTACATCTCCGCGGGTGTCAAACCCATGAAGTGTTGGAGAGCTCGTGGCCCCTCCGGATTAAATTCCCACAGGCGGAGGGGGCGACATTTGCAGGGCAGAAGGCGTCGGATCAGCATAACCTGTGCCACCACCACCAGATTGATCTCCCTTTCTTGGAGGTCTCGAATCCGGCCCTGCAACAGGGGTACGTCTTTGGACGGCCCCCAGTTAAGCCCCTTGTTGACCCATGACGTCAGCCGTTGTGGAGGGCCTGAGCGGAAGACGGGCGGTGGCTTCTGCCTGCTGCCCCTTGGAGCGGTGATCTAGAACCACTCCTGTTGCCACGAGCCGAGCTCCTCCTGAAAAGAGCCTTCAGGCCATGGAGCATCGGCCCTCTTGCTTATAACCACCCCGCCGCACTCTGCCTGACGCCCCTCAATCATCTTCGGCTCCACGTTGAAGGTTTTTAGCCACAAGCCGAAGTGAGGGGTAGTGCGGAGGAAGGCTTCGCAAACGACAATGAATGATGACATGTGGAGGATGGACTCCGGAGCCAAGTCATGGAATTCCAGCCCATAGTAAAACATGAGCCCCCTCACGAAGGGATCCATCGGGAAGCCTAAACCCCGACGGAGGTGAGGCACGAACACAACGCTCTCGCCGGGCTCGGGAGTAGGAATAACTTGCCCTCGGGCAGGCAACCTATGCGAAATCTCATAGGTCAAGTACCCGGCGTCTCTCAGCTTTAGCACGTCTTCTTCCGTGACGGAAGAGGGCATCCACCGGCCTCGTAGGTTAGAGCCGGACATTGTCGAAGGTCGAAGGTACCTGAATCTGGAGCCCTGGGTGTTGGAAATCGGGGGCGAGGGGCGGATTCGATTGAAGATTGAAGAAAAAGAACTGGCCTTGGTCTCGTTATAAAGAGGAAGAATACCAAGAGCCGTCCCCGTGACCATTTGGAACCCGCCTTCGATGGAGGGGGCGTGGCAACGGGCGCGGTTGGGTTACCCACGTCCGTATTAATGGGAATCCCGGAATAAGGGGAACACGATCTCTGCTTCGACAAGACGTGCCAAGGAAACCGCTTCGCTAAACGCGCTGAGGTGGTATAATAAAAACAATTCGAGTAAAGGCTTGGTAGTGGTGTGACGTCACGCCACGAAATACGTCAGCAGATTGAATTTGTGTAAATATTATTCTCTCTACGGTGGTATGTGGAAATTACTTTGCAGAGCCGGACACTATCCAGGTGTTCACAATCTTCTATAAATTATTCGGAGGAGGAACCCGCCTTGCAATGCTGAAGACAATATGCGCTCCGGACTCGTCGTCATTGAAGCCTGGTTCAGGGGCTACTGAGGGAGTCCTGGACTAGGGGGTGTCCGGATAGCCGAACTATCATCATCGGTCGGACTCCAAGACTATGAAGATACAAGATTGAAGACTTCGTCCCGTGTCCGGATGGGACTTTCCTTGGCGTGGAAGGCAAGCTTGGCGATACGGATATGTAGATCTCCTACCATTGTAACCGACTCTGTGTAACCCTAGCCCTCTCCGGTGTCTATATAAACCGGATGGCTTTAGTCCGTAGGACAAACAACAATCATACCATAGGCTAGCTTCTAGGGTTTAGCCTCCTTGATCTCATGGTAGATCTACTCTTGTAACACACATCATCAATATTAATCAAGCAGGACGTAGGGTTTTACCTCCATCAAGAGGGCCCGAACCTGGGTAAAACATCGTGTCCCTTGTCTCCTGTTACCATCCGCCTAGACGCACAGTTTGGGACCCCCTACCCGAGATCCGCCGATTTTGACACCGACAACTGCACTGCATCCCTTATTCTCTTCTTAGAAGCCTCACACTTGAGCTGAGAACCTTCTTGCTTGAGTGCCATATTGTAGAATTGATCAAACTGAGTAGGCTCATCAAGAACGAGAGCTAACTGTAGATCCTCTCTAAGGCCACCTCTGAATTGATAGATCATACTCTTTTCATCAGGAACGTCTTGTTTAGCGAAGCGAGCAAGTTTCTGAAACTGCTTGTTGTATTCGTACACTGACATGTTGCCTTGCTTGAGATTGCGGAACTCCTCACGCTTGCTCTCAACAACACTGGTAGGAATGTGGTGAGCTTTAAAGTCCCGACAAAAGTCAGTCCAAGTAATCACTCGACCTCCTCTGGAATCCTTGTATTGCTGGAACCAATCAGCTGCTTGATCCTTGAGCTGAAAAGAAGCGAACTTGACATAGTCCTCAGGCCTGACATTGCTACATTCAAAATGCTTGTTGATATCCACGAGCCAATCATCGGTGTCTGTGGCCTCGGCACAGTAGCTGAAAGACTTCGGTTGATTTGCCAGGAACTGGTTGAGGGTAGGAAATTGAGGCCGATGATTGAACTGCCCTTGACCTTGATTCCCTTGGTTGCCTTGGCCTTGGTTGCGCTCTTGCATGAGCTGAATCATCATCCAGGCATTGGCGTTTGTGGCTGCCATCAAAGCTTGCCATGCCTCCGGAGGCGGAGGTGGAGGTGGAGGGTTCGCCTGACTCCCATCATTGCGTTCCGGATTCTGACGCGTTGGCGGAGCCATCCTGAAAAGGGTGACATCCGTTAACATCTTGATAGACAGATAGACAAGTTGAATCAACGGATAGAAATTGCAACATATAGTCTTCACAATAAACATTCGAACAAGGATGAACGAATGAATTCCCAAAGCTAACATCACACATCCATTAAGGTGAGAATCCACTTGATAAGAGATTGATAAATGAAATAAACAAGGTACAACTGGAACAAATAAGTGGTAAGGATTACCCAATCACAAACCAAATATCCGCGGGAAGAAATGCTAGAGCTACTTGAATCCCACCTATAAACTCCTGAAACTTTCTGGTTATGCAATCAGGTGTTGGAGATATAGGGGAAGCAATATATCTCACCCAAACTAACAATCCCTACATCCAGCTGTATCCATCCGTCAACACATAACCAAGAAACCTTCGGAAATCATGTACCTCAACATTTGAAAAGCATCCGTTATACGAGTTATGGCAATACTCCCGAACTCCCGCCCCAGTACTGGGTGGCATCGAGGTTATCTCACCAACAACTGCATAAAAGAGATTTTCGATGTCGGCAAAACTCAGGTATTCCAGAACTGCAATGATAAAATTGTGACGACAACACCTCGGAGCTCAACTCCCCGGGTCAATGCCACATAATAGATAGGAGGCACCAAGAACAATGTTCTCGTCACAAAACCATCGGAACAATTCCAAGATACCCGCGTGATCCTAAATTTTTTTTAGTGAAATTTGAGGAGAGGAAAGTCAAAACATCTACGTCAGGAGACCTCACCAGAGCGACGAAGGGACTGAGGAGTAAAAAGAATCCTACTCTCCGATATATATAATCCTAAGACTCAAAACATTTTTGTTCTAGACTCAACATCGCCAGCAAACAATCAAGCAGGGGGCTCCTAAGTCGGGGATGGCTCTAATTACCAACTTGTAACACCCATGATGCGACTATATCTCCCATGTGTCGAAGCACGACTTAGAGGCATAACCGCATGGTGGTTTTGTCGCAAGAAGGGTCATCTTCACACAATCCCATGTAATGAACAAGAATGAGCTAAAGAGAGTTGGCTTACAATCGCCACTTCACACAATACATAATTAAGGTCATACATCATTCAAAATACACTCATAGACCGACTACGGTCAAATCCAAATGAAAAGAAGACAACCCCAAATGCTAGATCCCCGATCGTCCTGACTGGTCTCCACTACTGATCATCTGGAAACGATACATAGTAACGACCAAGGTCCTCGTCGAACTCCCACTTGAGCTCGGTTGCGCCATCTGCGCCGGTATCCTCGGCACCTGCATCTGTTTTGGTAGAATCTGTGAGTCACGAGGACTCAGCAATCTCACACCCGTGAGATCAAGACTATTTAAGCTCATAGGTAGGAAAAGGGGTAATATGGTGGAGCTGCAGCAAGCACTAAGCATATATGGTGGCTAACATACGCAAGTGAGAGCGAGAAGAGAAGCAACGCATCGGTCGATAAGCTAGAAGCGATCAAGAAGTGATCCTGAAACTACTTACGTCAAGCATAACACAAACCGTGTTCACTTCCCGGACTCTGCCAAGAAGGGACCATCATGGCTACACACACGGTTGATGCATTTTATTGAAGTCAAGTGTCAAGTTATCTACAACCGGACATTAACAAATTCCCATCTGCCTCATAACCGTGGGCACGACTTTCGAAAGATAAAATACCCTGCAGGGGTGTCCCAACTTAGCCCATCACAAGCTCTCACGGTCAACGAAGGATATACCTTCTCCCGGGAAGACCCGATCAGTCTCGGAATCCCGCTTCGCAAGACATTTCGACAATGGTAAAACAAGACCAGCAAGACCACCCGACTGTGCCGACAAATCCCGATAGGACCTGCACATATCTCGTTCTCAGGGCACAATGGATGAGCAGTCCGTACAACTAAAACCAGACTTCGAGTTTCCCCGAGGTGGCGCTGCAAAGGGCTCTAGTTTGGACCAACACTCGGAGGAGCACTGGCCCGGGGGGTAAATAAAGATGACCCTAGGGCTCGCGAAAACCCAAGGGAAAAAGGCTTAGGTGGCAAATGGTAAAACCAAGTTTGGGCCTTACTGGAGGAGTTTTATTCAAAGCGAACTGTCAAGGGGGTCCCATAAATCACCCAACTGCGTAAGGAACGCAAAATCAAGGAACATAACACCGGTATGACGAAAACTAGGGCGGCAAGAGTGGAACAAGTCACCAGGCATAAGGCCGAGCCTTCCACCCTTTACCAAGTATATATGGTGCATTAATTAAACAGAAGATATTGTGATATCCCAAAATATCCATGTTCCGACCAGGAACAAACTTCATCTGCACCTGCAACTAGCAACGCTATAAGAGGGGCTGAGTAAAAGCGGTGACATAGCCAAACAACAGTTTGCTAGGACAGGATGGTTAGAGGTTTGACATGGCAATAGGGAGGCATGATAAACAGGGGCAGGCAGAGCTAACATAGCAATAGAGCGAGCAACTAGCAAAGCAAAGATAGAAGTGATATCGAAGGTATGGTCATCTTGCCTGCAAGGTTCTCAGAGTTGTCGAAGGCTTGATCCTCGTTAGCGTACTCAACAGGTTCCTCGTGCACGTACTCGTCTTCTGGCTCTACCCAAAGCAAGAACACAAGCAAAGGAACCACAATAAATCACGGTGCAATGCACAAGCAACATGATGCAATACATGTCATGATATGCGAGATGTGATATGCAATGCATATGCGTGCTCCGGGAGGAAAAAGGATGAACAAGGCATCAACTTGGCAAACCAAGTATGCTGCTGGAAAGATGAGATGATTTCGGTTGAAATCGATATAAAGATCACCGGAAACGGATGCACGGTTTGCAAATGTCAAGCAAGACAAGAATGACACAAATCTGCGATTAACAGCACGATGCTACATAGCATGCAACAAGAAACTAAGCTACAGCACCCCAACATAATAACAAAGCATATGGTAGTGATATACAAGAGATGCTTAACAAAAGAGGAACACTGAGCTACGGCTAAATCACACCACAACAGGTTCAAACAAGCATGGCGAAAGTGCAAAAAATATCAGGTTGGACATGGCATAAACAGCATCAGGAAGCAATGTTTAGAGCAAGTTAACAACATGCTGCAGGAACTTATAATAGCAAAACAAGACATGGCATGATTCTACATAAAGCATAGATCAATAGTCCCTTAGTGACCATGAGCCAAAAAGGATCAGAAAATATCATGGCAGCCATGTAAACATAGCAAGTTTCGTTAACAGATTCAGCAAATAGAGCATGGCATTGGCAGAATTATGAAGGCATCTTCGCGAGCTCGATGCACTCACTACAGAGCATTTCATGATAAACTAAGCATACATCCATCAAGAAGACATGACATAGAAGCTATACATGGCAAGATCAACATCATAGCATACACGGATCAACTACAACAACCTTGGCAAAATTGAATAACATGTAAACAATCTGCCAGGAAACATTTTGTAGCAAAAGTAGAGCACGAAAATGACATGCTAGACTACTCCATAATTGCAACCAGGTGCATGGATGGACAGAGCATAACCATATGTTCAAAACACCCTTACCGAAGTATCTCAAAATATGCATGGATCTCTCTGTAGCAACATGTTTACATGACATCAAAATAACAGCAGAACATGGACTAAAATCAGCAACATCACGAAGCCTAGTTTGAGTGCTTGTGCTAGTCACCACATTGATCACAAAAATACATGGTAAGCTCCTTTGTAAATATGGCATGTCATAGTTTAAAACACATGTAGGGCTCAAGTACATAAGATGCACACATCAATCATGGCAAAAATGACAAAAGTGCAGGTTCTGATAAGAATCTAAAACTAACATCACATAGCCCTCTTACCACAACATTTCGGGCACCAAGATGAGCTCAAATGAAAATGATACAATCAGATAAATTGATGTACTCATCGAGGCGAGCAATTCGGTATGCTACACACCCAAAACGGAGCCACGGGTGCAAAGTTATGACATGATGAATATGACATGAAATTATGCAAACTTAGCAAAAAAACAAGGTCAACCCTGGGTTCTTCTCAGATCCGATCTGGATCCGGACGTGGACGCCGAGGCACGCCGGAGAAGAGGACGCGTGGCGGCCGGAGAAGGCCGGAGAAGGGCCGGGGCGGCGGATCCGGGCGACGTCCGGCGGCGGCGGGGCCGGCCGGAGCTTGGGGAGGCGGCGGCGGAGGGCGGACGTCCTGGCCGGCGGCGGCGGGCGGCCGAGGCGGCGGAGGATGGCGCTGGGCGGCGGCGAGGCGAAGGCTGGCGGCGGGGAGGCGGTGACCCGTGGCGGCGAGGGCGGCGCGATCCGGCGGCGGGGCGAGCGGGCGAGGCGGCCGGGGCCACGTGGCGCACTGCGGTTCGTCGGGCGGCAGCGGGTGAACGCGTCTGGCTCCGTCCGGACGTGTCCGGCGGCGTGAGGGGAGCGGTAGCTAGGGTTTGATCCGGAATTTCGGAGGAGGAGGTGTTTTTATAGGTAGAGGGAGATAGGAGGCTCCAAATGGAGTGCGGTTTTCGCCCACATGATCGTGATCCGACGACGGAGAGCATGGAAGTGACTTAGATGGGTTATTGGGCTGTTTTGGAGGGGTGTTGGGCTGCAACTCAAAAGAGGCCTTTGCGGTTATGCGGTTAACCGTTGGAGTATCAAACGACCTCCAAATGGCACGAAACTTGACAGGCGGTCTACCGGTGGTATACCAGGGCCACTTGGCAAGGCTCGGTCCATTCCGAGAACGTTCAACACCCACACACTAAAGGAGACAAGAGGGGTGCGCCGGTGCATGTGGGAGTGCCGGATTGCAAAACGGACAATGGGGAAAATGCTCGGATGCATGAGACGAACACATATGCAAATGAGATGGACATGATGACATGATATGATATGCATGACATGAATAAAATGCAAAACAAAAGACAAAACCCAACCACGGAGGGAATATCATAACACATGGCCGAAAATGGCAAGAGTTGGAGTTACAAAGATGGAAAGTTACATCCGGGGTGTTACAGTTTCTCCACCGCGATGAGCATATATCCAAATAACACAGTAGATCGCCTTTGGTTCGCCTCCAGCCACCGCTTTGGAATTTCTTGGGAAACTGAAACGTACATGTGCAGCAACCACATGGACGCGTGAATTCATACAACAACATCAGTAATAACCAGACCCGGCCGCTGAACCTACAGCGGATATATATGATGATTTACGTGAAAAAACTTCCGTCGAACTTAGCTGGAGCTTAATTTAGACGGATCATATGAACGGCAGATGCACACATAAACATAACCCTAGTTTCCTTTGAATTTGTCCACTGTGCCTAGGTTTGTCTCATGCCGGTTTATCCCGTGGGATTGTTTTGTCCTGACTTTTCCTCATCCGACCAAATCACGAGCTTCCCAATCCCTAAAAAAGATCCCTCCAAGAACTCAACACCACTGTGCGCAGGCCCCATGGTGGGCGCCAACTATCGTGGAATTGTCACGGCAGATGTCCTAGTGTGAGGACTTAGTCGTGAGGCCAACGCATCTATGTGGTAGGTTGAGAGGGGTTGAGCGGAATCGAGAGAACGCAACACAAGACAAACATTTAGATAGCTTCGGGCCCTGGGAAACATCATCCGATAACAACCCTACATGCTGTTTGTGGCCAGGTCTCATTATCATCACGAGGGAGTCGCCGTAAACCGGCTCTCCTCTAGTTGTGTCTGGCCCTAGAGATTGTTTCTTGTTGCTTGTCCCTCTTTGGGAAGCCTTGCCCCTCCTTATATATGTTGAAGGGGCAGTTTACATGACTAGTCCTAGTTGGATTAGGATTACTCTATTACAAGTGGAGTCCTAGTCTTGCTTCCCTTGTAGGAGAATATTCCTTGTGCTTTCCTCATAAACCGGCCCACCATAACATGAACCGGCCTTCCATAAACCGCCTTCTGGGCCACCGGGTCTTGTCGTTCCTCTGACCCGCTCGCCGGGTCACCCATGAGTCGCCAAGCTTGGGCGGGTCACTTAGTGAGTCGTCTAGTCAGGGCAGGTCATTAGTGAGTTGCCAAGTCCGGCCGAGTTATACTTCCGGCCGGGTTACGCCGCGGGGTATATCCCTGACAGGATGCAAGGAGCACAAGGCCTACACATCCAAGAAAGTGGTAACATGGACTTGTACATGGAACATCCCAAGCACAAGCAGAGCCGCAATGAGCTTGTACAACGAGCTAGCGTAAGTCCCTGCATTTCATTTAATTCCTATTGGCATGCGTGTATGATTTGTGTGCAGTGGTGGATCCATGAATTCAAGTTACCAGGGGCAAACATTTAACTTAGAAAATACGAAGGCACTTGCACTCCGAAAATCAACATAACTTGAAAAATGTGAAGCTACATGCACTTTGAAAACCAGCTAATGATCCAAAGTAGTTCAGATTATAAAACACTAAATGATGCAAGCGCCAAAAAACACAAAAATGAAACATGGTGTACAAGGACTACAAACATGGTTTGTACCTGCTTGAATTATTCGTTCTCTGGCTGAAAATATCGAAGTGTAATTGCACCTATAACCAGTGCGCAAACTGCATATCAATATATCTATCCCGCACATGTATGCAAATAGTTTCAAACAACAGATTAGAGAAGTATTTATGCTACGTTGCCATGATACGGGGACTTTCTGGTAGATGGCCTCGACGTTTCCTCAAGCCATGAAAATGTACTATAATTTGCTTGTCATCAATGCCTACAAATCTCTATATCTCCCTCAACATAGCAGATCATCATTAGACACTAAATCCTTCAATGGGAGCTTGTAAAATGCTTGCATTAGATCCCTCATTAGACACTATATGTTCATCACCAGGAGTATGTAAAATGTTTGCATCAAATCCTTCATTAGCAGTCTGTTCATTAGAAACTTCAGGCTCAAGGACAACATGAGCTTGTATGTTTGCATCAGAAACTTGATTAGATACATCAGATTCAGTCAGTTCAGTATTGATTGGGGGAGTTATAAAATAAGAAGAAATTGGTTTCATTTTCTCATAGATTCCCTACATACAAGCAGTTTTACAACACCGTCAGGTTTAACTATTGGCCAGAAATTGAACAGTTGAATTAGATATAATCAGGGATGTGATGTACCTACTCGTTGCGCATGCTACTCTTGTAGGTTGCGACTGTCCATTTGTGCAAGCTCGATGCCATGCCCGTGCTGCCGCCGCTGCCTCCCACGTAGGCTACACCCATGGTTGGATCTTCATCTTCTTGTCCTTCCGTTCGCTTGAAGCCCCGCGACCGCCCTCCAACGAGGGCGTGAGGAAGTGCTATGTAGGTTTGTCCAGCGGCAGCTAGGTTAGGAGCAAACCAGACTGGAGGCTGGAGCAAATGAATTGGGATTTTTCTTGCTGTCAATCGATATGGAAGGTGCTCATTTGGGCCGCAAGCTTGCTATAGGGCCTGCCTTGCACTTATATTATTGGCCCATCCAAATTGAAACATTTTTCTTCATTTTTTACATTGCCTGCTCGTGCGTTGAGACGAACAAAACTAGCCTGGGCCAGCCTGGACGACTCAAACTAGGTGCACACTTTCCAGCCACCCGAGGCGGCCACCCATACTAGCCCCTATGGTGGCGTCACCCCTTTCTGCGTGTATGATTGGGGTAGTGAAAAATATTCTAGTGGCGCCTTTGATTTACCCATAGAATGCTTGAATTGCTTGTTTCTATGAACTGAGTTCGCCAATAATGTGAAGGATGTTAGTCTTTTCATCCTATTATAGATTGCTTAGATCTCGATATGCCAAATGTAATCGCATGAAATATATAGTAAAAGCGAGTGTGATGTGTGTGGCTACAACTAGTCTGACTACACGTCCTCATATAACATATCAAGGACGCACCATCTTACCAGATTAACCATTCTACTTACCAATGCAGTGTGGGAAGAAAGAAGTATTGGGACTGTGTATCCAAGAAATTGATGCCATGGACTCCTTCATAGAACCTTGTAAGCAAAAAAGAAGTTGCAGTGTGCCTTAACAAAGAGCTATCGTAAGTTCAATTACTTGCTTCTCGGAATTTTAGTTAGCCACTTATTGCAAAATTGGTCAATTATGTTGCTTGGCTTAATTTAGTTTGCTATTGATTACATAATGACATAGCCTGTTAATCCTATTATAGAATTACCTATTTTCCTGAACTTAAATAGCTACTTGTTTGTTTAACTGCTTTACTGCTGCAACAACCGGTTAAAATGATGCTAATAACTACTTTTCGACATCCAATTGAAACTCTTTAATTCCTTGTTTGTTTAACTAGTTTGCTGTTATAACTCCCAGTTGAGATGTTTTGCTAACTTCAACTTTTCTGAATCCAACCAGAACTTTAATGGCAAAACAACCAGAACTTTGCCAAGATGCTGTAGTAGCTTCCCTAAAAAAGGATGCTGTTCTAGAAAAAAAAGTACAACGGCCTGGCTTATGTATGTTAGTTGATACTATTGATCCATATAATCTATAAGTGTTTATATGTCTGTTAGTTAAGTACGTTCTTGGTTGATTGACTCGGTATTTGAATCTTGATACATCGCTTGTGTACATATCTAAATGGGAATACACATTATGCTGCGTGTGACATTTGAGATGGACATAAAGTGTTCCAAATATTCAAATTGCCCTTAAACTGGATTCTAGCTTCTGAATTTGAGTATCGGCATTTGTAAATCATATTCATATATGACAGTGGAATACATCTTTGTCGTTGAGGGAGTCCTGGATTAGGGGGTCATCGGACAACCGGACTATATGCTTATGCCAGACTGTTGGACTATGAAGATACAAGATTGAAGACTTCGTCCCGTGTCCGGGTGGGACTCTCCTCTGTGTAACCCTAACCCCCACTGGTGTCTACATAAACCAGAGGGTTTAGTCTGTAGGACAGGAATAATCATAGGCTAGCTTCTAGGGTTTAGCCTCTACGATCTCGTGGTAGATCAACTCTTATAATACTCATATCATCAAGATCAATCAAGCAGGAAGTAGGGTATTACCTCCATAGAGATGGCCCGAACCTGGGTAAACATTGTGTCCCCTGCCTCCTGTTACCATTAGCCTTAGACGCATAGTTCGGGACCCCTACCCGAGATCCGCCGGTTTTGACACCGACATTGGTGCTTTCATTGAGAGTTCCACTGTGTCGTCACAGTAAGGCTTGATGGCTCCTTCAATCATCCACAACGATGCGATCCAGGGTGAGGTTTTCCTGCCCGGACAGATCTTTGTATTCGGCGGCTTCGCACTGCGGGCCAACTCGCTTGGTCATCTGGAGCAGATCGATAGCTACACCCCTGGCCATCAGGTCAGGTTTGGAAGCCTGAACTACACTGCCGACATCCGCGGTGACTTGATCTTCGGCGGATTCGAGCCCATGACAGGTGCGCCTTATGGTCACGATGAGCATGACCTAGATCTGCCATCGGACTGTGTCCAAGAGATCACACCTGTAGCTGCCCCAACTCTAAATCCGGAACAGATCGTGCCATCCGGGACGGGTGGATAGACCCCGCCACGGAGGCCGCATACTCATTGGCGATAGAGCCGAACACAGACTTCGCCTCCAATGAGGTATGTGTCATCGGACCCTCGGACTCATCTCCGGCCATAGGCTCTGAACCGCGCGCATCCATGCCCATCGACTCTGACTGGGCACCGATAATGGAATTTAGCTCCACGGATATCTTTCAGCACTCGCCCTTGGGACACGTGCTAGGCTCATTAAAATCTCTCTCCCTATCAGGAGACTCTTGGCCGAACTATGTCCAGCTCGAGGGGGAAGCGAGCGACGAAGAAATTCGTTACCCACCCACCACCCACTTAATAGCCACTTCCGACGACTTAACCGACATGCTCGATTTCGACTCCGAAGACATCGACGGTATGGGTAACGATGCCGGAGAAGAACAGGAACCACCGCCCATAGGGCGCTGGATATCCACCTCATCATATGATATATATATGGTGGACACACCCAAAGAAAGCAATGGCGATGATGCAACGGAGGATAATCCCCTTGAAAAGCAAACATAGCGCCGATGTTAGCGGCGCCGCTCCAAAGCCCACCACATCAAAAAGAACAATAACGGCACAAGAAAGAATAATACCTCGGATGACTCTAAGAATAACGACGACCCCTAGACCCAGCGATAGAGAACGATGAGCCAGGGGACGGCGAACATAGTCCGGGGCCGCAGTCCGATCACGGTGATGCCGAAGACAAAACTTATAAACCCTTCTCCAGAGAGGAGAACAGACCGGACGACGATGCACGCACCATACCGAAGAAGCACTTGGAACAAGAGAACCTCCACAGAGGGATTATCGTCACCGCGAGGAGCTTGAAAAAGCAGAAGCAAAGGCTTAAGGCCGTGCAGGATATGCTCAACCACATATGGAACAAAGTGCTTGACACTAACGAAGAACACGGTGGCGATTGCCTCACAAAGAGATACCCAAAGCGCAAGCTGCTGCCCGAATTCGACGACGAGGCTGTAGAGCCCATCCCGCCGAAAAACAATACGACCAATCGGCCGGACCGACCACCCCGTGGTCGAGACAGAGCGGCTGATGACGTTGCAGACAAGTCAGCACAAGATCTACATGAGCACCTTGACAAGAGAGCTGGTATGGCTAGATCCATCTATGGGCCTAGGAAAAATGTTCCTACACAAGATCACGGCAACCAAACTATCTATACTGATCAACTACCAGCTCAGAATCAACATCGAACACTACATCCGTCGGACCCACGTCACGACACATCCAGATACAGGGGCGCCGCACACCCCCTGTGCTTCATCGATGAGGTGCTAGACCATGAATTTCCAGAGGGGTTCAAACCTGTGAACATCGAGGCATACAACCGAACAACAGACCAGGCAGTCTGGATTGAGGTCTTTATTTATTCATATCCACATGGCTCGCAGAGATGATCTCCACGCCATCAAATACCTACCCCTCTAGTTGAAAGGACCAGCTCGGCACTGGTTGAAAAGCCTCCCCAAAAATTCCATTGGAAGTTGGGAGGAACTCGAGGAAGCATTCGGGGCTAATTTTCAAGGGACATATGTCCGACCTCTGGATGCAGACGATTAAAGTCACATAGTCCAACAGCCAGGGGAGTCAGCCGGTAAACTTCAGAACATATTTCTCACCAAGAAGAACCAAATCGACGACTGCCCGGATGCCAAAGCCTTAGCGGCTTTCAAACACAGTATCCGGGACAAATGGCTTGCCATACACCTCGGCCAGGAAAAGTTGAGGACAATGGCATCCCTAACAAGCCTTATGACCCCCTTTTGCGCGGGCGAGGATAGTTGGTTGGCCTGTAGCGGCACCAGCGACCCAAGCACATCCGAAATCAGGGGCAGTAATGGGAAGCCGCGACGCAATAAAAACAAGCATCAAATAATGAAGACAGCCCAGACAACACGACGGTAAACGCCGGATTCAGGGGCTCTTGACCCGGTCAACAGAAAAAGCCATTTAAAGGCAACAGAGATGGACCGTCTAGCCTAAATTTTTTTTAGACAGATCATGTCAGATTCACGGCACCCTCGAGAAACCTGCGAATCACACCAACAGAGAATGCTGGGTTTTCAAGCAGGCCGGCTGTCAGGACCCCGACTCAATGCCACATCGATCTAGCATGTAACACCTCATATCACTTTGCGGCCTCACGCACGGTATTCCCACGGGTGTCGCCTTACCTTAGCCCGGGACCGTTTGCGCCTTTTGGCACACGTATATGACGGTGTCGCTAGCATCCATATGATAAGGAGCCCGGGCTGACATGGCTAGTCGTAAACCCAAAGTGGCACAGACTTACAGGGACAGGCATCCATGACCCAGCATCAAACGTGTCGGTCATCAACGAGTGAATCCAGGCTGTAGCACTGGGCTAGCAGGACTCCGGTGAACCGGGCTGTAGCAGGCTAACAGGACTCCGGTATTCATCGCGTGACATTTCCCCGAAGGGACAGACACAGGAACGAAGAAGGACACATGCCGGCCAGCCTAAGTGTTCCGGAGCAGTAGCAAGCTACCATGGCTCGGTGGAAACACTAGGAGACATTTCCCGGTAAAGATAAACAACTAGATAGTCAGATCCCACACATACCAAGCATTTCAATAACATACACACAATATGCTCGATATATGCACATACAACATGGCATCACAGCATGACTCTATGACTCGAGTAATTTATTCAATAGGCTCCGAGGAGCGAGATATTACAAACATGAGTCTCATGACCCAACATTCAGAGCATACAAATCAAAGCACAAGTGGAAGCTATCATGTCTGGGTACAGACATCTATAAATGAAAAAGGCTGAGAAGCCTGACTATCTATCAGATCCTGCCGAGGGCACAAGATCGTAGCTGAGGTAACAAGCTAAACGTCGAAGTCCACGTGGAACTACTAGTGAGACTGAAGTCTCTCTGCAAAAACATAAAATAGGCAAACGTGAGTACAAATGTACCCAGCAAGACTTACATCAGAACTAACTACATATGCATCATTATCAACAAAGGGGTGGTGGGGTTTAACTGCAGCAAGCCAGCTTTGACTCGGTGGCTATCCTAAACTACGACTGCAATGTAACTCTTTTGAGGTGGCGCACACGAGTCCACATATTCACCAACCAATACACCACTATGGATCCGCTCCCGTCTCCCTACGAGAACGCCATCCATAGCACTCACGCTTATCTTGCGTATTTTAAGGTATCCACTTTCACTTGTCTATGAACTGATATAAGCAACCCAGAAGTCCTTTACCGTGGACACGGCTATTCGAATAGATGATGTTAACCCTGCAGGGGTGTACTTCTTCATACATGTTTCCACCACTTAGCGTCTGCACACGACATGTGCTCGGCAGACTTCAAGTGTAAGCCGACGTGGGTGTAGACCACGACCTACCTAAACACCTAAGTCCCTAGTCCAGGTTTATCGCCTATTCGGGTTCCATCCATGAGGAGATCCGGCCGGAGTTTCGCTCACAGCCCCAAACGATGTGAACAGGGTTCCCGAGATACCAAACGGGCATCCGGTACACCGTGCCACGTACCTACCGCATCACAGCCCACCCCTACGGTCAGCGCTGTCCACGGCCTCCAGTAAGCTACAAACACCAGAAACTACTTGCAACTCCTGGACAGAGGACTAGGGTGAATAAGAAGTCGAGCGGGGTCATATTTCAGGGCCCAATGTATGGTAGTAGCTGAATCATGGATCACAAACACAGAACTCAGTTCCTGAGGACGGCTGCAATGAGACAACCCACCATGTACTCCTACATGGCCTCTCACCGCTACCTTTACCAAAACGTGTTCACACACTTAGCTCACACACAGTAGGACATGTTCACACACCTCTGATTCATCCCCGATGAATCAGACCTGACTCAACTCTAAGCAGTAGCAGGCATGACAAGCAAGCATGAATGAGTAGGCACAACAGGGCTCAAACAACTCCTACTCATGCTAGTGGGTTTCATCTATTTACTGTGGCAATGACAGGTCATGCAAAGGATAAAGGGGTTCAGCTACCGCAGCAAGTAACAGATGAATCGATGTTGTCCTAATGCAATAAAAGGGAGCAGGAGCGAGAGAGTAGGATTGTATCGGAATGAACAAGGGGGTTTTGCTTGCCTGGCACTTCTGAAGATAACATTGAGTCTTCATCAGTGTCAACGATCACAACGTCGGAACATCGTCTACCGGGAGGGAACAGATACCGGCAACAAGAAGAGATACAATCAATGCAATGCACAATATGATGCATGCTCATGACATGGCAATATGAATGTGTTTTGAGCTAATGCAACTAGCAACAGATTAAATGAAGTTGGTTTGAATACAAGATTCAAATTCAAACTCCATATGTGATTATTCAAATGCCATTTAATTGATTTGTGCTAAGCAGCAGCTATAAGTTGTTCTAACATGCATGAAAATGGTACAGATGGATTCCTTGAATTTTTCTGATAATTTTTCATATATAAATTATTTAATTTGGAGTTACGGTTGAATTTCTATGATTTTTAGAAGTTTATACAATTTTCTGGAATTTTCTGAATAAAAATAAATCCAGAAATGATTTATGGCGTCAGCATCACGTCACGGTGACGTCAGCAGGGTCAACTGGGCGCCCCAGGTCAAACCTGACGTGTGGGGGCCACACGTCAGTGACACAGGAGCTAATCCCGGTCAAACCCAGCACTGACTGGGGTTTGACCAGGGGTGGGGCCCACAGTCAGTGGCCTAGGGGGTTGGTTAGTGCGTCATTAGTGGCTTATGACAGCGCCACGTCACTGGCCACCGGAGTTCGGCCGGCGGCGACCCGAAACGCGGCGGATGTTCGCCGGGGCTGCGCTATAGACGGCGGCTGGGCAAGAGAAGGGCACAGGGAGGAGGCCCTCACTCGCGCGCATCTAGTGGTGGTGGAGGCCGGGTCTATCGTGGCCGGAGCCAACGAAGGCGAGCTCCAAGACGGCGGCCGGAGTTCGGCCATGTGCGGGGTTGGGGCTGCGGCGCGCTAGGGGAGGAACTGATGGTCCAGATGGCATCCGCGGGCCACCAGAAGCACGCTGGTGCCACGGGTTCGAGCAGAGGGGCTCAGGTCAAGAGAGCTACGCGGCCATGGCGGACGGCGGTGCTTGGGAATGTGGGCGGGGCTGCTACGGCACAGGAACGAGCAAAACGAAGGAGGGGAAACAGAGTGGAGCTCACGTGGATCCCGTAGAGGTGGACGGCGAGCTCGGGGAAGGCCGAACGGCGACGAATTTGACGACGGCGATCCTCGGTGGCCGAGGAGGGGAACGGCGAAGCTGGCAGCATCCAGGGCTTCCGGCGCCTTCCGTCTTGGTGAGGAGGAAGAGGGGGACGGGGCGGAGCTTCTTGGCGCTTAGGCGAGGCGTGGGGTGGCCGGTGGCTACGGTGGTTCTCGTCGGCGGCGGCGGCTCCGTTCGGGTGAGGAGAACAGAGGAGGGGGAGAGTGTTCCGGGAAGAGAGAGGAGAGGGGCACGGGGAGAGTAGGAGAGGGTCGAGGGGAGTGCGTGGCACCCTCAGGTGCCTCCAGCGGCGAGCAGGTAAGCAGGAGGTGGCCGGGGCTCTCGGGCGCGCGCGCCACGCCTCGGTCCTTCTGGCGAGGAGGAAGACGACAGGGGGGGGGGGGAAGTGGAGATGGGCTGGGCCACACAGGAGCTGGGCCGGCTGGGCTGCAGGTGAGCGCCAGGTAAGTGACTGGGCTTCTCTCTCTTTTTTTTAATTATCTCAGTTTTCTATTATTCTGTAAATTTAGGGCTTTATTAAAAATACTCAGACACTTTCAAAAATCATGAAACTAATCATGGCTACTGTTTAGAATATATCCAACAGTAAACATTTTAGTTTATGATTATTTGAGCATTTGAAATATTTAATAGCATTTAAATGCCCAAATGAAAATACTATATGATTTAATTCAGTGACCAAATATGTCCTGCAAAAATATAAACCATTTTTGGTAGATGCTTCCACCTCAAACCAGAAATGTTGAACATTTTTAGAGGACATTTTGAGTTCAATGAAAAAGGTTTTATTTTGACCCTAGTTGAATTCATTTGGTGCTAGGGCTTAGTCAATCCCCATCTCAGGTTTAAATGAAATTTAAACATGATGTAACACTCTAATGCATGCACTAGGCATTGTCAGAACTAGGGATGTGACAACTCACCCCCACTAAACAAGAATCTCGTCTCGAGATTCAAGCGTAGGGTAAGGTGAAAGGTAAACGCAACTAGTATAATCTTCACGATCCAGGGTGCACTTCAGTTGAACGTTGATTCATTCACCATTATTGTCTTGAAGTCTTGCTCTGAGAACTCCAACTAACATGACAAGGAGGGAAAAAGGAGACTCTAGAAGGGTCGATCTTCTCGAAGATCGAACAACTCACGGAATGAGACATAGGACCATCTCTCGGGTTGAGACACGAGATACACATCAAGAGGGGTGGGAAGAAACGGATGACGAAGGTTCACTAGGTAGACAACAATTTCACGTTTAAGGTGGTAAACGATTGTCAACGTAGCGAGGAGTTGAGTTGCCATGATACCATAACGATACACCTTAGGGAAGGTGACTCGTAGAGATATTCCCTTAAGTGGCAAAAAGAATTACTTTTGATTCAAAGATCCTTGAAACTCTTTATACCAGCTTAAGGCAAATCATAATCGATCATTTAGAGGGGTTCGATAGAATGGCATACCCGAACTTGGATGATGTGGATTACCTTGTTGAAGACAACGTAATGGATGATTTTTGCTTATCACCAGAAATGGAAGAGACCCATGGTAGAATGGCACATTGGTGGTGCAAGCTGGGAACAAAATGCAAATGCTGGGAATGATTCTGGTAACTGGGGAAGAACCCAACAATAGAGAGTGAATTCACTGTTTAAAAAGGTCATAGCATTGCCGAGGAAACTGAGAACGCTATACAGTTAATGCCGACGATCAAACCTAGCACTTGCGCGTGCTCTCAAGAACTTGAGCAATTCCATCATCATCAAGGTTTTACCAACATCCGTGTCAAGGGTCCGGTAACACAACTTACTACCATGATGAATGGTGATGGAGGATGCAGATGCAAAGGAAGATAACACCTTCTCAGATTTCACCCTTGGCGGGGCCAAGGAAATAAAATCTGGATGATCGACCGAGAGACATTTAGCACTCCGCTTCTAATGTTCTCCTTGATGTGCTAGTGTAACCCATTCATAGATATGGTTTGATATCTAGAACATCAAGTAAAAAGGTTGGACTTCGGGAGCACAGGAATCCATAGGGGTAACTAGGGAGTAAATCCTACGAAATCCCTATGGGGAGGTGGCCAACTTCCTCAATCAAGATATTATAATAACAGGTCTTCCGGCTGGGTGTATTGGCCACGACATCCACTTTAACGGTTATCGCGCGACCAATATTATAATTCTTGGGAAATGTTCCAACCATCATATCTTCCTGAGATTCAGATCTGGTTGGTGTCAGGATATTCCAGACTCATCGAGTCTAGGAAGAAAAACGGAAGTTTGCAACACGAATCGACGAGATGACGTTGCGAGATTCTCGGGGAATGAACTACGATAGTAAGCTCCAAAACATGAGCTGGTTCTGCTACAAACATGTGAACACGCTGCCCCAGACAAACATGATCACATGGTAGCCTTACAATAAAACACTACCGAGTTCTGGTAGGGAACCATCATCGGGGATATCAGAGTCCTGTGCATTACCATGGATTAACACTTAACTCCTTTTCCTGAACAAATCAGTCAGTGGCTTTGGTGTGCTAGGGACACATATAGAATGGAGGTTGCAAGTCTCCGAACCACAGAATACTTCGCACGTATGCATGACTGATTTGGGATGATTCCAGAGGAAGCAAAACTAACTTTCTCAAATTCACGGCGGCAACTTTCACCAAATGCACGTGTATAAGAGGAAGTCACTCCTTTCATCAAACAAGTACTTCATGAGCTAGCATGAAGAAAATGCTTTCAAAAGTTTCCAACACTAGCTTAATGTTCAGCAAAATTATGGAGAAGACAAGGATGTTGTCGATGGGCTCGACAACAATTCATCCAGCTTCCCATGGAGATGGAATTCCATAACTATGTGAACAAGGTGATAGTATTGGTCAGACCCATAAGATATAATGGTGTATGCTTGAGGAGTCAACCACGAGTAAGACAACATTACGAACATCGTTGGTTCTGATTTGATTTGACGATAACCCATACTCAAATCAAAGTTTTTATAAGGCAATAGGTCCAATAACTAATCACAGGGACCAATCGCTGAAGATATCATCTTTCTTCAACTCACACAACACGAGAATATCCCTTTGGAACGAGCTAAGTCAGGCAAGCTTTTATCTTCCAACTCTCCAAGTTGTTGTCTAGCTTAACCAACTAGCTCAGGGATATCTAACACCGATCTTGGAGAGAGGGTGGTTCACAAGAAACCAACTTGATCACGAGCTCAACACAGCGGTCAGGTGACAACCTGGTAATACTTCCGAGAAGATCTTCGGAAAATCACGAACCACCGGTATGTTACTAAGCTCGAGAACAATCTTGCTTTCCAGGGCAAGACGATATGATCAAATAAGCAAGGATTGGCACTATCCTAACTCACTGATCGGAGAGTGCACCAGAAATAAGGACTAGGTCGCACGATCAGTCTTAGAAGGATGATTCAAAAACCAACACGCTAAGAATGAAATTATTATCCTTTAACTACCAAGCAACGAGGTTGCTGGGAGTATTGATTTCACACATCACAATTCATTTGGCGGTATTCCGGTTGCATCAACACGAGGGCCGAGGAATGACTAATGATGGTGAGAAGTATCACTACGTCAAAATTCATGAGAGTTGGTGCAGTTCTCATGACAATTCTGACATAAAGGGGGTAATACTCCAGGGTAGAACAGAACCAAAAGCTGGATTGGCATTTAATCTGCGGAATACAACTACTTTGACCCAATCCTAGATATGGATGAGGTACTGGAGTTTGTTTCTCCAAGTCATTCAGGACAGAATGGCTTGACAGACCACAAGAGTAATAGGCATCGATGAATGAATGCACACATAATCTTGACTATCAATTGATAAACAAGGGTCAGAAGACAACTAAAAAGGGACAACTCAAAGGAACATACGATTTTCTGAGTTGTGGATGCATGGATTAGCATGTCGAACGAGTTCGACATATTTCTTCCGGATAACCCACGCAGAAAGGTAGAACAGGCAGAGTCACAATATATAATGGAGAACTCATCAAGAGCACTCTTGTTGTCATCTTTTGGTTCAGAAGAACTCCTGCCAAGAATGGTTCATGGTAATTGGAAGAAGGATGTACCACGAACCTCGAGGACTATCGCAAAGTTACTAATATCCTAAAGGAACTTAGCAAACACTATCAACATGAGGTAAGTAGAGTGAATCTCGGGTTCAAAACCCAGGGATAGAATACCTACTACTAAGTAGCATCACGGAATGCTTTCGAGAATAAAGGCCAGAATCTTCACACTGAGAACACTAAACATTGCTAGATTACTAGGTGACTCCCTAAAACACCTAGGGTCATAATAATACCTCCAACATATATGCCAAGGTAACGGAGTACCTCAACTCACTGATTAGTGTGGTTAATCTGGCCCATGGGAACAATGAAACGGGAAGAAAGGACTTGCAAATGCATCAGACTACTTAGAAACCTGGGATGACTCGGACAGCATAACGGCTGTAAATGCTCAGAAAAGATTTGAGACATTCACAAAAATGGTGGCATAACCACTCAGAAGCACAATATCACGGTTTCGAGATCAACAATTAACATACGGAAGTAGTAGGAACTGAACTGAGACTTAAATCCAACAATCTTATAAGTCCACTGATTAGTAACACGTGATCCTAATAGAAAGAAGGGATAGCCTAGTTCTTAATCCCCGTAGAAGAGAAGATGATGACTCAGATCAGAAGGCATAAGGTATAAGGAGTAAAAAGAGCCTTACGTTTCATCCCACAATCAATTCCCTTATATAACTAAACAATTTCTAGACTCAACTTCGACCAGTTTGGCTTGGTAATCCTACAGGCAGTCAAGCTCTGATACCAACGCTGTCAGGACCCCGACTCAATGCCACATCGATCTAGCATGTAACACCTCATATCACTTTGCGGCCTCACGCACGGTATTCCCACAGGTGTCGCCTTACCTTAGCCCGGGACCGTTTGCGCCTTTTGGCACACGTATATGACGGTGTCGCTAGCATCCATATGATAAGGAGCCCGGGCTGACATGGCTAGTCGTAAACCCAAAGTGGCACAGACTTACAGGGACAGGCATCCATGACCCAGCATCGAACGTGTCGGTCATCAACGAGTGAATCCAGGCTGTAGCACTGGGCTAGCAGGACTCCGGGGAACCGGGCTGTAGCAGGCTAACAGGACTCAGGTATTCATCACGTGACATTTCCCCGAAGGGACAGACACATGAACAAAGAAGGACACATGCCGGCCAGCCTAAGTGTTCCGGAGCAGTAGCAAGCTACCATGGCTCGGTGGAAACACTAGGAGACATTTCCCGGTAAGAGAGGCTACTAAAGATAAACAACTAGATAGTCAGATCCCACACATACCAAGCATTTCAATAACATACACACAATATGCTCGATATATGCAAATACAACATGGCATCACAGCATGACTCTATGACTCGAGTAATTTATTCAATAGGCTCCGAGGAGCGAGATATTACAAACATGAGTCTCATGACCCAACATTCAGAGCATACAAATCAAAGCACAAGCGGAAGCTATCATGTCTGGGTACAGACATGTATAAATGAAAAAGGCTGAGAAGCCTGACTATCTATCAGATCCTGCCGAGGGCACAAGATCGTAGCTGAGGTAACAAGCTAAACGTCGAAGTCCACGTGGAACTACTAGTGAGACTGAAGTCTCTCTGCAAAAACATAAAATAGGCAAACGTGAGTACAAATGTACCCAGCAAGACTTACATCAGAACTAACTACATATGCATCATTATCAACAAAGGGGTGGTGGGGTTTAACTGCAGCAAGCCAGCTTTGACTCGGTGGCTATCCTAAACTACGACTGCAATGTAACTCTTTTGAGGTGGCGCACACGAGTCCACATATTCACCAACCAATACACCACTATGGATCCGCTCCCGTCTCCCTACGAGAACGCCATCCATAGCACTCACGCTTATCTTGCGTATTTTAAGGTATCCACTTTCACTTGTCTATGAACTGATATAAGCAACCCAGAAGTCCTTTACTGTGGACACGGCTATTCGAATAGATGATGTTAACCCTGCAGGGGTGTACTTCTTCATACATGTTTCCACCACTTAGCGTCTGCACACGACATGTGCTCGGCAGACTTCAAGTGTAAGCCGACGTGGGTGTAGACCACGACCTACCTAAACACCTAAGTCTCTAGTCCAGGTTTATCGCCTATTCGGGTTCCATCCATGAGGAGATCCGGCCGGAGTTTCGCTCACAACCCCAAACGATGTGAACAGGGTTCCCGAGATACCAAACGGGCATCCGGTACACCGTGCCACGTACCTACCGCATCACAGCCCACCCCTACGGTCAGCGCTGTCCACGGCCTCCAGTAAGCTACAAACACCAGAAACTACTTGCAACTCCTGGACAGAGGACTAGGGTGAATAAGAAGTCGAGCGGGGTCATATTTCAGGGCCCAATGTATGGTAGTAGCTGAATCATGGATGACAAACACAGAACTCAGTTCCTGAGGACGGCTGCAATGAGACAACCCACCATGTACTCCTACATGGCCTCTCACCGCTACCTTTACCAAAACATGTTCACACACTTAGCTCACACACAGTAGGACATGTTCACACACCTCTGATTCATCCCCGATGAATCAGACCTGACTCAACTCTAAGCAGTAGCAGGCATGACAAGCAAGCATGAATGAGTAGGCACAACAGGGCTCAAACAACTCCTACTCATGCTAGTGGGTTTCATCTATTTACTGTGGCAATGACAGGTCATGCAAAGGATAAAGGGGTTCAGCTACCGCAGCAAGTAACAGATGAATCGATGTTGTCCTAATGCAATAAAAGGGAGCAGGAGCGAGAGAGTAGGATTGTATCGGAATGAACAAGGGGGTTTTGCTTGCCTGGCACTTCTGAAGATAACATTGAGTCTTCATCAGTGTCAACGATCACAACGTCGGAACATCGTCTACCGGGAGGGAACAGATACCGGCAACAAGAAGAGATACAATCAATGCAATGCACAATATGATGCATGCTCATGACATGGCAATATGAATGTGTTTTGAGCTAATGCAACTAGCAACAGATTAAATGAAGTTGGTTTGAATACAAGATTCAAATTCAAACTCCATATGTGATTATTCAAATGCCATTTAATTGATTTGTGCTAAGCAGCAGCTATAAGTTTTCTAACATGCATGAAAATGGTACAGATGGATTCCTTGAATTTTTCTGATAATTTTTCATATATAAATTATTTAATTTGGAGTTACGGTTGAATTTCTATGATTTTTAGAAGTTTATACAATTTTCTGGAATTTTCTGAATAAAAATAAATCCAGAAATGATTTATGGCGTCAGCATCACGTCACGGTGACGTCAGCAGGGTCAACTGGGCGCCCCAGGTCAAACCTGACGTGTGGGGGCCACACGTCAGTGACACAGGAGCTAATCCCGGTTAAACCCAGCGCTGACTGGGGTTTGACCAGGGGTGGGGCCCACAGTCATTGGCCTAGGGGGTTGGTTAGTGCGTCATTAGTGGCTAATGACAGCGCCACGTCACTGGCCACCGGAGTTCGGCCGGCGGCGACCCGAAACGCGGCGGATGTTCACCGGGGCTGCGCTATAGACGGCGGCTGGGCAAGAGAAGGGCACAGGGAGGAGGCCCTCACTCGCGCGCATCTAGTGGTGGTGGAGGCCGGGTCTATCGTGGCCGGAGCCAACGGCGGCGAGCTCCAAGACGGCGGCCGGAGTTCGGCCATGTGCGGGGTTGGGGCTGCGGCGCGCTAGGGGAGGAACTGATGGTCCAGATGGCATCCGCGGGCCACCAGAAGCACGCTGGTGCCACGGGTTCGAGCAGAGGGGCTCAGGTCAAGAGAGCTACGCGGCCATGGCGGACGGCGGTGCTTGGGAATGTGGGCGGGGCTGCTACGGCACGGGAACGAGCAAAACGAAGGAGGGGAAACAGAGTGGAGCTCACGTGGATCCCGTAGAGGTGGACGGCGAGCTCGGGGAAGGCCGAACGGCGACGAATTTGACGACGGCGATCCTCGGTGGCCGAGGAGGGGAACGGCGAAGCTGGCAGCATCCAGGGCTTCCGGCGCCTTCCGTCTTGGTGAGGAGGAAGAGGGGGACGGGGCGGAGCTTCTTGGCGCTTAGGCGAGGCGTGGGGTGGCCGGTGGCTACGGTGGTTCTCGTCGGCGGCGGCGGCTCCGTTCGGGTGAGGAGAACAGAGGAGGGGGAGAGTGTTCCGGGAAGAGAGAGGAGAGGGGCACGGGGAGAGTAGGAGACGGTCGAGGGGAGTGCGTGGCACCCTCAGGTGCCTCCAGCGGCGAGCAGGTAAGCAGGAGGTGGCCGGAGCTCTCGGGCGCGCGCGCCACGCCTCGGTCCTTCTGGCGAGGAGGAAGACGACAGGGGGGGGAAGTGGAGATGGGCTGGGCCGCACAGGAGCTGGGCCGGCTGGGCTGCAGGTGAGCGCCAGGTAAGTGACTGGGCTTCTCTCTCTTTTTTTTAATTATCTCAGTTTTCTATTATTCTGTAAATTTAGGGCTTTATTAAAAATACTCAGACACTTTCAAAAATCATGAAACTAACCATGGCTACTGTTTAGAATATATCCAACAGTAAACATTTTAGTTTATGATTATTTGAGCATTTGAAATATTTAATAGCATTTAAATGCCCAAATGAAAATACTATATGATTTAATTCAGTGACCAAATATGTCCTGCAAAAATATAAACCATTTTTGGTAGATGCTTCCACCTCAAACCAGAAATGTTGAACATTTTTAGAGGACATTTTGAGTTCAATGAAAAAGGTTTTATTTTGACCCTAGTTGAATTCATTTGGTGCTAGGGCTTAGTCAATCCCCATCTCAGGTTTAAATGAAATTTAAACATGATGTAACACTCTAATGCATGCACTAGGCATTGTCAGAACTAGGGATGTGACACCGGCAAGCTAAATGCCGAACACAAGGGGAGAGAGCGCCCAAGTGAAGACGAGGATGAACCTTGCCAGCCGAACACCGGGGGACAGGAAAAATTTCCACCGGAGGTCAAAAGAGTGAACATGATTTATGATGTATGCGCTGTAGAACCCCCCCCCCCAAATTCAACCCATGGTCGGCCTTCCCGATCACTTTCGATCGCAGGGATCATCTGACTAGTATCCGGCATGGAGGTTCGGCTGCCTTAGGGCTCGACCCAATAATGAACGACTACCATCTCACCCGAGTCCTCATGGACGGCGGCAGTAGTCTCAATCTGATATATTAGGACACTGTCCGCAAGATGGGGATAAACCCGTCAAGAATCAGCCAAAGCAATGCTACCTTTAAAGGAGTAATACCAGCCGTAGAGGCTCGCTGTACGGGCTCTCTAACTTTATAGGTTGTATTCGGTTTTCCCGACAACTTCCGAAGCAAAGAACTAATCTTCGACATCGCTCTATTCCGAAGAGGCTACCATGCACTACTCGCAAGAATGACATTCACTCGTTTCAATGCAATTTTGCATTACCCTTATCTTAAACTCAAGATGCCCGATCCATGTGGTGTCATTACAATTAGCGGATACACAGAGCATTCCCTACGTGCAGAAGAATATGTGGTGGCTCTAGCAACCGAACCAGTGACCGGCCTCTCCAACCCAAGTATCTGATCGGTTGTCGAGATCACGGACATGGCTAGACGTGTTCGGTGCACCACTATTTGTAGCAGCTCAGATAAACCTGAGCTTGTCTAACGGCTATGCCCTCATATGTGGTGCTAGGGGCTACCCGCACGAAAAGAATCCTTAGTTCGGCTGGATCCTATTTACACTCAAGAAATCAAATTTTCACGGTTCATTAAGTTTAACCAATGTTGTACACGGTCACACAAGATTATTTCACTTGAGTTTTTCCTTCTTTTTACAGATGACTACCGTGCTACACCCTTCCAGGATGCGGCACAACGGAGACAAAGGCGCAGACGTGTAGCAGTGACCCGTTCCAAGGTTTAATTTCTTTTTAGATTAAGACCCGGTGTAAACCTTTTTTACTATCTCTTGTTGGCTCACACCCTCCTAGTACTTAAAACGACCAAGAGGGATACCAGCGTTATTGGCAAAATTATTATTCATCGATTTAAAATAGACATCACAAGGGCACCACCCAATGTGTTTTTGGGATTTATGCCCTCACCACAGCTGCTCTTTCGTCATGCCTAATTCATGAATGTATCCAGAAATTCAGGGACCATTATCGAGGGTGGTACGCAGCCCAGTATATGTTGCAAAGTCTAAATACCTTTGGGAGTGTTCGGCGTCGCGAGTTTGGCCTTATATGCATCAGCTCGGAATCATGTCTTTGGTCAATAGTTGGGTATGCCTGGATCCCGTGTTTTGCTACCTTATGTTCCGCTCTATCGGCTAAGGCGGCACCGGGAGAACTACTGCGATTGTGCCCTGGTTCATCTGGATGAGCACCTCAGTAGAGAAAGCCGAAAAATGTCTGTCATGATAAAGCGAGAGACTGGTCAACCATTCGATGACCCAGCGGAATCTTTGCGATTCCTCTACATGAACGAAGGACCGGTTTCCCGGTCACGTATGTACACGCACCGTATTCTGATGAGTGCGGACATACCAGGGGCTATATAGTAGCCTCACCGTCAAACTCCTATGGCTAAGTGGAAGTGTTAAAGCAATATAGTCCGATTGCCTTGTTCGCCGCGCTATCACCTCCTTAACGGACCAAGACGTTGGATCAAGTGTGATTACGCGCTTTACCGAACACCCCCACATTATATGCATGGGGGCTGAAGCCGATGACTGCAAACTTTCAGGTTATATACATACATACATAAACGGCCGCACAGGAGGCACTACAATACTTTACGGGAAAAAGTACAAATATAGCATTTATTATCAAAAGCATTGTTTCTACAATCATGATACATGTCACTGGAACATGGTATTCTTTGAGCATGGAGCCTCTATTAAACGGGCACCTTCTAGGACCTCTTCAAAATAGTGCTCGGGCGAGTCCTGACCCCCGGGCGGACCCCTGGTTGCAACATCGGTGACCTCCATCTCCGCCCAGTATATCTTAACCCGGGCAAGAGCCATCCGCGCACCCTATATGCACGCCAACCTCTTGACAACGTTGGTATGCGGCACAACACAAAGAAATCGTTGCACCAAATCAAAATAACTATCCGGGCTCGGTTCCTTCGGCCACAAATGATCCACAACCTTCATTGCAAGACCGGATAACCTATGGAGCTGGCCCACTCGGCCATTCGCTCATTCAACAACAGCGGACGCTTCGGAGCACTGAACTGCGACTAGAACCATCTTTCCACCTCATGATCTTCTCGATCTTTGAAATACTCCATCGCATCAGCATCACTCTTTGCTAAATCCAAGTATGCGTTTGCAGAGATCCACAACTGATCAAGAGGGGCATACTTCGGATCGCTGAACTTCGTTCACAATAAAAAGGGCTTTCCAGCCGTGATATCACCGGCTCGCCGAAGCTCCTCCCTCGCTGCTCTGATTTCTGAGCGATTTTCCTTTGCTGCTTGCAAGGCCTTCTCCAGGTCAAACGTTTTCATTTTGTTTTCCCTTTCGAGAAGCTCATAACGGCTTGCGGCATTTCGGAGCTCAATTGCCATATCGACTATTTTACCCTCACTTTGGCGATGAGCAGCCTGTTCGACTTTTAACTCTTCGGCCGCCTTCAGGGCAGCCACATCACTTCTCTTGGCTTGCTCCTTGGCCCGGGCAAGCTCTGCCCGCAGGGTCTCCACAGCGGTAGCTCCATCTGCAATCACAACATACTATTAATACTAGCATCATGCCCTTCTAAATATTTGCTGACCACCCTAATATACATACCCTGTGCGTCATTAAGCCGCTTGTTTACAAGCCTGATGTCCGCATCTGCCAAGTCTAGTTGCCGCTTCAATTCGGCAAATTCAGTGGTCCGGACAACAGCCAGATCTGCAGCCGCCTATGCACAAAAGCAGCGCTATCATTACCTGAGACTATGATCCTCTGTTCGCCTCTTCTAGACGGCAACCAGAGTCTCAGGGGATACTACCTATACAAAGTACACCTTGTGTGTGCGATAGAGCCAAAAATATATATCATTACTTCGCGTACCTCAAAGCCTCTTAGCAAGCTCGTGAAGGCTTCATTCAACCCGCTTTTTGCAGATGAAATCCTCTCAACCACCGTACCCATTAAGGTACGATGTGCCTCTGAGATAGCCGCTTGCTCCAGAAGACCCATCAATGTGTCCGGTGGTGCACCGGATAATCTTGGGCTTTTCGTGTCGGTCTCCTTAGGAGCCGAGAACTCCGGACTTCGGGTGGCTGAAGAGTTACCTTCTAGCCTTTGTGGATCAGGAGAAATCCTCCGGGACGACACCTCCGGGTCGTCCACCTCATGAGGCGAGGAAGCAGGAGGGGGCGTTTCGCTCTCCATCATCTCCGGAAGAAGATCCCCCGAGGGCGAACATTGTTGAGAAGGGCTGTGAGCCGGACTACAAAACATATGTCTCGGTTGTTATTCTCAGGAAAGGAGCAAGGCATATTTACTAAAGTGCCTTTGTTCACTTATGGCTCGGTTGACGGATGGCCCCCTTGTGGACGCTGTGCGGTAAGGATGCCCTCCGAGGCAGGGCCCCCTGGTGAAGGTTTCTTCCCTTGTTTGGAAACCTCCATTTCCAAATCTTCAAGGGCGGTCCTTTTCTTCCCGGGGGAGAGGATATTCTAGATTCACCTCCCCGATCATCCTTCAACATGGAGGCATTAATTCCCCCGATTAGGATGCGTAATGTATGAAGCCTGCTTTCGGCTTCTCTACTCCTCCCCTCGTCTTCTCCTTATGGCACTTGATAAGGTGCGCGAGCCAGCATCCTAGTTAGTACAGGATCCGGCGAGCCTTCGGGAAGAGGGGCCGAACACCTGATCCTCTCCACCTTTCTTGTCCAGTCCTGGCCAAGGGAGGTTTTTCAGAATAATGTTGTGACAAATATAATGACGGCATGTTCGGTCGCAAAGTTACTTACTTGGGTATCTGGACGGTTGCAGTTGAGACCCGCATCCTCGATGGTGTCCGGACACTTTATTCATGATCCGAAGAATAATCAATACATCCCTTCGAGCGCCACGCCGAAGAAGTGTTGAATGGTTCGCGGTCCTTCTGGGTTGAATGCCCACATACGGAGAGATCGACGTTGGCATGGCAGGACCCGATGAACCAACATTACTTGAGTTACTTTGACGAGACTGATATCCCTCTTGAGGAGATCTCGGATGCGGCTTTGCAATGTCAGCATGTCATTAACTTGTCCCCAGTCCAGCCCTTGTTGACCCATGATGCCAGTTGTGGCGGAGAGGCAGAGCGGAAGGATGGGGTGGCTACCCACTTTGTACCTCGGGGTGTTGTGATGTAAAACCACACCCGTTACCATAGGTTGGATACCTCCGGGAAGGAAACCTTTGGCCATAAGGCATCGTCACCTTTGCTTATTATAGCGCCTCTGCACTCCGTGTGTCGCCCGTCAATCATATTTGGCTTCACATCGAAGGTTTTGAGCCATAAGCCGAAGTGGGGGGGGGGGGTAATGCGGAGGAAGGCCTCACACACGACGATAAACGAAGAGATGTGGAGGAAGGAATCTGGAGCTAGATCGTGAAAATCTAGCCTGTAACAGAACATGAGCCCTCTAACAAAGGGATCAAGACTAAAGCCTAGCCCTCGGAGGAAGTGGGAGATGAATACGACACTCTCGTTGGGTTTGGGAGTGGGGATAACCTGCCCTGGAGCGGGTAGCCTGTGAAGAATCTCGGTGGTCAGATACCTAGCCTCCCAAAGCTTTTTGATGTCCTCCTCCGTGATAGAAGAGGCCATCCACCGGCCTTGAAGGTTGGTCTGGACATAGTTGAAGGTCCGGAGCGCTTGGACTGAACCTTGGGTGTTGGAACTCAAGGTAGGAGAAGGGAAGGATCTAGCGTGGAAAGAAAAGGACAGGTCTTGGCCTCCTTATAAAAAGGGCGAATATCAAGCGTCCTCCGCGTGGCTGTTTGGAGCTTGCCTAAAACCGAGGAGTCATACTAACAGCATGGTTGGGTTACCCATGCCCGTATTGATGAGAATCCCGTGATAAGGGGAACACGATCTCTGCTTCGACAAGACGTGCCAATAAAATCTCCTCGCAAAACATGTAGTAGCAGGTTGAGAAAAATGGTTCACATAATGACCGGGCCGCGGCGTGATGTCATGCTATGAAAAATTGTCGGCAGATTAGATTTGTGAAACATTGTGCTCTCTACGGTGGTATGTGGAAATTGTTTTGCAGAGCCGGACACGATTCATGTGTTCGAAATCTACCTTGGAGTATTTGGAGAAGGAACCCGCCTTGCAATGCCGAAGACAATCTGCGTGTCTGACTCATCGTCATTGAAGCCTGGTTCAGGGGCTACCGAGGGAGTCCTGGATTAGGGGGTCCTCGGACATCCGGACTATATGCTTATGCCGGACTATTGTACTATGAAGATACAAGATTGAAGACTTCGTCCTGTGTCCGGGTGGGACTCTCCTTTGCGTGGAAGGCAAGCTTGGCAATTCAGATATGTAGATTTCCTTCTCTGTGTAACCCTAACCCCCTCCGGTGTCTATATAAACCGGAGGGTTTAGTCCATAGGACAGGAACAATCATAATCATAGGCTAGCTTCTAGGGTTTAGCCTCTACGATCTCGTGGTAGATCAACTCTTGTAATACTGATATCATCAAGATCAATCAAGCGGGAAGTAGGGTATTACCTCCATAGAGAGGGCCCGAACCTGGGTAAACATTATATCCCCCGCCTCCTAATACCATTGGCCTTAGACGCACAGTTCGGGACCCCCTACTCGAGATCTGCCGGTTTTGACACCGACAGTCGTGCTTTTGATGATATATAAAAACACATAGAATGATTTATAAAGTTTCGTATAGGAATACAAAATGGATTTGAACTTAGTTGCCAGGGTAAACGTGGATGCTTATTGTCTCAAAATTCGAAAGAAGTGGCAAAATGTCCACTCCCACGCCGGCTGCTGGAAGCCAAGTGTTTGGGAGATGGAAATTACTGTCTACCCATTACATGGACACTCCATCGGCCTGATTTCCACTGCTCTCAATAGGGGTAGGTTAGTAACTTCAATTAGACATGACACAACCGCCTCTAAGCCCATTCCGACACGGTGGGTGCCAAACATGGGCAGCAGAACACATTTGATGCAAGCTCGTCCGAAAGACCTTTGTTTCTCCCTCCATTTCCCCATTCATACACGGTGGGCGGCAAAACAAACTCGACTCGGCCGAAATCGATGTAGGCAAATATTTTCAATAGGGGCAGGTTTGTAACTTCACTCAGAAGTGACACAACCGCCCTACCAGTCAGCCCTATTCATACACCATGGGCGCCAACCATAGGCGCCAAACACCCTCTCCTCGCCCGAAATCGCTCTGGGGAAATATTGGCGAGATGCGAGATTACTGTCCTATCCCCAACCGACAAGACATCCTAATTTTAAACAGGGGCTAAGTTCGTAACTTTCCCATATTTCAGACAGGAGCGTCGCAAAAACATGGTTCCCCGTACCTCTCCGTCCATTTTCCCATTCATACACCGTCCGTGCTAGAACACCATCCCCACACCAGCCTCCTCTGTCCACCACCCCATCCATTGCCGCCGTCCTCCACCCCATCCATCGCCACCGTCCTCCACCATGCCGGAGCACCTACCAAGATCGCGTCATCCACTGCTAGAGATGGGCGTTTCTCATCCACGACGATGGACCAAGAGCCTTGCATCACGTCCTCTTTCTTCATCGGTGCCGTCATCCTCTTTGTCGGGGCCGCTCACACGACCTTCTCTTCCACCGCAACGAGACTTATCCCCCGATGCACCCGTCTATCGATGCAGATCTGCTTCAATGCCACCGAGAGCCATCGCACCCTCGATGCCTACGTGGCATCGCAAGAGAGGTGATACTTCATATCTCCTCAAGTTTTTGATCTCAACCAGAAAATAGATCGTAACTTGGTTACTCTACTTTCTTTTCAACTCTTAGAATTTAGTTCTTAGTTCGAAGCAAACAATGGATGCGAAATATCATTTCTCCAGTTTGCAGCTTCAAATCTGCCATGACACAGTCATAATACAGTTTAATTGATCATGCTTAGAGTTTAATTGATCATGTTGGTTCCGTCGTGGTTTCTTTAATAGAAATCGGAGGGGAAACCCTCTTTTGCTAAAAAAATATGCTTAGGGTTTCCCCCTTTTATGATCACTATACGACCAGAATACGTGCTTCGTGTCATAATAGCACCGCTCCACCCATCAAGCTGAACAAGCTTAGTTGTTCAAATACGAATATGATATTATTAAAACAGAGTCGTTTAATTGGTCAGCTAAATGTTCCTAATTTAGTTACGAAATCCATGTTCGCCACTCGGGTGTGTATCTCTACAGGGTGCCCACGGTGGGCCACGGCGGCCCACCCTGGGGTTTTGGGTCATCCCAGGCCTCGATTCCCCTCTGTTATGTTGCGTGCTTCCGATCTCTACTCGCCCCCAGCCGTCTGCCTCGCTGGCGACTTGCCGTCCCCCGATGGCATGACTCTAGGAGGAGATGCCGGACTAACAGGAGGTCAGGATCCGCTCGCCCAACAGCGTCACCGCTGCCCAGGCGCGCCGTCGTGCCTACCTTCCCAGTCTGTTCAGGCCTCAGGCGTGTAGCACCCACTAAGCCAACCCGACTTATGCTGAGATACGTCCTCAACACTCAGAAGTGCGACACGGCTCGATGCATGTGTTGTTAGAGAGAGACTACAATGACACTTGGGAGTGCACCCTTGGGGGGCATTTCTCCTCCAAAAAGTTCTATAACCATTGTTTCAAAGAGATAGTTGCTGACGACGCTTTTGTTTGGCTCTGGAAGGCCAAAAGCCCGATCAAATTCAAGATGTTTGGGTGGTTGCTGCTGGTAGACTGCCTAAACACGAGGAACATGATCAAACATAGACATTACATCGTTGCGGGCAACAGTTATGCTTGCATGTTGTGCCAGAACCCCCCTGAGGAAACAATTGAACACCTATCTTTTACCTGCCCCTTTAGCCAACGTTATTGGAATAAGGTTGGCATGCATTGGCCGATGTTGGACAACAGAATCTCCTTGTTGCATGGTGGCAGGGAAAACTGGCGGCAGCCCTTGTTCATGGACATTTTTATGATGGCCGCTTGGAGTCTTTGGATGGAAAGAAACAACGAGTATTTTAGATGTATCCCACACTCTTTTGGCTCATGGTTGGCTAGATTCAAAAATCTTTTGGACCTTCTGGTCCATAATTGTAGAGAGGAGCTTCATCCTTTCTTAACTAACTACATACTAGGCTTGTGACATTCGTCGTGTAAAATCTAGAGCCCATGGTCGGGGCCCAATAAAAACCCATTGTAACATGGATGTAACTGGTTCTTTGTGAGTAATACAAAAGTCAGTGGGAGACTCTCCCACTGTCGTTCATAGTAAAAAAAACACTCAGCAGGCACTCCTCATCACCCATTTTCTAATTGATTCATTACTCATTCGGCAGGACTGTCATTAGGGTTTGTTGTGTGCTAAGTGCTACCTACACTTAATGGTTCAGATGTATTTCAGTAATCTTTAGTACCTGTAAAGTTCATAGGGTTTCTAAATTCCGGCCCTAGGAACAAACACTAGTCATTTTGGATTGTTGGTCGTAGTGACATTGACCCAGATTACTACTTCAAGCTAGGTTTGTTGAAAATCTTCCTTGTCTTTCTTACTCATTTGATATAATATCCAATTATTCATGTTGATTAGTTGCAAACAATAAGTGCTAGACAAACTTCTTGATTCAGATTTTGGATGGTCTCTTATTGCAGTTACAATTCTGCATACTTGTCATAGTAAGCTCACAAGTAAATGATTGATTCACTAAATCTATGCTTGCCTTGTCATATTTTTTGTCAATATTCTTTTAGGGTGGACCACCTTGTTTCAAAATACTGGAACTGTAGACATGAGTGAATAGTATTTCTCTATGTGATCTCTTCGATCATGTGTGGGGAACGAACACTTCATTGTATAGAAAGAAAGTGTCATTTCCAGCTTTTACATAGGCTTCGATCTTCTACATGGAATACAATCTGTCTACTTGCTTTGTGTCGCACTACCGACACTCTACCCTTGAAGCTAAACATTATACCACTCATAATTCCTTAGTTTATTTGTTCAAATACGAATTTGATATGATTCTAATGTTCCTACTTTAGTTTTGAAATGTGTGTCTGCGTGTTATAGAGACATAAGGGGTTTGTATTTCTGTGTGTGGTCTGGTCAGCACGTTTGGGGGGTGAACTTTGCATATGCAGGGGTTTATAGGGAGACACTCTTCGAGTTGAATCTGCAATGCATTCCATAGATAATCTGACTACTTTTTATGTTTTCACGAATCTCCGATTTTGAACAGCATCATAATGATTATGAGCTTGCGTGCATGAAAAGAATAAAGCAGAACAATGCCATGGCTGTCAAACTTGGCATTAAGGGACTGAAATCAAGTCTGGATGCAATGCAATGCAAACGCTCTCCACCTACAGATTCATGCTCAGAATATGATCCTAACCGTGATTCTGAGCTAGAGGGAGACCTAAGTCAATGTAGCTCCCTAGTGGAGGAGTCAGAGGCAGATGCCCTATCTTATTAACCCATCAAGGTGCTTTCTCTAACTTTCCAAGGTTATATTGGTCGCACATATCTTGCAACTGATGCTTTGCATTGCTTCTACTTTGTTGCACTACCGTTAGCTTAGTTTACACATCGTGTATGTGAATACGCTCTGCCTATCCATTTTCAGTACATATTCCATCCATCATCATACCATATTTATCCATTCAAATGTTGTTCTTGTGTATCAGATGTTCAAAAGGAAGAGGGCGATTGCTGATCGCGGAGGAGCACAAGCAAAGTATTTGGAAAAGGTAGTGACACCTGATAAATCAAATAGCCATTAGGTGTAGTTGCAATATCACCTGACCCACAAACACCCCAACTCTAGCGGACTCTATCCCTACTACATTGGTCATTTTTGATGCCCTAACTCAGCTGACCCCAACTGCAACAAACATTATGATGATGCCAATTGACATAGCACCAGCTCTACGACGCAAAACCCCTATTCCAGCAAAGAGTACACCAAATCTAGTTGCCAAATCCCTTTTCGAACCAGAGAGAGCCCCAATTGCAGCAAATAGGACCCCTGTTCCATTTCTTCCCAGTTTAGAAGACAAAGCTTATATTGTTGTCAGGAACTTTGTGCGCATCTTTCCTTCATGGAAAGATTATACCGCAGACACAGAACAATTTCCAGTCTTCCTCCGCAACTTACGCTTAAGTAATGTAATAATGTTATTCATGGTAATTACTGCATACGTTTCTGTTGACAGAAGACACAAGATTTCATTCTTTTAAATAGGCGAGGACCAAACTGGATTGTCAAGACGATCAAGGGTTGGTTGCGCTTTTCAAGCACTCGTTGATGAAGTATCATTCCTACCTAAGGCAAGCACACTTCAATGGCAAGCCTCTAAACGAAATTTCTGTAAAGTCTCCGGTGCTACATTTATCCGACGGTGACTAGAATAATCTTGTTACACATTGGTCTCGTCTGCAGCGTAAGGTACTGTCTATGATATCACATCACAATTTGGACTACATTTTTGCATTTGCCTTAACGTCTCACTTGTATGAAAACTGTTAGCAGAAGAACATTCATTCTCAAGGGAACACAGAATCTCGCAACCATACTACACACTGCATTGCTCTTGTGAGTACCCCTTGCCCTGTATGACCATACTTACTTTCATAGCTGTTTGATTATGTAGCATCACTGCACATGTTAGCCTCGTTATCGTCCATTTGGTGGACATTATAAGATCCGTATGGACTCTTCCATAAATTTAGAATCAACCCAATGCTTTTGAAGAGGTTTAGCTCTGTAGTCCTCTTGTAAGGACTGAAGGTCGTCTATCACTGTACTTACATTAACAGCTACTCCCTGCATCCCATAATATAAGCACGTTTTGTACAGTACACCAGTGTTCAAAACACTCTTGTATTATGGGAAGAGGGATTGGTTCATTGTGTAGCATTCTGCATCTTATCTCCCTCGCCCACCATTTACTAAAAAAGAATAGATCTATATTTAATCTTACCAAAAAGTAGAATACACAAACGATGCCAGTGCAGAAGTGTAACCCATTGCTCTTGTCAGTACATTTTGTCCTGTAACGCTTGTACTTCCAGGGATTGTTAGTTGATTATGTAGCATCAATCTGCATCTTATCTTCATTATCCTCTATCCCTTCCAGTATTATCATATCTATAATTACTCTCTACAAAATGTAGAGTACATGCAATGCTTATGAAGAAGTTTATGTGCTAAAATTCTTGAGTTATCCTTCCCTTGACATGGATAAGGGCATTATAAAGCCGGTGTTAACTGTTAATGTAAGTCAGTCCTTCTAAAGCCTTTATCCTCAACCGCTGTTTAATTTGCTCATACTCCCTATCGTTTACTGTTGTTTAGTTGTTGTTTCTATCAAAATTCTTGTTCGCAAGAACCATAAGTTCTAAGTTTTACTTGTAAAACCAAATTCCTTATTCATACCATGCACATTACTCAATACTCCCTATATGTATGCTTGTTTTTGTGGATCTATAATCTAGTGTGTGGTGAAGCAGCCCACGATTGCACCTTGTCATCTCCTATTTTATCTTCCTGATGTGGCTGATGATATGAACAACATGCCATGCATATTAACCAAAATAGATACAATGATTGTCTTTGCCCTTCATATATGCTTGCTATGTTGACATGGTAATCCAGTAGTGTGGTGAAGCTCCCCGCATTATGAATAATGCCAAATTATGCTATTGATATTTTGAACTTACTCTTTATTTTCTAGTTTGAAATTGGATGGAATTGACATCACAATTATCATCTTTGTTTATACATGTGCAAAACCTGTCATCTCTCTGCTTGTTTCAGGGTGATATGCTTGATGGCATGCACAAGTCTGCTGAAGGCTGTGAGACAAACCCAACATATATTGCAGCAAAGAAGGCAAAACATCTTGAAGATAGCGAGACAACCCCAAAATCTTGTCTTGATGTAGTGTTCAAGTTAGATGGGACTAGCAGTCAGACAAACTCACATAATTCGCTTTTTGAATCAGTTCAACTTCTCCAGTCCCAATTTCTAGCAGAAAGGCATTTTGCAACTCAACTTCGACTTGAAGTCCTATCTCTAAGAAAGATTGCGGAGAACACCAATGAGAACCTCATTGCTAAACAACTACACCTGGAAGCTATGACCGACATGCTAGGCCGGTCTCACATCCTAGCTCAGCAGCTTGCGCAGCAGTTCCTGGGCAAGGCTAACCTTTCTTGAACTATCTTGGAAGTGGTCTCCCTTCAATATTATTTTGTTACGTTGCAATGGTGCCCAGTTTTTGTAATATGCTTCTTCGTTGCGCTTTATGATCACGGGTGGTGAACTTTGATGCCCAGTGGATGTAATATACTATAAATCCTTTATTGTATATTGTAGGTTTATTCTTAGCTACTATCCCATAATTTCTTTATTGTATAGAGTAGGTTTGTTCTTAATTCCTACGAGTTACTGCCATCATTTGCTATCTAAAAAAATCTGATGTAGTCGACCGGGCCGAAACATTCGCTCTAATGGGCCTGGTTTTTAGAGGGCCACAATTGGGCCGGCCTACATCTTTCTTGGGCCCGAATGATTGGGGCCTTCACACTTTGCGGCAGGCCCACAACTTACTCCGGCCTATATTCGGACCAAATTTTAGTTGGGACTTTTGTGGACTCAACGCTTAGTTTGGCCCAGGTAGCATTGCACCATTAACAGGCTGAATATTCTGCTGGCTTGTTACGGCCCAGATTAAACCATGGGCCTTTAGCAGGCCGAAATGCATGTTGGTCCTCAATTTTCACTAGTCGTCGACGGGCCTTCAGTAGGCTAAAATGTAGACCGGGCCTTTTTGGGCCCAATTATATGAGGGGCTGTTACCAGGCCGAAACATATCTTGGGCCTTAGTTGGCCCACTAATATCATGGGCCTTTAAGAGGCCGAAAGCTTAATACAGGCATCAACGGGCCGAATTATACGACATGCCTTTAACAAGCCCAAAGTCACGTTGGGCTGAACTGTGGCCACCTTTATCACGGGCTGTTAGTGGGCCGGATGTCGCTTGGACCATATATGGCCCATGGGCAGCATGGGCCATTCCTAGGCCGAAAGACACACTGGGCTGAAATGGGCCCATGTCTACATCGGGCCTCTAACAGGCCGAAAGTCACTGGGCTGTAATTGGGCCCAAATATTCAGCGAACAATTAACGAGTCATAAATGGGCCTTTATTAATCAGGCTGTTATTGGGCTGGCCCACTAGTACCTGAGTATGTACTACAACCCTTTGACTGGGCCGGCCTTTTAACCTATATGGGCCTCTGTTGGGCCCTGCCACATGTCGACGTATCATAGGCATGTCTCCTCCAATGGACAGGCGACATCTGGCCCACTGATGAGCTCACACGTGTTTCCTCTGGCCAATCAGAATTTTACACATGGAAATTTCCCATTGGTCCAGGCTGTTAATGGTTTATCGGATCCAAAACCGGACCCAATAGCTTAACGGTGTTCCGTTACGGTGGATGCCACGTGTCGGTCACCCTTGATGAAAGCACTTCTGTGAAGTGCGATTTATCGTCATGGAAGTGGACACTTTCGTGATGATAATTTCGGTAATGTCATGGAACACTTCTACGATAGCACATGTATGACTATCTTGATTCTGTCATAAAATCGTCATGGATGTACATGCATGACAGAAAACGTGACCTACTATGACAAACACGTATCATCACGGAAGTGTATTTTTTTGTAGTGCTTGTTGGCGTGCAAGAAGCTGACCAAAGCCTTTTCTTGGTCCGGAGAGAGGTCGACACCTATGGTGAAGGTGGCGCGCGACACTCCATCTTCGTCAACTGGTAGTTGTTTCACCTCAGCTCGATCATGAGAAAACAATTACTTCTTCTTGGCCGGCAGCCCCCGGGGCCTCTAGGGCTCCTTTCTGACTCGACCGCGTAGCCGCCGCGGTCTTTAAGGTAAGCTTGAGGGCCAGCAGTGCGTCTTTGGTGTCCCCTGCCACCGTGAGGACGCTGTTGCTCCCTGACATCTTCATGAGGTTGTAGGCTGGGTGAGTTGCTGCCATGAACTTGGCCAGGGCTGGGTACCCGAGGATGGCATTGTATGGGAGGCTGATCCGAGCGATGTCGAAGTCGATAAGCTCGGTGCGGTAGTTGCCGTGGGTCCCGAAGGTGGCGGGGAGGCGGATTTGCCCAAGGGGGCTGGTGGAGCCATCGCCGACCCCAGAGAAGGGCTTGGTGGGGTGGAGCCGGCCATAAGGCATGTGAAGCAAGCCAAATCCCTCCATAGAGAGCACATTGAGGCCGGCTCGGCCATCGATGAGGGTCTTGGTGACCGCCATGTTGCAGATGGTGGGGGTGCAGAGCATCGAGAGTGCGCCTGCGCCCACTGTGGTAGTGGGGTGATCCTCCAAATCAAAGGTGAGGTCGGCCTTGGGCGCCGCCTAGGCCAGGGGAGCGGCCGGCTGCGCGCAGGCAGCACCTACTTGGCAGAAGAACTGCTTGACATGGCGATCCAAGGATGGTGCTTGCGAGCCACTGAGGAGGGCTGCAACAGCATGGGGCGCATGCGCTATGAAGTGCGTGATGAAGTGGCCACGCAACTCCTCCCAGGAGGCCATAGAAGACTCTGGCAAGTTGAGCAGCCAAGTGCGTGGCACGCCCATGAGAGCCATGGGGAGCCAGTTGGCCATGACCTTGTCGTCTCCACCGGCTGCCCCAACTGCCTCCTCATACACTTGGAGGAAGCCAGCTGGATCTATCACGCCGTCATAGCGTGGTGGCAACTCGGCCCGAACTTGGGTGGCCAGTTCACCCGCCGCAGGGCGAGGGTGAAATCCCGGAGGCCCGTGGCTCCCCCAAAGGTGAGCAACGGTCCAGTTGACGATGGAGCGCCTGCCATGAGAGCCGGTAGTGGAGCGCAGTGGACGGAGCGACAGATCTTCAATGCACCCTACCTGGCGCGCCAAATGTTGGATTTCAGGTTCGCAAACTCTTGAGTGGTTCGAACTCTGGGGGGCGTGTGCACATCTCACTCTCCCCTGTCAGCCCACTCACCAATCCCACAGCATAGCGCGTCAAGCTTGAAGGAAATGGGACACGGCAATTTACCCAGGTCCGGGCCACCTTGCGATGTAAAACCCTACTCCTGCTTTGTGGTGGATTTGCCTCGAGGGGCTGAGGATGAACTAGTACATTGGAGAACAACCTCAGGAGGTGTGTTCATGGGCTCAAGTGAGCTGGGCGGGGTGGAGTGGATGTTGTTCCTCCCTCGTCCATGGTGGTGGCTAGGTCCTATTTATAGTGGCCTTGGTCCTCTTCCCGAATGAAGGTAGGAAGGAATCCCATAATAGCCAAATTTGAAGGGAGACAACAAGTACATGTTATCCTGACTAAAGTGGTCTTCGCCTGCAAAATCCTCTGCTCCTGACGCTGCGGTGGGCTCGGCGATGACCTTCGTCCTTCCGTCCTGGTGGTCTTGGTCTTGTTGCACGGGAATGGAAACCTTTGGCTGCTTCCTCGGGACTCCGCGCCTACTGCTTGCCTCCTTTGCACCAAAGAGGAAACCGACACACTGCGCCCGGTGACATGAGCCTGGCCTCAATCGTCATGGTCATGTCACCCGAACCTCACAAGCTGAGCGTTGCATAGAAATCTCTGCTCCTCGGGAGGCAGCCTGAGGAGGCTGATCCCCTTGGAGGTCTTGGTGTCGTCCGCCTCGCGAGGCTTGGCCCCTCGCGAGGGTCTTGGGTTGTCGATGTTGAAACTGGGCCGTACCAGGCCATCGATGGAGCCATGTCGCGGACCGCAGGCAGGCAAGTCTAGGTACCCCCATATCAAGAACGCCGACAGAGTGCTTGCAGCATCCTCCTGTAGTAGCCGTCGATTCAGTATCGATCGGCTCCCATGGCATCTTCGCTTCCCGCGGCTCGTCGCCCCAAGTGATCCGGTCGCTCATGGCTCCAGCGGTGGGTGAAGCATGCGGTGGCTCGTCAGTTGGCCACTCCTCGAATCGTGGCAATCGAGCCCAATGAATCTCTCTACGGGTTGTTCGACCTGTCGACTGGCCATTTGGATACTCTCTCCGAGTGTGAAAGCAATGACCCCGCAGTGAAAGTTCTCATGGTCGGCTCCCAACGTAGCCTACCAGGATTTCCCCGTGGCACGAGCGGCAGCAGCTATTCGACACACGACAAGGACGAGTATTATCCCGAATCTCTCACTTCAGAGCAGAGGGAGTTGCAGCATAGGCAAGATCAAGCTTTGGAAGCTCTCTAGACCCCCATTGTTGGGGAGACCCCCGAGGCTCAGGACCTGGAGGCTGCGCGTGTAGCCACACTGGCTGAGCGTGCACGCTTGGAGAATCTTCAACAAGCATTCGACAACCATGCCCGAAGACATATTCCAAGTTCCAGTCGACGGCATCGACAACTGTTTCCGACTGGACCTCAGGAGGACTGTCAGGTATTCCGCACTCTGATCCAGAACATTGCAGCAGCTGTGCGTATTGCAGATTCGATCCAGCTGTCCCGTTCTGAGGCTGGCAGAGGCTTACAGTAGATTCGGGCACTACGTAGAGCGGCCAAGGAACAGAACTCAACTGTTTCTCAGTCACGCAATAGGATTTACAGTAGGTCAGTTGTGACAGATATAGTTCAGTCGGCACAAAGCCCAAGATCGCCCCTGAGGCGTGAGGATCGTGGTTATCACCAGGACCAGTACCTGGGTCGAGTCCACAAGTATTTTCACCTTCAATATCACCGTGATGACCGCCATCGAGTTCCTACACCCCCTCTGAGGGGTGGATCGTACGCGCCCCGGCTCTATGATGACAGGCGCTCGTACGATGATGAGCGGAGGCTGCCAGTCGACCCCCGTGAGCCTGGTTTTGATGCAAGGCCATTTCTTGTGCAGGGCCTTGTTGACAGAGGCAGGGCTAACAGAGATGGTTTGTACAGAGATCAGCTGAGTGGGAACAGAGTGTTCGTCTTTGGACCCGAGTGTTTCAGCAGAGCCGTCTGTGCTGCTGAGATTCCTCCCAACTTCAGGTTGGCTATAGGAGTTAGCAAGTTTACTAGCGAGTCAAAGCTAGATACATTGTTAGAGGATTACCGAGTGGCTGTGCAGATCGGTGGGGACATTGATGAGGTAGCCATGAAGCACCTGCCCCTGATGCTTGAGGGCTCGGCCAGAGCTTGGTTGAATCAGTTGGCTCCTGCTAGCATTTTCTGTTGGGAAGATTTGGCCCGAGTGTTTATCAAGACATTTGAAGGCACTTTCAAGCGTCCCGCTGGCCTGTCTGAGCTGCAAGATTGTGTACGAAAACCTAATGAAACTTTGAAGGATTACATCCAACGATGGACTACCCTTCACCATCTGGTGGAGAACGTTTCAGAGCATCAGGCCATCTACGCTTTCAAGGAAGGTGTGTGGTACAGAGAGCTCACATTGAAATTTGGTCGCTCCGGGGCCATGACTTTGAATCGGATGATGGAAATCGCCACTCGGTATGCGAATGGTGACGAAGAGGACTGACTCCGCAATGGTAAAGGGAAAATAGTTGCCCTAAGATTGAGGGTGGAAATCGCAGTCAGAAACAGAAACGCAAGGCTGAAGCCTCAGCCCAGGCTGAAGCTACAATGGTCAATTCACAAGGAAAGTTCAAGGGATAGCCCAATGGACCATGGGTACCCAAGAAGATGAAGGATCAGTCAGGCCAGGATGTCCTGGATTTACCATGTCCCATTCACATGAAGAAGGATGAGGAAGGCAACTTGATTGTGCCTAAACACACCACTCGACAGTGTAGATTCCTCATTCAGCAGTTCCATGAAGGACATCAGAGTGAGAAAGGCTCTGATAAGGATGAAGATGAAGAAAAGGCAGATGATTACCCGAAAGTCAATGCAAGTTTGATGATTTTTGCTGATGTTGAGAGCAAAAGTCGACTGAAAGTCATCAACAGAGAGGTGAACATGGTTGCTCCGGCAACTACGACATACCTCAAGTGGTCAAAGACTCCTATCACCTTCGACCAGTCGGATCACCCAGCTCACGTTGCTACCTCCGGGCGACAAGCTTTTGTGGTCGACCAAGTCGTTGGAGGCACTCGACTCCATAAAGTTCTCATGGATGGTGGTAGTGGTTTGAACATTTTGTATGAAAAGACCCTCGAAGGGATGGGCATTCTAATGCCCGACTCGGTGAGAGCAACATGCAGTTCCACGGCGTCATTCCTGGGAAGAAGGCGAAGTCACCCGGGCAAATTTCTCTGGATGTGGTTTTTGGCGATTCAAAAAAATTCCGCAAAGAAAAGTTGACGTTCGAAGTGGTAGATTTCCAGAGTGCCTATCATGCTATTCTGGGCAGGCCGGCATATGCTCGTTTCATGGCCCGACCATGTTACATGTATCTCGAGCTGAAGATGCCAGGGCCCAAAGGTGTGATCACGGTCACTGGGATCAGGAAGAGAGCGGAAGAATGCCGCTAGAAGGGGTCCAAGATCACTGACGAGCAAATGGTAGTGGTTGAACTAGAGGAATATCAGAAGAATGCTGACCCGAGTGATTTGCTCCGTTCGAAGAAGCCTCCTTCTGAGTCTTCATTTCAGTCGGCTGGCAAGACAAAAACCGTTCATATTCACCTAGAAGATCCCACAATTGCTCCGACTCACATTTCAAAGACACTCGATAGCAAATAGGAAGCCGCGCTCATCCAGTTCCTCCATGAGAACTGGGACATCTTTGCATGGAAACCATCAGACATGCCAAGTGTACCTAGTGGACTGGTTGAACACCGTTTGCGCGTCGACCCACAAGTTAAACCTGTCAAGGAACATCTCCGTCGGTCCACCGCAGAGAAAAGGAAGGCGATTGGCGAGGAGGTGGTTCGACTCCTGGCAACTGAGTTCATCCGCGAGATGTACCATATGCCGAGTGGCTTGCCAACATCCTCATGGTTCCCAGGAAGGATAAGTCACTCCGCATGAGCATTGGCTTCAGGCATATCAATCGGGCCTGCCCAAAAGATCATTTTCCGCTCCCACGCATCGATCAGATAGTCGACTCGACTCGAGGTGTGAGCATTTGTCTTTCCTTGGTGCGTATTCCGGATACCATCAGATCCGACTATTTGGGCCAGATGAAATAAAAACAACCTTCATCACCACATTCAGGTGCTTTGCTATGTCACCATGCCTTTCGGTCTCAAGAATGTTGGAGCCACATTGATGCACATGATTCAGAAGTGCCCGCTCACTCAGATCAGTTGGAATGTGGAGGCATATATGGATGATATTGTAGTTAAGTCATGCAAGAGTTCTGACCTGCTGATTGACCTTGCTAAAACTTTCACCAATCTGAGAAGGTATGATATTAAGTTGAATCAATCCAAGTGCACATTTGGAGTACCCAGAACAAAGTTACTCGGTTTCCTTGTTTTTGAACGAGGGCTAGATGCTAATCCCGAGAAAATTGGTAAAATCCTCCAAATGAAACGCCCTGTGCGTGTGCATGACGTCCAGAAGCTCAAAGGTTGTCTTGCTGCATTAAGTCAATTCATTTCACGTCTCGGTGAGAAGGTGCTGCCTCTTTACCGACTAATGAAGAAGTCTGATATGTTCGAGTGGACTCTAGAAGCTGAAGCAGCGTTTGTGGAGCTCAAAGCTCTGCTTTCCACCTAGCCGGTGCTTGCTGCTCCGAATAGCAAAGAGCCTTTACTCTTGTCTATTGCGGCCACTGGTCAGGTTGTTAGCACAGTGCTCACAGTCGAGCAAGAAGAAGAAGGCAGGTCCTATAAAGTTCAACATCCAGATACTATATCTTTGAAGTCCTGACTCCATCCAAGCAGAGGTACCCACATTACCATAAGCTTGTTTATGGAATTTACTTGACTACGAAGAAAGTTGCACATTATTTCCAAGACCACTCGATTTCAGTTGTCAGCGACACTCCATTGTCTGAGATTATGAATAATCGAGATGCAAATGGTCGAGTGGCTAAGTGGACAATTGAACTTCTCCCTCTGGATATCAAGTTTTAAGCAAAGAAGGCAAACAAATTTCAAGCACTCGAGGATTTCTTGGCCGAGTGGATTAAACAGCAACAACCGACTCAAGTTCACTTGCAACACTAGAATATGTTCTTTGATGGGTCCAAGATGTTGAATGGTTCTTGTGCTAGAGTGGTTCTGGTGTCCCCAAGAGGTGATAAACTCAGTTATGTCCTTCAGATTCATTTTGATTCCTCCAATAATGAAGCTGAGTATGAAGCACTTCTCTACGGGTTGTGTATGGCCATCTTACTCAGTGTCCGTCGCCTGATGGTCTACGGCAACTCAGATTTGGTGGTCAATCAAGTGATGAAGGAGTGGGATGTCAGAAACCCTGCCATGACTGGATACTGCAACACAGTGAGGAAGTTCGAATTTTTTTGAGGGTTTGGAGCTTCATCGCATTCCCCGAATCAAGAATCAAGCAGTTGACGACTTGGCAAAAATAGGTTCCACCTGGAAACCTATCCCTAGCAATGTGTTTCTTGAGCATCTCCATTCCCCATCAGTGCAAGAGGATCCTTTTACTAAATAACCTCCCCAGGTGATAAGTTCTACCAATCCGACTGAGATGGAAGTACCAGCAGTTATTGATTTGGTTATGGAGATCCTGGTGATCACTCTCGACTAGACAATACCATACATTGCATATATGCTCATGAAGGAGCTTCCAGAAGATGAAGTTGAAGCATGTCAGATCGTCCGCAGATCCAAGGCTTTCATAGTAATGGATGGGAAACTCTATAAAGAGAGTGTTACTGGCGTGGCTCAATGATGTATTTCTCCTGAAGAGGGTCGACTGATTTTGGAAGAAATACACTCGGGGACCTATGATCACCATGCATCCTCTCGAACCATCATGGCCAAAGCATACCAAGCAAGGATTCTTCTGGCCGCGGGCCAATGAGGTTGCAAAGGAAATCATGGAGAAGTGTGCAGGTTGCCAGTTCTATGCAAACATGTCTCACAAGCCAACATCTACGTTGAAAACTATTCCAATTGTCTGGCCATTTGCTGTGTGGGGATTGGACATGATTGGGCCGCTCAGGGCCGACAGAAGCGGTTTCACTCATCTTCTTGTAGCAGTCGACAAGTTCACCAAGTGGATTGAGGCCAAGCCTATCAACAGTTTAGACTCAAGCACATCCATCAGTTTCATAAGAAAGCTGACATTCCGATTTGGAGTTCTGCACAACATCATCACAGACAATGGCTCAAACTTTTACTCGGAAGTATTCAGAGCATACTGCGCTTCCCAAGGGACTCAGGTGTATTACGCATCCGTTGCGCATCCGTAGTCGAATGGCCAAGCTGAAAGGGCAAATAGCCTGATCCTCCAGGGTTTGAAACCTCGGCTTATGCGCGACCTCAAAAACGTAGCTGGGGCTTGGGTGACAGAGCTGCTGTCTATTCTGTGGGGATTGAGGACAACTCCCAATCGATCCACCAACCGAACCCCCTTCTTCATGGTGTATGGAGCTGAAGCTGTATTGCCGAGTAATCTGCTCCATAATGCACCCCGAGTAAAACTTTATTTAGAAGCCGAGGCAGAGCAACCGCGTCAGGACGTATTGGACCTCCGAGAATAAGAATGGGAGATGTCTTTGATCAGATCGGCTATCTATCAACAAGATCTTTGTCTATTCCATGCAAGGAATGTCAAGGGTCGAGCATTTCAAGAAGGAGACCTGGTGCTCTGAGTGGATCAGTAGCGAACACATAAGCTCGACCCAGCATGGTAAGGCCCCTTCATCATTACCAAGGTGCTTCACAATGGAGCATATTGTCGTGGTACTAAGTCTGACATAATAATAGGGGGTACGCATGAAGAGGCGAGGCCCTAGCTACGGCGAGGTTGTACACACGAGTTTACGAGTTCAGGCCCCTCTCGGAGGAGGTAAAAGCCCTACGTCTCGGTGCCCTGAGGCGGTCGACTGGAATATGGGTGTGTGTTACAAGGGGTGCGAACCCTTGTCCCAGAGGAGGGGGGTGGCTTATATAGAGTGCGCCAGGACCCCATCGCACCTCAGTTACAGGAGTTCAATGTACATTAAGATAGGGCGTGATACATCTCCATTGTATCTATAATTTTTGATTGTTCCATGCCAATATTCTACAACTTTTACATACTCTTGGCAACTTTTTATACTATTTTTGGGACTAACATATTGATCTAGTGCCCAGTGCTAGTTCCTGTTTGTTGCATGTTTTTTGTTTCACAGAAAACCCATATCAAATGGAGTCCAAACGGGATAAAAACTGACAGAGATTTTTTTGGAATATTTATGATTTTTGGGAAGAAGAATCAACGCGAGACGATGCCCGAGGGGGCCACGAGGCAGGGGGCGGGCCCCAGGGGGTCCCTCGTGTCCACCCCTTAAGGCAGTTGGTGCCCTTATTTCGCCACAAGAAAGCTAATATCCGGATAGAGATCGTGTTAAAATTTCAGCCCAATCGGAGTTACGGATCTCCAGGAATATAAGAAACAGTGAAAGGCCAGAATCTGAAACGCTGAAACAGAGAGAGATAGAGAGACAAATCCAATCTCAGAGGGGCTCTCGCCCCTCCCACGCCATGGAGGCCATGGACCAGAGGGGAAACCCTTCTCCCATCTAGGGAGAAGTTCAATGAAGAAGAAGAAGAAGGGGGGCTCTCCCCCCTCTCTCCCAGTGGCACCAGAACGCCGCCGGGGCCATCATCGTCACCGCGATCTACACCAACACCTTCGTCGTCTTCACCAACATCGTCATCACCTTCCCCCATCTATATTCAGTGGTCCACTCTCCCACAACCCGCTGTACCCTCTACTTGAACATGGTGCTTTATGCTTCATATTATTATCCAAAGATGTGTTCCATCCTATGATGTCTGAGTAGATTTTCTTTGTCCTATCGGTAATTGGTGAATTGCTATGATTGGTTTAATTTGCTTGTGGTTATGTTGCTGTACTTTGGTGCCCATCATATTAGCGCGCGCGTGGATCACACCATAGGTTGTATGTTGATAGGACTATGTATTGGAGGGCAAGAGTGACAGAAGCTTCAACCTAGCATATAAATTGATGCATACGGGATTGAAGGGGGACCAATATATCTGAATGCTATGTTTAGGTTTTACCTTAATGAACGTTAGTAGTTGCAGATGCTTGCTAATAGTTCCAATCATAAGTACATAGAATTCCAAGTCAGGGATGACATGCTAGAAGTGGCCTCTCCCACATAAAACTTGCTATCGGTCTAGTAAAGTAGTCAATTGCTTAGGGACAATTTCACAACTCCTACCACCACTTTTCCACACTTGCTATACTAACTTTATTGCTTCTTTATCTAAACAGCCCCTAGTTTATATTTATGTGCTCTTTATATTCTTGCAAACCTATCATGTTACAACTACAAAGTACTTCTAGTTTCATACTTCTTTTAGGTAAAGCGAACGTCAAGCGTGCGTAGAGTTGTATCGGTGGTCGATAAAACTTGAGGGAATATTTGTTCTACCTTTAGCTCCTCGTTGGGTTCGACAATATTACTTATTGAAAGAGGCTACAATTGATCCCCTATACTTGTGGGTTATCAAGACCTTTTTCTGGTGCCATTGCCGGGGAGTTATAGCGTGGATGAATATTCTCGTGTGTGCTTGTTTGCTTTATCACTAAGTAATTTTTATTTGCTGTTCTAAGTTATTTTCTATCTTTAATTATGGGTAGGAAATGCAAAATACCAAAAAAATAGTTGTACCTACTACACCAATGGTTGAAGAACCACTCAAAATCTATCACACTCCTGAAGCTTTTTACTTGGATCATCTTCGATCCCTATGTGCTCGTGCTGAAACCCCAACTAGCTTAGTTGAGGGCAAATATTTAGGTGAGCATGCTTGTTATGTGTGACACCGCTTATCTCAAAAAGGGAAACTTTTACTGGACCAAATTCATCATTTGCAATGCTATGCTCAGAATTTATGTGAAATATATGATTTTACTTGTTGTTCTGAAAACCCTAAGAAACACCTTCCCTACCAACGTGAGTTTAGTGCTAATGGAATCGTATCTTTGTATGCTAAGGGTGTTTATAATTACTATGGTGTCCAACAAATTGAAGAGTTTGTTGCTTTTAAGGGTGCTTATGAAATTGCTTCTTTGATTGGAAAGTATGATGCTACTCTTTACAAATCTGAATTTTTTCCATAATTAAATATTGTTATGATAATTATGCTTCTAATGCCTATGTTAAACCATATATTGAGGACTCCTCCGCTGTCGAAGAAGAGATTAATATTTTGCAGGAGTCTATGGAAGAAGGAATTGATGAAACTATGAGCTCATTGGATGAAAAAGATGAGGAGGAGAGCGAGGAACAAAAGGAGGAAGAGCGGATTGATCACCCGTGCCCACCTTCTAATGAGAGTAACTCTTCAACTCATACATTGTTTAACTTCCCTTCGTGCTTACCGAAGGATGATTGCTATGATGATTGTTATGATCCTGTTGATTCTCTTGAAATACCCCTTTTTGATGATGCTTGCTATGCTTGTGGCCATGATGCCAATATGAATGATGCTTATGGAGATGAACTTGCTATAGTTCCTTATGTTAAACATGAAATTGTTGCTATTGCACCCACGCATGATAGTCCTATTATCTTTTTGAATTCTCCCAACTACACTATATCGGAGAAGTTTGCACATATTAAGGATTATATAGATGGGTTGCCTTTTACCGCTACACATGATGATTTTGATAGATATAATATGCATGTGCTTGCTGATCCTACTTGCAATTATTATGAGAGAGGAACTACAGCTCCGCGTCTCCATGTTTCCAATATGATAAAATTGCAAGAAACTGTTTATACTATGGATTGGACTTCACTATGTGTGCATGAATTGTTCTTTTATGACATGCCGATGCATAGGAAGAGAGTTAGACTTCGTTGTTGCATGATATATGTTACTTTGTGCTCACTACTAAATCACAAATCATTGTTAATTAAAATTGGCTTTGATATACCTTGGGATCCACGTGGATACATTACTTGAGCACTATATGCCTAGCTTAATGGCTTTAAAGAAAGCGCTGCCAGGGAGACAACCCGGAAGTTTTAGAGAGTCGTTTATTTCTGTTGTGTGCTTTCATAAAGTTTTTTTTAAAAGAGGGGAACCCAAAACTTTTTCAAAAAGAAAAGCGAAAGTAAGAAAGACGGGCATTGTTAAAGTGGGAGCTAGCCTTGAACTTTGTTCATGCTCACGGAAACTTTGTGAATCTTGATTACAGAAACTTTTCAACAAAAATAATTATCCCCTTGTACAATTCATTATATAATAAAAATAATGTGCCACGGTTTGCCTTTAGGATGTTTATAATGCTTGTTGGTTTGTGCGGTGCAGGACAGAAACTTTGGCTGTAATGCTCGATTTTACATTTTTTACTGGAACGTCAAACGGTTCTGAAACTTTTTGCACTGTCTTTCTATACAAATTATTTATTTTTCCTAATTTGTTCAGAATTTTTGGAGTACCATAAATATGGTGAATGTTCAGATTACTGCAGACTTTCCTGTTTAAGACAGATTCTGTTTTTGATGCATAGTTTGCTTGTTTTCATGAAACTATCAATTTCTATCAGTGGATTAAGCCATGGAAAAGTTATATTACAGTAGCTAAAATGCAAAAACAAAATATGAATTGGTTTGCAACAATACTTAGAGTAGTGATTTGCTTTATTATACTAACAGATCTTACCGAGTTTTTTTGTTGAGTTTTGTGTGGATGAAGTGTTCGAAGATTGAGGGGGTCTCGATATGAGGAAAAGGAGGAGAGGCAAAAGCTCAAGCTTGGGGATTCCCAAGGCACCCTAAGTGAATATTCAAGGAGACTCAAGCGTCTAAGCTTGGGGATGCCGCGGAAGGCATCCCATATTTCTTCAACAAGTATCAGTATGTTTTCGGATTCGTTTCATTCATGCGATATGTGCAAATTTTGGAGCGTCTTTTGTGTTTAGTTTTCACTTTTCTTTTATGCACCATGCTGGTATGAGATAGTCCTTGGTTGATTTATAGAATGATCATTGCACTTCACTTATATCTTTTGAGTATGGCTTTATAGAATGCTTCATGTGCTTCACTTATATCATTTGAAGTTTGGATTGCCTGTTTCTCTTCACATAGAAAACCGCCATTTGCAGAATGCTCTTTTGTTTCACTTATATTTGTTAGAGCGTGGGCATATCTTTTTTAGAAAGAATTAAACTCTCTTGCTTCACTTATATCTATTTAGAGAGATGACAAGAATTGATCATTCACATGGTTAGTCATAAAATCCTACATAAAACTTGGAGATCACTGAGTATGATATGTTTCATTCCTTGCACTAGTTTCGCGATATAAAGGTGGTGATATTAGATTCGTGCTAGTGGAGTAATTGTGAAATTGAGAAATACTTGCGTTGAGGTTTGCATGTCCCGTAGCATGCATGTATGGTAACCGTTGTGTGACAAATATGAAGCATGGGGTGTTCTTTGATTGCCTTCCTCATGAGTGGAGGTTGAGGTGCGCGATGGTTAACTCCTACCAACCTCCCCCCAGGAGCATGGGTAGTAGTACTTTGCTTCGAGGGCTAATAAACTTTTGCAATAAGTATATGAGTTCTTTATGACTAATCACTACTGGAATCAGCTTCTTTGCCGTCTGCCATGGAGGATGGCAAAGGTACAGATCCCGGATGGCAAACTCCTTTGCCGTCAGCCAGCGGACGGCAAACTATCCAGCTGAACACGTGCTAGCAAAGGCCTTCTTTGCCGTCCGCTTTGCAGAAACGGACGGCAAAGGATTGTGCCGTCCGCCATCCGAGGCCAGCAGACAACAAGGACAGTGGACGACAGTGGTGTGGGGTGAGAGCCGTTAGGGGGTTAATGGTGCTCTTTGCCATAAGCTGACAGATGACAAAGAGCTTAGCTAGGGCAGCACCGGGAAGCTGCCACGTGGCCAGCTATACCGGCTGCCATCAGACAACATAGATGGCCCTATTTGCCAGGCCTATTTGGTCACTTTGCCGTCCGCTTGCAGACGGCAAAATGACCAATTAGGCAGCCAGTGTTCCCAGTTTGCACAGGTGACTGCCACGTGTCCTCTTTGCTGTCTGCTAGCGGACGGCAAAGCTCTTTGCCGTCGGCTAGCGAACGGCAAAGAGGCTATACATCCCCTGTTTTTATTTAAATCCAATTAATTAGACATGGTTTCAAACACAGATATACATGCATACACATCCAACATATCCAACAACATATCCAACAACATATTTCATCAAATCCAACAACATAGTTCAACAAAGTCCAACATATCCATATATACATAACCAGAAACAAGTTTCCAACAACATATCCATATAGACATACATATCCAAACAAGTTTTCATAAAAAACAAGGAAGCACCAGAAGAATAGTACACTCCATGAATCCAAGCTTCCTCATGTAAAGCAAATCTGCAAATTGGGAAAGATGAAAGTTAGAAGAAGAAGAAGAAGAAGAAGAAGAAGAAGAAGAAGACTAGTTAGAAGAAGAAGAAGAAGATTTTTTTTCTTCTCTTTCTGTTTCTCCTCTCCTCTTCTTTATCTTCTTCTTCTTCTAACTAAGGTAAGTAAAAATGCCATTTTATTGCTAAGCTAGGTAAAAATGCTAAGTGTAGGTCATTTTAGAGCTAAGCTAGGTAAATAGGTCATTTTGGAGCTTAGTAAGGTTATTATGTCATTTTCGAGGAAAATAAGCTAAGTCTATATCATTTTGGAGGTAACAAAGATTATCATGCCTTTTTTTACCTAAGTATGCTAAGTATGTCATAAATGAACTCAATAAGCTAAGTATAGCTCTTTTTTATCTAACTTAGGTAATTATGCCATTTAGGATGAAAATAAGCTAAGTATCCATTTGTAAAGCAAAACATTAGAGAAAACTTACCCTCATCACGAAAAATATGATGAAGATCGCAACTAAGGTAACAATTGATCCAACGACATAATGATACCAAGCCTCATTATCAATGGCATATTTTCTAATCTTCTTAAGCTTCAGGCACATTGCATCCATCTTCAAGCGCATTGCATTCATCTTCATCTTGTGATCATCGATGACATCGGCAACATACAACTCCAATGTCATCTTCTCTTCTTCAATTCTTTTAATTTTTTATTTCAAATACTCATTTTCTTTTTCAACTAAATTTAACTTCTCGACAAGAGGGTCGGTTTCAAATTCTGGTTCACATACCTCCTAGATTAAAATATCTCTATGTCAACTTCATGGCCATAATTGTCATAAATGCGAAATGCAACAAATAGTTATGAAAGAGAATTTACAACATCCGAATCATAAAGTGGACGAGGGCCGATGGGGACGGACATCAATACCATGGCACTATGTATAAGAAACAATCATACAAAGTAAGAAAATTATACATACCAACTATATAAATCATACAATCATACAAATAACTATATAAATCAAGTACAATATAAAAATTTGAATACATAATAATCACTATCGGTAATGACGTGCTTATCGTCATCATTAATAAATGCATCATCATCACTATCGGTAATGACGTGCTCATCATCATCATTAATAAATGCATCATCATGTGGAAGGCCACCTTTACGTAATCGTTCAAGCATTGACAGGTCATCTGCAACAGTAACTTCTTCTTCTTCTGGCACTTCTTGCTCCGCCTCAGGGGTGAAGTCGGATTCACTATTGTTGTCTACTTCAATGTTCTGGGGTGGAGTAGAGAGGTTCTTGAAATGTTTTTTGGCAAGACACGTTTCTTGGAAGAATTCTCCTTTGTCATATGTGTCTTGGTTAATGTGAGGTTCATAATCCTCTTCATTGGGGGGAGGTGGTGTAATACGTGGCGGCACTTCATAAACGACATCCCAACCACTAAGATTTGGATCACTTTGACAGGCCCACGGTAGATAGAAACTTGGGTTCCCTGTTGAGCCGTAATATAGACATCGAGAACATCCAAATGTGTGCTTTGTTTGATTTCGACTAGCCCTATATGTTCATGAGTCCTTCTAGTCTCCCTGGGCTGGAACCAATAACATCCGAAGACTATGACGTTTGGTGGGTTTTCACCATAGAACTGAAGTTCATAAATTGCTTCAACTCTTCCATAATACTAGATACCTCCTTCGCCGATAGCAGAGACACAAAAATTTGTTGACTTTTGGTTGGCCATAGATAGCTCTTTGACATAGGTATGAAAGCGATACCCGTTGATGTCGTAATTGTCTCATGAACGGACCTTATAGTCAAAACCATTAGCTACTTGTCTCAATTCAGCATCTATAATCTCTGAATTAGCCTACAAGTTTAATACGAAAAGATTGTTGCATTAGTCGCAAATTAGCCAAAGAAATGAAAGGGTCTAATGGAAATTAACGTTTTTTGAACCAAGAGATGAAATCGGGATATTCGCCTCCTTGCTTTGCCAGAAGCTCATACTCTTCGACGGAATCCTTTTGGATCACCGCTCCATACGAGAATATGATGACGTATCATCTGCATCAAATATCCAGGAATAAGAGCAGTTCAAAGAAATTAGAAGTTGCGAAACAATGTACCGAGATCTTACTCGATGTACGGCCACACTTTTGTTAGGTTGTTAAAGAGATACAACGAAATGGTCCACCATTCTTCAACATCCAATGATACTGGTTTCCAACCACTGGCTAGTGCGAGATTCCCTTTGAATAGGTTGAGTTTGGATTGACCCTTTTTAGGGTCGTCAGCATTGTACCGAGGCTTCGGATTATGCAAATGACAATTTTTGGCTTCGTAGTGTGCTGTCATGAAGTTTGCCGCCTCCTCAGTGATGAATGCCTCGTCCATCGATGCTTCTATTCTATGTTTATTTTTACATTTTGCTTGAAGCGTCTTCTGCATCCTCTCAGTTGAGTAGCAGCAACGATTTTGCACGCCCCCCCAATCGTGCCTCGGTTGGGAGATGCAAAATCAAGTGTTGCATTGTATTAAAGAAGCTTGGCGGAAAGATCATCTCTAACTTGCAGATCAACTCCGGCGCCAACTGTTCCATTTCTTTTAGAAGGTCAGGCGATAGTTCTTGCGCACAAAGAACACGGAAGAAATAGCTCAGCTCCACCAGTACTAGCCATTCACCCTCAGGGATGAAGCCACGCAACATTACCGACATTATCCGCTCAATCCATATGTGCCAATCATGACTTTTTAGACAAAATATTTTCAATTTTTCAAGACTCGCTCCCCTCTTAGATTTGGTGCATACCCATCGGGGAACATCAACTGCATTTTCACCCAAAAAATAATTTCCTTCATAGCTGGCCTTCCAAGATTGAACCATGCCTTTGGCTTCGTCCAGTTGCGCTTTCCTTTTGGTTCTTGCATGTTTTGTAACGGTCTATCACATAGCTCCTCTTGATCGTCTCTAGCCTTAGTATTATCCTTTGATTTCCCCTCTATGCCGAACAATGTACCAAAAATGGTTTCGACGATATTATTTTCAGTGTGCATCACATCGATGTTGTGTGGGCAAAGGAGGTCTTTGAAGTAAGGCAGATCCCAGAAGCATGTCTTGTGAGTCCAGGCGTGTTCCTTATTATACCCCTTGAAATACCCTGGACGCTCTGGAACTGGCTCGAGAGCGTTTAACTGATCTAGGGTCTGTTGGCCTGTCAACGCAGGTGGTGCATAGTGTTTGACAACTCTACCTTTGATGAAGTTCTTCTTGTCTTTCCAGAACTTATGGCGAGGATGTAGAAACGGTCTATGCAAGTCGAAGCAACTATACTTGTGCCGTGCCATCAGCCATGAAACTGAAGAGCTCCCTTGCATGTGGGGCACGGGAACCTTCCATGCACACACCCGCCAACGAATAGCGCATACGCCGACAAGTCATGCACCGAGTACATGTACCAGACACGCATTATGAAGTTCTCTTTGCTAAAGGCGCCGTATGTCTTGAACCCATTATCCCAAGCTTTGGCACGTTGGGCAGACTCACCATGTTATGTCCAGGTTGTGTAATCAGGCGTAAAACCAAACTTCTACAGGTCTTTACTCATTTCAAGCCCGTCCCTCTTTTTATAGTTGTCGCACCGGGCACAGGGGCACCAGCTTAATTCCTGGCCATTTGCAAATGCGTCTCTAACAAACCCCTTGGTTTTTGTTAACCATTCCTCAATCTAAACTTTCTGACTAGTGTAATCGGTGTACATCTTTCGGATTACGAGTTTTGGCAGACCCTTGAGGTTCGAACTCTAGGGTGCGCACGGAGATCTCTCCTCTACCAACTCACGTCCCAAAGCCTCGCAAGGAATCTAAGCTAGAAACATGAACACATGAGGAAAATGGGGTTTATACTGGTTCAGGCCACCATTGTGGTGTAATACCCTACTCCAGTGTGTGGTGTGGTGGATTGCCTCAGGGGCTGATGATGAACAATACAAAAGGAAGAACAGTCTCGCGAGGGATGTTCTTGTGGTGGTGTTGTCCCTTTGGAAGGGTTGATTCTGGATCCCTTCCTACTGTGGTGGCTAGCCCTATATATAGAGACAGGCCCTGTCCCTCTTCCCAAATATTAAGCGGGAAGGGCGCCAACAATTGGCCATTTTGAAGGGGAACATCGAGTACACTTATCCTGAATAAAGTTGTCTTCGACAGCCAAAGACTCTGACAATGACGCCGCCTTGGGCTCCATGGTGACCTCCATCCTGCCGCTATGATGGTCTTGGTCTTGTTGCATCGAAACGGTAGCCTTTGCCTGATGCCTTGGCCTGTGCTTGCCCCCTTTGCAGCAAAGAGGAAACAAGGACACTGCGCAGGCCGGCGCCCGCCTGGCTTTGGTCGTCATGGCTTGTGTCATGGGCACCTCGTGAGGTACCCCTGCCTTGATCTCTCTGCCTCCCCGCAAGCCTGCCTGACGAGGCCGCTCCTGAGGAAGCTTCCCGTCGTCCGCCTCGCGAGGCTTGGCCCCTCGCGAGGGTCTTCAGCTTGAGTTGTTGAAGGTGGGATGTACCGGGCCTCTGCTCGCACCACGCCCAGGCCACAGGCAGGCAAGTCTGGGGACCCCCGTTCCGAGAACGCCGACAGTAGCCCCCAGGCCCAAGGCGTGCCCGGACTTGGCTTAGTAGAGAAGCGAAGGGGCAAGTGCGAAGCACCGCGGGCCCCAACAGCCTGCGGCCTTGTGCGCCGCGTGGCGGTTGACTGGACTTGGGCATTTCCGCTACCCCATGATGCATGGGCAACCGACCGACATGACAAGTCCCTGCATGCAAAATGAGTCATGATTACCTGTGATCGTGGAGGCCGATGGTTGGCCTCTTTTGGTTAAAAGTACGGAATGGCGCGAGCCCTTCAGTCCATCTCTCCTTGCTCTGCTTCCTCTTCTTCACCTCTCCCCCTCGGCTCATCGCGTCCCATGGCGCCCACGAGGAGGTTTTCGGCCGCGGAGAAGGGGAACGCCCGCCGAGAGGGGCCTGACTCTCCTCCTATCAAGCGTGGCCGGGGCCGCCCCCACAAGCATCCCGCGATTCCCGCGAAGACTACCCGAGGCCTCAACGGAGGCCCCTCGCTCGGCAGAGGCCACTTGATTGGTGGGGGAGACGCACCGCGGCTGCGCGGCCTCCTTGCCCTCAATTCCATTCTGCGGAGGTGCTGCCGGAGTTCGTTGTCTGGTCGGAGGATCCGGCCGGTACTTGGCTTCAGCTCCCTCGCTTCTTCGCCGGCAGGCTGCTAGCTGATGCCACAGGCGGGCTCTGGCTCCAGGCGGACGGCTGCTGTAACAGGGCCTCTTGCGTGGCGGTGGAAGTTTCCGTTACCGGGAATGTGGCGCTGACTCGTGGCTAGTAGACGTTTGCCCGCGTGCGTGGTCTTGGCCAGCGATGCACTCTCCACTTCAAGTTCGACGATGACGCCACCCTCTTCGTGAGGGTGTTCGGAGGAGATGGCTGCCGCGCTGGGTGCTGCCCCGAAGGTGATGACGATGGCCGACTGATCATCCTTGGTGACGGCAGCAGCGAAGACGAGGTCGGGCATGCGCCCGGCGGCGCCCGCAGCTCTCCAAGCTTCGGCGACTCCCCTTCCAACGGCAGCTCCTCTAGCGGCGGCCGTGACCAGCCACCGTGCCGTCGTGCTCGCTTCGAGGGGGGAGGTGGATCGTCCCACCACCACGCCCAGGTGAAGCGTGAAGAGGAGACCGTTTGAGCTCCGGAGGGTGGCGCAGATCTTCTTCTTTGGGCTGTAGCCAGTCGCACCGTGCCTATTTTGTTTTATCTGCATAGAGAGAGAAGTACGGAGCCCCGCGGGGGCGTGCTAGACTGTTGCTTTTAATTATCATGATGTTCCTATTATTTCGGTGCCGTGCTATGGTGCCATGTGCTCATGCATAGGAACAACTTAGCTCAGTGGGAGGGCCTTGTTGCGGCGCCAGCCTTAGGAGGCTTCGGCCAGAGGCCTTGCCATGGGTCTCGGGTCCTGCAAAAGAAACTTGCTGGAGGGTTAGGCTTTAGTCCCCGGCCGCAGGGGTGACCAGCTCGGGCCCAACGTTCGCGTCGTGATTCCCGTGGGGCATTGACTGGGAGGAGTGCTCCCGCTGCAAACTTAGGTCGAGGAACCTCACGAAATTAAAGTAGGCGACGCTCGCGAGGGTGCCCGCGCATCCTCCCTCGCGAGGGTTGCGAAAGGAAAGCAGGTTCAGGGGAAGGGCAAAGACGGAAAACACAGTCCGGGCGCCGCACAACACTGAAAGCAACTCCAACTAAATCTTCAAACAAAGAAGAACTAACCAACTGCAGAAAGCAAATGAAAAGCCGCGTCTTCTCACCAGCGTGGAGCTAAGTGCTGCCACTGGGCGTGGGCAGGAGCCCCCGAGGCCCAGGGGCGACACTCCGGAGACTCCGTGGCGTGTACAACCCCACTCATTATTACGTGAGAGTGTCACGGGCGGCGAGCTTCACAGGTATTGGCCTACTTCACAGGGACCGGGCCTTTTCTTGAGAGGGGGGGGGGCGAGCTTCACAGGCATTGGCCTTCTTCACAGGCACCAGGCCTTTTCCCAAAGCGGCAAGCTTCACAGGCATTGGCCTTCTTCACAGCCTCCGGGCCTTTTCCATATTCACTGGGCTTCGCTCAAGGGTAGAACCTCTGGAGGTGTTGAATGTTCCACGCGTTCGGGATGGGCACCGCCTCCTGGGTCTCCAAGCGCGCGGAGCTGGGCCTAGAAACATGAACAACTTTAAACGGGCCCTCCCACATGGGAGAGAGCTTGTGCAGCCCCTCCCTGGAGAGGACCCGTCTGAGGACGAGGTCCCCTACCTCAGGAGTTCTGGGGCGTATGTTGCGGCAGTGGTATCGTCACAACGCCTATTGATATCTTGCCGCCTGCAGTGCGGCCTCCCGACGGTGTTCCTCCCCCAGCATGAGATCCGTCCCCCGCATGGCATCTTGCTGTGTGTTGTCGAACACCAGGACCCGCGCGGAACGACGCCTGACCTCGTGAGGGAGGACGGCCTCAGCTCCGTAGACGAGGAAGAATGGGGTTTCACCAGTCGACTTAGTCGCAGTCGTGCGGATAGACCACAACACAGACTAGAGCTCGTTGTACCAGCCCCTGCCGCAGGCCTCCAGCTTCTTCTTGAAGGTCCTGGTTTTGAGGCCCTTCAGGACCTCCGCGTTGGCTCATTCAGCCTGGCCGTTGCTCCAAGGGTGTGCTACCGAAGCATAGCATATCCGCGTTCCAAGGTTAGCACAGTATGTTTTGAAGAGATTGCTGGTGAATTGCGAACCGTTGTCGGTGATGATGCGGTTAGGCACCCCGAATCGGCTCACGAGGCCCCTGATGAACTTGACCGCGGAGCCTGCTGGGATGGTGCGGACAACTTCCACCTCAACCCACTTGGTGAACTTGTCCACAGCAACATAGAGGTAGCGATAGCCCCCTAGCGTCCGAGGAAACGGGCACAGAATGTCCAGCCCCCAAACCGCGAATGGCCATGAGAGGGGTATGGTTTACAGGCCCTGAGCCGGCTGATGGATCAGCTTGGCGTGGAATTGGGAGGTTTCACAAACCCTCACCAGCTCGACGGTGTCGTTGAGTGCTATGGGCTAGTAGAACCCGCCGCGGAACGCCTTGCCAATGAGGGTTCGTGATGATGGGTGGTGCCCACAGTCTCCACCGTGTATGTCTGCCAACAGCTCCTTCCCCTGTTCCCTGGAAATGCAACCTAGGGACATGTCGTTCGGTCGCTTCCGGTAGAGCTCTCCATCTTGGACGCAGTATGCCGTGGCTTGCCGTGCCACGCTCTACGTCTTCCTCCTTTTCCGGCAAAGCCCTTTTCGCCAAGTAGCTCTTGAGTTCGACGGTCCAACATCCCTCCTGAGGCTCCAGCGCCAGGAGCAAGCGTGCTCCCGAGGTCGGTCCACAGGCTGGGGCTCCCGAGGCAGGCGGCTAGGGGAGCTCCGCCTGAGGTTGCACTTCGCCCGACGGTGGTGGCACCGTTGAGGGTTTAAAGAGCCTCTCTTCGAAGACTCTGGGCTCCTGAGGAAGCCGCCTAGATGCCCTTTTCGCGATGTCGTCAGCTTCCTAATTGGTGCCGCGTGGCACATACTGCAACTCCCAACCCCAAAACTGCTTCTGAATTTTGCGAACCTCTGCTAGATAAGCCTCCATGTGCTCGTCCTTCGGCTCATACACCTTGTTGGAGAAGTTGACAAGGAGTTGTGAATCGCCCTTGATGACAAGGCGCTTCACCCCCAAGGCCACCGCAGCTTTCAGGCCTGCTATCAGCCCCTCGTATTCTGCTATATTGTTGGAAACCTTTTCCCCATGCTGGAAACAGAGTTGCACGGTGTAGTAGAGCCTGTCCTGAGTGGGGGATATGAGCACCGCACCAGCGCCCGCGCCATGTCGCGAGAAAGCTCCGTCGAAGTACATAACCCAGCCGTCCAGCGCCTCACTTCCTGGGGAAAGCGAATGTTCCTCGCCTGCCTCAAGTCCTAGCGCCTCTGTCCATTCTGCTACAAAATCTGCAAGTGCAGCTCCCTTAACGACCCTAGTCGTGTTGAACTCCAACTGAAACGCTTGTAGTTTGATGTTCCATTTGGCGACCCGTCCTGCTGAGTTGGGACTCCTGAGCACCCTTTCCAATGGGTATGCTGAGACGACCTTGATTGGATGACCCTGGAAGTAGTGCTGCAGCTTCCGTGAGGCCACCAATAGCGCAAGCAGGAGCTTCTGAGGCATGGGGTACCGCGCCCTTGCGTCCCTCAACACTGTGCTGACGAAGTACATGGGATGCTCGACGAGGGCAGGTGCAACGACGGAGTCTGCACCCTCCGGAGGGTCGAGCATTTCCTGAGGTGCAGGAGTCCCCAGCTCCTGACAAACTGGTGGAGCCTCCTCTGCCGTGACGACGCCTCCTTGCTAAGGCTGACTTGTATCTGCTGAGGGCATAGCCCTTGAGCGGCCTCCCTGCCCCGGGGTTGCCGCGACTGGTGCAGTCTTGGTTCGGCACTCCTCCCAGACGGCCACCAGAGCAGCGCTGGCGGAGTACGGTGTGGTGGCGAGATAGAGCAGCAGGGGTTCTTGTGAGTGTGGCGCTACCATCATAGGGGGGCTGGTTAGGTACTTCTTGAGGTCTTGAAACACTTCGTCAGCCTCTTGAGTCCATTCAAATGGGCCCTTCCTCTTCATCAGCTTGAAGAAGGGCAAGGTACGTTCCCCTAGCTTGGAGATGATGCGCCCTAGCGCAGTTACCCGCCCGGTAAGCTTTTGCATTTCCCTGAGAGTTTGCGGCGGAGTCATGTATTCAATTGCCTTGACTTTCTCCGGGTTAGCCTCGATCCCTCTGTGGAACACGAGGAAACCTAGAAGCTTGCCAGAGGGAACACCGAACACGCACTTCTCTGGGTTGAGCCACAAGTCCACTTCACGCAGGCTCGCGAAGGTTTCTTCCAGGTCCTGTATCAGGGTTTTCACCTCCCGAGACTTTACCACTATGTCATCGACATAAGGCTCAGCGTTCCACCTGAGCTGACGGCCTAATGCGATGTCCATCAGCCGCTGGAAGGTTGCACCTGCATTGCGCAATCCGAATGGCATGCAGGTGTAGCAGTACACCCCACATGGGGTCAGGAAAGCCGTCTTCTCCACATCTTCGACCGCCATCTTGATTTGGTGATAGCCTGAGAAGGCGTCCAAGAAGCACAACATGTCATACTCAGCAGTAGAGTCGATGATCTGGTCGATGCGGGGGAGCGGGAACGGATCCTCAGGGCAGGCCTTGTTGAGGTTAGTGAAATCAATGCACATGCGCTCCTTTCCCCCTGTCTTCAGCACAACGAAGGGGTTCGCCAGCCACTCCGGGTAGCGAACCTCGCGAATGACTCCCGCGGCCTCCAACATGCGGGTTTCCTGGACGATGAAAGCTTGCTTCTCTGTGGACTTTTGCCTTGCCTTCTGCTTCACTGGGTGTACGTTGGGACAGACATTCAGATGATGCTCGATCACCTGCCTAGGGACCCCTGCCAGTTGTTTGGGTTCCCACGCGAACACCTCCTTGTTTGCGCGCAGAAACTTTACCAGGGCCTCCTCTCGCTCGGGATCTAGATTGGCGCCTATGGTGAAGGTGGCGCCGGAGGACCCATCCTCATTGACTGATACTTGCTTGGTCCCTGCTTTGTCTTGGGTGAACAACTGCTTCTTCTTGGTGGGCGCAGCCCCCTTAGCCTTGAGGGGATCAGCACTGGCGGGCTGCGCCGCTGTTGCTGCCTTGAAAGCGAGCTTGAGTGCCTGCAGGGCATCTTTCGCATCTCCGGCTATGGTGAGGACACCGCCGCTCCTGGGAATTTTCATCAGGTTGTAAGCCGGGTGGGTTGCTGCCATGAACTGGGCCAAAGCCAGGTAGCCAAGGATGGCATTGTACGGGAGGCCGATGGGGGCGACGTCGAAGTCGACTAGCTCTGTGCGGAAGTTGGCTTGGGTGCCGAATGTCACTGGGAGGCGGATCTTCCCCAAAGAGCTGGTGGGGCTGCCACCGACGCCCGAGAAGGGCTGGCTGGGTTAGAGTCGCTCCAGCGGCACGTGGAGGAGGCTAAAGGCCTCGATCGAGAGCACATTGAGTCCGGCCCCACCGTCGGGGAGGGTCCTGGTGATGGCCACCTGGCAGATGGTAGGAGTACACAACATCAGGAGCGTGCCCGAGCAGGCGGTGTTGGCGGGGTGATCATCCAAGCTGAAGGCCAAGTCGGCCTTGGGTGACGCCCAACCTGTAGGAGCTGGGCGGCGAGTTAGGGCAGCACCGACCTGGCGGACGAACGGCTTGATGTGGCGACTCGTGGGTGGTGCTTGCGAGCCACCAAGGAGCGCCGCGACGACCGGGAGCGCCGGGGCTGCGTGATGGGCGAGGAAGAGGCCGCGCAGCTCCTCCCAGGAGTCCACTGAAGACGCTGGCAAATGGAGCAACCACATGCGTGGGACGCCAGTGAGCGCCGTGGGCAGCCACTTGGCCATGACCCGGACATCACCTCTGGCCTTGAGGACGACCTCCTCATATGCTAGAAGGAAATCTAGCGAATCTGCCGTGCCGTCGTAGCGTGGCGGCATCTCTGGCTTGAACTTGTTCGGCCACCGCGCCTGCCGTAGGGCGGGGTTCAGAGCTCGGAGCCCCCAGGGCCCAGGGCTAGCCTGTGCGACCAGAGCGGGCAGTGCGTTGCCTGCCATGAGGGCGAAGCATAAGGTTGATGGAGAATGGGCTGCTGACAGGGAGAGCTCTGGCGCACCCCTACCTGGCGCGCCAAATGTCGGATTACGGGTTCCGGCAGACCCTTGAGGTTCGAACTCTGGGGTGCGCGCGGAGATCTCTCCTCTACCAACTCACGTCCCAAAGCCTCGCAAGGAATCTAAGCTAGAAACATGAACACATGAGGGACACGGGGTTTATACTGGTTCAGGCTACCATTGTGGTGTAATACCCTACTCCAGTGTGTGGTGTGGTGGATTGCCTCAGGGGCTGATGATGAACAATAAAAAATGAAGAACAACCTCGCGATGGATGTTCTTATGGTGGTGCTGTCCCTTTGGAAGGGTTGATTCCGGATCCCTTCCTACTGTGGTGGCTAGCCCTATATATAGAGAGATGCCCTGGCCATCTTCCCAAATATTGAGCGGGAAGGGTGCCAACAATTGGCCATTTTGAAGGGGAACATCGAGTACACTTATCCTGACTAAAGTTGGTCTTCGACTGCCAAAGACTCTGACGATGACGCCACCTTGGGCTCCACGGTGACCTCCATCCTGCCGCTCTGCTAGTCTTGGTCTTGTTGCACCAAAATAGTAGCCTTTGCCTGATGCCTTGGCCTGTGCTTGCCCCCTTTGCACCAAAGAGGAAACAAGGACACTGCGCAGGCCGGCGCCCGCATGGCTTTGGTCGTCATGGCTTGCGTCATGGGCACCTCGCGAGGTACCCCTGCCTTGATCTCTCCGCCTCCTCGCGAGCCTGCCTGACGAGGCCGCTCTTGAGGAAGCTTCGTGTCGTCCGCCCCGTGAGGCTTGGCCCCTCGCAAGGGTCTTGAGCTTGAGTTGTTGAAGGTGGGCCGTACCGGGCCTCTGCTCGCGCCACGCCGCAGGCCGCAGGCAGGCAAGTCTGGGGACCCCTGTTCCCAGAACGCCGACAACATCCATGCACGATCACTCATATTGACTTCCTATTGGACACACAAGAAATATATACATAATTAAGAAAACCATATCCATGAGTTAATGGAGTTTGTCAGTTTTATTACGTCCATGCAACCTACACGCTAATAGGTAAAGATAGGTACTAATCCCACCCGAGTATGTGTAGATTGGGTTCGTTTTCCCATGCTCTACTATGGATCCGACGCAAAATTTCGGCAGCACCTCCCCGTTCTTCTCCTGATACACGTCTCAGCAATAAGAAGAGAGGATGTGTACCCGGAGAACAATAGGGAGGCACTGACAAAAATCTGCATCGGATTCGGAGCAGAGTGATATGTCTCCAACGTATATATAATTTTGGATTGTTCCATGCTATTATATTACCTGTTTTGGATGTTTATGGGCTTTATTTTACACATTTATATCATTTTTGGGACTAACCTACTAACCGAAGGCCCAGCCCATATTGCTGTTTTCTTGCCTATTTTAGTGTTTCGAAGAAAAGGAATATCAAACGGAGTCCAAATGGAATGAAACCTTCGGAAAAGTTATTTTTGGAACAGAAGATCTCCCGGGAACTTGGAGTGCAAGCCAGGGAAGCATCGAGGAGGCCACGAGATAGGAGGGCGCCCCCCTATAGGGTGCGCCCCTATCTCCTGGGCCCCTCGAGCACCCCCCGACCGACTTCTTTCACCTATATAATCCCATATACCCTAAAAACATCGATAACGAAGATAAATCGGGAGTTCCTCCGCCGCAAGCCTCTGTAGCCACCAAAAACCTCTCGGGAGCCTGTTTCGGCACCCTGCCAGAGGGGGGATCCCTCACCGGTGGCCATCTTCATCATCCCAGCGCTCTCCATGACGAGAAGGGAGTAGTTCACCCTCGGGGCTGAGGGTATGTACCAGTAGCTATGTGTTTGATCTCTCTCTCTCATGTTCTCTCTATGGCACGATCTTGATGTATCGCAAGCTTTGCTATTATAGTTGGATCTTATGATGTTTCTCCCCCCTCTACTCTCTTGTGATGGATTGAGTTTTCCCTTTGAAGTTATCTTATCGAATTGAGTCTTTAAGGATTTGAGAACACTTGATGTATGTCTTGCCGTGCTTATCTGTGGTGACAATGGGATATTCACGTGATTCACTTGATGTATGTTTTGGTGATCCACTTGCGGGTTCCGTGACCTTGGGAATCTATGCATAGGGGTTGGGACACGTTTTTGTCTTGACTCTTCGGTAGAAACTTTGGGGCACTCTTTGAAGTACTTTGTGTTGGTTGAATAGATGAATCTGAGATTGTGTGATGCATATCGTATAATCATGCCCACGAATACTAGAGGTGACAATGGAGTATCTAGGTGACATTAGGGTTTTGGTTGATTTGTGTCTTAAGGTGTTATTCTAGTATGAACTCTATGATAGATTGAATGGAAAGAATAGCTTCATGTTATTTTACTACGGACTCTTGAATAGATAGATCAAAAAGGATAACTTTGAGGTGGTTTCGTACCCTACCATAATCTCTCTGTTTGTTCTCCGCTATTAGTGGCTTTGGAGTGACTCTTTGTTGCATGTTGAGGGATAGTTATATGATATAATTATGTTATTATTGTTGAGATAACTTGCACTAGTGAAAGTATGAACCTTAGGCCTTGTTTCCTACCATTGCAATACCGTTTATGCTCACTTTTACCACTTATTACCTTGCTGGTTTTTATAATTTCAGATTACAAATACCTTTATCTACTATCCATATTGCACTTGTATCACCATCTCTTCGCCGAACTAGTGCACCTATACAATTTACCATTGTATTGGGTGTGTTGGGGGACACAAGAGACTCTTTGTTATTTGGTTGCAGGGTTGTTTGAGAGAGACCATCTTCATCCTACGCCTCCCACGGATTGATAAACCTTAGGTCATTCACTTGAGGGAAATTTGCTACTGTCCTACAAACCTCTGCACTTGGAGGTCCTACAACGTCTACAAGAAGAAGGTTGTGTAGTAGACATCAAGCTCTTTTCTGGCGCCATTACTGGGGAGGTGAGTGCTTGAAGGTATATCTTTAGATCTTGCAACTGAATCTTTTTGTTTCTTGTTTTATCACTAGTTTAGTCTATAAAAGAAAACTACAAAAAAAATGGAATTGAGTTTGTCTCATACGCTTCACCTTTTTAATATCTTTCGTGAGAATGATGGTAAGGAAAATTGTGCTCAAGTGCTAGAAGAAGAAATCTATAAAATGTTTGGCACAAAATTTGTGAATGATGAGCATGATTGCAATGTTGTTGGTATGAATTCCTTGAATATCCATGCTGCTAATGATATGCAAAGCCACAAGCTTGGGGATGCTATGTTTGATGAATATGATATTTTTTGTCCCCCAAGTTTTGATGAGAATATTTATTATGATGAAAGCATGCCTCCTATTTATGATGATTATATTGATGAAAGTGGGTTTGGATGAGTGTCAACTTTAGGTAGTATTGATCCCACTATTTTGGAGGATATTTAATATTATTGTGATGAATATGAAAGTGGATTTGGAAGAGTGTCAACTTTATTTAGTGACGATTCCACTATTTCGGAAGAGGTTCCAATTGATTATGAGAACAAAGTTGCTATCTATGATGATTATTGTGATGACTTGTATGCTATTAAGAATAATGATAACCGTGAAACTTGTCATCATGATTTTAGTTTTCAATTGGATTATGCCTCACATGATAATTATTTTGTTCAGTTTGCTCCCACTACCATTCCGAATGGGAAGAATTTTGCTTATGTGGAGAGTAATAAATTTTCTATGCTTGTAGATCATGAAAAGAATACTTTAGGTGCTGGTTATATGGTTGAATTCATTCATCATGCTACTGAAAATTATTATGAGGGAGGAACTTATGCTTGTAGGAGTTGCAATAACACCAAGTTTCCTCTCTATGTGCTTAAAGTCTTGAAGTTGTGCTTGTTTTGTCTTCCTATGCTAGTTGATTATTGTTCCCATAAGTTGTTTGCTCACAAAATCCCTATGCATAGGACGTGGGTTAGTCTTAAATGTGCTAGTCATATTCTTCATGATGCTCTCTTTATGTTTCAATTCTTATCTTTTATGTGAGCATCATTGTCATCATCATGCCTAGCTAGGGGCGTTAAATGTTAGAGCTTGTTGGGAGGCAACCCAACTTTATTTTTGTTCCTTGCTATTTGTTCCTGTTTAGTAATAAATATCTCATCTAGCCTCTGGTTAGATGTGGTTTTATGTTTTAATTAGTGTTTGTGCCAAGTAGAGCCTTTGGGAAGACTTGGGTGAAGTCTATATGATCTTGCTGTAAAAAACAGAAACTTTAGCGCTCACGAGATTAGCTTCCATTTTTTTACTGAAGAGTGCTTTTAGGTTGATTCTTTTTTCTGATGATTAATAGACAAATTACTAAGGTCCACCAATTTATTTTATAATTTTTTGAGTTCGAGAAGTATATGTTTGATACAGATTACTACAGACTGTTCTGTTTTTGATGGATTCTGTTTTCTATGTGTTGTTTGCTTATTCCGATGAATCTATGAGTAGTATCGGGGGGTATGAACCATAGATAAGTTGGAATACAGTAGGTTTAACACCAATATGAATTTATAATGAGTTCATTACAGTACATAAGTTGTGATTTATTTTCTTATACTAACGGAGCTTACGAGTTTTGTTTTGAGTTTTGTGTGGTTGAAGTTTTCAAGTTTTGGGTAAAGATTCGATGGACTATGGAATAAGGAGTGGCAAGAGCCTAAGATTGGGGATGCCCAAGGCACCCCAAGGTAATATCCAAGGACAACCAAGAGCCTAAGCTTGGGGATGCCCCGGAAGGCATTCCCTCTTTCGTCTTCGTTCATCGGTAACTTTACTTGGAGTTATATTTTTATTCACCACATGATATGTGTTTTGCTTGGAGCGTCATTTTTTTTGCTTGCTGTTATTTAGAATAATGTTTTGCATCTCTATTTTCAATAAAAATGTCAAGGATAGCCTTTACCATGCTTATTTTGCAAGTATACATGTTGCTGTTTCAAAACAGAAAGTTTACCGCTGTTGCAAAAATTCCCTAGAAAAGTCAGAGAGTGATATAATATTGAATCTTTTTGAATAATGAGATATGAAAAATCTTATACAACGTAGTATTTGTTTTATAATTTTTGGATTTAGGGAAGTATGATGAATCTTGTATTCTTTACAGACTATACTGTTTTGGCAGATTGCTGTTATGTTTGCATTGTTTGCATATGTTTGCTTGTTTAATGATTCTATTTGAGGATAGGAGTATTAAATATGCAGAGACATTTAGTATGCAATGTTGAATAATAATGTTTGTGATTTGTTACATTAGAAAATGATAAGGTTTTTGCATTGGTTTATACTAACTTATCTCACGAGTTCTTGTTGAGTTTGTTGTGGATGAAGTTTTTGAAGATTTAGGAAACCGAGATATAAAAAGGAATTAAGGAGACACAAAAGCTCAAGCTTGGGGATTCCCAAGGAACCCCAAGATAATATTCCAAGAAGTCTCAAGCATCTAAGATTGGGGATGCCCCGGTAGGCATCCCACCTTTCTTCTTCAACAATTAACGGTTAGTATTGGTTGAGCATAAGTTTTTGATTCTTCACATGAGCCGCGCTATCCTTGAAATGTCATTTTTGTTTTGCTTTGCTTGCTGTATGAACAAAATACCAATATCTGAAATTCTTAAATGAGAGAGAGCTTCGCATAGTTGCATAATTATTTAACTACTCATTGATCTTCACTTATATCTTGTTGGAGTAGTTTGTCGTTTGCTCTAGTGCTTCGCTTATATCTTTTGAGAGCACGACAGTGGTTTTATTTTGTAGAAATTAATGAACTCTCATGCTTCAATTATATTATTTTGCGTCTTAAACAACATGTAATTTGAATGAAAACTATCATAGGAAGTGAATTGGATGCTATGATCAATTTGATACTTGATAATTGTTTTGAGATATGGAGGTAGTGATATTAAAGTCATGCTATTTGGGTGATTATTTATTTAAAGAATACTTGTGTTGAAGTTAGCAAGTCCCGTAGCATGCACATATGGTTAAAGTTGTGTAACAAATTTGAAACATGAAGTGTCCTTGGATTGTGCATCCTTATGAGTGGCAGTCGGGGATGAGCGATGGTCTTTTCCTACCAATCTATCCCCCTAGGAGCATGCGTGTAGTGCTTGGTTTTTGATGACTTCTAAATTTTTGCAATAAGTATATGAGTTCTTTTGACTAATGTTGAGTTCATGGATTATATGCACTTTTACCTTTCCATCATTGCTAGCCTCTTCGGTACCGTGCATTGCCCTTTCTCACCTTGAGAGTTGGTGCAAACTTCGTGATATGATACGCTCTATCACACATAAACCTCCTTATATCTTCCTCAAAACAGCCACCATACCTACCTATTTATGGCATTTCCATAGCCATTCCGAGATATATTTCCATGCAACTTTCCACCGTTTCGTTTATCATTATGACACGCATTACTTTTGTCATATTGCCATTGCATGATCATGTAGTTGACATCGTATTTGTGGCAAAGCCACCATGCATAATTTTTCATACATGTCACTCTTGATTCATTGCACCATCGTGGTACACCACCGGAGGCATTCATATAGAGTCATATCTTGTTCTAGTTTCGAGTTGTAATTCATGTGTTGTAATCAATAAAAGTGTGATGATCATCATTAAATATTAGAGCATTGTCCCCAAAGAAAAACAAGAAAGGCCAAAATCAACAATAAGAAAGGCCAAAAAAAGGGAAAGGCCAAAGAAAAAAAGAAAAAAAAAAGAAAAAAAAAAAGAAAATAAAAAGGGGCAATGTTACTATCTCTTTTTCCACACTTGTGCTTCAAAGTAGCACCATGTTCTTCATATAGCGAGTCTCATATGTTGTCACTTTCATATATTAGTGGGAATTTTTCATTATAGAACTTGGCTTGTATATTCCTACGATGGGCTTCCTCAAATTCCATAGGTCTTCTTGAGCAAGCAAGTTGGATGCACACCCACTAGTTTTCTTTTGTTGAGCTTTCATTCATTTATAGCTCTAGTGCATCTGTTGCATGGCAATCCCTACTCCTCATGCTGAAAACAATTGATGGGCATCTCCATAGCCCGTTGATTATCCTCGTCAATGTGAGACTTTCTCCTTTTTTGTCTTCTCCACACAATCCCCATCATTATTCTATTCCACCCATAGTGCTATATCCATGGCTCACGCTCATGTATTGCGTGAAGGTTGAAAAAGTTTGAGATTAACTAAGTACGAAACAATTGCTTGGCTTGTCATTGGCGGTGTAGATTTTGGGAACATTTTTGTGTGACGAAAATGAAGCACAACCTAACTATATGATTTTGTAGGGATGAACTTTCTTTAGCCATTTATTTCGAGAAGACATGATTACTTTTATTAGTATGCTTGAAGTATTACTATTTCTTATGTCAATATGAACTTTTATTTTGAATCATTTGGATCTGAACATTCATGCCACAACAAAGAGAAATACATTGAATTATGCTAGGTAGCATTCCACATCAAAAATTCATTTTTTATCATTTACCTACTCGAGGACGAGCAGGAATTAAGCTTTGGGATGCTTGATACGTCTCCAACGTATCTATAATTTTTTATTGTTCCATGCTATTATATTACCTATTTTGGATGTTTATGGGCTTTATTTTACACATTTATATCATTTTTGGGCCTAACCTACTAACCGGAGGCCCAGCCCATATTGCTGTTTTCTTGCCTATTTCAGTGTGTGTGGAAGAAAAGGAATATCAAACGGAGTCCAAATGGAATGAAACCTTCGGAAAAGTAATTTTTTGAACGGAAGATCTCCCGGGAACTTGGAATGCAAGCCAGGGAAGCATCGAGTAGGCCACGAGATAGGAGGGCGCGCCCCTGCCTATAGGGCGCGCCCGCTGTCTCCTGGGCCCTTCAAGCACCCCCAACCGACTTCTTTCACCTATATAATCCCATATACCCTAAAAACATCGATAACTAAGATAGATCGGGAGTTCCACCGCCACAAGCCTCTGTAGCCACCAAAAACCTCTCGGGAGCCCATTCTGGCAACCTATCGGAGGGGGGATCCCTCACCGGTGGCCATCTTCATCATCCCGATGCTCTTTATGACGAGGAGGGAGTAGTTCACCCTCAGGGCTAAGGGTATGTACCAGTAGCTATGTGTTTGATCTCTCTCTCTCTCGTGTTCTCTCTATGGCACGATCTTGATGTATCGCGAGCTTTGCTATTATAGTTGGATCTTATGATGTTTCTCCCCCCTCTACTCTCTTGTGATGGATTGAGTTTTCCCTTGGAAGTTATCTTATCGGATTGAGTCTTTAAGGATTTGAGAACACTTGATGTATGTCTTGCCGTGCTTATCTATGGTGACAATGGGATATTCACGTGATTCACTTGATGTATGTTTTGGTGATCAACTTGCGGGTTCCGTGACCTTGGGAATCTATCCATAGGGGTTGGCACTCGACGGGTCAGCACTCGGACCGGGGGTTCTCGGCATTGGCGTCGGGACCGGCGGGACCCACTGGCTCCACCATCTATCCCCCGGTAACCCTCTTCCTTTTCCCCTTTTCCCTCTTCTTCTACTTATTCTTCCTTTTTTGAATTTTTTTCTTCTTCTAATTATCTAAACCTAAATCTGGCAGTAACCTAATCCTACCACTATAACCTAAACCTAAACACAAAAAACAGTAGAAAACAATCACCTTGGCTCGGCGGTGGTGGAGGAGGCGGCGGGGGCGGGGCGCCGCCGGGTCGGCAAGCCAGGGCGGCGGGGGCGAGGGCGGTGGTGCGGGGCCGGGCGGTAGGGGTGGGGAGGCGAGGCCGGGGCGGGGCGATGGGGCAATGCGGTGGGGCGCCGAGCCAGGGCGGTGTGGTGGCGGGGCGGTGTGGCGATGGGGCGGCGGGGTGGTGGGGTGATGGGGCAGGGCGGCGTGGCGGCGTGGCGGTGAGGCGATGGGACAGAGCAGCGGGGCGGAGCTGCGGCCGAGGGCGGCAGCACGGGTGGTGCAGACGACAAAGAGTGTACCTAGTGGGGTGGGGCCGGGGGGAAACGGATGACCTAATGGCCATTTTCTTTGCCGTCTGCTGGTGGACGGCAACGAAGTTTTGCCATCAGCCGGCAGATGGCAAATAAAATGGCCGTTAGGTCATCCTCGTAAGCCCGCCACCCACCTCTTTGCCGTTAGCTAGCAGACGACAAAGCTTCTTTACCATCCGCTAGCGGGCGACAAAGATATGCTGATGGCAAAGCCTTCCGTTGCCGTCCGCTGCCTCTTTGTCGTCCGTTTTCTGGTGGCTGATGGCAAAGCCTTTCTTTGCCGTCCGCTAGCTGACGACAAAGCGGCAGACGGCAAATCTGCTGATTCCAGTAGTGAATGTGAGTCCATGGATTATATGCACTCTTACCTTTTTGTAATTTGCTAGCCGCTATGATACCATGCTTTGCCCTTTCTCACCTCGAGAGTTGGTGCAAACTTCGCCGATGCATCCAAACCCCGTGATACGATACACTCTATCACACATAAGCCTCCTTATATCTTCCTCAAAACAACCACCATACCTACCTATCATGGCATTTCCATAGCCATTCCGAGATATATTGCCATGCAAATTCGATCATCATTATATACATGACTTGAGCATTCATTGTCATATTGCTTTGCATGATCGTAAGATAGATAGCATTATGTTTTCATGGCTTGTCCATTTTTTTGATGTCATTGCTACACTAGATCATTGCACATCCCGATACACCGCCGGAGGCCTTCATATAGAGTCATATTTTTGTTCTAGTATCGAGTTGTAATATTGAGTTGTAAGTAAATAAAAGTGTGATGATCGTCATTATTAGAGCATTGCCCCAGTGGGGAAAGGATGATGGAGACTATGATTCCCCCATAAGTCAGGATGAGACTCTGGACTTAATGAAAAATAAAAGAGGCCAAATAAGCCCAAATAAAAAAGGAGGCTAAAGAAGCCCAACAAAAAAATAAAAAAAGAGAAAATAAAAAAATAAAAAAATGAGAGAGAAAGAGAAAAAGGGCAATGTTACTATCCTTTTACCAAACTTGTGCTTCAAAATAGCACCATGTTCTTCATACAGAGAGTCTCTTGAGTTATCACTTTCATATACTAGTGGGGATTTTCATTATAGAACTTGGCTTGTATATTCCGATGATGGGCTTCCTCAAATGCCCAGGGTCTTCATGAGCAAGCAAGTTGGATGCACACCCACTTAATTTCAGTTTGAGCTTTCATACACTTATAGCTCTAGTGCATCCGTTGCATGGCAATCCCTACTCTTCACATTGACATCAATTGATGGGCATCTCCATAACCCGTTGGTTAGCCGCGCCGATGTGAGACTTTCTCCTTTTTTGTCTTCTCCACACAACCTCCATCATCATACTCTATTCCACCTATAGTGCTATATCCATGGCTTGCGCTCATGTATTTCGTGAGGGTTGAAAAGGCTGAAGCGCGTTAAAAAGTATGAACCAATTGCTTGGCTGAAACCAAGGTTGTGCATGATGGGGGTATTTTGTGTGACAAAAATGAAGCATGGCCGAACTATATGATTTTGTAGGGATAAGCTTTCTTTGGCTATGTTATTTTGATAAGATGTAATTGCTTTATTAGTATGCTTGAAGTATTATTGTCTTAATGTCAAATGATAGACTATTGCTTTGAATCACTCGTGCCTTAATATTCATGCCATGATTAGATTACATGATCAAGATTATGCTAGATTGCATTCCACATCAAAAACTATCTTTTTTATCATTTACCTACTCGAGGACGAGCAGGAATTAAGGTTGGGGATGCTGATACGTCTCCGTCGTTTCTATAATTTTTGATTGTTCCATGCCAATATTCTACAACTATTACATACTCTTGGCAACTTTTTATACTATTTTTGGGACTAACATATTGATCCAATGCCCAGTGCTAGTTCCTTTTTGTTGCATGTTTTTTGTTTCGCAGAAAACCCATATCAAACAGAGTCCAAGCGGGATAAAAACTGAAGGAGATTTTTTTTGGAATATTTATGATTTTTGGGAAGAAGAATCAACGCGAGACGATGCCAGAGGGGGCCACGAGGCAGGGGGCGCGCCCCAGGGGGTCAAGCATGCCCTAGGCCCACGTGGACACCCCGTAAGGCGGTTGGTTCCCTTCTTTCGCCGCAAGAAAGCTAATATCCGGATAGATATCATGTTCAAATTTCATCCCAATCGGAGTTACGGATCTCCGAGAATATAAGAAACGGTGAAAGGCCAGAATCTGAAATGTAGAAACAGAGAGAGACAGAGAGACAAATCCAATTTCGGAGGGGCTCTTTCCCCTCCCACGCCATGGAGGCCATGGACCAGAGGGGAAATCCTTCTCCCATCTAGCGAGAAGGTCAAGGAAGAAGAAGAAGAAGGGGGGCTCTTTCCCCCTCTTTCCCGGTGGCGCCGGAACACCGCCGGGGCCATCTTCATCACCACGATCTACACCAACACCTCCGTCGTCTTCACCAACATCGTCATCACCTTCCCCCATCTATATTCAGCGGTCCACTCTCCCACAACCCACTGTACCCTCTACTTGAACATGGTGCTTTATGCTTCATATTATTATCCAAATATGTGTTGCCATCCTATGATGTCTGAGTAGATTTTTGTTGCCCTATCGATAATTGGTGAGTTGCTATGATTGGTTTAATTTTCTTGTGGTTATGTTGCTGTCCTTTGGTGCCCATCATATGAGTGCGCGCGTGGATCACACCATAGGGTTAGTTGTATGTTGATAGGACTATGTATTGGAGGGCAAGAGTGACAAAAGCTTCAACCTAGCGTAGAAATTGATGCATACAGGATTGAAGGGGGACCAATATATCTTAATGCTATGGTTAGGTTTTACCTTAATTAATGTTCGTAGTTGCAGATGCTTGCTAATAGTTCCAATCATAAGTGCATAGAATTCCAAGTCAGGGATGACATGCTAGCAGTGGCTTCTCCCACATAAAACTTGCTATCGGTCTAGTCAATTGCTTAGGGACAATTTCACAACTCCTACCACCACTTTTCCACACTCGCTATACTAACTTTATTGCTTCTTTATCTAAACAACCCCTAGTTTATATTTACGTGCTCTTTATATTCTTGCAAACCTATCCCGTTACAACTACAAAGTACTTCTAGTTTCATACTTATTTTAGGTAAAGCGAACGTCAAGCGTGCCTAGAGTTGTATCGGTGGTCGATAAAACTTGAGGGAATATTTGTTCTACCTTTAGCTCCTCGTTGGGGCCGACACTCTTACTTATCGAAAGAGGCTACAATTGATCCCCTATACTTGTGGGTTATCAGGGCGTTACTGATAACGCCAGCTGTAAAGTGTATTTAATGACCTTTAAGACTACAAAGTGAACACCTGACTGTTGCCATCCCGAGTGACTCCTAGTCTTTTGTACTCTGAGTGGTTTCTTGTGTTGTCTAATGGCTTCGTCTTGGTCGAGTTAAATTAGAGGGGGGGGGGGGAATCTGAGTGAGGTAACCGGTCGAGTGGATTGCACTCGATGGTTTCAGTTGATACTCCTTGTCGTGCTTTGAATGTCTTTGCTTCTAGGGTAGTGACCTTGGTTGGGGCATATAGGTCAGGCCTATGACCCTACCCTAGGTCTATGACATCGTCAGCCCCCGAATGGATTGAGGTCCGAGTGGAAAGAAGGTTGAAGTTGGTCCTGCCTTGACTCTCGCACTTCACAAGTATTCATACTGGATTTGAGGTCCATGCTGAGACTTCAGCCTTATTTCAGTCGCCTTGATCGATTTAGAGGTTGTCGAGTGAACTTATGCTGGCTCTCTTCGAGTGTTGTTACGATGCAAAATCTTTGGCGCGATTGGTTACTGCGGATCTCAGATCTCACAGGATTCGAAAATTTGGGGAAGCGCATGAGGCGGAGCGCACCATAGTAAACGGGACGGATAGACAAGGGCACCTCAATTTCCGCGCCACCTTTCTCACCGCGTATCCGGTGCACGACTATTGCGGGATTTGACAGGATCGTTCAGGCCCACGCGCCAGCCACTCGGAAGTAGTCCCTCAAAAGGTGTCGAGGCTGAGGCGTCTGCACTATGCACTCCCATTCCCCTTCTCCTCCTTTACCTCTCACCGCATCTACTCTCACCCTCGACGCCGCCGCTCCGTTAGTGCGCAACGCGTCTCCATGGTGGAGGACAAGACGACAGTAGTGGAGCGCACAAAGAAGGCGACGGCAACGGCGAAGGGAAAGAAGATAAATCGAGCGTTGTTGTCGAGGTCTGCGCTGCCGCCGGGTTGGATTCAGGGAGACTGGATCCGATCTACGCTCCGGCCAGAAGATATGGAAGATCTGGCCACCACTGGTTTGATCGCTGCCGGGGCTACGAGGCTGCCGGAGGGTGAAACAGAACCTCAGTCACGGTCGGGTGAGTGCGTCCTCCCTGCTACCCATGTCGACCGTGGCTTTTCCCTTCCTTCGCATCCTTTCTTCCGGGGTTTTCTAAACTTTTTCGATGCTCAACTCCACCACTTCTCTCCCAATACCATCACGTATCTCGCTACGTTCAAGTCTATGTGTGAGAACTTCTTGGGTTGTCAACCGCACTAGGGTCTCTTCAAGCACATTTTTACAATCCGCTCCCATACTGTGAATAAGGCAAATCTGAGTGATAAGAGGACACACGTGATCCAGATGTGCGGGGGTCTAGGGATCCAGATGAGGAAGAGGAGCACTTTTCCTACCATGACACTTCCCGAGTCGGTCAGGGGCTGGCAGTCGACCTGGTTCTACTGCCAGGATATTGTGACCCCCGGTTAGTCGACTGGTCTTCCTCCTTTTTCCCTAGATCAAGCCCAACAACCTTCTTCACTGACCATGACTGCAGCGGAGAAAGTAGAGACGGATATGTTGGTCGAGAGGGTAGTCCAGTTGGTCCGTCAGGGTGTGACTGGCATGGATTTACTAGAGGTGTTTCTTAGTCGATGCATCGAGCTGCTCCAAGCCCGTGACCACTTGATGTGGATGTACTCGGGTGCCAATGACACTGCTCAGGTCCACCCACAGGATGTTCCGGACGAGACAGTGGACCTATGGCTAAAGAGCATTATCGGGAACAAAGATAACCCCAGGGGGCCAGGAGAGTCGACCCATTCGACGCTGACAACCAGCCGGACAAGGTCTGATTTTTGCTACTGAGTGTGCTTCAATCTGTCTTATACCTGTTTCTGAATCCGACTGATGTTTGATTAACCCCTCGCCTTGCAGGTTTACACTGAGATGTACTCGATGCATAATGGAGAACAAGCCCAGGAGCAAGATGTTGTCTACTACACAACCTTCTTCTTGTAGACGTTGTTGGGCCTCCAAGTGCAGAGGTTTGTAGGACAGTAGCAAATTTCCCTCAAGTGGATGACCTAAGGTTTATCAATCCATGGGAGGCATAGGATGAAGATGGTCTCTCTCAAACAACCCTGCAACCAAATAATAAAGAGTCTCTTGTATCCCCAACACACCCAATACAATGGCAAATTGTATAGGTGCACTAGTTCGGAAAAGAGATGGTGATACATGTGCAATATGGATAGTAGATATAGGTACTTGCAATCTGAAATTATAAAAACAACAAGGTAATTAATGATAAAAGTGAACGTAAACGGTATTGCAATGCTAGGAAACAAGGCCTAAGGTTCATACTTTCAATAGTGCAAGTTCTCTCAACAATAATAACATAACTGGATCATATAACTATCCCTCTAAAGAGTAGGTAGGAATGAGAAGGAATACTACCGACTCTTTCCCCAACACACGATGCTTGCCAACTAAAGAGTAGGTAGGCATGGACATATATGCTTAGATCTTTCCCCAACACACGATGCTTGCCAACTAAAGAGTAAGTAGGAATGAGAAGGAATACTACCGACTCTTGCATAAAAGTAAAAGATAGGCCCTTCACAGAGGGAAGTAGGGATTTGCAGAGGTGCCAGAGCTCGATTTTGAAATAGAGATAAATAATTTTGAGAAGTATGCTTTCATTGTCAACCTAAAATCACTCTCCAGTAAAAAATGGCAGCTAATCTCGTGAGCGCTAAAGTTTCTGTTTCTTACAGCAAGATCATAAAGACTTCACCCAAGTCTTCCCAAAGGTTCTACTTGGCGCAAACACTAATTAAAACATGAAACCACATCTAACCAGAGGCTAGATGAATTATTTATTACTAAACAGGAGCAAAAAGCAAGTAACAAAAATAACATTGGGTTGTCTCCCAACAAGCGCTATTGTTTAACGCCCCTAGCTAGGCATTATGATTTCAATGATGCTCACATAAAAGATAAGAATTGAAACATAAAGAGAGCATCATGAAGAATATGACTAGCATATTTAAGTCTAACCCACTTCCTATGCATAGGGATTTTGTGAGCAAACAATTTATGGGAACAATAATCAACTAGCATAGGAAGGCAAAACAAGCATAACTTCAAAACTTTAAGCACATAGAGAGGAAACCTGATATTATTGCAATTCCTACAAGCATATATTCCTCCCTCATAATAGTTTTCAGTAGCATCATGAATGAATTCAACTATATAACCAGCACATAAAGCATTCTTCTCATGATCTACTTGCATAGATATTTTATTACTCTCCACATAAGCAAATTCATTCTCATCTATAGTAGTGGGAGCAAACTCAACAAAATAACTATCATGTGAAGCATAATCCAATTGAAAACTAAAATCATCTGCCAAGTTTCATGGTTATCATTATTCTTAATAGCTTACAAGTCATCACAATAATCATCATAGATTGCAACTTTGTTCCCATAATCAATTGGAACCTCTTCCGAAATAGTGGATTCGTCACTAAATAAAGTCATGACCTCTCCAAATCCACTTTCATAATTATCACAATAATATCAACATCCTCCAAAATAGTGGGATCGTTACTTCCTAAAGTTGACACTCTTCCAAACCCACTTTCATCAATATAATCATCATAAATATGAGGCATGCTTTCATCATAATAAATTTGCTCATCAAAACTTGGGGGACAAAAGATATCATATTCATCAAACATAGCTTCCCCAAGCTTGTGGCTTTGCATATCATTAGCATCATGGATATTCAAGGAATTCATACTAATAGCATTGCAATCATGCTCATCATTCAAATATTTATTGCCAAACATTCTAATGCATTCTTCTTCTAGCACTTGAGCACAATTTTCCTTTCCATCATTCTCATGAAAGATATTAAAAAGATGAAGCGTATGAGGCAAACTCAATTCCATTTTTTTGTAGTTTTCTTTTATAGACTAAGCTAGTGATAAAACAAGAAACTAAAAGATTCGGTTGCAAGATCTAAAGATATACCTTCAAGAACTCACCTCCCTGGCAACGGCGCAGAAAAGAGCTTGATGTCTACTACACAACCTTCTTCTTGTAGACGTTGTTGGGCCTCCAAGTACAAAGGTATTTGTAATCTGAAATTATAAAAACAGCAAGGTAACTAATGATAAAAGTGAGCGTAAACGGTATTGCAATGCTAGGAAGCAAGGCCTAAGGTTCATACTTTCACTAGTGCAAGTTCTCTCAACAATAATAACAGAACTGGATCATATAACTATCCCTCAACATGCAACAAAGAGTCACTCCAAAGCCACTAATAGCGGAGAACAAACGAAGAGATTATGGTAGGGTATGAAACCACCTCAAAGTTATCCTTTCTATTCTATCCATTCAAGAGTCTGTAGTAAAATAACATGAAGCTATTCTGTCCGTTCAATCTATCATAGAGTTCATACTAGAATAACACCTTAAGACACAAATCAACCAAAACCATAATGTCACCTAGATACTCCATTGTCACCTCAAGTATCTGTGGGCATGATTATACGATATGCATCACACAATCTCAGATTCATCTATTCAACCAACACAAAGTACTTGAAAGACTGCCCCAAAGTTTCTACTGGAGAGTCAAGACGAAAACGTGTGCCAACCCCTATGCATAGATTCATTGAACCCGCAAGTTGATCACCAAAACATACATCAAGTAGATCACGTGAATACCCCATTGTCACCGCAGATAAGCACGGCAAGACATACATCAAGTGTTCTCAAATCCTTAAAGACTCAATGCGATAAGATAACTTCAAAGGGAAAAATCAAAACATTACAAGAGAGTAGAGGGGGAGAAACATCATAAGATCCAACTATATTAGCAAAGCTCACGTTACATCAAGATCATGCCAAATCAAGAACACGGGAGGGAGAGATCAAACACATAGCTACTGGTACATACCCTCAGCCCCGAGGGTGAACTACTCCCTCCTCGTCATGGAGAGCGCCGGGATGATGAAGATGGCCACCGGTGAGGGATCCCGCCTCCGGCAGGGTGCCAGAAAGGGCTCCCGAGAGGTTTTTGGTGGCTATAGAGGCTTGCGGCGGCAGAACTCCAGATCTATTGTGTTATTCAATGTTTTTAGGGTATATGGAGATATATAGGCGAAAGAAGTCGGTCAGGGGAGCCACGAGGGGCCCTCGAGGGTGGAGGGCGCGCCCAGGAGGGTAGGGCGCGCCTCCCTGCCTCGTGGCTTCCTCGTTGCTTCCCTTACGTGCACTCCAAATCCCCTGGATTGCTTCCATTCCAAAAATAACTCTCCCAAAGGTTTCATTCCGTTTGGACTCCGTTTGATATTCCTTTTATTCGAAACATTGAAATAGGCAAGAAAACAGCAAAATGGGCTGGGCCACCGGTTAATAGGTTAGTCCCAAAAATAATATAAAAGTGCTTAGTAAAGCCCATAAACATCCAAAACAGATAATATAATAGCATGAATGCTTCATAAATTATAGATACGTTGGAGACGTATCACAAGACCAGGAGGGAGCGGATAGCACCGAAGAAAGTGGTGAGTGGCAATCCCCAGGTGATGACGATGAGGAAGAGAGCGATGAGTCGGACGACAAAGAGGAAGTCGACTCACCACCTCACACAGAGCATCGATCCAAGCAGTTCCATGATCGACCAGGCAGGCATGGCAAGACTGTGGCTCCAAGCAAGCAAGCACATAAGCGCACTTGAACTTTGACTCTGAAGCCGACGGAGAAGGTCGCCATGCAGCCCAAGTTCACCCCTTCAAAGTGTCGGAAGACCTTGCCCAATATCAAGATGGACGTTCTTGTTGCTTCTGCGTGAGTGTTCTATGTTTTTGTGTTTTCTATACTGACTCATACTTCTACTCTAACTGAATGGATTATGAACTTTTTAGTGCTACAACTTCCGGGACCTCCATGGATATTGACAAGGCTCCGGGCGATCAGGAGGCTGATGACGCGGCTACTTCCAAAGCTGGTATGCTCTTGCCATTTTGAGTTTGTTTTGTCGACTGGGTTATCTGTCGATTGTGCCCTTATGGTTGCATTTTGTTGCATCCGCGGGACGTCATTGAGCTTCCAGACGACGAGGAAGAAGTGTCTCTGAAATACATGGGAAGGAGGGGAAGGGCTCCAAGCAGGAGGATGGCTGCAGGCCAGGGGTCTCAGTCGACATCAGCATCGGAGATGGTGGTCCAGCGATCCGGAGATTGGCTCAGGCCAATGTTTCTTTTGCAAATCCACTGTAGACTGAACGTCCCTCGGTGTCGACTGCTCAAGTCTCCGCTTCACCCGCATAGCTCCATGCTTCAGATCCTGTGACAGCTCCTACTGTATTTCCGTCATCGCTCTTTGCTGCATATGACACTCCAGACGACCCGCCGAGTGCTGCCAGGGAGGCCCTTCTCCAGGAAAACCTCGTGATGGAGCAGATGAAGGTGGTGCACGAGTACAGTTAGGTTGCCTACAATGCTAGCACCGCTCTGTAAGGCAACGTCAGGGTTAGTTGGTTTCCGACTGGTCTCTTGATTAGTGGTAGTAGCAACTACTGCTTTATTGTTCTTAAGGTGTCCCTGGATGAGCGTTTTGGAACCTTTATGTGCATCTATCATGGGTCTCCTTCCTCGAACACTCGACCTCTGACATTATGAGCATGGAATCAACGCAAATCCTGCTGATAGATGGTTGACCGGATCAGAGCCATCTCACGTTCCTCCTCCAGGAGATCAACTACGTCTTGGCGTGCCTATCCTACTTCAGCTTCTGAAAGAGTTCCACCCGGGGAGCATTGTGTAGCAAGTCACTCGGAAGCACCTCCTCAGCATTGTACACCAAGAAGAAAGGGGTTCGGTCAGTCGACCGGTTTGGCATCGTTCTTAGCCCCCATAGGACATATGGTAACTCAGTCACCCAAGCTCCGGCAGCGTGTTTAAGGTCACGCATCAGCCAGGTTTTAGCCCTTGAAGGATCAAACCATTCGCCCTTTCTCCTTGCCCATTCGACTATGGGTGTGCAACAGATGCGTAGTCGACCCGAGTGCCTTGGGAAGCACGGAATGCCTTGAACTCATCAGAATCAAAATTGGAGCCGTTATCTGTGATAATACTGTGAGGGACTCGATATCTGAATATCAACTCCTTGATGAAACTGACGGCAGTGCTTGAGTCAAGGTTTTTGATGGGCTTGGCTTCGATCCACTTGGTGAACTTGTCGACTCCTACAAGCAAATGAGTGAAACCACTTCTGCCGGTCTTGAAGGGTCCAACCATATCCAACCCCCCAGACTGCAAACGGCCAGATGAGTGGAATAGTCTTCAAGGCAGACGCAGGCTTGTGAGACATGTTGGAGTAGAACTGGCAACCTGCGCACTTGTCGACTATATCTTTTGCCATCTCATTTGCACGAGGCCAATAAAATCCCGCTCGGTATGCTTTGGCCAGATGGTCCGAGAGGACGCATGGTGACCACAAGTCCCCGAGTGGATATCGTTTAGGATCATTCGACCTTCTTCTAGTGTGATGCAGTGTTGAGCCACTCCTGTGACACTTTCTCTGTAAAGCTGTCCTTTTATCATGATAAAAGCGTTCGATCGACAGACTATCTGGCAGGCCTCATCCTCATTATCTGGGAGTTCCTGCCCGAGCAGGTACATGATGTACAGCACCGTCCAATCCGGCGTGATCACTAGGACTTCCATGATCAGGTCGACCACAACTGGGACTTTGATCTCAGTCGGATTGGTTGAACTTATCAGTTGCTGGGGCTCTTCCTTGAAGGGATCTTCTTGTACTGACGGGGTGTGGAGATGTTCCAAGAACACGTTGCTAGGAATAGGCTTCCGAGTGGAACCTATTTTCGCCCGATCGTCAGCAGCTAGATTCTTGATTCAGGGTATATGGTGGAGCTCTAACCCCTCAAACTTCTTCTCTAGCTTTCTCATTGCATTCCAATAACCAGTCATTGCTAGACTCCTGACATCCCATTCCTTCATTACTTGATTAACTACTAAGTCTGAGTCGCTGTAGACCATCAAGCATCGGACGCCAAGTGAAATGGCCATACACAACCCATACAATAGCACCTCATACTCAGCTTCATCGTTTGAAGAATCAAGGTGAATCTGGAGGACATAACTGAGCTTTTCTCCTCTCGGAGACACTAAAACCACTCCTGCACTAGAGCCATTCAACATTTTGGACCCATCAAAGAACATAGTCCAATGTTCCGACTGAACCTGAGACGGCTGCTACTATTCAATCCAGTCTTTGAGGAAGTCCGCTATAGCTTGGGACTTGATGGCTTTCTTTGCTTCAAACGTGATATCTAAAGGAAGGAGTTCAATTGCTCATTTTGCCACTCGACCAGTTGCATCCCTGTTATTCAGAATTTCAGACAACAGGGAGTCGTTGACGAATGAAACTGAGTAGTCTGAAAAGTAGTGTGCAACTTTCTTCGTGGTTAGGTAAATCCCATAAACAAGCTTCTGATAATGAGGATATCTTGTCTTGGATGGGGTCAAGACTTCTGAGATGTAATACACAGGGTGCTGAACTTTGAAGGCTTTGCCTTCTTCTTCCCACTCGACCATGAGCATTGTGCTGATAATTTGTCTAGTGGCTGTGATGTAAAGCAATAAAGGATCCTTGCTGACTGGAACAACGAGCACCGACTGGGTGGAAAGCGCGCTTTGAGCTCTTCAAACGCTGCTTCAGCTTCGTCATTCCAGTTGAACTTGTCAGACTTCTTCATCAACCGGGAAAGAGGCAGTGCCTTTTCACCGAGGCCTGAGATGAATCGACTCAATGCAGCCAAACAACCAGTAAGCTTCTGAACATCGTGCACACGTACAGGGAGCTTCATCCGGAGGATTTTGCCAATCTTCTCTGGATTTGCGTCGATTCCTCGTTCGGAAATGAGAAAACTGAGTAGCTTTCCGCCTGGGACTCTGAATGTGCACTTTGATGGATTGAGCTTGATATCATATCTTCTTAAGTTGGCAAAGGTTTCAGCGAGGTTAGTCAGCAGGTCGGAACCTTTGCGTGACTTAATCACTATGTTATGCATGTATGCTTCCACATTCCGACTGATTTGAGTGAGCAGGCACTTCTGAATCATGCGCATGAATGTGGCACCAGCATTCTTGAGGCCAAAGGGCATAGTAACATAGCAAAAACACCCGAGTGGGGTGATGAAATCTGTCTTTATCTTGTCGGGTCCATACAGTCGGATCTGATGGTACCAGGAATAAACGTCCAAAAAGGACAATCGCTTGCATCCATCAGTTGAGTCGACTATCTGGTCAATGCAGAGTAGAGGAAAATGATCTTTTGGGAAGGCCCGATTGATGTGCTTGAAATCAATACACATTAAAAGTGATTTTTCTTTCTTGGGGACCATAACGACATTGGCGAGCCACTCGGAGCAGTATATCTCACGGATGAATTTGGCAGCGAGGAGCCGAGCCACCTCCTTGCCAATTGCCTTTCTCTTCTTCGTGGAGGACCAATGGAGATGCTCTTTAACGGGTTTTGCCTTCAAATCGACTCTCAAACGGTGCTCAGCCAGTCCCCTGGGTACAGCCTTCATGTCAGATGACTTCCATGCAAAGATGTCCCAGTTCTCACAAAGGAACTGGATGAGCGCTTCTTCCTATTTGCTGTCGAGTATTGATGAGATATGGGTTAGAGCAGCATTGGGGTCGGTCGGGTGAATGTGAATCCGCTTTGTATCACCGACCGACTGGAATGCGGATTCTGAGGCTGGCCTCTTGGCACGCAGCAAATCACTCGGATCCGCTATCTTCTGGTACTCTTGAAACTCCACTGCTACCATCTGCTCATCTGCTATCTTCACACCATCCTGAAGAAAATCTTCTGCTCTCTGCAAGTTACCTGTGACCGTGATCACGCTTTTGGGGCCAGGCATCTTCATCTTGAGGTACACATAACACGGTCGAGCCTTGAAGCTAGCATAGGTAGGTCTGCCCATAATGGTTTGATAGGAACTTTTGAAATCCACTACCTCAAACGTCTACTTTTCCTTGCGGTAATTCAAAGAATCACCGAAAAGCATATGAAGAGTGACCTGACCGAGTGAATCGGCTTTCTTTCCCAGGATGATACCATAGAATCTCATGTTGCTCTCACTGAGTTTGGACATCGGAATGCCCATTCCCTGGAGTGCCTCAACGTACAATATATTCAGACCACTGCCACCATCCATCAAAACCTTGGTCAGTCGGGTGCCCCCAACGACTGGGTCGACCACCAATGCTTGCCGCCCAGGGGTAGCAACGCATGGCGGGTGGTCGGACTGGTCGAATGTAATAGGGGTTTTCGACCACTTCAAATACCTTGGTGTTGCCGGAGAAACCATGTTCACCTCTCTGTTAATAACTTTCAGTCGACTTTTGCTCTCGAGGATCAGCAAAAATCACAAAGGTGGCATTAACATTGGGGTAACCACCATCATCATCTTTGTATTCCTCCTTATCAGACTCTTTGTCTTTTTCACTTGGTTGGCTTTCTCGGAAGCTCTGGATTAGGAGTCGACACTATTGAGTCGTATGCTTGGGGGGAATCAAATTCCCCTCCTCATCCTTTTTGGTGTGTATATGACACGGCAAATCCATCACATCATTTCCTGCTTGATCCTGCAGTTTTTAGGGATCCAAGGCCCCTTAGGCTTCCCCTTGAACTTTCCTTGGTTCAACCCTGCTGCCTCGGCATGGCCTACTGCCTCCGCCTTTCGCTTCTGCTTCTGACTAGAATTTCCTCCTCCGATGTCCTGGGCGACTGGTCTGTTCTTGCCACTCCGGAGTCAGTCTTCTTCTTCGCTGTTAGCGTATTTGGTGGCAATCTCCATCATCCGAGCCAGAGACATGTCTCCGGTCCGACTGCACTTAAGATTGAGCTCTCTGTAGCGAACACCTTCTTTAAAGGCACAGACTGCTTGGTGATCTGATACATTCTCCACTATGTGGTGTAGAGTGATCCATATCTGGATATGATCTCTCAAGGTCTCATTTGGTTTCTACATGCAATGCTGCAATTCTGGCAAACCAGCAGGTCTCTTGTAGGTGCCCTCAAATGTTCTGGTAAACACTCGGGCCAACTCATCCCAACTCAAAATGCTTCCAGGGGCCAACTGATTCAGCCAGGCCCTGGCTGATCCTTCAAGCATCAGAGGGAGGTGCTTCATGGCTACCTCATCGCTACCGCCGCCAATGTGCACAACCATTCGGTAGTCTTCAAGCCAAGTGTCGGGCTTTGATTCTCCTGTGAACTTACTGATGCCAGTCGCCAATCTGAAGTTGTGAGGGATCTCAGCGGCTCTGATGGCTCTTCCGAAGCACTCAGGGCCGGAAACGTGGACCCTGCTTCCACTGGGCCTGTCTCTATCCAGCCCCTCTCTGTATGCTCTGTTCCGGTTGACCAAACCCTGAACAAGGACTGACCTTGCATCGAAGCCAGGCTCTCTTGGGTTGACTGGAACTCTGCGGTCGTTATCATACGGATGCCTGTCATCATACTACCAGGGCGTGTACGACCCGTCTCTCGGGAGGGGTGAAGGCGCTCGACGGTGGTTGTCACGGGCGTACTCACGATCATACTCTCCATGAGCTCTTCCGAGGTGCTGATCTCGGCGGTGATCACGATCTTCATGTTGCAAAGGCGACCCAGGACTGTGTGCCGACTGAATAGTATCTACCTTTACCGATCTGCTGTGGATCCTGTTCTGCGACTGAGAAACGGCGGAGTTCAGGTCTCCTGCTGCTCGGAGCAGCGTTCTGATCTGTTCCAAACACCTTCCAACTTCTGAACGGGATGGCTGAATAGACTCTGCGATACGCGCAACAGCTGCAAGATTCTGGATCGGAGTACGGAATACCGGAGTTTCCGATGGAAACAACTGTCGTGGACGTCGATTGGACTCGGGAATCAGTCGACGGGCACGCTCGTCGAGAGAATGTTAGAGATTCTCCAAACGAGTGTGCTCAGCCAGCGTGGCCAGGTGCACTACCTCCAAGGCCCAAGCCTCGGTGGTCTCCCCTGCAATGGGGGTCTGGAGGGCCTCCAAGTTGCGACGGTGCAGCTCTTCCCTCTGCTGCGAGTTGAGAGGCTGGGGCTTATACTCCTCATGACCGAACAATGGGCCATCACCACCACCGTTGCGACGAAAACCAGGTGGGCTGCGACAGGAGTCGACCATAAGGACTTCTGCCATGAGGTCGTAGCTCCCGCTCTCGGAAAACGTGTCTGCAAAGTCAGTCGACAGGTCGACTAGACTACAGTGAAATTTGTCGGGCTCGATTGCCGCACCTTGAGGGGTGACCATCTGACGAGCCACCGCATGCTTCACCCACCGCTGGAGCCGCGACCGACCAGATCGCTTGTGGTGGTCAATGGAGTGAGAAGGAGACGCGAGGACCGACCGATACGGAGTCGACGACTTCCGAAGGAGGACGCCATAGGCACTCACGCGGAAGTGCGACGAACCATGGATCCGGAGAGCCTTGACGGGGGCTTCCTGAACTCGCGGAGTCGTCGACAACGAAAGTGAGCACGCCGAGTCGGAACTCGCGGCCCACGACCAAACCGCCGCCGGAAACCATGTTGATGAAGATCGGAAAAAATGCAACCTCGCCGGAATTTGCTAAGGCGCTTTGCCCCACGGTGGGCGCGAACCGTCGTGGTACTAAGTCTGACAGTAAGAATAGGGGGTACGTATGAGGAGGCGAAGCCCTAGCTACGGCGAGGTTGTACACATGAGTTTACGAGTTTAGGACCCTCTCGGAGGAGGTAAAAGCCCTACGTCTCGGTGCCCTGAGGCGGTTGACTGTAATATGGGTGTGTGTTACAAGGGGTGCGAACCCTTATCCCAGAGGAGGGGGTGGCTTATATAGAGTGCACTAGGACCCCAGCCCACCTCCGTTACAGGGGTTCAATGTACATTAAGATAGGGCGTTACTAATATTATCAGCTATAAAGTGTATTTAATGACAGTCGGTGTCAAAACAGGCGGATCTCGGGTAGGGGGTCCTCTCGATGGTAACAAGAGGCTGGGGACACGATGTTTACCCAGGTTCGGGCCCTCTCGATGCAGGTAATACCCTACTTCCTGCTTGATTGATCTTGATGATATGAGTATTACAAGAGTTGATCTACCACGAGATCAGAGAGGCTAAACCCTAGAAGCTAGCATATGGTATGATTGTTCGGTCCTACGGACTAAACCCTCCGGTTTATATAGACACCGGAGGGGGCTAGGGTTACATAGAGTCAGTTTACAGAGGAGGAGATCTACATCCGAATCGCCAAGATTGCCTTCCACGCCAAGGAGAGTCCCATCCGGACACATGACTAAGTCTTCTATCTTGTATCTTCATTCTCCAACAGTCCGGCCAAAGTACATAGTCCGGCTGTCTGGATACCCTCTTATCGAGGACTCCCTCAATAGCCCCTGAACCAGGCTTCAATGACGATGAGTCCGGCGCATAGACTGTCTTCGGCATTGCGAGGCAGGTTCCATCTCCGAATACTCCAAAATTAATCCCGAACACAAGGACCGTGTCGGGCTCTACAAGATAAATTCCATAAACCACCGTAGATAGAATAATAATAATCCACGAATCTAATCTGCTGATAGTTCTTCAAAAATTGACATCACGCCACGGTCCGGTTTTTATTCAAACCATTTTTTAACTTGCCACCGCCACACCATGAGGCGGTTTCCTTGGCACGTCCTGTCAGAGCAGAGATCATGTCCCCCTTACTACGGGATTGTCATCAATACGGGTATGGGTAATCCAACCGTGCCCATTGGCATGACCCCGTGTTTTTAGGCAAGTCCCGAACGACCACGTTCGGGGATGCTTGATATTCTTCCCCATTTATAAAGGAGCCGAGGCCTATCCCTCTATCTCCACGCTTGCACATCTCGCACCCTGAGTTCCAACTCCCAAAGCCCGAGCTTAAGCACCCTGGATCTTCGATCATGTCCGGATCTGACCATCAAGGTCGATGGATGGCTTCCTCTGTCACAGAGGTGGATATTGCGAAGCTCAGGGAGGCTGGGTATTTGATCGCCGATGTCAAGCATAGGCTTCCTACTCCCGAATAGGTTATCCCCACTCCCCAGACCAACGAGAGCGCTGTATTTGTCTCCCACTTCCTCCGGGGCTTATGTCTTACTCTTGATCCCTTCGTGAGGGGGCTCATGTTCTACTTCGGGCTAGATTTCCATGATCTAGCTCCGGATTCCATCCTCCACATCTTGTCATTTATCGTTGTATGTGAAGCCTTCCTCCAGATCACCCCCCACTTCGGCTTATGGCTCAAGACTTTCAATGTGAAGCCGAAGATGATTGAGGGGCAACATGCAGAGTGCGGAGGCGCCATAATAAGTAGGAACGTCGATGCCCCGTGGCCCGAAGGCTCCTTCCCGTAGGTATCTGATTTATGGCAACGGAGATGGTTCTATGTCACAGCTCCTCGAGGCTCAAAGTGGGCGGCCGTGCCCGCCTTCTGCTTGGGCCCCACCAGAACTGGCATCATGGGCCAACGTGGGACTAAACTGGGGGCCTACGAACGATGTACCAATGCTACAAAGCCGCATTCGGGAGCTCCTCGAGAGGGACATTAGTCTTGTCAAAATAATCCAGGTAATGCTAGTTTGGCGGTTCCTACCGTGCAAACGTCGGCCTCTCCGGATGTGGGAATTCAATCCAGAAGGTCCGTGAACCATTCAGCATTTCTTCGGCCTGACGCCCGAAGGGATGTATAAGTTGTTCTTCGGACCACGAACAAAGTGTCCGGACACCACCGAGGACGCGGGCCTGAGTTGCAATCGCCTCGATACCCAAGTAAGTAACCCTATAACCGAACACCTTCCCTATATTCGTCATAGCATTGTTCTGAACACTGTCCACAACCAGGATTAGCTTAGTAAGGCGGAGAAGATCAGGTGTCCGGCCCCTCTTCCCGACGGTTCGCCTGGCCTGGGAATGGCCAGGATTCTTAAACGGACACTAAGTCGGGTGCCACTAGAGAAAGCTGAAGGGAAGAGTGGGGAGGCCAAGAGTGGGCCTCACACATTGCACATCTAGACCGGGGGAATTAACGCCTCCACGGAGGAGGAGAATTGGGGAGGCGACTCTGAGGTTTCCTCCCCCCGCGGGAAGAAGAGGGCCGCCTCCGAAGATTTGGAGACGGGGGCGCCTAAACAAGGGAAAAGAACTTCGCCAAAGGGCCCTACCCCGAAGGGCGTCCTCACCGCACAGTGCCCGCAAACGGGCCGGCCCTCCACTAAGTTGTAAGTTCAATTAAACAAGGAACTTATTGTTTTTTCCTCTGAGAGTAATAACCGGGACCTGTTTTGTGCCGGTGGTTCATCTCAACAGGGCTCGTCCTCGGGGAATCTTCTTCCGGAGATGATGGAGAGTGAAACCCCACCTGCCTCTCCATCCCATGAAACGGGCTGTCACACCCTCGATGCGACTATATCTCCCACGTGACGAGGCACGACTTAGAGGCATAATCGCATTGAAGGCATATGTCGCAAGTGAGGTAATCTTCACACAACCCATGTAATACAATAAGGGAAAGAGATGCATAGTTGGCTTACAGTCGCCACTTCACACAATTACATGAATAAAGCATTACATCATCCAGATACAATCAAGGTCCGACTACGGAACCAAAATAAAAGAAGAACCCCAAATGCGACAAAGGTCCCCGATCGACCCCAACTGGGCTCCACTACTGATCAACTAGAACGGAAACAACACAAAGGACAAGATCTTCATCGAGCTCCTCCTGAGCTTGGTTGCGTCATCTGCACGGACTCAACGGCACCTGCAAGCTGGTTTTGGAAGTATCTGGTGAGTCACGGGGACTCAGCAATCTCGCACCCTCGCGATCAAGACTATTTAAGCTCATAGGTAAGACAAGATATGAGGTGGAGCTGCAGCAAGTGACTAGCATATATGGTGGCTACAATCGCAAAAGAGAGCGAGAAGAGAGGGCAAAGCACGGTCGATAAAAGTATGATCAAGAAGTGATCCTATAGCAACCTACGTCAAGCATAACTCCAACACCGTGTTCACTTCCCGGACTCCGCCGGAAAGAGACCATCACGGTTACACACACGGTTGATGTATTTTAATTAAGGTCAACTTCGGGTTTTCTACAACCGGACGTTAACAAATTCCCATCTGCCCATAACCGCGGGCACGGCTTTCGAAAGTTCAATCCCTGCAGGGTGTCCCAACTTAGCCCATGACAAGCTCTCACGGTCAACGAAGGAATAGACCTCCACCCGAGACACTCCGATCAGACTCGGTATCCCGGTACAACAAGACATTTCGACAGGGTAAAACTAAACCAGCAACACCGCCCGAATGTGCCGACAAATCCCGATAGGAGCTGCACATATCTCTTTCTCAGGGCACACTCAGATGAGCGCTCCGTACAACTAAAACCAAACCTCGAGTTGCCCCGAGGGGGCGCTGCACAGGACTCTAGTTCGGACCAACACTTAGACAAGCACTGGCCCTGGGGGGGTAAAATAATGATGACCCTTGAGTCCGCGAAACCCAAGGGAAAAAGAGGCTAGGTGGCGAATGGTAAAACCAATGTTGGGCATTGCTGGAAGAGCTTTACTTAAGGCGAACTGTCAAGGGGTTCCCATAATAGCCCAACCGCGTAAGGGACGCAAAATCCGGGAACATAACACCGATATGACGGAAACTAGGGCGGCAAGAGTGGAACAAAACACCAGGCATAAGGCCGAGCCTTCCACCCTTTACCAAGTATATAGATGCATTAATTAAGTAAGATATATTGTGATATCCCAACAAGCAAATAAATGTTCCAACAAGGAACGGCATCTCCATGTTCCAACCAGGAACAAACTTCAATCTTCACCTGCAACTACCAACGCTATAAGAGGGGCTGAGCAAAGCGGTAACATAGCCAATCAACGGTTTGCTAGGACATGGTGGGTTAGAGGCTGAACATGGCAATTTGGGAGGCTGACAAGCAAAAGGTAGGCATCGTAGCATTGGCATAGCAAGAGCGAGCAAACTAGCATAGCAAAGATAGTAGTGATTTCGAGGGTATGATCATCTTGCCTGAGATCCCGCAAGGAAGAAGAACGAATCCATGAAGAAGATAAACGGACGTAGTCGAACGGATCCTCACAAACGCGACGTTATCAGAACCAACCCAAAGAAGCAATCACCGGAAAAGAAGCACACAACATAGTAAACAACCAACACAACAACATGGCACGATGCACAATCGAGTATGATGCATGTCCGGTTTAATGAAACATGGCATGGCAAAGTGCAACAAACAACACTACAAATTAAGTGGAGCTCAATACGCAACGAGTTGCTTATTGACGAAACACCACAACAAGTTATTTAGTTTGATCTCGTTTATGTACCCAACAATATTAAATGTTGTTAAGCATGGCAAGAGGGGAAGCATAATATAAACTATACCGTCTAAACAATTTAAATGGGGCCGGATATAAAAACAACAAATCCGGTAAATCCCCATATGCATTTAGCAATTTAATGCAACAACAAGTTTAAACATTTTAAATGTTGTTATCATGATGCGGATGACATATGCAAGTTTTATGCAATTTTTATGAAAATGTTGACATGAGCAAGATAAGAAGCATTAGTCACCATGGCGGAACAAAAAGGGTGCCACGGCGGCGAAACAAAATGGTGCCACGGCAACACTCCGGTCCCGATAGCTCATGGAGATACCGGTGCAAAAGGAAAAGTGACGAGAGCGTGACATGCAAGATGGTGGGGTGATCCCGGCTTCCGGGTTCCCACGGGACGGTGGCACGGCAAAAGAGGGGCATCGCAAGGACGATTCGATCACGGTGCAAAACTCGAGCATCTCATACAACCCACATTCATTCTCGGAAGGTCGTCTCGGGGTTATACCTTCGAAGCGTGCGTTTTTGGAGCGGTTCGAGTCGTCGAGGGAAGTAGTTGTTCACGGCGACGGTAGAGGTACTCGCGATCTTGGCAACGGTAGTCGTACATGTCCGGAGAGGAACTTGTCGCATCCACGGTATTCGGGCGTAGTGGAAGTTGTTGTTCAATTGTTGTCGTGGGAAGTAGTCGTACACGGCGGCGGTAGTGGTACATCTCGTTTCGTAGTCGTTCGAACCATCGGTAGCGGTACTTGACGCGTCGTTGTGGTACTTGGCAAAAATCATAGAGACGATGCTTGGCGGTCCTGGGATGGTCTTGGCGTCCATGTAGTCGATCTTGCAGATCTTGACGGTCCAACACAAAACGTCACAAGGGCCTCGTGAGCGACGACGATGCTGAGCAGGAACTTGGGCGAACTACATTGGCCGAACGGAAGGTGGGGGTCGGCTTGTAGCAGAGGAACGGCAGGAGCAGGGGAGCTCCAGCAGGGACCGAGGCGCGGCAGGGGAGGACCCTGGCGAGGCACAGCCAGATCCGGCGGCGGCGGCTCCGGTGGCTGGCTGGTGGCGCGGAGGCGACGAGGAGGAGGCCGCAGGTGAGGGAGGAGGCGGCTCTGGTCGGTGGGTCGAGGGACTTGGCCGGCGGCGCGGCTCGATGCAGAAGGGGCCCGAGCGAAGCTGCTCCATGGCGAGGCGACGGCGTAGGAGGAGGTCGGGCAGGGCTTCCCGAGGTGGGTGATGGAGGAGAGCATGGCGGAGAAAGCCCAGAACAGGACGGAGACGGCAGGTTCAAGGCGAAGGTCGCTGAACCCGGCGAGGAACTTGACCGGAGCGGCGGCCTTGCTGTGGTCGGGGACGCGCGGGCGAGGAGGAGAAGCAAGAGGGCGACGTCAGGTTTGGCGGCGGCGACCGGTGCTAGGGCTCCGGCGAGCTCCGGCCAAAACGATGGGGAGGAGCGGCGCGGGTGCCAGCGCGCACGGGCGCTCGTGCAGAGGGGGAAGGGGACTCCGGCGAGGAGATGTGGCGGCGCTGGGAGGAGGGCGAAGGGAGACGAGATCGAGAGGAGTGGGGATCGATCAGAGGGGGTTCGAGCGATGGGTTCTGGCGCCGCGAGGGGAGAAGGCGCTCGGGGAGATGGGGATCGGGAGAGGGTTCGATCGGGCTAGGGTTAGAGAGGGGGTTAGGTGGGCCGGGGGAGTGGGCCTTGGAGCCGGCTAGGTTAGATGCAGCTGGGCCCAAATGGCCTGCTGGGCTCCCTTCTCTCCCTCTCTTGATTCTACTCTTAACAAAACAGTGACAAAAAAAAATAGGAGAAAGGAAAAGAGAGAAGAGAAGGTTAGAGGAAGAATTTGGGCACGGAGATAATTTTCACGGACTCAGAAAAATGTGCACGGTCCGGGAAAATAGAAAAAGGTCAAGTTGAAAGATTAAATTCAAATTCCTTTGAATTTAATTCAAAAGGTTTGAACTAGGATAGGTTTTTTCGAAGTGCCCAAAAATGTTGAGAAATAAGGTGAAGCTCCGGAAAATGATGAAAGGACAAGTGGCAAAGTTAGAGGCCAAGAGTTGAAATAATAAAAGGCATTGGGATTTTTGCAAGTGTGTTAAGGTAATTCCACATAATTGGAATAATTACTATAGCTCTCTAAATATCGAGAGGATAAGTTGTAAAGAGAATCACCATGTGAAATCCCTCGATTTAAATGGACCGAAGATCCATGCAATTTATTTAGTTGAGTTTTAAAATGGGTTGCAAGATGACATGATGCAATGCACAAGATGCAAGGATGAAATGCAACGAACCAAAACAAATCACACGACGAAATCCGAAAACCCTGGAAGGCATCTGAAGCTCCGGTCTTGGGGCGTTACAACACTCCACCACTACGAGAGGATCTCGTCCCGAGATCTAGAATGGCACCGGAGGAACAACGGAAGAGAAAGAGAGGAGAGGTAAAACTAAGTTGCTCCTTTGACGAATGAGTGAAACCAAAGAACCTTGCTAGGTTGAACAAATTCGAGAAAAGAATACAATGAAGGTGAACAAGGTCGAAAACACTCTGTTAGCAAATAGGGACAAAGAACATTTGCGAAAAACCTTGAGGTTGAAGGGAAGATATATATTGAAAACACGCCGGTTAAGGAAGGGGATCAAGGAAGACCAAATTCGAACAGCACTCCGGTTGAAAAGTGATACAAGACTAGATAAGATGAAAAGAACTTGAGCAGAGGACACGACACTCTGGTTAAATGGATAAGCACGAAAAGAACATGATCTTTGACAAAACGAGATGATGGGTTGAAAAGATGAACATCACAATGCCTCCGGAACAAAAGTAAGAATGGAATGGAGTGAACGAAGGGAAACAAGGTCTCGAGGTAGCATGCTTACAACAAAAGCTAGAATGGAGTTGTTGGAAAACCAAAAACGAAACGAATAAGCTTGTAGTGGGCTTATGGAAACATCTCAACATTATGAGGTGACAACCGGTCACTAACGGAAACAATTACTTGCTTGAGATCAATGAAGAGATGAAAACTGCTTCACCAAGATGATAGAGATATTACTTGGATCATTGATAAGCACCACAAATAGCAACATTCCTTAGGGAAGGCTTTAGGTGAAATCTATACCAAGATAACTCCAACAACGAGGTTGATGGATTTAAAAATAACTCATTCTTAACAACATGTGAATCATGGAACATGAACTCAAATTATCAAGAATGACATAATACCACCTCCAAAATATGGTAGAAAGAATTGCACTTCGAAATGCAAGATGAAGAATACTTGAGCTCCTCAAAACAAAACATGTGTTGAGCACCATGTTTATTTTAGAGTATTAGCTTGGCGGGTCATAACTTCGAGAGAAAACCTGAAGAACAATTGAAGAATGAAAGGAATCCTTGATGAACCACCATGTAGAGCCTCCATGAAGAACTCCGGTAATAAAAGGATGATAAAAAGAAAGAGAAGTTGAAACACAAGGTGAAGCCGTGCGATGATTTAGATGGAGCTTCGCGACGAGATAATGCGGAAAACTTAGAACTCCAGAAGAAAGATGAACAACAAGCAGCCAAGAATTTATTCCTCCTGAACAAACTCTGAAGGAAAGGATTAATCACTTGGATGAAACCAGAATAAGAATTATGTTATGCGTATCCTTCACCAATTAAATTGACGACAATCAACGGATTTGGCATACTACTTATTCTCATAGACAGGATTAAAATAGATATATCAAAACTTGAGAAGGTCTTCAACGAACCACCGGTAGGATTGGAACAACAAATGAATTGATATGATGAACAAGGAAGAGAGATCTTGAAAGAACCACCGTAAGAATTGAAAAGAACGAATAAAAGATAACGAATCACCGGTAGAATTTGCAAATGAACGAGGATGCTTGAGAGGATTTAGATACATGAGAACAAAGAGATCAAGAACTGATTAGAGGATATTCGATAGATGCATCGGCAAGATAGGAGAATGATAACTGACGGCTGAGAATGAATAAACCTGAATTGATGGACTCCGGATGACAAACTGAGAAGACTCTTGAATATCTCCTGATGGGTGAAAAAGATTCTCACAATCGAAAACAATTATGAGAGGATGGCAACAAGCTAGCATCATGAATCTTGAAGAGAATAGAGCAAGATTGAGAGAGAAAAATCTTCTTCGGTCTTCAAATGCTGGGAATGACGATGAGAAACACCACCAAATTGTTGAGATCTCCGGGATTAAAATTGGAAAGGTTGAACCAACGATGAAAGAATTTGAAAGATCAAGGAGAAAGGCATTTGACTGATGATACCTCATTCTTACGTCAAACTTGGAAAAGAATTTGAGATAGCTTTGGGAAAATAGAAGAGTCAGGTAAGATCCTGGAAAAAGACCTGTGGGTTAGGGCCCACTCAAAAGAAACACCGTTGAACAATTTGAAGAGAGATAATGCACCGGTTGAAATAAAAGACTTGAATGAGATACCAATCTCGAAAGAGCTTGAACGAATGCAGAGTGGAAACACGAATCTTCGAGATATCTTGAGCATTCCAGAATAATTGAATAGCGAGAAGTGGAAGATTAAGAGGTGCACCGGTATGAGAAGACATTGAAATGAGGAAAAAGGGTGGGTGGGCGGGAAAAAACAAAGGCAACTTGGAGACGGATGAAACAAACACCGTTGAGAAGAAGTGATAAATGATCTTGCAAATGTTGACGTGAACGGATCCGCTTGAGGAGAGACACACCGGTTAAAAAAAAGGATTGACAAGACAGACTCGATGATCAAGAAGGATTAGTATTCACATAGGAATATGAGAACACCATTTGGAAAAGGTATGGAATCAACATTTGACTTTGAAGCAACTCGAATACCACAACTCAAAACAAAACAAAGAATTGACTTGCGAAATAAGCCGGAACAAACATATGATAGAGATTTCGTCCGAAGTTTTCGTGGTGGGGCCTACACGGGCTCGATCGTACAGCACCATCATGTACAAGGCAGTGCACATGACATACGAAGCGTCCCCGAGTCAGCATAGCCAAGGACTCTTTAAGACACAACGAGACCACTGTAAAAACGACCGTGAATAGGCGGACCACTAGACGTCGAACCCCAATTTCATATCATACATCTGTCGGAAAGATATCCTAAGAGCTACTTGATTTCCCACCTATGAAACTCCCGAAATTTTCCGGTTATGCAATCAGGTGTTGGGGATACAGGGGAAGCATAATATCTCACCCAAAACTAGCAAATCCTACATCCAGCTGTATCCATCCTTCAACACATAACCAAGAAACCTTCGGAAATCGTCTACCTTAACCTTCGAAAAGCATCCGTTATACAAGTCATGGCAATACTCCCGTACTCACCTCAGTACTGGGTTATCGGGGTTATCTCACCAACAACTGCATAAAAGAGATTTTCGATGTCGGCGTACTAAACTCAGGTATTCCAGAACTGCAACGATAAAATTATGACGACAACACCTCAGAGCTCAACTCCCCAGGACACTTCCACTAAACCCCTGACAGGAGGCACCAAGACAATGTTCTCATCATAAAACCATCGGAACGATTCCAAGATACCCGCGTGATCCTAAAATTTTTTAGTGAAATTTGAGAAGAGAAGGGTCAAAACTCTACGTCAGGATGCCTTACCAGAGCGATGAGGAGACTGGGAAGTAAAAGAATTCCTAAGCTCTCCGATATATAATTCCTAAGGACTCAAAACATTTTTCTAGACACAACTCGGCTGCTAAAAACGATCAAGCAATGGGGGCTCCTAAGGTCGGGGAAGGCTCTGATACCAACTTGTCACACCCTCGATGCGACTATATCTCCCACGTGACGAGGCACGACTTAGAGGCATAATCGCATTGAAGGCATATGTCGCAAGTGAGGTAATCTTCACACAACCCATGTAATACAATAAGGGAAAGAGATGCATAGTTGGCTTACAATCGCCACTTCACACAATTACATGAATAAAGCATTACATCATCCAGATACAATCAAGGTCCGACTACGGAACCAAAATAAAAGAAGAACCCCAAATGCGACAAAGGTCCCCGATCGACCCCAACTGGGCTCCACTACTGATCAACTAGAACGGAAACAACACAAAGGACAAGATCTTCATCGAGCTCCTCCTGAGCTTGGTTGCGTCATCTGCACGGACTCAACGGCACCTGCAAGCTGGTTTTGGAAGTATCTGGTGAGTCACGGGGACTCAGCAATCTCGCACCCTCGCGATCAAGACTATTTAAGCTCATAGGTAAGACAAGATATGAGGTGGAGCTGCAGCAAGTGACTAGCATATATGGTGGCTACAATCGCAAAAGAGAGCGAGAAGAGAGGGCAAAGCACGATCGATAAAAGTATGATCAAGAAGTGATCCTATAGCAACCTACGTCAAGCATAACTCCAACACCGTGTTCACTTCCCGGACTCCGCCGGAAAGAGACCATCACGGTTACACACACGGTTGATGTATTTTAATTAAGGTCAACTTCGGGTTTTCTACAACCGGACGTTAACAAATTCCCATCTGCCCATAACCGCGGGCACGGCTTTCGAAAGTTCAATCCCTGCAGGGTGTCCCAACTTAGCCCATGACAAGCTCTCACGGTCAACGAAGGAATAGACCTCCACCCGAGACACTCCGATCAGACTCGGTATCCCGGTACAACAAGACATTTCGACAGGGTAAAACTAAACCAGCAACACCGCCCGAATGTGCCGACAAATCCCGATAGGAGCTGCACATATCTCTTTCTCAGGGCACACTCAGATGAGCGCTCCGTACAACTAAAACCAAACCTCGAGTTGCCCCGAGGGGGCGCTGCACAGGACTCTAGTTCGGACCAACACTTAGACAAGCACTGGCCCTGGGGGGGTAAAATAATGATGACCCTTGAGTCCGCGAAACCCAAGGGAAAAAGAGGCTAGGTGGCGAATGGTAAAACCAATGTTGGGCATTGCTGGAAGAGCTTTACTTAAGGCGAACTGTCAAGGGGTTCCCATAATAGCCCAACCGCGTAAGGGACGCAAAATCCGGGAACATAACACCGATATGACGGAAACTAGGGCGGCAAGAGTGGAACAAAACACCAGGCATAAGGCCGAGCCTTCCACCCTTTACCAAGTATATAGATGCATTAATTAAGTAAGATATATTGTGATATCCCAACAAGCAAATAAATGTTCCAACAAGGAACGGCATCTCCATGTTCCAACCAGGAACAAACTTCAATCTTCACCTGCAACTACCAACGCTATAAGAGGGGCTGAGCAAAGCGGTAACATAGCCAATCAACGGTTTGCTAGGACATGGTGGGTTAGAGGCTGAACATGGCAATTTGGGAGGCTGACAAGCAAAAGGTAGGCATCGTAGCATTGGCATAGCAAGAGCGAGCAAACTAGCATAGCAAAGATAGTAGTGATTTCGAGGGTATGATCATCTTGCCTGAGATCCCGCAAGGAAGAAGAACGAATCCATGAAGAAGATAAACGGACGTAGTCGAACGGATCCTCACAAACGCGACGTTATCAGAACCAACCCAAAGAAGCAATCACCGGAAAAGAAGCACACAACATAGTAAACAACCAACACAACAACATGGCACGATGCACAATCGAGTATGATGCATGTCCGGTTTAATGAAACATGGCATGGCAAAGTGCAACAAACAACACTACAAATTAAGTGGAGCTCAATACGCAACGAGTTGCTTATTGACGAAACACCACAACAAGTTATTTAGTTTGATCTCGTTTATGTACCCAACAATATTAAATGTTGTTAAGCATGGCAAGAGGGGAAGCATAATATAAACTATACCGTCTAAACAATTTAAATGGGGCCGGATATAAAAACAACAAATCCGGTAAATCCCCATATGCATTTAGCAATTTAATGCAACAACAAGTTTAAACATTTTAAATGTTGTTATCATGATGCGGATGACATATGCAAGTTTTATGCAATTTTTATGAAAATGTTGACATGAGCAAGATAAGAAGCATTAGTCACCATGGCGGAACAAAAAGGGTGCCACGGCGGCGAAACAAAATGGTGCCACGGCAACACTCCGGTCCCGATAGCTCATGGAGATACCGGTGCAAAAGGAAAAGTGACGAGAGCGTGACATGCAAGATGGTGGGGTGATCCCGGCTTCCGGGTTCCCACGGGACGGTGGCACGGCAAAAGAGGGGCATCGCAAGGACGATTCGATCACGGTGCAAAACTCGAGCATCTCATACAACCCACATTCATTCTCGGAAGGTCGTCTCGGGGTTATACCTTCGAAGCGTGCGTTTTTGGAGCGGTTCGAGTCGTCGAGGGAAGTAGTTGTTCACGGCGACGGTAGAGGTACTCGCGATCTTGGCAACGGTAGTCGTACATGTCCGGAGAGGAACTTGTCGCATCCACGGTATTCGGGCGTAGTGGAAGTAGTTGTTCAATTGTTGTCGTGGGAAGTAGTCGTACACGGCGGCGGTAGTGGTACATCTCGTTTCGTAGTCGTTCGAACCATCGGTAGCGGTACTTGACGCGTCGTTGTGGTACTTGGCAAAAATCATAGAGACGATGCTTGGCGGTCCTGGGATGGTCTTGGCGTCCATGTAGTCGATCTTGCAGATCTTGACGGTCCAACACAAAACGTCACAAGGGCCTCGTGAGCGACGACGATGCTGAGCAGGAACTTGGGCGAACTACATTGGCCGAAACGGAAGGTGGGGGTCGGCTTGTAGCAGAGGAACGGCAGGAGCAGGGGAGCTCCAGCAGGGACCGAGGCGCGGCAGGGGAGGACCCTGGCGAGGCACAGCCAGATCCGGCGGCGGCGGCTCCGGTGGCTGGCTGGTGGCGCGGAGGCGACGAGGAGGAGGCCGCAGGTGAGGGAGGAGGCGGCTCTGGTCGGTGGGTCGAGGGACTTGGCCGGCGGCGCGGCTCGATGCAGAAGGGGCCCGAGCGAAGCTGCTCCATGGCGAGGCGACGGCGTAGGAGGAGGTCGGGCAGGGCTTCCCGAGGTGGGTGATGGAGGAGAGCATGGCGGAGAAAGCCCAGAACAGGACGGAGACGGCAGGTTCAAGGCGAAGGTCGCTGAACCCGGCGAGGAACTTGACCGGAGCGGCGGCCTTGCTGTGGTCGGGGACGCGCGGGCGAGGAGGAGAAGCAAGAGGGCGACGTCAGGTTTGGCGGCGGCGACCGGTGCTAGGGCTCCGGCGAGCTCCGGCCAAAACGATGGGGAGGAGCGGCGCGGGTGCCAGCGCGCACGGGCGCTCGTGCAGAGGGGGAAGGGGACTCCGGCGAGGAGATGTGGCGGCGCTGGGAGGAGGGCGAAGGGAGACGAGATCGAGAGGAGTGGGGATCGATCAGAGGGGGTTCGAGCGATGGGTTCTGGCGCCGCGAGGGGAGAAGGCGCTCGGGGAGATGGGGATCGGGAGAGGGTTCGATCGGGCTAGGGTTAGAGAGGGGGTTAGGTGGGCCGGGGGAGTGGGCCTTGGAGCCGGCTAGGTTAGATGCAGCTGGGCCCAAATGGCCTGCTGGGCTCCCTTCTCTCCCTCTCTTGATTCTACTCTTAACAAAACAGTGACAAAAAAAAATAGGAGAAAGGAAAAGAGAGAAGAGAAGGTTAGAGGAAGAATTTGGGCACGGAGATAATTTTCACGGACTCAGAAAAATGTGCACGGTCCGGGAAAATAGAAAAAGGTCAAGTTGAAAGATTAAATTCAAATTCCTTTGAATTTAATTCAAAAGGTTTGAACTAGGATAGGTTTTTTCGAAGTGCCCAAAAATGTTGAGAAATAAGGTGAAGCTCCGGAAAATGATGAAAGGACAAGTGGCAAAGTTAGAGGCCAAGAGTTGAAATAATAAAAGGCATTGGGATTTTTGCAAGTGTGTTAAGGTAATTCCACATAATTGGAATAATTACTATAGCTCTCTAAATATCGAGAGGATAAGTTGTAAAGAGAATCACCATGTGAAATCCCTCGATTTAAATGGACCGAAGATCCATGCAATTTATTTAGTTGAGTTTTAAAATGGGTTGCAAGATGACATGATGCAATGCACAAGATGCAAGGATGAAATGCAACGAACCAAAACAAATCACACGACGAAATCCGAAAACCCTGGAAGGCATCTGAAGCTCCGGTCTTGGGGCGTTACACGGGCGACCCGGAGGTATCGTCACGGAGGAGTCCAGATCCAATGGGGCCAGAAGCTAACACTTCGGCCGCCCCGAGTCCAATGAGTTCGGCTCCCGTGGCGAACAATGAAAAGGGTCCGGGAGAATCCGGTGTCCGGCCGAACATGCTGACGGGCCTCCTGGAGTCAGCTGATCTTTTGGAGGATCATCATACACTAATGGGTACGGTGTTGGAGAAAATCTCCTCCGCCACAAGAGGTTTGAACGAAGCTTTCAGGAGCCTGCTCGAAGGCTTTGAGGTAAATACGCAGTTTTTTGTACCGCACGCGATACATGTGCTCTGTATAGATAGTAGCCCCTGAGATTGTGGATGCCAGCCCCTGGCGACAAACGGATGATCACACTCCCAGATAATGATTGGACTTGTATTGATGTGCAGGTTGCTAAGGGTTCGGCAATAGACCAGGCCGCTGAATGCGCCGAATTGAGGCGGCAGATTAACGTGGTGGAGGCCGACATCACGCTTGTGAACAAGCGATTCGAGGAGTCGCAGAGTATGCTTTCCTATATCCACATCTATTTTTGGGAAATTGCAAGAAGGTTGAAATATGAATGTGATGTGATGTAGTTGCAGGCGGAGCTGCTGCCGTTGAGGCCCTGAGGGCAGAGCTTGCCCTAACCAAGGAACAAGCCCGGATTAGCAATGCGGCTGCTCTAAAGGCAGCCGAAGAATTGAAAGCCGAACAGGCCTCTCGTCTCCGAAGCGAGGAGAAGATAGCCGAGATGGCTGTGGAGCTGAGGGACGCCGCCAGCCGGTATGAGCTTCTTGAAAAGGAGAATCAGATAAGGGCGGCCGACTTGAAGAAGGTGCTGGATTCGGCTAAGGAGACATGCTCTCAGGTTAGAGACGCATTTGAGGAACTTTGACAAGCCGGAGAAATCGCGGCCGGAAATCCTTATTTGTTGCTGATGAAGTTTTTAGATCCAAAGTATGCTCCGTTGGGTAAGCTATGGAGCGCCAAAGATGAGTATGCGGACTTGGCGAAGAGTGCGGCTGATGCGACCAAGTTATTCAAGGATCATGAAGATAACAAAATGGAGAGGTTGTTCTGGTCGCAATTTAGTGCTCCAGCGCGCTCCTTACCCTTGAGTGAGAAGATGGCCGCCATAGCCGAGCTCCATAGGTTGTCCGGCCTTGCAATGAGGTCTATAATAGACCATCTGTGGCCGAAGGAGCCGAAGCTGGACAGTTACTTTGGTTTGGTGCAACGATTATTTGGCACCAGAGGGAAGATCGATGCCATGAAGAGATCGGCATGCATAGAGGGTGCGCAGATGGATTTTTCCTGTGTGAAAAAATATTGGGCGGATATGGAGGTCACCAGGATTGCAACCCAGAGTCCAGCAGGAAGCCAAGACCCAGCCGAGCACTATTTTGAGCAGGTCATAGAAGGTGCTTGCAGAATAGAGGCCCAATGCTCCAAGAATGTCATGTTTGAGTGACGATTCTATTAATTGTAAACAATTATGTGTTTGATTATAGAGGATGCTTTTTTTATACTTCTGCCTGAATGTATTATAGTGTCTCCGGTGCGGCTATTTATGTATGCATATAACGTGAAAGTTAGTAGTCGTTGGCTTTAGCCCCCACACACATAATGCGGGGGTGTTCGAGAAAAAATGCGTGAACACACTTGATCCAACGTCTTGGTCCGTTAAGGAGGTGATCAGACGTCGAACTAGGCGACCGGACTATATAGTTGTAACACTTTTCACTTAGCCATAGGAGTTTGAAAGGTGGGGCTACTATGTAGCCCCTGGTACTTCCGCGAGCGTCCGGATACGGTGCGCGTACTTGACCGGTAGACCGGTCCTTCGTTAATGCGGAGGAATCCTGTAGATTCCGATGAGTCTTCGAGTGGTTGACCAGTCTCTCGCTGTATCATGACAGTCAGTTTTCGGCTTTCTCTACTAAGGTGCTCATACGGAATAACCAGGGCACAATCGCAGTAGTTCTCCTTTGGCCGCCTTAGCTGATAGAACAGAACGTAAGGCAGCAAACCTAGGAGCCGGGCTAACCCAACATTTGGCCAAAGACATGATTCGAAGCTGATGCATATAAGGCCAAACTCGTGACGCCGAATACTCCCGAAGGTATTCGGACTTTATAACATATATTGGGCTGAATAACGCCCTTGACCCTGTGATTGTAGGTACGTGCATTGATCTATCGTTGCAAAAAGCCTAAGACGCCAGTGTCCCTTATAGGTTTATGAAATACCCATGGGATGTTGAGCAACAAGAGACAGTAAAGAAGGTTTACGCAGGGGCTTAATCTAAAGAGAAACATGTGGGCAGGGCCCTGCTGCACGTCTGCGCCTGTGTCTCCATTGTGCCGTATCCTAGAAGGGTGTGGCACCGGTAGTGTCTGTAGGAACGAAAAAAAAGTGTGCGAAAAGTTAGTTATGCTCGAGGGATGTTTGAGATCCGGCCTATTAATGAAGCAAACTGAATTGTGGGCTTTTGTTACATGTTTGCAGCCCCTCGTATTATTTATGGGGACACATGTACAGCCCCTGGCTCAGGTTTATCTAAGCCATTGTGAAAAATGGTGTATTGGACTCGGCTAACCGTGTCCGTGGTCTTGACGACCGGTCATGCGTTCCGGTGGGAGAGGCCACCTAGAGTCCGGCAACGGGAACTGCGGCATACTACTCTGTGTTTCCGCTAACCGTGATGACACCGTGTGGACCGGGCATCTTGAGTTTAAGGTAGGCGTAGTTCGGTATTGCGTTAAAGCAAGCGAAGGTCGTTCTTCCAAGCAATGCATGATAATCGCTGCTGAAGGGGGCGATGTTGAAGAGTAGGTTCTTGATTTCTGAAGTTGTCAGGAGAATCGAATGTCACTTCTAATACGAGGGAGCCCCAACAGTGGGCTACTACGCGAGGAATCACTCCATTGAAGCTGGCGTTATTTTGACTTATTCTGGATGGGTCTACCCCCATCTTGCAGATGGTGTCTTGATATATCAGATTAAGACTACTACCGCCGTCCATTAGGACGCGAGTAAGATGGTATCCATCAATTATTGTGTCGAGCACCAAGGCAGCCGATCCTCCATGCCGGATACTGGCCGGGTAGTCCCTATGATCAAAAGTGATCGGGCAAGTTGCCCAGGGATTGAATTTGGGGGCTACGAACTCTGTGTGAGTTCCGTGTACCATGTTCACCGTTTTGACTTCTGGTGGGAATTGTTTCTGGCCCCTGGTGTTCGGTTGGCGAGGCTCATCCTCCTCTTCGCTTGGTGTTTCCCTTCCCTTGTGTTCGGCGTTTAACTTGCCGGCCTGCTTGAAAACCCAACATTCTCTGTGGGTATGATTTGCAGGTTTGTCGGAAGTGCCATGTATTTAGCACAATCTGTCCAGGACTTTGTTCAGGCCGGATGGTTCCTCTTTACTCCCTTTAAATGGCTTCTTTCCTTGACCAGGTCGAGAGCCCCTGAATCCGGCATTGACCGCTGTGTTGTCCGGACTATCGTTATTCCGACGTTTGTGCTTAGTGTGCCGTGGCTTCCCGTTGCCATCTCGGATTTCGGATGTGCCTAGGTCGCTGGTGCCTCTACGGGCCAACCAGCTGTCCTCGCCTGCACAAAATTGGGTCATGAGGCTTGTTAAGGCTGGCATCATTCTCGGCCTTTCTTGCCCGAGGTGTCTGGCAAGCCACTCATCTCGAATACTGTGTTTGAAGGCTGCTAAGGCTTCGGTGTCCGGACAGTCGACAATTTGATTCTTCTTAGTGAGGAATCTGTTCCAAAGTTTGCGGGCTGACTCTCCAGGCTGCTGTCTTATGTGACTTAAATCGTCAGCATCTGGAGGCCGGACATAGGTCCCTTGAAAGTTGGCCCTGAAAGCATCCTCAAGTTCCTCCCAACTTCCAATTGAGTTTTCGGGGAGGCTTTTCAGCCAACGACGAGCTGGTCCTTTTAACTTCAGGGGGAGGTATTTGATGGCGTGGAGGTCATCCCCATGAGCCATGTGCATGTGAAGGAGAAAATCATCAATCCAGACCCCAGGGTCCGTCGTTCCGTCGTATGACTCTATGTTCACGGGTTTGAATCCCTATGGGAATTCATGATCCAGCACCTCATCCGTGAAGCACAGGGGGTGTGCAGCCCCTCTATATCTAGCCGTGTCGCAGCATGCTACCGGCTGTTGTTGTTCCCGGTTTTTCTTCCGGACTGGTATTCGATCAGTATGATCGTTGTGGTGACCATGATCCCGCGTCGGAGCATGTCCTCTGGACCCATAGATGGATCTGGCCGCATTGGCCTTTTTGTCCAGGAGCTCTCATAAATCGTGTGCGGTATTGGTGGCTGCTCTATCACGGCCATGAGGTGGTTGGTCCAGCTGAGTAGCCATATTGTTTTTCGGCCGAACGGGTGCTCCGGCTTGATCGTCAAATTCGGGTAGCAGTTGGCGCTTTGGGTAGCTCTTTGTGTGGCGATTATCGCCATGTTTCCCTTCGGTGTCCAGCACCTTATTCTATCTTCGGTTGAGCATATCCTGCGCGGCCTTAAGCCTTTGCTTCTGCTTCTTCAGGCTCCACGCTGTGGCCAGAAGTTTTCTGCGGAGGTTATCTTGTTCCGAATGTTCTTCCGGGATGATGAACACATCGTCAACTGGACAGTTCTCTTCTTTGGAGGTAGCGTGATGAGTTCGGCCCTCTGAATTGTGTCCGGGCGTCTGCTCCGGGCTGTGTTCGGCATGACTTGGTTTATCCTGCTCCATCGCTGGGTCCCTATGGTCGTGTTGCCTTCAAAATCAACCGGAGTGTCATTCTGTTTTGGGTTGTTATCGCTATTTTTACTATGACTGGACCTAAGGCGGCGCCTACGCCATCGTTTTTGCTTTTGCCCGGGGGGTTTATCATCCTTTGTGTCCTTTTTGTCAACATTGTCTTCTTTGGGGGTGTCCACCATGTAGACGTCGAATGATGAAGTGGCTGTCCAGCGCCTCGTGGGCGGTGGTTCCAGATCGTCCCCTATATCAACGTCCATATCGTCGATGTTATTGGGGTCGGAGTCAAGCATGTCTGTTAGGTCATCGATAGTGGCTATAAAGTGGGTGGTGGGTGGGTTGCGATTTTCTTCGTCTTCCGTATCCCACATGGGCCGAACATAGTTCGGCCAGGAGTCTTCTGACAGAGAGAGATACTTTAATGAATTTAGCACGTCTCTGAAGGGTGAGTGCTGAAAGATATCCGCGGCAGGGAATTCCATAACCGAAGCCCAGTTAGATTCAACGGGCTCGGATGCCTTTTGGAGACCGGAGACGAGTCCGGGGGTCCGAAGATACAGATCCCTTTAGGAGAGGAGTCTGTGTTCGGCTCCAAAGCCGATGAGTGTGCGGCCTTCGGGGCGGGGTCCATCCACCCGTCCTTAGAAGGCACAACCTACTCTGGAGCAAAGTCCGGAGCTATAGCAGGTGCGATGTTCCGAATACTGTTCGGCTGCCGATCTAAGTCATGCACGTCATGATTGTTCGGCGCTCCTGACACGGGCCCAAATCCGTCGAAGATCAAGTCTCCATGGATGTTGGCAATGTAGTTTAGGTTTCCAACCCTGACCTGATGGCCAGGGGCGTAGCTATCGATCTACTCCAGATGGCAAAGCGAGTTGGCCCGCAGTGCGAAGCCGCCGAGCACGAAGATCTGTCCGGGGAGAAAAGTCTCGCCTAGGACAGCGTGGTTGAAGGTTGGATAAGCCATCTAGCCTTGCAGCAACGACACAGAGGAACTCTCTATGAAAGCACCAATGTCGGTGTCAAAACCGGCGGATCTCGGGTAGGGGGTCCTGAACTGTGCGTCTAAGGCTAATGGTAACAGGAGGCTGGGGACAGGATGTTTACCCAGGTTCGGGCCCTCTCGATGGAGGTAATACCCTACTTCCTGCTTGATTGATCTTGATGATATGAGTATTACAAGAGTTGATCTACCACGAGATCAGAGAGGCTAAACCCTAGAAGCTATCCTATGGTATGATTGTTCGGTCCTACAGACTAAACCCTCCGGTTTATATAGACACCGGAGGGGGCTAGGGTTACACAGAGTCGGTTTACACAGGAGGAGATCTACATCTGAATTGCCAAGCTTGCCTTCCACGCCAAGGAGAGTCCCATCCGGACATGGGACGAAGTCTTCTATCTTGTATCTTCATAGTCCAACAATCCGGCCAAAGTACATAGTCGTTTGGATACCCCCTTATCCAGGACTCCCTCAATGACCTTTAAGACTACGGAGTGAACGTCTGACCGTTGCCATCCCAAGTGACTCCTGGTCTTCTGTACTCCGAGTGGTTTCTTGTATGGTAAAATGGCTTCGTCTTGGTCAAGTGAAATTAGAGAGGGGGGGGGGTATCCAAGTGAGGTAACCGGTCGAGTGGATTGCACTCGATGGCTTAAGTTGATACTCCCTGTCGTGGTTTGAATGTCTTTGTTTCTAGGGTTGTGACCTTCGGTGCGGCATATAGGTTAGGCCTATGACCCTACCCTAGGTCTATGGCATCGTCACATATCACCTTTACAACTTAGCTTAGAAGAAAGATGAACCGCTCTCCTAGAACGCATATATTCTTTGTCGTTTTTATACTTCATAATTGGATTGTCAAGATGTAATAAAAGTACTTGGTTGATTGCTTATCAAGACGTGATTCCTGCAGTCTCTTAATGATTGTTTTTTTGCATAAGCATGTGTTGAAATCCCCCAATGGATGACTTAGCTGCGGAACCATATTTCACCTAAGTTAAAAAACCACTCCGAGTGAGAGAAATCCTCCCACTCGGGGGCTTAGCCACGAACTAGTTTCTCTTAAGTTATAAAACTACTCCAAATGGATAGCAATCCTCCCACTCGGGGGCTTAGCTGCGAACCAGTTTCGCCTAAGTTATAAAATGACTCCGAGTGGAGATCAATCCTCCCACTCGGGGGCTTAGCCGCGAACTAGTTTCACCTAAGTTAAAAAACTACTCCGAGTGGAGGGCAATCCTCCCACTCAGAGGCTTAGCCGTGAACCAGTTTCGCCTAAGTTCAAAAACTACTCTGAGTGGAGAGCAATCCTCCCACTCGGGGGCTTAGCCGCGAACCAGTTTTGCCTAAGTTATAAAATGACTCCGAGTGGAGAGCAATCCTCCCACCCGGGGCTTACCCGCAAACCAGTTTCATGTAAGTTAAAAAAACGACTCCGAGTGAGAACAATCCTCCCACTCGGGGGCTTAGCCGCGAACCAGCTTCGCCTAAGTTAAAAAAAGACTACTCCAAGTGAGAGAAATCCTATCACTCGGGGGCTTAGCCGCGAACCAGTTTCGCCTAAGTTCAAAAACGACTCCAAGTCAGAGAAATCCTCCGACTCGGGGGCTTAGCCCTGAACCAGTTTCGCCTAAGTTAAAAAAGACTACTCCAAGTGAGAGCAATCCTCTCACTTCGGGGCTTAGCCGCGAACCAGTTTCGCCTAAGTTAAAAAAGACTTCGAGTGAGGGCAATCCTCTCACTTGGGGGCTTAGCCGTGAAACAGTTTCGCCTAAGTTAAAAACTACTCTGAGTAGCTCTCACTCGGGGGCTTACCCACAAACCAGTTTCGCCTAAGTTAAAAAATGACTCCGAGTGAGGGCAATCCTCTCACTCGGGGGCTTAGCCGCGAACCAATTTCACCTAAGTTAAAAAATGACTCTGAGTGAGGGAAATCCTCTCACTCGGGGCCTTAGCCGCGAACCAATTTCGCCTAAGTTAAAAAATGACTCCGAGTGAGATCAATCCTCTCACTCGGGGGCTTAGCCGCAAACCAGTTTCGCCTAAGTTAAAAAACGACTCCGAGTGGCTCTCACTCAGGGGCTTAGCCGCGAACCAGTTTTGCCTAAGTTAAAAAATGACTCCGGGTGAGGGCAATCCTCTCACTCGGGGGGCTTAGCCGCGTACCAGTTTTGCTGAAGTTACAAAATGACTCCTACTGAGGGCAATCCTCTCACTCGCGGGCTTAGCCGTGAACCAGTTTCGCCTAACTTAAAAAATGAGTCTGAGTGAGGGCAATCCTCTCACTTGGGGGCTTAGTCCCGAACCAGTTTTGCCTAAGTTAAAAACTACTCTAAGTGAGAGTAACCCTCTCACTTGGGGGCTTAGTTACGAACCAGTTTTGCCTAAGTTAAAAACTACTCCGAGTGAGAGCAACCCTCTCACTCGAAGGCCTAGTCGCGAACCAGTTTCGCCTAAGTTGAAAACTACTCCAAGTGAGAGCCATCCTCTCACTCGGGGGCTTAGCTGCGAATGAGTTTCGCCTAAGTTAAAAAAAACTTCACATAAAGCATTCTGTAAGCAGAAAAGCAATATTCGGATAAATCCACCAAGTTCGAATAAAACCTTCAAGTTTGGAACCACAACCAAAAGTATTCGGAAGTCAAGCCCGAAGTAGTTTAAATATTACAGAATCACTCGGCATCCCGAGGCAAATGAATTCAAACCATTAAGTGTTTTTTTATTCACTCGGCAGGAGGAGGGCTCACTGGCTCGACGAAAGTGTCAAGATTGATGCCGTCAGCTATGCAAGTTGCCGCTTCAATGAAAGTCTCGATGAAGGATTCAAATTGGAGTTTCTTCGTATTTGCCACTTGGAGAGCCTTTAGTTTCTCTTCTTTGGCATCCTTGCAATGGACACTGACGAGTGAGAGGGCCACGTCGGCTCCATAGCGAGCAGTTGATTTCTTCCATGCCTGCACTTGACTCGAGACGTCATTGAGCCGAGTCATCAGCGACTCGAGGTCATTCTGAAGTTTGTCCTCTGGCCACATCTCTTGGTCTATCCTTGTCAGCGCCACCTTCAGTCGAGCAATATATTCCAAGACACTGTTCAGACGAGCTTCGAGTCCCAGTATGTTCATGGCAGCTTCATCCTTGACGAGTGACTTCGTTGGGTCCAGGCCTGGTTCGATCCGGCCGGTCTCCTGCTCAAAATTCTGACAGAATTCTACGCAAGAAGGGAAAGTATGAGTCAACAGCAATATCCTAGGAGTCAGCAGTATAACAGGATTCACTCGAACGAGAAAGGTTATCTTGGAGTATGATGTACATTTTCTGCGCAAGACCTCCCAAGTAAGCCTCCAGCTCATCCCTCTTCCGAGTGAGCTGGTCCGCCTTATCCGTTAAGACGAGATTCTCCTCCTTCAGCCGAGCGGCCTCCTTTTCACCTGCTCAACAGTAGCTTCTAGAGACTCATTCTCCTTTTCAAGTTTATTTATACTGAAGCAAGCTTCTCGGCTACCTCAGTTTTCTCATGCACCACCTTTTGCACTCCCGCAAGTTTGGTGTCTTTACTCTCTAGCGCCTGCTTCATGGTGTCCAAAGAAATAACATTCTTCAGTTGTGCTTGGATGACGGTTTTCACTACGCACATCTATTCGAGTGAAATCACCCGGTTCAAAGGATGAAAAGGAAGAAATTGCAAAGCTTCTATTCAGCAAAATATTACCTCTCATGCTTTATGCATCCTTCAGGTTCTTCTTGGCATGTTCCAACTCGAGCTGAAGTTGGATCTTTTTCTTCTCCAAGGAGGCATATTGGGTTCCAAGTTCACAAGATTTATGAAATCAAGAAAAAGGGAATTCAGTCGACCAAAGCAAAGACCCTCCACTTCTGAATGGAGAGGATCAAGTCCAGCTTGTTCTCAGACCCCCGCCAACTGCCCGCAGTTGACAGCGGTCTCGGGAACTACACGTAGTGGGTGCACTCAGTGTGCCCCCACTGGACCGATTGACCACTTGGTACGACCCGACTGAACCGAGAGGAAAAGTCAAAAAAAACTCACCTTGTTCTCAGACCCGCGCCGACTACCCGCAGTAGACAATGGTCTCGGGGACTACACCCAGTGGGTGCACTCAGTGTGCCCCCACTTGTTCAGTTACCCACTCGACACGACCTGACCGGACCGAGTGAAGAGCGGAAAACAAACATATTCTAAGACCCCCACTGAATCAACCATTCGACGCGGGTCTCGGGGATTACACCAAGTGGCTGCACTCAGCGTGCCCCCAATGGACTAAAAACCCCACTCAACACGGCCTGAGCGACACGAGTGGAAGAAAAACAACACAACGAATGAAAACACCCAGTGGGTGTACAGATTCAAGGCACATACCCATGATAGATGCACATTAAAGGTTCCAAAACTCTCATCTACAAACATCTTGTGAGTAATAAAGCAGAGTTCCAGATAGCATATCCTAACAGAGCAAGGTTCAAGATGAAGGCAAACCAATCAGAAATCAACTTACAATTTCACTTACTCGGACATTGGCCTGCAGAGCAGAACTGGTGTCGTATGCGGCCTTGCTAGACTCGTGCACCACCTTCAGTCGCTCCATCATCAGGTATCTTGGATCATTGCTTCCTTAGCAGCTCTTGTTTGGTCCTCCGAGACATGATGCAAAGTGAACTCAGTTGGCGCTGGAGCCGGTGATGGAGCAGTTGGATCAAAAGTTCGAGCAGTCGACATTGGAGGTTGGGCAGTCGAGAAAGGAAAAACAAAAGTAATGGCAGTTCATAATGAACCACCAAGTTCCTGGACCACGGGTTCAGTCGACGGGTGAGACGTTCGGCTTGAAGGAACTCTCTCGGCGAGGTTCCGCGAAGTGGTCGAGCCCCTGCCTCTTCCTCCTCTGCTCTGTGGAGGCTCCACCTCATCATTGTTTGGGAGCTGAATAACGTCTGTCGGCGCTGCAATCACTCGACAATGAAATTCTAGTCAGCCACCAAGATAGTTAACAAGGCATAAGCATATTTGCAATGTCATACCTGCTCGAGAAGTGGCCATGTCTGCAGTATCCGCATCAGCTTGCTCGTTGTCAATCTCCATGTGGGACGTCCCGGAAGTAGCGGCCCCGGAGGTCCAAGATCCCATTCCGTCAAACACAAACAAGAAGGTCCACAATCACAATGAATAAAAGAAAGAAATACTTACGCCGAAGCAACATGCACGACAACTTTGATCCTGGGCAGAGCCTTCCGAGGTTTAGGAGGAATGACATTTGCCTTCTTGGCAACTTCCTCACTCGGCTCAGGAGTGGTTGTCCGAGTGCGCTTCTGGGTATTCACACTCGACACCACGGCCTTGCCATGATCAGCCGCAGGGTCTTGTGACAGCTTGGAACGACACTTGGAGCATGGCGGTGAGTCGACTTCTTCACTATCATCAGAGTCATCACTCTCGTCTTCGCTATCATCTGCATATTCAATGTCGTCGCTGCCCTCGCTCTCTGCTCCTTGAGGTGCGGCTCTCAGTTCGGCACAAGCGAGTACATATTTGTGAATGCCTGCAAGACACAGATTACACAGTTCTATCGGATTCCAGTATAGTTACATATTGAAAGGCAAAAGGAAAAACACTCGACAAGTCAGGCTAGACCTCTCTGGGAGGATGTTAAGTGTCTAATGGCAAGATCTGTTTTGCTCTGCGTGGGTTGTCTTTGTTCCCAGTGATGCTCCAAAGCCACTGCACCACCTTCTCCTCTCTGACCTACTCCGGGTGGGTCCAAGAGGTATCTGCTGGGCCTGAGGACATCCACATGGGGTGGTCGCGAGCTTGCAAGGGCTGGATGCGTCGACTGAGAAACAGCTCCTGCAGAGCCATGCCAGTCACTCTGCCCTGGATCAACGCCACGATTGCTTTGACTAATATGGCCACCTCACCCTTCTCATGTTCTTCTACAGTCAATGAGTGAGGGGCGTGGAGCCTCTCCAGAGAGAAAGGGGGAAGACAAGTCGACTGACCAGGAGGTGGGACATCCTTACAATAGAAACAGGTGACTGCCACCTGTTGGGGAACGCAGTAATTTCAAAAAGTTTCCTACGATCACGCAAGATCTATCTAGGTGATGAATGGCAATGAGAGGGGAGAGTGTGTCCACGTACCCTCGTAGACCAAAAGCGGAAGCATTTCAATAACACGGTTGATGTAGTCAAACTTCTTTGTGATCCAACCGTTCAAGTATCGAACGTACGACACCACCGCATTCAGCACATGATCATCTCGATGATGTCCCTCGTGCTCTTGATCCAGTTGAGGACGAGGGTGAGTTCCGTTAGCATGACGGCATGGCGGTGATGATGATGCTACATGTGCAGGGCTTTGCCTAACCACTACGATGGTATGATCGAGGTTTGTAACTGTGGATGGGGGCACCGCACACGGTTACGAGAAACTTGTGTGTTCTAGGGTGCCCCCTGCCACTACAAAAAAGAGTACACTTCCGTGATGATACGTGTTTGTCATAGTAGGTCACGTTTTCTGTCATGCATGTACATCCATGACGATTTTATGACAGAATCAAGATAGTCATACCTATGTTGTCATAGAAGTGTTCCATAACATTACCAAAATTATCATCATGGAAGTGCCCACTTCCATGATGATAAATCGCGCGTCACAAAAGTGCTTTCGTCAAGGGTGACCGACACGTGGCATCCACCGTAATGGAACGCCGTTAAGCTATTCAATCTAGTTTTGGATCCGATAACCCATTAACAGCCCGGACCAATGGGGATTTTCCACATGTAAAATCATCATTGGCTGGAGGAAACACGTGTCAGCTCCGCGTTAGCACAAGTTTCACTCATCCAATGGGCGAGATGCGCCTATGATATGTTAACATGTGGACCGGCCCAAAAGTGGCCCATAAAGTTTAAATGGGCCGGCCCAAATAAAGGCCAACAAGATTTTGCGGACCATAATGGGCCAGCCCAGCTAAAGGCCCACGAGATTTTGCGGACCATAATGGCTCGGAGATCTTCCCCCTACCGATCCACATCCTATCGGCTTGCTGAGAATCTAAGCTACCAGATGAACAACACAAGGGACACGAGGTTTATACTGGTTCAGGCCACCATTGTGGTGTAATACCCTACTCCAGCGTGTGGTGTGTGGATTGCCTCAGGGGCTGATGATGAACAGTATAGAGGAAGAATAGCCTCGCGAGGGATGTTCTTGTGGTGGTGTGGCGTTCTGCTTGGAAAGGATTCAATCCCATATTCCTCTCTCTTGCCTTGGTGGTGGCTAACCCTATATATAGTGGCCCTGGTCCTCTTCCCAAATATTAAGCGGGAAGGGCGCCAACAATGGCCATTTTGAAGGGGAACATCTAGTACAACTTATCCTGACTAAAGTTGGTCTTCAGCTGCCAAAGGTACCGGCGATGACGCCGTCTTGGGCTCTACGGTGACCTCCATCCTGCCGCTCTGCTGGTCTTGGTCTCGTTGCACTTAAATGGTAACCTTTACTTGACGCCTCGATACTCCGCGCATGTGCTTTCCCCCATTGCACCAAAGAGGAAACAAGGACACTACACAGGCCGGCGCCTGCCTGGCGCCCGCTTGGTCTCGATCGTCATGGCTTGCGTCACGAGCACCTCGCTAGGTACCCTTTCTTTGATCTCTCCGCCTCCTCATGAGCTCACCTGGTGATGCCGCTCCTGAGGAAGCCTTCCATCGTCCGCCCCACGAGGCTTGGCCCCTCGCGAGGGTCTTGGGCTTGAGTAGATGAAGATGGGACGCATTGGGCCACCACTTGAGCCACGCCGCAGGCCGCAGGCATGCAAGTTTGGGGACCCCCGTTCCCAGAACGCCGACAGCCCGTTTATCATTTCGGCCCTATATTAATTTCGGCATGTTAAAAGCTCGTCATATAGTTGGGCCTAACTACGGCCCGGTTTGCATCTGGCCTGCTCACAGCCGATAATTTGATTGGGCCAAACGAGGACCGAGACAATTTTGGTTTTTTTAAAAGCCTGTGATTTGATTGGCATAATCATGGGTCGGGGTCCATTTCGGGCTGCTGTCGGCCCGTGAGCTCTTCGACACGTTTCAGGCCCGACCTACTTCTCAGCGTCCTAAAAGCCCATTGTGTTTTCTCGCAAAAAGAGGGCCGGCGGTTTACTCGGCCTATTAAAGGCCCGAATCTACTAGTGGGACAGTTTACATTTAGGCCTTTTAACGGACCAAGATGACAGGGCCCATGTTGCGGATCATACATCGTGATTGCATGATGGCCCGATAATGTACCAGAATTTTACGGTTTGGCCGGTTTACTGCGAAGACATGATATATATACAGTAAAATAACTGCAGCATCGTGAATAAGAAAAAACCTAGACTATACAATAAAGAAATTACGACATATTACATCCACTGGGCATCAAAGTTTGCTACTATGACAATAAAGCACAAGCCGACAGCGGATTACATACACTGGGCATCAAAGATCGCCACCAGTGCAAATAAACACGCTGAAAAAATAATATACAAAACTGACAACACTTCAATAGAGTTCAAGAAAGGTTAGCCATGCTAGGGAGCTGCAGTGCAAGAAGCTGAGCAAGCTGATGAGACTGCGCTTGTTTAACACTTATATCCTCCTCACTCAGAAAGATAAACAAGCAGACAGATGACAGGTTTTGCACATAAAAGTATCAGTGTTGACAATTCATCACATTTCTTACTGACGAATGAAATGACACAATTTAAAATTGCATTAACACAATATGGTATTGTTCAGGTCAAGACATGGCAGGAAATGACATTGTGAAGGAGTTGGCAGCTTCACGACACCACTTGATTACAGATCAAGAACTAATAAGTATCAATGGTTAGTGTGCTGTCAATTTATCCCATTTTAGATTGGAAAATAAAGAGATAATTTAAATAATAGTAGAATGATATGACATTGTTCATAGTTAAGACATTGCAGAATATGACATTGTGCTGTAGTGGGTAGGTTCACCACACCACTGGATTACGGATCAAGAATAGAAGCATACATACAGTGCAAAAGAAGATCACTTGCTCTGTATAGTTTAATTTACATGGTATGAAGAATGAACTTGGTTGTACAACTGAAAACTTAAATTGAGAAGGACAAACTTTTTTTTACGAACTACATAATAAACTTTAAACATGCAATTTGATGAAAACACAAAAAATAAACAACTGTTGCAGTCATGCCTAACCAAATATACACAACAAAGTTTGAAGGCTTGAGAAGGACAAACTTGCATTATTGGTGAAGACAGGCTCTATAAAGCCCTTGTCCATGCTGATGGGGGGGGCAATTCAAGAAGTTTACCATAGAAACTTCTTCATAAGCATTGCCTTTATTCTACATTTTGTTAAGAATAAATATAGATGTGATAATATAAGAAAAAATGGAGAATATTGAAGATAAGATGAAGAGTGATGCTACATAACCAAGTAGCTATAAATGTAAGTACATCAATACATGCAAAAGTTACAGCCAATAGCAATGCACAACTAAACTTCTTCAGTACCATCGGTGTTATCCAACCTTATGGTTACAGTAAATATAGATCTGATGTGTAGAAAATGGAGGGCAAAGGAAAATAAGCTATAGGGTGATGGTACATGAACAAGTACCTGTCAATATAAGTACACTAATAAAGGACAACAAGTACTTACAAGAACAATGCAGAGCTAAAAAATTTCATTGGCATTGGATATATTCTACACTAATGTAACCATTCATACAGATCAGATAATTTGGAGCGAACAATTGATAAGCAAGCTGTCATGCATATTGCTGTCACATAATGAACCAGGTATGTATGCAAGTACAGTGATATAGGACAACAGGTACTAACAAGATCAAAGTAGGGGGTAGCATATTTGTGATATCATGTCGTTCTTTTCAAACCGGAATTCTACTTCGAGCAGATTTCCTGCAAAAAAGATTTGTAAGGCACATGCAGAAAAGTAGAAGTTCAAATTGTCATGTGATTTCATAGATAGTACCTCATCCTGGGAACGAGACCAGTGCATAATAAGGTTTTACCATTCAATGTCTTCTAAATTTAGCATAGGATACTTCACCGGAAATTCGTTTATAGACTTGCCATCAAAGTGTGATTTCCTCAGGTAACACTGATATTGCTGCAATGCTTCCTTGAAAAGAACAAGCAAGCTTTGCTCGTCATGACTATCCAAATTGACCCTCGCCTACTTACAACAATGCAATGTAAATCATTGATGTGTTCAATCAGCAGAAAACAGGAAAATAATAACCATGAAAAATAGGACTTACACGTAAGTTGGACAGGAAGATGTGAAAATGGTGTTTGTCTTCACTATAATCCTGCCATGATGGGAATTTATGCACGTAGTCCCTAACAACATTGAAAGCATTGTCTTTTAAACTAGGAATAACTGGAATGGGGTTCCAATCTGCAGGAATATGCCGTCTCTGTAGTTGGGATAGGTCTTCGGTCGGTAGACTTGTTGTACTTTTTGCTGGAGTGGGATTTTTCTATGGTACGGCTGGTGCTATGGCAACTGAAATCGGTATACCTTTTGCTGGAGTGCAGGTCAAGTGTGGTGGGGCTAGTGGTGTGTCCATTGAAGTATGTGTATAGTTTGCTGGTGTCGGATTTCGGGTTCCGGCAGACCCTTGAGGTTCGAACTCTATGGTGCGCGCGGAGATCTCTCCTCTACCAACTCACATCCCAAAGCCTCGCAAGGAATCTAAGCTAGAAACATGAACACATGAGAGACACGGGGTTTATACTGGTTCAGGCCACCATTGTGGTGTAATACCCTACTCCAGTGTGTGGAGTAGTGGATTGCCTTAGGGGCTGATGATGAACAATACAAAGGAAGAACAACCTCGCAAGGGTCTGCCGGAACCTGAAATCCGACATTTGGCGCGCCAGGTAGGGGTGTGCCGGAATCTTTTCTTCCGCCGTCTCGCGTTCCATCTCCTGTCGCGTCCATGGCTGACACTCGCCGAGCCCGCGCCGAGCGTCGGACTGCTCTCGCCGCCCACGTCGCCCAGACGGCACCCGTCGGTGGGCCTCCCTACTGTTCCTCGTCGCCTGCCGCCCACGCCGCCAACGGCCCGGCCTGCCGCACCGCCACTCCATCACTGACCCCAGCAGGCTCGTCGTCGCACGCTCGTCGCGCTCCTGCGGATGCGCACGCCGCATTGCTCCTGGCGCGTGAGCTCCTGCACAATCGTCCCATCGATGACCTCTACGAGGAGTGGCTCGCTCGCATCACCGAGCTTGTCAGTGCCGCTGGGGGCTCCCCTGCACCGTCCCTCTCGCTCCATAGCCCTCCGTCCTGCATAGGAAACGCAGCTCCGGAGGCGCCTCCACCGCCTCCTCCCCAGGAACGCGCCCTGGCTCCAAGGCACGCAGCCCCTGGACGGGACCCACCGCGTCTAGCACCCGCGCAGCAAGAAAGGAGCTGCCAAGAAGTCCATCGCCCTCAAGAAGGCGCTCGCGTGCTCCTTGCGCCAGCACGCCATGACCGCGTCCCTTCTCCAGCACGTCACCGTGGAGCCCAAGGCGGCGTCATCGTCAAAGTTTTTGGTAGTCGAAGACCAACTTTAGTCAGGATAAGTGTACTCGATGTTCCCCTTCAAAATGGCCAATTGTTGGCGCCCTTCCCGCTCAATATTTTGGAAGAGGGCCAGGGCCTCTCTCTATATATAGGGCTAGCCACCACAGTAGGAAGAACAACCTCGTGAGGGATGTTCTTGTGGTGGTGTTGTTCATCATCAGCCCTTGAGGCAATCCACCACACCACACACTGGAGTAGGGTATTACACCACAATGGTGGCCTGAACCAGTATAAACCCCGTGTCCCTCATGTGTTCGTGTTTCTAGCTTAGATTCCTTCCGAGGCTTTGGGACGCACTACTAGGAAAAGGGCTATAGATGGAATTGACACTAATGGCGCACCAGACATGTGGTGCGCCATTAATATATACTAATGGCGCACCATGTGTTGGTACGCCATTAGTGTCCAAATACTAATGGCGCACCACATCCACGGTGCGCCATTAGTAAAAATATTTTTTTAAATTTTTTTTTCAAAACTACTAATGGCGCACCGTGGGAGTGGTGCGCCATTACTAGTTGAACTAGTAATGGCGCACCACTCCCACGGTGCGCCATTAGTAAAAAAAATTTAAAACTTTTTTTGAATTTTTTTCAAAACTACTAATGGCGCACGGTGGGAGTGGTGCGCCATTACTAGTTGAACTAGTAATGACGCACCATGCCACGGTGCGCCATTAGTAACTTGGCCACCACTTCCACCGAATGCACCCCCCTCCCCGTGGATCGCCTTTTCAGTTTTAAAAAAAATAAAAGAAAATGATGAAAATGTCAAAAAAAATAAAAGAAAATAAGTTTCCCATGTGATATGTGGCCTAGTTGTTGGGAAAATTTGCAAATATGAATTTTGACTTCATTTGCAAAATCTCGCGAGAATTTGTAAAAATGGGCATAACTTTTGCATACTAACTCGGATGAAAAAGTTTTTTATATGAAAAATCATCTACTCGAAAAGTTACATCCAAATTTAACGGGGGGAACCCCGTTAAACATTTTCAAAATCCTCAAAAACCTAACAGAAAAAAAGATACGGGGCTTTTAAGATCTGGAGAGGCAAAAAAATTCAAAAAAATTCAAACTTACTAATGGCGCACCTGCCCATGGTGCGCCATTGGTATCTTCCCTCCTTCAAAATTCAAAATAAGTCAAAAAAATAAAAAAAAATACTAATGGCGCACCTGCCCATGGTGCTCCATTAGTATCTTCCCGCCTTCAAAATTCAAAATAAATAAAAAAAAATTACTAATGGCGCACCTGCCCGCGGTGCGCCATTAGTATGCCGTATATATGGCTGGTCGTGGTCCTCTCCTCCTTATCTCTTCATTCCACCTCTCCTACACTCCATCTCCTCCTCTCCTCCACTCCATCTTCCCTTCTCTCCTCCACCATACTTCTCCTCTCCGGTGACCTCCTCCTCCTCTCTGGCGACCTCCTCCTCCCTCCTCCCCTCCCCTCCCCTCACGGTTTCTTCTCCCTCCTCTCCGGTGAGCTCCTCCTCCCTCCTCTCCGGTGAGCTCCTCCTCCCTCCTCTCCGGTGAGCTCCTCCTCCCTCCTCTCCTCCCATCCCCTCATGGTTTCTCCTTCCTCCTCTCCGATGCTCCGGTGAACTCCTCTCCAGCGACCTCCTCCTCCTCCTCTCCGGCGATGTAGGCGAGCGCCTCTCCGGTGACCTCCTCCTCCTCCTCTCCGGCGAACTCCTCTCCGGCAAAAGACCACGGCAAAAGAACGTACAAGATCCAAAAATAGGAACAAAATTTGAAATAATGTCGTGCCAAAAAACAAGCAAAAAAAACGAGCAAAAAATGGGCAAAAAATCACGATCCAGATCTAGATTCAAAATGGCGCATCACTAAACAGTGTGCCATTAGTATGCCCAAGTTACTAATGGCGCATCCCGTTGTCGTGCGCCATTAGTATGCCAGCACCTGGGTATACATGGCCCCTGGGAGGCATACTAATGGTGCACCGTGGCCTATACTAATGGCGCACCAGTGGTGCGCCATTAGTAAAAATTACTAATGGCGTGCTAGTAATGGCGCACCAGTGATGCACTATTAATGGCCAAATTAGGTGCACCATTAGTAGCGGTTTTTCTAGTAGTGACGTGAGTTGGTAGAGGAGAGATCTCCGCGCGCACCCCAGAGTTCGAACCTCAAGGGTGTGCCGGAACCCGAAATCCGACATTTGGTGTGCAAGGTAGGGGTGTGCCGGAATCTTTTCTTCCGCCGTCTCGCGTTCCTTCTCCTGTCGCGTCCATGGCTGACGCTCGCCGAGCCCGTGCCTAGCATCGGGATGCTCTTGCCGCCCACGTCGCCTAGACGGCACTCGTCGGTGGGCCTCCCCGCCGTTCCCCGTCGCCTGCCGTGCACGCCGCCACCGGCCCTGCGGGGAACGAGCAGCAGGCGTCGTCTCTGCATCCCTCAGTGCGGCGGGAAGGCCGCACCACCACTCCATCGGTGACTCCAGCAAGCTCATCGTTGCATGCTCGTCGCGCTCCGCCGGACGCGCATGCCGCGTTGCTCCTGGCGCGTGAGCTCCTGCACTACCGTCCCGTCGATGACCTCTACGAGGAGTGGCTCGCTCGCATGACCGAGCTCGTCAGTGCCGCAGGGGGCTCCCCTGCATCATCCCTCTCGCTCCATCGCCCTCCGTCCTGCACAGGCAACGCAGCTCCGGAGGCGCCTACGCCGCTTCCTCCCCAAGAAGGCACCCTGGCTCCAAGGCGCGCGGCCTCTGGACGGGACCCACCGTGTCCAGCACCCGCGCAGCAAGAAAGGAGCTGCCAAGAAGTCCCTCGCCCTCAAGAAGTCCCTCGCCCTCAAGAAGGCGCTCGCGTGCTCCCTGCGCCAGCACGCCATGACCGCGTCCCTTCTCCAGCGCGCCAAGACCCCGTGCTGCTCCTGACAGCAGCGCGGGGAGACCCCCAGGATCAAGCACTGCGTCAGCAAAGGCCCCCAGTGGCTACCGCAGGCTGCCGCGCCTTCACCGCCGAGCTACGCAGCGTGGCCTGGCCGGGCAAGTTCAAGCCGAATCTGCCTTCTCGCTACGACGGCACCGCCGACCCCGCGGAGTTCCTCCAGCTCTACGAGCTGGGCATCGAGGCGGCCAATGGAGACGAAAAGGTCATGGTGAACTAGTTTCCCTTGGCGCTCAAGGATGGCGCCTGCACTTGGCTCCTGAACCTGCCTCCCAGCATGATCTCCTCGTGGGACGAGATGCGCACTTGCTTCATCGCCATTTTCCAAGGTACTCGCGACCGGCCCCCAGCCATGAGTGACCTGCACCGCATCAAGAAGCAAATAGGAGAGACCCTGCAGAAGTTCATCCAATGCTTCAACAACGCTCGACTCAAGATCCCCAGTGTGACTGAGGAGGCCATCATCTCAGCCTTTTCTAACATCGTCAGAGACATGAACATGAAAGAGGAGCTAGCAATCCATGAAGACCTATGCCCATCCCTGGAGCTGTTCAACTTGGCGACCAAGTGCGCCAGGGCTTAGGAGGGATGCCTTTCCCTCCTCGAGCTTCTAGCTGCTGATCCTGAAGAGAAGAAGGCCAAAGCCAAGGACGTGAAGCGCAAGGGAGCAGTTGTGCTCGCAGCTGAGCCAGATACCAAGCATGGCAGAGATCAGCCGGAGTCGTCCAAGGGTAGCCGGTACTGCATGTACCACGACCTCCACAATCACGACACCAACGCATGTCAAGATCTAAGGGAAGTGCGAGAAGGATGTGGCGGTCGGCGCCCCAAGCGCAACGATCGGGGCTATGGCCGCGGAGGAGGAAGAGGTGGAGGACGATGGGAAGACCGTGGCCCTCGCCAAGGGTGGCGTGACCGGCCTCGCGAGGTTCGCTGGCAGGATCAGCCTCGTGAGGGGGCCTGGAGGGATCAGCCTCGTGAGGATTGCCCACAAGGCAACGCATGCCTCCCTCCTCTGCCACCACCGCTAAAGAGGAATGAAGACCAGCATCAGGACGAGGGGGCTGGGGGCTTCCAGGAGCCACAAGCTATCGCTTGTATCTTGGGCGGAGCTCTGGCCCCAGCCTCTCAGCGTATTTTCAAGCAGTTTGCTCGCGAGGTGAATGTTGTCCTCCCGAAGCTCGAGGCCTTGCGCCCTCTCAGGTGGTCTGCATGTGCCATCACGTTCAGCTCAGCCGATCAGCTCAAGTGCGCAGCAACTGTTGGGGTCCTCCCAATGCTCTGTTCCCCAGTCATCAGCAATGTGCAGGTCACTAGGACCGTCATCGATGGTGGCGCAGGGCTCAACGTTTTGTCTGTCGAGACGTTCAACAATCTCCAAGTGCCTTATGATCAGCTTCAGCCGACCAAGCCTTTCTCAGGAGTCACTGATGGTTCTACCACCCCGATAGGGCAGGTCCGCCTCCCTGTCACCTTCGGACAGCACAAGAACTACCACACTGAGCTCATTGACTTCGACGTTGCCCACATTCGCCTGCCATACAATGACATCCTCGGGTATTCGGCCCTGGCCAAGTTCATGGCGGTGACTCACCATGGCTACAATGTCCTCAAGATGCCAGGATGCGGTGGAGTCATCACAGTCCCCTGCGAGGAGAAGGATGCAGTATGTTCTCTCGAGCGTGCCTTCTAGGCTGCGTCAATCGAAGACCCATATCATAGGAGCGGGAGCCTCCCCGAGGCAGCCCCTAAGAAGAAGGAGACATCACCTGGCCTGAGCCATCGGAAGGCAGGCACCTCTAGTGGCATTGCATCAGGATCTGTGCCCGTCAAGGGGCGCCTCCCTCTGTCGCATAGGAAGGCGCGCCCAGCGCCCTCCTCGGTCAAGGCTCGAGGGCTCTCTCCTGGAGGGCCACCGACTTTGCCAAGGTCACGAGGGAGGCGCTCGGGCACCACTTGGAGGCGTGCTTCAAAGCACGTTTCCATCAGGAAGGTATGAGGTAAGGGGGGCCAAACCCCCAGGAGTTCATCGCAAGAAACACTCAGGAGCTGCAGGAGTCAAGAGTCATGCGCAACAGCCTCCGCTTACCCGCCGTAGCCCCCCATCCAGGCGAGGATGGTGGGCTGCACGTCTGCATCAACATGCCAGGGCTCAACCGAGCAGCGTCTCAGGAGCGCCTCTGGCTCTCATGCGTGGGACGTTGCGAGGGTCCACCTCACAGCTACGTTCGCATGCCTCTCGGCCTGCCGAACGCGGCCGCTGCTCATCAGGGCCTGCTGAGGAGCATTCTGGAGGCTCGAGAGGTCAGGCACTGCGCGGTCCTGGCAGAGATGGAGATGGTCCTCAAGGAGCTGCCTGCGCCCGAGAGCCTCCCGAGGCTCCTAGTCCTGGGAGCTCATGAGGATCGACTTCCTCAGCGCACGTCGTCTGCTACTTCAGCATTCCTTCATCTCCAGCAGTACAGGGTGACATCTTTCAAGTTCCAATTTCAGCTGGGAGCGCCCCTAGGGCTGCATCATTCCCAGGCCGCGTGAGTCCTACCCTGTGCCATGTATCTCTTTTGTTCATTTCTTTAGGTTACCTTGTTGGGGGCGCCCCTCGGGCTGCATTATCCCCAAGCCGCTTGGGCCTGACCCGGTGGCATGTATCTTTCCCGCATCTATCTAGGTTGTGTGCCTCACATATTTGACTCTCTATGATTATTACCTGATGCCTCCCACAGCATCCCTTTTTCTCCTTTATGCTAATCGCTTGCACGTGAAAAGGGGGGCACATGAGCATCGCGACTCATGAGGTCTTATTGGCCCTCCAGCCCTCAACTCCTGGCCTTGTCCATGGCATCGCGACCTAACATACCAGCGACGGCTGAGCTCGCTCGAGGGCCGGGACCTGAGGACGTAGAGCATTGGAATCTAACCAACCTTGCAGGAGCACACTACAAACAAAGGCCCAGAGCCAGGCGCAACCCGCCTTGAGGTAGGGCCCCGTGAGTCCCGCGCTGGCTCACGGGTCCCGAGATACACCTCGTCAAGCCCTACCGTGCCAGCCACGTGTCAGGGCGGGGCTGTACACGCCCCGAGGACTCCTCCCGGAGGGGGGGGGCTCGGACGCACCAGTGGAAGCACCATGCTCCGCGCTGGCTGACGACACTGCCGAGGAGCGGCTATGCCCATACACATACGGAAGCGCTATGCTCCGCGCTAGTGATAAACAACTGAGGGCGGCCCATGGCCGCATCAACCTCAAGGAGCCCAGAGCCGAGTGTCCGGTCGTATCGTAACTCCTCCCCTCGGGAGCGCCCCGCGAGGGGGCTGGACACGGGGGCTACGTCCGGGCCACGCCCGGGCGCACGCCACCCAGCCAGGTCCCTCAGGCCTGGTTTATCCTGCGCCCCTTCCCGAGCGGAGCCAAGGTACGAAGACAGTTTGAGCGTCAAGGGGGACTCCTGAGCATCGCGACTCAGGAGCCTAACTGGTCACGTAGCCCCTCACTCCTTGGTCCCGTCCTGGTTTCCGATCGGGGCTAACGGCGGCTGAGGTATGCGCGGGGCCGGGCCCTGCCGACGTAGAACACAAACAAATAGGAGGGGAAAATGCAAATTCTATGGAATTCAAAAGAAAATATTACAGGCCATAGGTTGTTTTCACAATGCCAAACACAAGTTTAAACGCCTCCACGAAGCATGATGCATGTTGCAGGAATTGAAACAGGATAGAAGCCGCGAAGGGATCACTTTCCGGCGGCGCCGTCGCTTGTGGTGGGGTCGCGCTGGGCGGCTCCACCCCCCAAAGCCTCGGAGCTGGCAGCATCTCGCCTGGTCCTGGTGCTGAAGGCGCGGAACCTTGCCAGCAAGGCCTCGGCTCAGCCCTTCACAGCCTCAGCAGCAGCAGTAGCAAGCTCGCCGCTCACAGGTTCCAGCAGGCTGTCGAGGTCGACGTTGGGGTCGCGAAGGTAGACGTGGCTGAGGACACGCGTCAGCGCCCCAGAAGAAAGGACACACGCCTCAGCCTCGACCGTGGGACCGAGGCCATTTGCTACATCTTCAAGTGCACGGACTAGGAAGGGAAGCAGCCCGGCGGGGCGTCCTCTGCCCCAGCCAACGTCTTCTCTAAGCCGCCATCATAAAGCGTCTTCAACGCGGCATGAGCTTTCTCCTCCAGCTTCGCGAAGGCCACTCGATCCTCATCCAGGACCTTCGCCTTGCCGTCCATCTCGATCCTCTACGCCTTCAGTGCCTGCTCCAGTTTCTCTAACCAGCCACGACGGTCATCGAGCTCAGCGCCCTGATCCCTGACGTCAGCTTCTCGAGTCTTCATCTCCTTCTCCTTCTCCTGGCGGTCACGGACCTCCTTGGCGAGCTCGTCGCGCATGCCTTGCAGCTCGTCCTCCAGTGCCTTGTAGCGGCCCCGGGCATTCACAGCGTCACCGAAGGCAGCATCGTGAGCGGCCTTGGCCTGGGAGGTGGCTTGCTTCTCCTTGTCGAAGGCCGACACCGCCTGGCTCAGCGTTGCTCGGACATAGGCGTCAAAGCGGACCCAGCCAGAGGCTAGCTCCAGGTGCCCGGCCACCAGGCGGGGGTAGGCGCCCTGGAGATCTTCTTACAGTTGGCTCAGTTCAGTAGTGGCACGGTCTAGGACGGTGGAAGGAATGAGGGAAGCAGCAGTCGGCGGAGTAGGAGGAGAAGACAGCAGTGTGATCACAACATCAAGCGTCAGGGCCTTCTGAGCCCCTGCGGCCTTAGGAACGGTGTTAAGCATGGCCACCTCGGGAGTCGCCTGGGCTGTGGGGGCTGGATCCACGCCAGTGCACCCCACCTGGCCTCGCGAGGATGACTGGGCTAGGGAGGGACGAGCCTCGCCGCCTCCTTTCCCCGCAAATGAAGGCGCAACCCCGGTGGGCGAACTCACCCCAAGCAGGGCGACCGAGGCCCGTTCAACCTTTTTGCCGCAGGCGTCGGCCTAGCCAAAAGGATGCAGACATCAAGCCTTGGCAACAGAAACGGGAAGCAAAACAGAAATCGAGCACTTACTGGTCGTCATTCACGGACTCAAGCAGTCTCCGGCCAAACTTGAAGCCCGAAAGCCTACTACAGGGGTCAGCCTCAGGAGGTCCGGAAGCAAAGGGCGCGTCAGAAGGGATGGAGCTGGCTTCAGGCCGCCCCGGGACCAAAGCAGACCCTCGGGGAATCAGCCCCATCCTGTCCTTCCTCGGGACCAAGGGCGAGTCCTCTCCGCCTTGCTTGGCACCGGCCTCGTCGTCATCCGGCATGGAGCGGAGGGCGCGGGACCTGCGCCAAGGGAAGGACTCCCCCGACCCCTCGCCGGTCGCCTCAGAGTTGGTCTCCTCTTCCTCCTCCTCTTCTTCCTCCCCCCTTGCTGGAGTCGTCGGAGGACAAGTTCACCGTCGCCAATGCCACTAGATCCTCGGGAGCTTCCGCCGGCACCAGCCCCTCCCCATTGAAGGTGGGCACGACGTTCACCACCTGCTCCCAGTCATCGCGAAGGAACAGGGGGATAGGAGCGCCCTCCGGGCTCGCCACGTCTCCTCCAACCAAAGAATGGAGGGCCGCGGCCAAATCTTCATTGGCCAGGGCCTTAGAGCTCAGGCAGAGGGCGGCATCTGCTTCCCTGAACCTCCACAATGGGAGCGAGTGTCCCCGAAGCGGAGCCACCTGGTGCTCCAGGAACTCCCTCAGGAGCATAGCCCCGGTCAGCTTCGCCGCTAGCAAGTTGCCGGGCCTCAGGTCCGTGTTCATCCTCTTCAGCACCACCTTTGCACGGGGGTCATCAAGCTCCGCGCGAGACCACGCATCGACGGCCTTGGGCTGCCCCGTAGGCAGCACGAGTCGAGGGTGGATGCGGTCGACATCCATCATGACCCACTTGCTCCGAAAGCCGTCGATCCTCTTCCCGGTCTTCGATATGGCATTGGAGTTGGAGTATGCGATAAAGCTCGCACATGCGGTGATGTGGGCACCAGGAACTCAGAGGGAAAAGTAATGGTGCAGCAGGGCCATTGAGGGCATCACACCAGCATGAGCCTCAGAATAGTAGGCAAAAATCGCCAGGAGGAGAACAGAGTTGGGGTGGAGGTGCAGAGCTTGCAAGTTGTATTGGCGAAGAACAGCGAGGAAGAACTCAGAAAAAGGAGGCACCAGACCGGTGATGATGGCGCTCACAAAGAGCGGGTAGAAGGTGCTCCCCTTGCCTTCAGGCTGGGCGGAGCCGATCATGAGCACAGTCACACCCTCGTTGCCCTACGCCACCATCATCAGGCACGTTAGGGTGAGATTCTTCTCCAACACATTCGGGGGATCCAGAGCCGGCGAGTACCAGGCCCCGGTCAGGGTCTTGCGAGGCGCCATGGCTCGCCGGAAGTGAGAGACTGAGGCAGATCTGGAGGGTTTCGGAAGCGAGAAGGAGGACAGTGAGAAAGGGGATCTAGAGCAAGACGGAAGGGGGCAAAGAAAGTAAGCCTGGCCCGGGCCAGCCCCTTTGTCAGACGGACGGTTGCCGAGGCATCGTGGGGAAGAGGAGACCGCTTCGGACAACGCAAGAACTACCGCGCTGAGCTCGTTGACTTCAACGTCTCCCACATTCGCCTTCCATACAACGCCATCCTCGGGTATCCGGCCATGGCCAAGTTCATGGCGGTGACTCACCATGCCTACAATGTCCTTGAGATGCCAGGAAGCGGTGGAGTCATCACAGTCCCCTACAAGGATAAGGATGCAGTGTGTTCTCTCGAGGGTGCCTTCCAGGTTGCGTCAATCGAACACTCAGATCACAGGAGCGGGAGCCTTCCCGAGGCAGTCCCTAAGAAGAAGAAGACATCACCTGGCCCGAACCATCGGGAGGCAGGCACCTCCAGTGGCGTTGCATCAGGATCCGCACCCGTTCAAGGGGCGCCTCCCTCTATCGCATAGGAAGGCGCGCCCGGCACCTTCCTCGGGCAAGGCTCGGGGGCTCTCTCCTGGAGGGCCACTGTCTTTGCCAAGGTCACGAGGGAGGCGCTCGGGAACCACTTGGAGGTGTGCTTCAAAGCAAGTTTCCCTCGGGAAGGTATGAGGCAAGGAGGGCCAAACCCTCAGGAGTTCATCACAAGAAACACTCAGGAGCTGCAGGAGTCAAGATTCATGCGCGGAAGCCGCCGCTTACCCGCCGTAGCCCCCCATCCAGGCGAGGATGGTGGGTTGCGCGTATCCATCGACGTGCCAGGGCTCAACCAAGCCGCATCTCAGGAGCGCCTCTGGCCCTCATGCGTGGGATGTTGCGAGGGTCCACCTCACAGCTATGTGCGCATGCCTCTTGGCCTGCCGAACGCGGCCGTTGCTCATCAGCGCCTGCTGAGGAGCATTCTGGAGGCTTAGGAGGTCAGGCACTGTGCGTTCCTGGAGGAGCCGCCTGCGCTCCCAGAGCCTCCCAAGGCTCCTAGTCCCGGGAGCTCGTGAGGATCGGCTTCCTCACCGCGCGTCATCCGCTACTTCAGCATTCCTTCATCTCTAGCGGTATCAGGTGACATCTTTCAAGTTCCATTTTCATCTGGGAGCTCCCCCAGGGCTGCATCATTCCCAGGCCGCGTGGGTCCGTCCCTGTGGCATGTATCTCTTTTGTTCATATCTTCAGGTTACCTTGTTGGGGGAGCCCCTAGGGCTGCATTATCCCCAAGCCGCTCGGGCCTGACCCAGTGGCGTGTATCCTTCTCGCACTTGTCTAAGCTAATTTACCCTTCCATGCTTAACCTGCCTAACTTTATCGCCCTCTCGATTGACACCAACCTTTGGATTTGCTCTCCCTAGCATGACGCTTGTCCATGGGTCCGTCCCTGCAGCATCGACAAACCTGAGCCGGTGAGCTCTGGTCGTGGCAACCCCGCAAGGCGCCACCTCACCAGGCCCTCAGTGCCCTTCCCCTCTCACCCGCACGAGCCGCTTGCGCGTTAAAGGGGGGGCACTTGAGCATTGCGACTCACGGGCTCTTACTGGCTCTCCAGCCCTCACCTCCTGGCCTTGTCCACGACATCGCGACCTGGCATACCAGTGACGGTTGAGCTCGCTCGAGGGCCGGGACCCAAGACGTAGAGCATGAAGGGGAGTGCGGGAGAGAGGGAGGAATCTCGCGAGGACCTCACCGGGCAACTCCCTAGTTACAAACGCGCGGGCCTGGTGCCACGCCGAGAAATGACCCCAAGCTCCTGAGATAAGTCACTCTGTGGAACTGCTAGCTAACGCAACACCAGCTCTGCACCTAATGCAGCCCTGTAATGGCGACGTTGCACTCCTTTCTCACCGAGCAGCGGCTGCTTGAGCACTAAGGGGGACCTCCTGAGCATCGTGCCTCGGGGGCGCTTACTGGACCTCGGGCCGCTCACCTCCTGGCCTTGACCACGGCATCGCGACTTAGCATACCAGCGACAGCAGAAGCCTGCCTGGGGACCGGGACCTGTGGGCGCAGAGCACCAAGCCCTCGTGAGGTTAGAAAGGAGGAACCAAGCTGAGACAGGACAAGCATCTTGTACTACTTTACGATGAGGATCATATTAACGAAAGAGACTACAGACGCTTTACATGCCCCCATGGGGTGTTTTCTTGATTCCTCGCAGGGAACAAAAGATAAAATCCTAAGGAGCCCTAACTACATGTACCACAGCGGCATACGCCATCATCAACAGTGGGCCTCGCAAGGCCGGCGCCAACCCCATCCAGATCAGCCGCGCCGACCGCCGAGCGCACCGGCTCTGCTCCAGGCGCGGCGCAAGCTTAGGGGCTCGTAGCTATTGTCGCTCGTCTCCGGAGTCGAAAGGAGCTCAGGGGAGTTGCTGGACCCTCCGGCACACCCACTGCTACCAGAGGAGCTGCTGGAAAAGTGGCGGTATGACTGGCCCTCGCCGCTCCAGAGCTCCAGCCGCTGTCTCTGGGGCAACACTCCAGCCGGCATCCTTCCTCGTCGAAGACCTTGAAGAACATCAGGGAGGCACCGTCGTATTCCATATGAATCACGAAGTCTCCCCCCGTTCGGTAGACCATGGCGATCTCGCCCTAACCTCGGGTCATGAAGACCTTGCCAGGGGCGACGACCTCGACCTCCGCTTCGGTCGCGGGGGTGCCGCAGCTAGAGCTCCTGAGGCCCCCTCGATGGTGTCTCGAAGGTGATGGATGCAGGATGGCGGATCCAAGAGCTTAGAGGCATGGCGGCGTGAAGCACGAGCTCATGGGAAGAGTCCGCAGCGTGGACCTCGGGGGGGGGGGGGGCGACGCGCGTCGCCGTGATCCGTCGGCACTGCTCGGCACCCTTTTCCCTAGGGACCTCGGCCTGGGCGTACAAGGGCAATGGATATCCGGGAGGAGGCCGCTCATACCAAGGCCTCGACGCCTCCTGTCGAGCAACCTTAGCGCGGCGGCAGGACATCGGCCGCTTCTTCAGCGGGAGTGGGACGGGCCCCTCCCAGGGGGCCTTCCCTTTCTCTTCGATTGAAAACCGGAAGATCGGCACCATTGTCAACGAAAGGAAGCGAAGAAGAAGAAGCGGAGAAAGGAGAGATGGATTGGAAGGGCTCGCGCTGTTACGTACTTATAGCCGGAGGGGGCCAACCGTCGACCTCCACGATCACAGGTAATCATGACTCATTTTGCATGCAGGGACTTGTCATGTCGAATGGTTGCCGAGGCGTCGTGGGGAAGCGGAGACTCCCACGTCCAATCAACCGCCACGTGGCGCCCAAGGCCGCAGGCTGTTGGGGCCCGCGGCGCTTCATACTTTCCGCTTCGCTTCTCTGCTAAGCCAAGTCCGGGTGCGCCTTGGGCCCGGGGGCTACTGTCTGTGTTCTGGGAATGGGGGTCCCCAGACTTGCCTGCCTGCGGCTTGCGGCGTGGCGCAAGCAGAGGCCTAGTACGGCCCACCTTCAACAACTCAAGCTCAAGACCCTCGTCAGGGGCCAAGCCTCGCGGGGCGGACGACAGGAAGCTTCCTCAGGAGCGGCTTCGTCAGGCCGGCTCACGAGGAGGCGGAGAGATCAAGGCATGGTTACCTCACGAGGTGCCCATGACGCAAGCCATGATGACCAAAGCCAAGCGGGCACCGGCCTGTGCAGTGTCCTTGTTTCCTCTTTGGTGCAAAGGGGGCAAGCACAAGCCAAGGCATCAGGCAAAGGCTATTGTTTCGGTGCAACAAGACCAAGACCAGCAGAGCGGCAGGATGGAGGTCACCGTGGAGCCCAAGGCGGCGTCATCGTCTGATTCTTTGGCAGTCGGAGACCAACTTTAGTCAGGATAAGTGTACTAGATGTTCCCCTTCAAAATGGCCAATTGTTGGCGCCCTTCCCGCTCAATATTTGGGAAGAGGGCGAGGGCCTCTCTCTATATATAGGGCTAGCCACCACAGTAGGAAGGGATCCGGAATCAACCCTTCCAAAGGGACAACACCACCACAAGACCATCCCTCGCGAGGTTGTTCTTCCTTTGTATTGTTCATCATCAGCCCCTGAGGCAATCCACCACACCACACACTGGAGTAGGGTATTACACCGCCATGGTGGCCTGAACCAGTATAAATCCCGTGTCCCTCGTGTGTTCATCTTTCTTGCTTAGATTCCTTGCGAAGCTTTGGGTCGTGAGTTGGTAGAAGAGAGATCTCCGCGCGCACCCCAGAGTTCGAACCTCAAGGGTCTGCTGGAATCCGAAATCCGACATCCTGCGCCACCATTGATGAGGGTCTTGGTGACTTGCACATTGCTGATGACTGGGGAACAGAGCATTGGGAGGACCCCAGCTATTGCTGCGCACTTGAGCTGATCGGCTGAGCTGAACGTGATGGCACATGTGGACCACCTGAGAGGGCGCGAGGCCTCGAGCTTCGGGAGGACAACATTCACCTCGCGAGCAAAGTGCTTGAAAATACACTAAAAGGCTGGGGCCTGAGCTCCGCCCTAGATACAAGCGATAGCTCGTGGCTCCTGGAAGCCCCCAGCCCCCTCATCCTGAAGCTGGTCTTCATTCCTCCTTGGCGGTGGTGGTAGAGGAGGGAGGCCTGCGTTGCCTTGTGGGCGATCCTCACGAGGCTGATCCCTCCAGGCCCCCTCGCGAGGCTGGTGTCGGTGTGAAAACCGGCGGATCTCGGGTAGGGGGTCCCGAACTATGCGTCTAAGGCAATTGGTAACAGGAGGCTGGGGACATGATGTTTACCCAGGTTCGGGCCATCTTAATGGAGGTAATACCCTAATTCCTGCTTGATTGATCTTGATGATATAAGTATTACAAGAGTTGATCTACCACGATATCCCAGAGGCTAAACCCTAGAAGCTAGCCTATGGTATGATTGCTGTTGTTGTGTCCTACAGACTAAACCCTCCAGTTTATATAGACACCGGAGGGGGATAGGGTTACACAGAGTCGGTTTACAGAGGAGGAGATCTACATCTGAATCGCCAAGCTTGCCTTCCATGCCAAGGAGAGTCCCATCCAGACATGGGACGGAGTCTTCTATCTTGTATCTTCATAGTCCAACAGTCCGGCCAAAGTACATAGTCCGGCTGTCCGGATACCCCCTTATCCAGGACTCCCTCAGAAGCCCCTGAACCAGGATTCAATGACGATGAGTCCGCCACGTAGATTTTCTTCGGCATTGCGAGGCGGGTTCCATCTCCGAATACTCCAAGATAAATTCCAAACACAAGGACCGTGTCCGGCTCTGCAAGATAAATTCCGTATACCACCGCGGAGAGAATAATAATAATCCACGAATATAATCTGCTGACAATTCTTCGAAAAGTGACATCACGCCACAGTCCGGTTTTTATTCGAACAGTTTTCTACAACCTGCTTCCGCACACATCACGAGGCGGTTTCTTCAGCACGCCTTGTCAAAGAACAGATCGTGTCCCCTTAATGCGGGATCCTCTTCAATACGGGCGTGGGTAACCAAACCGCACCATCAATTACGGTAAGTGGGGAACGAGTAGGCTCCGTTAGGCAAGCAGGGAGGCATAAAGTTTTATCGCCTTATAAAGGGGAAAAGCCTCCTCCTTTCTACCCACGCCTTCTTCTACTTCTTCTCACCCCTTTCCTTTTACCCGAGCCCTAGGGCCCAAGCATTCATCCTCCCCACCAAAAAAGGTCCTCCGAAAATGTCCGGATTTGGAGCAGGAGGCAAGTGGATGGCCTCCTCCGTCCAGGAGAAGGATATTAAAAAGCTGCGGGCGGCCGAATATCTGGCCAAGAAAATCGGCCACCGTCTTCCAACGGCGGGACAGATTGTCCCTACTCCGGAGCCCCATGAGAGAGTCGTTTTCCTCCCCCATTTCGTCCACGGGCTCGGGTCCCCCCTCCACCCTTTTGTTCGCAGCATCATGTATTACTACGTGATTGATTTTCATGATCTATCCCCCAATTCTTTCCTCAACATCTCGACATTTATTGTCGTGTGCGAGGCCTTCCTCCTTATCTCGCCACACTTCGGGCTATGGCTCAAGATCTTCAACGAGAAGCCCAAAGTGGTGAGTGGCAAACATGCCGAGTGCGGAGGCGCCATGGTGAGTAGGATGCCCAAGGTCACATGGCCGACAGGTACTTTCAATGATTCCGTCAAGGAATGGCTGCAACAGTGGTTCTATATTACTGAGCCACGCGACAAAAAGTGGGCCGCTGCTCCTAAGTTTCGATCTGGAGCCCCTTTGCGGCTCACGTCCTGGCCCAAGAAGGGCGTGAACTGGTCACCGTCCGACGAACTGTCAGTGATCCAGGCGCGTGTCAAAGGTATGGAGGACAAGGCCAGCAGGCTTGTTGACGTGGTCCAGGTGATGTCGGTCCGCCTGATCCTTCCTTGCCAGCACAGAGGCTGTGATTTGTGCGAGTATGACCCGGCCGAGCACCAGACCCCGCGGGAGCTTTTCGGCTCCTTGCACAAGGACATCTGGAAGGTGCTCTTTAAGTCCGACAAACCATGGCCGGACTCTGCGCAGACCGTGGGTACCAGTTTTCCCACCCCGCCAGTCCGGTAAGTCATCATCATATCTTGGCTATTCGCATGCATCATTGATATGTCCTGAAGGAGATGTTTTTTAACGTGTCTTTCCACGGTTACCTTAGGAATGGACAAAGGTGGCGGAGCAGATTCATTGTCCGGCCCCGCTGCCGGAAGAACCGGCGGGACCTCTTCAGACGAAGATGCTGGTCCCAGTGCCTTACAAGGCGGCGAAGAAAGAGGCTAACAAAAAGGCCTAGGAGACCAGGAGCGGTCTCCGTTGTCGGGGTGCTTCGGACACGAAGTCCGAAGACTCCAGCGACCCTCCCTCCTCCGGAGAGAATGAGGAGAGGGAAGAGGATAAGGATGATGAAGAGGAGGAAGAAGAGCCCAAGTCCCCTATGAGGGGGAGGAAGAAAAGGACAACCTCCTCATCCTTAGAGGCAGATTCGCCTGAGAGGGGAAGAACATCCGTCCCCGAGGCGTCCACCACGGCTACCGACAGCAGCCTGGAGTGGGATCCCTGGGCCCAGCCCCTGGTAAAATCATAAGTGCATGAAATTCGAACATATTCATGCATCCAAAACTTACTAGAATGTACTATTTTGATTTGCAGCATACTTTTTACAGTCCGGCGCAGTCTCCGACCCAACAGGCCTCATCAGAGGACTCGTTGAGTTCCGATGCCTTGGAAAGCGAGACCCCTCCCAGGGCCCCTTCCCCAAAGCCTGGCTATGACACAGAGGTGTCATTGAAAAAGGACCTGAGCCAGGGGGTGTGCACCTCGGGGGCCGGACGCGCGGGAGCGGCGGCTCCCATGAATATCGACGGCGGGAGCGATCGTGGATCCGGCCCGCGGCCGGACATAGTCCCGGAGACCCTTAAGGCTCCGAGATCAGGCAATCAGCCCCTCTTGACTGGAGGGGGCAATCCTACTCCTTCTGCGACCTCCGTCCAACCAAAGGCGTCAGGCGGCCTATCGACAACATTGGAGAGTGCGTCCATCATTGATGAACACCACGCCCTTATGGGCGTGGTGATAGAAAAGATTCAGGCCACCGAGAGCGAACTGAATGAATCCCGAGTCAGCCCTATAAAAAGCTTGGAGGTATGTGTAGAAGACTATCATAGTATAGATAGTATCCCCTGATACATTGTTCGTAGAGGACAGGAACCGGACAGGGGATCAACTTCCCGTCTGCAGGAGACTTAGCTAATGACATTTTTTTTTGTGAATCAGATGTCTGGGGCGACTGCCTCCTCTCATACTGCGGAAGTGTCCGGACTCAAGCAGAGTCTGGTGCGGGCCGAAGAGGAACTCGACCGAGTGAATAAGCAGCTGGAGGATAAACAAGGTATGTTTTTAAAACTTTGAGTAAGTTTTAACACAAGTAAGTAGTTGTGACTATCTTAAAGTATATATATCACGCGCTCCAGGGGCGAATGCCGAAATTGAGGCGCTCAAGAAGGCTGTTGCCTTGGCCGAAATGAATGCGGCCGCGGAGCGGGCTCTCCGTGAGAAACACGAGGCGAGGGTCGTGGAAGCTGAACAAGAGCTTCAGCAGGCCGTAGGGAGAAACGAGAGCTTGGAGCAGAGTTTATCGTTGACAGAATCTGAACTCTCCCAAGCTCTTCGGACCGCAAATGAGGCTCGGGAGGAAGCCCAGGCCGCACTGAAGGATATTCAGGAGGCGCGGAAGATTGTGGCTGGTAAGGGTTTGTTTTTTCCATCTGCCTTACACTTTCGCAGGGAAGATTCATGGTGACCCATTGAATCATAATTTTTTCAGGGGCATTTGCGGATTTGCCGCACAGCTTATCTGATGCTGCCCAATTCTGCCGAGCTGAGAAGAAGGAAACTGCGGAGAAGCTCTTCTGGCCGCAGTTTGTGGCGCCAAATTATCCGGTGCCATTTGTCGACCAGCTCAAACAGCTGATCGAACTGCATCAGGCGGCCGAACTAGCCATGAAGGATTTGGTTATCCGGCTGTGGCCCGTCGAGCCCATACCGAGCAGTTTCTTTGGGTTCGTGAAGCGGATTGGGAGGGCCTGCCCTTGGCTGGACGTCATTAAGCGGTCAGTTTGCATAGAAGGGGCACGAATGACATTTGCCCATGCAAAAGTGCACTGGGGGAAGCTTGATGCTGATAAGCTGATGACCGAGGGGCCGCAGGAGGGGAAGGAGCACCGCAAGCCCGAACTATATTATGATGGCGTCCTGAAAGGCACCCGCCTCGTGGCCGAGGAATGTACGAAAGACATTATCTTTCCCTGAAAGCAGTTGTGCTATCCTTTGTAAGGCAAAACAGAGTCACTTATATGTAGGTGCCTATTATGTGTAAATTTTATTCCTGCGCGGCCGTTTAATATGTTAGTCTTGAGAGTTGGCCAGTCGTCGGCTTCTGCCCCCACGTAGGAACTACGGGGGTGTTCGGGATACACCTGAACACTCTTTATCCCATTCTTGGGTCCATGAAGGAGGTGTTCAGCATAGCGAACCAGGCAATCAGACTATAGGGCTTTATTACTCTCACTTAGCCATAGGAATTCGAGTATGGGAGGCGCAGCCCCTGGTGTTCGGAAGACCGCACGGGGGGCTCCAATAGTGCCTGATCGGTGAGTCCTTCGCACGCTGCATTTTATTAGGGCATTATGCAAAATAAATCCTTAAAGATTTTAAAACCTCTTGAACAGCTAACCAGCTCTCGCCTTATCATGACAACCGGTTTTCAGCTTTCTCTACTGAGGCGTTCGTCCGGCAGAACCGGGACACAATCGCAGTAGTTCTCCCGGCGCTAGTTTAGCCGATATTGCGGAATGTAAGGTACCAAAACATGGGAGCCGGGCAAACCCAACCAATGACCCAAGACATGATTCGGAGCTGATGCATATAATGCTATAAGTTCGGGGTGCCGAACGACCGAGAAGGTGTTCAAACTTTAGTCGCCGTAGTACGGGTGCAAGGAAGCCCCTGACGTTCAAAGGCATAACACGATGTTCGGATGCCGTTATGACAAAATGTCGTTGAGAAATAGCAGATAAGCGTCAAATGACTCTACATGTTGTATTTAAGTAATACATCTATGCGTATGAGTACGGTGCATGTTATAAAAGAGAGGCATGACGGCAGAACCTGTTGGGGCCGGGCGGTGGTTGGCTGTGCGCGAGTCCGGAGGAATATCCGGATTGTATTCAGGTGGGGTGGACATCCCCCCTGTGTGCATCCGAGCTGATTCCAAGTCGCCGGTCCAGTTGTGCACGAGGGCGAACCTGCAAATAATGCTTAAGAGGCATGTGTGAGCAATGGCTGAGCCGTGGATGTGATCCGTCCGGCTTATGCTGAAGGATCTGTATGAGCTATGATTTGGTTGGGGTATCATGAAGTCGTTCGGACTCCCTTGTCGGTGTCTGGGAGTTCGGCTGTCGAATTTAGGTTTGATTGAAAAAATCGTGACTCGCTGCTTTAGTGAATAAAGTAGCCGAATATTCTTCGGCGCCGAGGCGAAGCTCGGTCTTGACCGCAATTGTGACATCATCACGTGGGTCTTGGGTGATAATGCGTTGAGTCGCAGTGTATCCTGGTAGTGCTGAATAGCTACTGCCTAGAGGTATAAGACCGAATGTTGGTATGTCATTTTTGGCTATCCGAAGACCATCTCCGGGGTGGCGGGGCCAAGGTGGCCTTCACGCCTATTTGTGGCACTCTAAAATGAGTTTTCTGGTTGGTCTGATTCTTGAGTGATCGGTCCCTAGATTTGATAATCTGGGCTTGTTCATGCTCCTTCCAGCGCCGGCCTGCCGATTTGTTTAAAGACACAACATTCTCTATGGGTATGATTGGCTGCCGCTCCTGGGGTGCCATGAATTTGACATGGGCGGTCAAGTACGCGGTTCAAGCTGGAGGGGCCTGAATTAAGATGTTGAAGTCTCTTCTCCCGCTCAACGGGTTGAGGATTACGGGCTCCTGTGTTGATCGCCGTTCCCTGGGCGCCATTTTTTGCCTTCGGACGCTTATATTTGTGGCACCAAGGTTTGTGTACTCTGTTTTTGTCTGCTGATACGTCCGGGGTGCTTGCTATGTTGTTGTTTGGTGTGTAATGATGGTCTTGTCTGTAGCCCCTTGCCGCAGTGTGCTGTCGGCGGGGTGTAGGCTTGCGTTTGATTTTTAGTGCCGCCTCCTCGAATTGAGGTAGTAGCCCGCGCTTTGGGTAGTATTTTGTTCGGCACTCGAGTCCGTATTCTTCGTTCGCCCGGGCCTTAGTCTGTCTGTTTGTGGGCAGATTTTTATCAGCTTGAGGCTGCTCATGTTTCTTTTTCAGGCTTCTTGCAATGGCTATAAGCCGGCGCTTGAAACGCTCCTGCTTTATGGGATTCTCTGGTACACCGAAATTGTCATTACCGAGGCTCACCATGTCTTCGGAGGGAGGCATATAGTTATCGTCCTTCAAGTATCCATATGTCGCCTGTTCGTCTTGGCTAGCCTGCCCGTGTTCCTGTTTGGCTTGCTCGAAGGTGGGTTGATCAGGATCGTATTCCTCTTCGGCACCATCTGGATTTTCTTCTCCAGTGCCGGTATTGTTGTGGCGAGGCTTGGAGCAGCGTCGATGACGCCCATGTTTTGCTTTCTTCCCCGAGGGGTTATCACCCATTGCCTCATCGCCATTGGTTTCTTTGGGAGAATGCACCATATATATATATATATCATATGAAGAGGTGGCAGTCCAGCGCCCTATGGGCGGTGGTTCCCGTTCTTCTCCCGCATCATCGTCTATACCGTCAATGTCTTCGGAGTCGAAGTTAAGCACGTCAGTCAAGTTATTAATCGTGGCTATTAAGTAGGTGGTGGGTGGGTAATGAATTTCTTCGTCGCCAGCTTCCCACTCGAGCCGGACATAGTTCGGCCAGGAGTCTCCTGACAAAGAGAGAGACTTTAATGAATTCAGCCCGTCTCCGAAGGGTGAGTGCTGAAAGATATCCGCAACAACGAACTCCATGACTAGAGCCCAGTTAGATTCGATGGGCACGGGTGCGTGTGGTCCGGAACACACGACCGGAGGCGAGTCCGGGGGTCTGGAGATATAGACCCCTTTAGGAGAGGAGTCTGTGTTCGGCTCCAAAGCCTATGAGTGTGCGGCCTCAGAAGGCACGACCCGCTCTAGAACGAAGTCCGGAGATATAGCAGGTGCGGTGTTCTGAATACTGTCCGACTGTAGATCTAGGTCATGCACGTCGTGACTGTTCGGTGCTCCTAACACGGGCCCGAATCCGTCGAAGATCAAGTCTCCGCGGATGTTGGCGGTGTAGTTTAGGTTTCCAAAACTGACCTGGTGGCCAGGGGCGTAGCTATCGATCTGCTCCAGATGGCCAAGCGAGTTGGCCCGCAGTGCGAAGCCGCCGAACACGAAGATCTGTCCGGGGAGAAAGGTCCACCCAGGACGGCATGGTTGAAGGTTGGAGAAGCCATCTAGCCTTGCAGCAATGACACAGAGGAACTCTCAATGAAAGCACCAATGTCGGTGTCAAAAACGGCAGATCTCAGGTAGGGGGTCCCGAACTGTGCGTCTAAGGCTAATGGTAACAGGAGGTGGGGACACGATGTTTACCCGGGTTTGGGCCCTCTCGATGGAGGTAATACCCTACTTCCTGCTTGATTGATCTTGATGATATGATACAAGAAATGATCTACCATGAGATCAGAGAGGCTAAACCCTAGAAGCTAGCCTATGGTATGATTGCTATTGTTGTGTCCTACGGACTAAACCCTCCAGTTTATATAGACGTCGGAGGGGGCTAGGGTTACACAGAGTCGGTTTACAGAGGAGGAGATCTACATCCGAATCACCAAGCTTGCCTTCCATGCCAAGGAGAGTCCCATCCGGACACGGGATGAAGTATTCTATCTTGTCTCTTCATAGTCCAACAGTCCGGCCAAAGTACATAGTCTGGCTGTCCGGATACCCCCTTATCCAGGAATCCCTCAGCTGGTCCTGCCAGTGATCATCGCGAGGCCGATCATGCCACCGTTGGCGAGGGCCACGGTCTTCCCATTGTCCTCCACCTCTTCCTCCTCCGTAGCCATAGCCCCGATTGCTGCGCTCGGGGCACCGACCGCCACATCCTTCTCGCACAGCCTTGAGCTCTTGACATTCGTTGGTGTTGTGAGTGTGGAGGTCGGGGTACATGCAGTACCGGCTGCCCTTGGACGACTTCGGCTGATCTCTGCCACGCTTGGTGTCTGGCTCAGCTGCAAGCACAACTGCTCCCTTGCGCTTCACGTCCTTTGCTTTGGCCTTCTTCTCTTCAGGATCAGCAGCTAGAAGCTCGAGGAAGGAAAGGCGTCCCTCCTTAGCCCTGGCACACTTGGTCGCCAAGTTGAATAGCTCCAGGGATGTGCACAGGTCTTCATGGATTGCTAGCTCCTCTTTCATCTTGATGTCTCTGACACCGTCAGAAAAGGCTGAGATGATGGCCTCCTCAGTCACCATGGGGATCTTGAGTCACGCGTTGTTGAAGCGCTGGATGAACTTCTGCAGGGTCTCTCCTGGTTGCTGCTTGATGCGGCGTAGGTCACTCATGGCTGGGGGCCGGTCGTGAGTACCTTGGAAGTTGGCGATGAAGCGAGTGCGCATCTCGTCCCACGAGGAGATCATGCTGGGAGCCAGGTTCAGGAACCAAGTGCGCGCGCCATCCTTGAGCGCCATGGGAAACCAGTTAACCATGACCTTTTCGTCTCCATTGGCCGCCTCGATGCCCAGCTCGTAGAGCTGGAGGAACTCTGCGGGGTCGGCGGTGCCGTCGTAGCAAGGAGCCAGATCCGGCTTGAACTTGCCCGGCCAGGCCACGCTGTGCAGCTCGGCAGTGAAGGCGCGGCAGCCTGCGGTAGCCACTGGAGCAGGGACGCGGTCATGGCGTGCTGGCGCAGGGAGCACGCGAGCGCCTTCTTGAGGGCGACGAACTTCTTGGCAACTCCTTTCTTGCTGCGTGGGTGCTGGACGCGGTGGGTCCCATCCAGGGGCCGCGCACCTTGGAGCCAGGGTGCCTTCTTGGGGAGGAGGCAGCGGAGGCGCCTCCGGAGATACGTTGCCTGCGCAGGATGGAGGGCGATGGAGGGAGAGGGAAGGTGTAGGGGAGCCCCCTGCAGCACTGGCGAGCTCGGTGATGCGAGCGAGCCACTCCTGGTAGAGGTCGTCGACGGGACAGTAGTGCAGGAGCTCACATGCCAGGAGCAACACGGCGTGCGCGTCCGCAGGAGCGCGACGAGCGTGCGACGACGAGCCTGCTGGAGTCAGCGACGGAGTGGCGGTGCGGCCTTCCCGCCGCACAGAGGGATGGAGAGACAACGCCTTCTGCTCGTTCCCCGCCGTGCTGGTGGCAGCGTGGGCGGCAGGCGACGGGGAATGGCGGGGGGGACCACCGACGGGTTCCGTCTGGGTGACATGGGCGGCGAGAGTAGCCCGATGCTTGGCACGGGCTTGGCGAGCGTCAGCCATGGACGCGACAAGAGATGGAACGCGAGACGATGGAAGAAAATATTCCGGCACACCCCTACCTGGCGCGCCAAATGTCGGATTTCGGGTTCTGGCAGACCCTTGAGGTTCGAACTCTGGGGTGCGCACGGAGATCTCTCCTCTACCAACTCACGTCCCAAAGCTTCGCAAGGAACTATCAGCATTCTGAGAATGGGGGTCCCCAGACTTGCCTGCCTGCGGCATGTGGCGTGGCTCAAGCAGTGGCCCAGTGCGGCCCATCTTCATCAAATAAAGCTCAAGACCCTCGCGAGGGGCCAAGCCTCGCGAGGCGAACGACAGGAAGCTTCCTCAGGCGCGGCCTCGTTAGGCCGGCTCGCAAGAAGGCGGAGAGATCAAGGCAGGGGTACCTCGCCAGGTGCCCGTGATGCAAGCCATGACGACCAAAGCCGGGCGGGCGCCGGCCTGCGCAGTGTCCTTGTTTCCTCTTTGGTGCAAAAGGGGCAAGCACAGGCCAAGGCATCAGGCAAAGGCTACCATTCCGGTGCAACAAGTCCAAGACCAGCAGAGCGGCAGGATGGAGGTCACTGTGGAGCCCAAGACGGCGTCATCATCAGATTCTTTGGCAGTCGAAGACCAACTTTAGTCAGGATAAGTGTACTCGATGTTCCCCTTCAAAATGGCCAATTGTTGGCGCCCTTCCTGCTCAATATTTGGGAAAGAGGGCCAGGGCCTCTCTCTATATATAGGGCTAGCCACCACACTAGGAAGGGATCCGGAATCGACCCTTCCAAAGGGACAACACCACCACAAGAACATCCCTCGCGAGGCTGTTCTTCCTTTGTATTATTCATCATCAGCCCCTGAGGCAATCCACCACACCACACACTGGAGTAGGGTATTACACCACCATGGTGGCCTGAACCAGTATAAATCCCCTGTCCCTCGTCTGTTCATCTTTCTTGCTTAGATTCCTTGTGAAGGTTTGGGACGTGAGTTGGTAGAGGAGAGATTTCCGCGTGCACCCCAGAGTTCAAACCTCAAGGGTCTGCTGGAACCTGAAATTTGACATTTGGCGTGCCAGGTAGGGGTGCGCCGGAGCTCTCCCTGTCAGCAGCCCGTTCTCCATCAACCTTGCGCTTCTCCCTCATGGCAGGCGACGCACCGCCCGCTCTAGTCGCAGATGCCAGCCCTGGCCCCTGGGGGCTCCGAGCTCTGACCCCCACCCTACGGCAGGCGCGGTGGCCGAACAAGTTCAAGCCAGAGATGTCGCCACGCTATGACGGTACGGCAGATCCGCTAGCTTTCCTGCTAGCTTATGAGGAGGTCGTCCTCAAGGCCGGAGGCGATGGCCGGGTCATGGCCAACTGGCTATCCATGGCGCTCACTGGCGTCCCACGCATGTGGTTGCTCCATTTGCCAGCGTCTTTAGTGGAATCCTGGGAGGAGCTGTGCGGCCTCTTCCTCGCCCATCACGCAGCCCTGGCGCTGGTCGTTGCGGCACTCCTTGGTGGCTCGCAAGCACCACCCACGAGTCGCCACATCAAGCCGTTCGTCCGCCAGGCCGGCACTGCCCTGACTCGCCGCCCAGATCCTCCGGGTTGGGTGTCACCCAAGACCGACTTGGCCTTCAGCTTGGATGATCACCCCGCCAACACCGCCTGCTCGGGCGCGCTCCCGATGCTGTGTACTCCTACCATCTGCCAGGTGGCCGACACCAGGACCCTCGTCGATGGCGGGGCCGGCCTCAATGTGCTCTCGATCGAGGCCTTTAGCCTCCTCCACATGCCGTTGGAGCGACTACGACCCAGCCAGCCCTTCTCGGGCGTCGGGGGCAGCCCCACCGGCTCTTTGGGGCAGATCCGCCTCCCAGTGATATTCGGCACCCTCCCCATCGGCCTCCCGTACAACGCCATCCTCGGCTACCTGGCTTTGGCCCAGTTCATGGCAGCAACCCACCCGGCTTACAACCTGATGAAAATGCTCGGGAGCAGCGGTGTCCTCACCATAGCCGAAGATGCGAAAGATGCCCTACAGGCACTCAAGCTCGCTTTCAAGGCAGCAGCAGCGGCGCAGCCCGCCAGTGCCAATCCCCTCAAGGCTAAGGGGGCTGCGCCCACCAAGAAGAAGCAGTTGTTCACCCAAGACAAAGCAGAGACCGAGCAAGTATGAGTCAACGAGGATGGATCCTCTGGCGCCACCTTCACCATAGGCGCCAATGTAGATCCCGAGCAAGAGGAGGCCCTGGTAAAGTTCCTGCGCGCAAACAAGGAGGTGTTCACGAGGGAACCAAAACAATTGGCAGGGGTCCCCAGGCAGGTGATCAAGCATCACCTGAACGTCTCTCCCAACGTACGCCCAGTGAAGCAGAAGGCAAGGCGGCAGTCCACAGAGAAGCAAGCTTTCATCGTCCAGGAAACCCGCTAGTTGGAGGCCGCGGGAGTCATTCACGAGGTACGCTATGCGGAGTGGATGGCGAACCTCGTCGTTGTGCCGAAGAAAGGGGGAAAGGAGCGCATGTGCATAGATTTTACTAACCTCAACAAGGCCTGCCCTCAGGATCCATTCCTGCTCCCCCGCATCGACCAGATCGTCGACTCTACTGCTGAGTGTGACCTGTTATGCTTCTTGGAGGCCTTCTCAGGCTATCACAAAATCAAGATGGCGGTCGAAGATGTGGAGAAGACGGTTTTCCTAACCCCGTGCGAGGTGTACAGCTACACCTGCATGCCATTCGGATTGCGCAATGCGGGTGCAACCTTCCAGCGGCTGATGCACATCGCATTAGGCCGTCAGCTCGGGAGGAACGCTGAGGCTTATGTGGATGTCCTAGTGGTAAAGTCTCGGGAGGCGAAAACCCTGATACAGGACCTGGAAGAAACTTTTGCGAGCCTGTGTGAAGTGGACTTGCGGCTCAACCCAGAGAAGTGCGTGTTCGGTGTTCCCTCTGGCAAGCTTATGGGTTTCCTCGTGTCCCATAGAGGGATCGAGGCTAACCCGGAGAAGGTCAAGGCAATTGAAGACATGACTCCACGACAAACTCTCAGGGAAATGCAGAAGCTTACCGGGCGGTTAACTGCGCTGGGGCGCTTCATCTCCAAGCTAGGGGAACGCGCCTTGCCCTTCTTCAAGCTGATGAAGAGGAAGGGCCCATTTGAATGGACTCAAGAGGCTGAAGAAGCGTTTCAAGACCTCAAGAAGTAACTGACCAGCCCCCCTGTGATGGTAGCGCCACGCTCACAAGAACCCCTGGTGCTCTATCTCGCCGCCACACCGTACTCCGCCAGCGCTGCTCTAGTGGCCGTCCAGGAAGAGCGCCAAACCAAGACTGCACCTGTCGCGACAACCCCAGGGCAGGGAGGCCGCTCAAGGGTCGCGCCATCAGCGGATCCAAGTCAGCCTCAACAAGGAGGCGTCGTCACGGCAGAGGAGGCTCCACCAGTTTGTCAGGAGCTGGGGACTCCTGCACCTCAGGAGATGCTTGACCTCCAGAGGGTGCAGACTCCATCGCTGCGCGCGCCCTCGTCGAGCATCCCGTGAACTTCGTCAGCACAGTGTTGAGGGACGCAAGGGCGCGGTACCCCATGCCTCAGGAGCTCCTGCTCACGCTATTGGTGGCCTCATGGAAGCTGCAACACTACTTCCAGGGTCATCCAATCAAGGTCGTCTCAGCGTACCTGTTGGAAAGGGTGCTCAGGAGTCCCAACTCAGCTGGAAGGGTCGCCGAATGGAACATCGAACTACAAGCATTTCAGTTGGAGTTCAGCACGACTAGGGTCGTTAAGGGAGCTGCACTTGCAGATTTTGTAGCAGAATGGAGAGAGGCGTCAGGACTTGAGGCAGGCGAGGACCGTTCGCTTTCCCTAGGAAGTGAGGCGTCAGACGGCTGGGTTATGTACTTCGATGGAGCTTTGTCGCGACATGGCGCGGGGGCTAGTGCGATGCTCATATCCCCCACTCAGTACAAGCTCTACTACGTCGTGAAACTCTGTTTCCAGCATGGGGAAAAGGTTTCCAACAATATAGTAGAATACGAGGGGCTGATAGCAGGCCTGAAAGCTGTGGTGGCCTTGGGGGTTAAGCGCCTTGTCATCAAGGGTGATTCACAACTCCTCGTCAACTTCTCCAACAAGGTGTATGAGCCGAAGGACGAGCACATGCAGGATTATCTAGCAGAGGTTCGCAAAATTGAGAAGCAGTTTTGGGGTTTGGAGTTGCAGCATGTGCCACGCGACACCAATCAGGAAGCTGACGACATCGCGAAAAGGGCATCTAGGCGGCTGCCTCAGGAGCCCGGAGTTTTTGAAGAGAGGCTCTTTAAACCCTTAGTGGTGCCACCACCATCGAGCGAAGCGCAACCTCGGGCGGAGCTCCTTCAGCCGCCTACCTCGGGAGTCCCGGCCTATGGACCGACCTAGGGAGCATGATTGCTCCTGGCGCTGGAGCCTCAGGAGGGATGTTGGACCGTGGAACTCAAGAGCTACTTAGCGAAAGGGGCTTTGCCGGAAAACGAGGAAGACGCAGAACGTATGGCGCGGCAAGCCACGACATACTGCGTCCAAGATGGAGAGCTTTACCGGAAGCGACCGAACAACATGTCCCTACGTTGCATTTCCAGGGAACAGGGGAAGGAGCTGTTGGCACACATACACGGGGGAGAGTGTGGGCACCACTCATCATCACGAACCCTCGTTGGCAAGGCGTTCCACAGTGGGTTCTACTGGCCCACAGCACTCAACGACGCCGTTGAGCTGCTGAAGGCTTGTGAAGCCTGCCAATTCCACGCCAAGCAGATCCATTAGCTGGTTCAGGGCCTTCAGACCATACCCCTCTCATGGCCATTCGTAGTTTGGGGGCTGGACATTCTAGGCCCGTTTCCTTGGGTGCCAGGGGGATATCGCTACCTCTACGTTGCCGTGGACAAGTTCACCAAGTGGGCTGAGGTGGAAGCTGTCCGCACCATCCCAGCAGGCTCTGCAGTCAAGTTCATCAGGGGCCTCGTGAGCCGATTTGGGGTGCCTAACCGCATCATCACTGACAACGGTTCGCAATTAACCAGCAATCTCTTCAAAACATACTGTGCTAACCTTGGAACGCAGATATGCTACACTTTGGTAGCACACCCTCGGAGCAACGACGAGGCTGAACGAGCCAACGCGGAGGTCCTGAAGGGCCTCAAAACCAGGACCTTCAAGAAGAAGCTGGAGGCCTATGGCAGGGGCTGGTACGACGAGCTCCAGTCTGTGTTGTGGCCTATGCGCACGACCGCGAACAAGTCGACTGGTGAAACCCCGTTCTTCCTCGTCTACGGAGCTGAGGCCGTCCTCCCTCACAAGGTTAGGCGTCGTTCCACGCGGGTCCTGGCGTTCGACGAGGCGCAGCAGGACACCATGCGGGGGACGGATCTCGTGCTGGGTGAGGAACACCGTCGGGAGGCCGCGCTACGGGCGGCAAGATATCAACAGGCGCTGCGACGATACCACTGCCGCAACACCCGCACCAGAACTCTTGAGGTAGGGGACCTCGTGCTCAGGGGGGTCCTCTCCAGGGAGGGGCTGCACAAGTTCTCTCCCATGTGGGAGGGCCCGTTCAAGGTTGTTCATGTTTCCAGGCCCGGCTCCGTGCGCTTGGAGACCCAGGAGGGGGTGCCCATCCCGAACGCGTGGAACATTCAACACCTCCGGAGGTTCTACCCTTGAGCGAAGCCCAGTGCCTATGGAAAAGGCCCAGAGCCTGTGAACAAGGCCAATGCCTGTGAAGCTTGCCGCTTTGGGAAAACGCCCGGTGCCTGTGAAGAAGGCCAATGCCTGTGAAGCTCGCCCCCCCCCCCTCTCAAGAAAAGGCACGGTGCGTGTGAAGAAGGCCAATGTCTGTGAAGCTCGCCGCCCGTGACACTCTCACGTAATAATGAGTGGGGTTGTACACGCCCCGGAGTCTCTGGAGTGCCGCCCCTAGGCCTCGGGGGCTCCCACCCACGCATAGTGGCAACACTTAGCTCCGCACTGGTGAGAAGACGTCAAAGACTAGATTAGGTGCCGGACGCGGCTTTTCATTTGCTTTCGGCAGTTGGTTAGTTCTTCTATGTTTGAAGCTTTAGTTGGAGTTACTTTCAGTGTTGCACGGCGCCCAGCCTGTGTTTTCCGTCTTTGCCCTTCGCCTGAACCTGCTTTCCTTTCGCAATCCTCGCGAGGGAGGCTGCGTGGGCACACTCACAAGCGTCGCCTAGTTTAATTTCGTGAGGTTCCTCGGCCTAAGTTTGCTGCGGGAGCACTCCTCCCAGTCAATGCCCCACGGGCATCACGACGCGAATGCTGGGCCCGAGTTGGTCACCCCTGTGGCCGGGGACTGAAGCCTAACCCTCCGGCAAGTTTCTTTTGCAGGACCCGAGACCCATGGCAAGGCCTCTGGCCGGAGCCTCCTGAGGCTGGCGCCGCAACAAGCCCCTCCCACTGAGCTAAGTTGTCCTACGCGTGAGCACGCGACACCATAGCATGGCACAGAAATAATAGGAACACCATGATAATTAAAAGCAACAGTCTAACACGCCCCTGTGGGGCTCCATACTTCTCTCTCTATGCAGATAAAACAAAATAGGCACGGCTCGACCGGCTACAGCCCGAAGAAGAGGATCTGCGTCACCCTCCGGACCTCAAGCGGTTTCCTCTCCACGCTTCACCTGGGCGCGGCGGTGGGATGATCCACCTCCCCCCTCGAAGCGAGCACGATGGCGTGGTGGCTGGTCACGACCGCCGCTAGAGGAGCTGCCATCGGAAGGGGAGTCGTCGAAGCTTGTAGAGCTGCAGGCGCCGCCGGGCGCATGCCCGACCTCGTCTTCGCCACTTCCTCGCCAAGGATGAGCAGTCGTCCGTTGTCATCACCTTCGGGGCAGCACCCAGCACGGCGGCCGTCTCCTCCGAACACCCTCACGAAGAGGGTGGCGTAGCCGTCGAACTTGAAGTGGAGAGTGCATCGCTGGCCAAGACCACTCACGCGGGCAAACGTCCGCCAGCCACGAGTCAGTGCCACGTTCCCGGCAACGGAAACTTCCACCACCACCCAAGAGGCCCTGCTACAGCAGTCGTCTGCGTGGAGCCAGAGCCCGCCCGTGGCACCAGCTGGCAGCTCGCCGGTGAAGAAGCGTGGCAGCTCACCAAATGTCGGATTTCGGGTTCCGGCAGACCCTTGAGGTTCGAACTCTGGGGTGCGCCTGGAGATCTCTCCTCTACCAACTCACGTCCCAAAGCTTCGCAAAGAATCTAAGCAAGAAAGATGAACACACAAGGGACACGGGGTTTATACTGGTTCAGGCCACCATGGTGGTGTAATACCCTTCTCTAGTGTGTGGTGTGGTGGATTGCCTCAGGGGCTGATGATGAACAATACAAAGGAAGAACAGCCTCGCGAGGGATGTTCTTGTGGTGGTGTTGTCCCTTTGGAAGGGTTGATTCCGGATCCCTTCCTACTATGGTGGATAGCCCTATATATATAGAGAGACCCTGTCCCTCTTCCCAAATATTGAGTGGGAAGGGCGCCAACAATTGGCCATTTTGAAGGGGAACATCGAGTACACTTATCCTGACTAAAGTTGGTCTTCGACTGCCAAAGACTCTGATGATGACGCCGTCTTGGGCTCCATGGTGACCTCCATCCTGCCGCTCTGCTAGTCTTGGTCTTGTTGCACCGAAACGGTAGCCTTTGCCTGAGGCCTTGTCCTGTGCTTGCCCCCTTTGCACCAATGAGGAAACAAGGACACTGCGGAGGCCGGCGCCCGTCTAGCGCCCGCTTGGCTTTGGTCATCATGGCTTGCGTCATGGGCACCTATCCTTGATCTCTCCGCCTCCTCGTGAGCCTGCCTGACGAGGTCGCCCCTGAGGAAGCTTCCTGTCGTCCGCCCCGCGAGGCTTGGCCCCTCGCGAGGGTCTTGAGCTTGAGTTGTTGAAGGTGGGCCGTACCAGGCCTCTGCTTGCGCCACGCCGCAGGCCGCAGGCAGGCAAGTCTGGGGACCGCCGTTCCCAGAACGCCGACAGCTGGAGTCGGTCCTATGTTTTGTGTCGCTGGTTGTACAGCCAGTATAAGTGGGGTGCTGTCTGATTTCTCCGGCACCACCACATTTGTCAAGGACTTTGCTGGTGCTCCTTCAGGTTCGGCAATCACCCTCTTCCTTTTTGATGTCTGATGCACAAGAACATCATTTGAGTGAAAAAACATGGTATCATGACAGATGGAATATGTATTGATAATGGATGGACATGGCATGTTGACATATATGATGAGTAAACTAAGCAGATGGCGGTGCAACAAAGTAGAAGAAATGCAAGACGACATATGCAGGATATGCGCAATCAATAAAACCTTGCCAAATTAGAACATGCACCTTGATGGGTGAACAGGACAGGCTATCTGCCTTTGACTCGTCGAGGTTAGAATAGTCATTAGGATCATATTCTGAATAAGAATCAACAGGTGGGAGCGTATGAGTTTCATTGCATCCGGAATGGCACTCAATGCCTTGGTGCCAATTTTGTAAGTCATTGTAGTGTTTAGCTTCAAGAGTGGACTGCTGCTAGTGCGACACAAAGCAGCTACACAGATCATAGTGTAGATATAACGGGAAAACCATAAGCATAAGAGTAAAATCAGCAAAGTGGAACTTGCTGGAATATATGTGCTAGTATTGCTGGTACGTCTAGAAAGGCTGCGGATACCAGCTCTCTTCAATTGAAGGTGCGGCACTGTTAATATCAGTGTAACTCTCAAAGGCGACACAACTCCCTGCATTTCCTTGCTATTCTTATAGGATTCAAGTGGGAAGGCCACTACAAATCATATTCCTATGTTTACAAAATACTATGAATCAAAGAGGCCCGAAGAGTTCAAAGTGTCCATCACAACCGACCGTATAGGCTCTACACTGCAAATGTCCCTACTCATCTTCACTACAAGAAACATGTTGTACTACTATCATACTCCCTCCATTCCAAAATATAAGTCTTTGTAGAGATTTCCACTATGGATCACATATAGATGTATCCATATACATTTTAGAGTGTAGATTCACTCATTTTGCTCCATATGTAGTCCGTGGTGGAATCTATACAAAGACTCGTATTTGGGAACGGAGAGAGTACTTATTAAAGAAGAACGGAAGAGGAACATGCTAAAGAAGAGCAAGCAAATTTTGGATAATAAAATGTCCGTTGCACAGTGCCCACACATGATGAACCATATCGCATTAAGAAAGCAACTCCCTGCTGTCTCTCTATATGTGGTGCACGTGCTTTTCGAAAGTAAAGTAGGAACATTAGATGACCAATTAAATGTTATCTGTTTTAGTAATATCAGCATCATATCTGATTCGTACTTGAGCAACAAGTTTGGAATTATGAGTGGCACGTTGTTTAGCTTGATGGATTTAGGAGCGGTGCTAAGCAGGTACGATGATGGTACTGAATATAAAGGCATGTTTGCATGCAAGTCGCGTGACTTCTGTCATTTGGGTCAGTCGACCATTTCTGGCGGTTGGATGATGGTCCTACGTCTCCTAACCCTTTTTCTTCCTAGTCTCTGATTCTTCCCATGCAGAACACCGCACTGGCCGCCGACTGGACCACCGGCCCCCTCCGCATGTGTTTCTCCGCCACCCCCACCCCCACCCCCATCCGCGTCGAGTTTTCTTCGTTCGGCGAGGCCCCACCACCGCCCCCCACAACCACCATCCCCACCCGAGCCCCTTCCTTCGCACCAGCGAACTCCGGCAAGCTCTGAAAAATTGACTGACCCAATTTTGAAATTTAGTCTACTGTGATTTAACTAGTGTGGAGTATAAAAGGGGAAAACCATAAGCATTGGTAGTATAGTGTTGAGCGTGCCATGGCGGATCTGAAGGTGCAAACCGTACAAAGGCAACTTCGCAACCAATGTTTGCTTTCAACTAGCAAGTAAGTGATGGACAAGAAATCAGAGTAAAGTAGTGGCGATCTATTTTCTTGCTGCAATAAATAAGTTGAGCAGATACGAAAGAGTACCGCCTCTGGTGCGGTGCCGTGTATGCATATGCTGAGAATTTGACGGTGCTGCAGTAGTGATGGTTGTCGGCGGCGTGGAAGCAGATCTAGGAGGGTAGATGGTGGCGGTGGGGCGCGGTGGACGAGACGGTCGTAGGAGCGGTGTCGGCAAGGTGGTGGACGGTGGTGGGGATGAAGCGAGAGGACGGGATGCAAGGATCCCGGTCCGAAGCCGAGGATGAGAGAGGTCGGCCTCTTGTATTGGACGGCGGCGTCGGGGTATCAGCTCCAGCATGGTCGAGGAGGACGACGGTGGATGGGGGTGGCGGATGGAGGAGGCTGGGGTGGAGAGGGTGTTTTGGCGCCCAGGGAGTATGAATGGAGAAATGGAGGTAGAGAGGAAGAGGGGAACCATGTCTTCAGGGCGCGCTTGTCTTAAATGCAAGGAAATTTACAAACTCAGCCCCCGTTTCAAATTTCCTACATCACAGCAATATTAGTCGGTTGGGGATAGGACGGCAATCCCGCAAACACCGAATATTTGCCGACGAGAGTTTGTTTTTGGCGCCCACCGTGTATGAATCGGGAAGGGAATCGATTTTGGCCGAGGACACACTATGTTTTGGCACCCACCGTGTAATCCGGGTGACAGGCGGTTATGTCACGTTTGAGTGAAATTAAAAACCTACCCCTATCGAAACCTATAGAAATCGAGCAGATAGGCTTTGCGTGGCAGGGATAGGCGATAGTAATTTCCATCTCGCAGATTTTGGTTTCGGGCGGTTACTGTGACTTTCCCCGCTTCATTCAAATTTCGCAGAGTGCATGTTTACCGTGCCAACTCAATTTGAATCCCGTTTGTATTCTATTTTTTTCGGGCGGGATCCATTTTCGATTGGAATAAAATTCTATATACAACATTTTTATATATACTTTCAAAAGCACAACACCCTTTATACATAAATATGGTTTACCAATGGCATGATGTCAGATTCATAAGGTTGCATCCATCAATTTGGATTTTCAAATATTTGAAACCACTTTATGTTGAAATCCAATGTATGCATTCCTTGCTAACTGTCTCCAATTAATCTGTGTTTCATGCGGGTTTTTTTTACTTCTCAAACATGTATAATGTGTTTCACACAGCAACATATAGTGTAATCCCGTTTAGACATTCATTGCATATAAACCATGCATTGTTTCTAATTAAAGAATCTATGGATCACCAATATTGATAAACTATATAACATTACACATGTCTCCAAATTCAAATGAATATGCATGTTTGATACACCAATTTGCGTTATGATATTATCGATGTCGTGATCTCCAGTTTAAATATTTGAATCCCCATTAATCCAGATATTCGTCTCATATAGCTATCACTCATGCTTATATAGGACTATCTCTCTAGACCTATATGCGTTCATCGTCTCTCGGGTATCTCTCGTGCTACCTGTATGTCGACAATGATCTTTTATCTTCGTAACACGTTGACGGTACTCTCTCCCTCAACCTTCATCACTCTCTCTCTCTCTCTAAGTATATCTCTCTCCATGCTATGTGTCTCTAACTATGATTCTCCATGTGGAATCTCTTTCTCTCACACAAACACAAAATTTTGTCTCCCGGGGTCTCATTTCTCTCTACTATTCCCATGTGTGCCACTCGCACACCCCTCATACAGAGATGTCTTTCACTCCTTAGGTATGAGATCCTACGACTCTTCCTCTTGAATATCTCATTCTCACACACAAACACAAACTCTGTCTTCCAGCGTCTCATATTTCTCAACTTTTCTCTTGTATGTCGCTCACACACACTCTCTCCCCCTAGAGATATCTTACGTTCCCTCATATGTCTCTCTAGCTATCACTCTCGTTGTGAAATATCTTTCTCTCTCGCTGACACAAAACTCTGTCTCTCAGGATCTCATTTCTCTCTGATATTTCTTTGTATGTGACTCACATGCACCATCTCTCTATCTCTCTCACACCCACACACATAACTCAGCCTTCTGATCCACTCGACTCCTACCTCTAACGCACACTAGATAACATCTTTATCTTTCTATTTATCTGTTTCTCCATCAACCTTCTTTCTCTCCCTCACTCTTGCTTCCTATCACACACACTACGTATGTTTGTCTCTACATGCAGTCAAGTGCCCTCTTTTTATCTTTCTCTCTCACACACATAACTTCACCCTCTGAACCACCCGACGGTCATCTCCAATACCCAAACTAGCAGATGTTGTCGGTGTCAAAACCGGCGGATCTCAGGTAGGGGGGCCTGAACTGTGCGTCTAAGGCCAATGGTAACAGGAGGTGGGGGACACGATGTTTACCCAGGTTTGGGCCCTCTCTATGGAGGTAATACCCTACTTCCTTCTTGATTGATCTTGATGATGTGAGTATTACAAGAGTTGATCTACCATGAGATCATAGAGGCTAACCCTAGAAGCTAGTCTATGATTATGATTGTTGTTGTCCTACGGACTAATCCCTCCAGTTTATATAGACACCGGAGGGGGCTAGGGTTACATAGAGTCAGTTTCAGAGCAGGAAATCTACATATCCGAATCGCCAAGCATGCCTTCCACGCAAAGGAGAGTCCCACCCGGACACGGGACGAAGTATTCAATCTTGTATCTTCATAGACCAATAGTCCGACATAAACATATAGTCCAGCTATCCGAGGACCCCCGAATCCAGGACTCCCTCAGTAGCCCCTGAACCAGGCTTCAATGACAATGAGTCCGGCGCGTAGATTGTCTTCGGCATTGAAGGCGGGTTCCTTCTCCGAATTCTCCAAAGTAGATTTTGAACACAAGAATCATGTCCGGCTCTGCAAAACAATTTCCACATACCACCGTAGAGAGTATAACATTCCACAAGTCTAATCTGCTGACAGCTTCTCCATAGCGTGACATCACGCCGCGGCCCGGTTATTATTTGAACCATTTTCTCAACCTGCTACTGCACTTATTGCGAGGTGGTTTTATTGGCACATCTTGTCGAAGCAGAGATCATGTCCCCTTATCACGGGATTCTCATTAATACGGGTGTGGGTAACCCAACCTTGCCATCAACACGATGCTTGGGGAATAAGCGAGGAGCTAGGGCAACTGGGGAGGCGCAAGATCCCTGCATCCTTTATAAGGAGATAAGAACTCCCCCTTTTCACCCACATCTTCTTCTTCCTCTACTCATCCATTCTCTCTCTATCGAGCTCCAGCGCCCAAGCATTCACATTCTCCGCCCACAAAGGCCCTCCGAAAATGTCTAGAGCCAGAGCAGGAGGCAAGTGGATGGCCTCTACCATCCGGGAGAAGGATATCAAGAAACTTCGGGAGCCCGGATATCTGGCCAAGAAGATCGGCCATCGCCTTCCGACGGCGGGACGAATTGTCCCTACTCTGGAACAGGATGAGAGGGTTGTGTTCCTTCCTCACTTTGTCCATGGGCTAGGGTTTCCCCTTCACCCATTCATTCACGGCATTATGTATTACTATGGGATAGATTTTCATGATCTATCCCCGAATTCCTTCCTCAAAATCTCGACATTCATCGTCGTGTGCGAGGGCTTTATCCGCATCCCCCCACACTTTGGCTTATAGCTGAAGATTTTCAATGTGAAGCCCAAGGTGGTGAGCAGTGAGCACACCGAGTGCGTAGGAGCCATGGTGATCAAGATGCCCAATGTCACATGGCCAACAGGTACCTTCAATGACTCCGTCAAGGGATGGCAGCAACAGTGGTTCTATGTCACTGAGCCACGTGGCACGAAATGGGTCGCAGCTCTTGAATTCCGATCTGGAGCTCCCTTGCAGCTTACGTCCTGGCCCGAGAAGGGCCTGGACTGGTCTCCGTCAGATGAATTGACAATGCTCCAGACGCGCGCCAAGAGCATGGGAGACAAAAACCTCAAACTCATTGACGTAGTGCAAGTGATGTTGGTTGCTACGTCTTGAGCTTGTGTTGGTTTTCCTTGAAGAGGAAAGGGTGATGCAGCACAATAGCGTAAGTATTTCCCTCAGTTTTTGAGAACCAAGGTATCAATCCAGTAGGAGGCTCCTCACAAGTCCCACGAACCTACACAAACAAACAAAGAACTCGCAACCAACGCGATAAAGGGGTTGTCAATCGCTTCAGGGCCACTTGCGAAAGTGAGATCTGATAGAGATAATATGATAAGATAAATATATTTTTGGTATTTTATAATATAGATGCAGAAAATAAAGATGCAACTAAAAGTAGATTGAAAGCTTATATGATAAAAGATAGACCCGTGGCCATAGGTTTCACTAGTGGCTTTTCTCAAGATATCATAAGTATTACGGTGGGTGAACAAATTACTATCGAGCAATTGATAGGAAAACAAATAATTATGAGATTATCTAGGCATGATCATGTATATAGGCATCATGTCTGTGACAAGTAGACTGACTCCTGCCTGCATCTACTACTATTACTCCACACCTCGACGGCTATCCAGCATGCATCTAGAGTATTAAGTTCATAAGAACAGAGTAACGCATTAAGAAAGATGACATGATGTAGAGGGATAAACTCAAGCAATATGATATAAACCCCATCTTTTTATCCTCGATGGCAACAATACAATACGTGCCTTGCAACCCTTTCTGTCACTGGGTAAGGACACCGCAAGATTGAGCCCAAAGCTAAGCACTTCTCCCATGGCAAGAAAGATCAATCTAGTAGGCCAAACTAAATCAATAATTCGAAGAGACTTGCAAAGATAACTCAATCATACATAAAAGAATTCAGAGGAGATTCAAAAATTATTCATAGATAAACTTGATCATAAACCGACAATTCATTGGATCTCGACAAACACCCCGCAAAAAGAGATTACATCGAATAGATCTCCCCAAGAGAGGGGGAGAACATTGTATTGAGATCCAAAAAGAGGGAGAAGAAGCCAACTAGCTAATAACTATGGACCCGAAGGTCTGTGGTAAACTACTCACAACTCATCGGAGGGGCTATGGTGTTGATGTAGAAGCCCTCCATGGTGGAATCCCCCTCCGGCAGAACACCGGCGACGGCTCCAAGATGGGATCTCGCGGATACAGAAGCTTACGATGGTGGAAATATTTCTTCGGTGGATCCCTGGATGTTTTCGGGGTATGTAGGCTTATATAGGAGGAAGAAGTACTTCGGTGGCTGCCCAAGGGGTCCACGAGACAAGGGGGCGCGCCCAGCAGGGGTGGGCGCGCCCTCCTATCTTGTGGCCACCTTGACTGCTACTTGGCTTGCACTCCAAGTTCTCCGGATAACGTTCTTTCCAAAAATCACGCTCCCGAAGGTTTCATTCCGTTTGGACTCCGTTTGATATTCCTTTTCTTCGAAATACTGAAATAGGCAAAAAAAAGCAATACGGGCTGGGCCTCCGGTTGGTAGGTTAGTCCCAAAAATGATATAAATGTGTAAAATAAAGCCCATAGACATCCAAAACAGGTAATATAATATCATGGAACAATAAAAAATTATAGATACGTTGGAGGCGTATCAAGCATCCCCAAGCTTAATTCCTGCTCGTCCTCGAGTAGGTAAATGATAAAGACAAATTTTTTGATGTGGAATGCTACCTAGCATAATTCTCAATGCAATTTCTCTTTATTGTGGCATGAATGTTCAGATCCAAGTGATCCAAAATAAAAGTTTATATTGACAAAAGAAATAGTAATACTTCAAGCAGACTAATAAAAGCAATCATGTCTTCTCAAAATAACATGGCTAAAAGAGTTCATCCCTACAAAATCATATAGTTAAGCTATGCTTCATTTTCTTCACACAAAGATGTTCCCAACTTCTATACCCCCAATGACAAGCCAATCAATTGTTTCATACTTAAATAATCTCAAACTTTTTCAACCTTCACGCAATACATGAGCATGAGCCATGGATATAGCACTATGGGTGGAATAGAATAATGATTGGGGATTGTGTGGAGAAGAAAAAAAAGGAGAAGGTCTCACATTGACGAGGATAATCAACGGGCTGTGGAGATGCCCATCAATTGATGTTAACATGAGGAGTAGAGATTGCCATGCAACGGATGCACTAGAGCTATAAATGAATGAAAGCTCAACAAAAGAAAACTAGTGGGTATGCATCCAACTTGCTTGCTCATGCAGACCTAGGGCATTTGAGGAATCCCATTGTAGGAATATACAAGCCAAGTTCTATAATGAAAAATTCCCACTAGTATATGAAAGCGATAACCTATGAGACTCTCTACATGAAAACATGGTGCTACTTTGAAGCACAATATATGAGACTCACTACATGAAGAACAAGGTGCTACTTTGAAGCACAAGTGTGGAAAAAGAGATAGTAGCATTGCCCCTTTATTTATTTTCTTTTTCTTTATTTTCTTTTTTCTTTTTTTTCTTTTGCCTCTCCTTTTTTCTTTCTTTTTGGCGTTTCTTTTTTTCTTTTTCTTTTTGGGCAATGCTCTAATAATGATGATCATCATACTTTTATTGATTACAACACATGAATTACAACTTGAAACTAGAGCAAGATATGACTCTATATGAATGCCTCCGGCGGTGTACCAGGATGGTGCAATGAATCAAGAGTGACATGTATAAAAATTATGCATGGTGGCTTTGCCACAAATACGATGTCAACTACATGATCATGCAATGGCAATATGACAAAAGTAATGTATGTCATGATGATGATAAACGGAATGGTGGAAAGTTGCATGGCAATATATCTCGGAATGGCTATGGAAATGCCATAAATAGGTAGGTACGGTGGCTGTTTTAAGGAAGATATAAGGAGGTTTATGTGTGATAGAGCGTATCATATCACGGGGTTTGGATGCACCGGCGAAGTTTGCACCAACTCTCAAGGTGATAAAGGGCAATGCACGGTACCGAAGAGGCTAGCAATGATGGAAATGTAAAAGTGCATATAAACCATGGACTCAACATTAGTCAAAAGAACTCATATACTTATTGCAAAAATTTAGAAGTCATCAAAAACCAAGGACTATGCGCATGCTCCTAGGGGGATAGATTGGTAGGAAAAGACCATCGCTCATCCCCGACCGCCACTCATAAGGATGCACAAGCCAGGTACACTTCATGTTTCAAATTTGTTACACAACTTTAACCATACGTGCATGCTACGGGACTTGCTAACTTCAACACAAGCATTCTTTAAATTCATAATCACCCAACTAGCATGACTTTAATATCACTACCTCCATATCTCAAAACAATTATCAAGTATCCAAGTTGATCATAGCATCCAATTCACTTCTATGATAGTTTTTATTATACCCAACTTGGATGCTCATCATTCTAGGACCAATTTATAACCATAGCAAATACCATGCTGTTCTAAAATACTCTCAAAATAATATAAGTGAAGCATGAGAGATCAACAATTTCTTCAAAATTAAACCACCGCCGTGCTCTAAAAGATATAAGTGAAGCACTAGAGCAAAAACTATCTAGCTCAAAAGATATAAGTGAAGCACATAGAGTATTCTAATAAATTTCAATCAAGTAGGCTTATCCCAAAAGGTGTGTTACAGCAAGGATGATTGTGGTAAACTAAAAAGCAAAGACTAATATAATACACGACGCTCCAAGCAAAACACATATCATGTGATGAATAAAAATATAGCTCCAAGTAAAGTTACCAATGAACGAAGACGAAAGAGGGGATGCCTTCCAGGGGCATCCCCAAGCTTAGGCTTTTGGCTATTCTTGAATATCTTGGGGTGCCTTGGGCATCCCCAAGCTTAGGCTTTTGACACTCCTTATTCCATAGTCCATCAAATCTTTACCCAAAACTTGAAAACTTCACAACACAAAACTCAACAGGAAATCTCATAAGCTCCGTTAGTGAAAGAAAACAAAACCACCACATAAGGTACTGTAATGAAATCATTATTTATTTATATTGGTGTTAAACCTACTGCATTCCAAGTTCTCTATGGTTCATACCCTTACATACTAGCCATAGATGCATCAAAATAAGCAAACAACATACGAAAAACAGAATCTGTCAAAAACAGAACAGTCTGTAGCAATCTGTAACTAACGCAACTTCTGGAACCTTAAAAATCCTACCAAAATGGGACGTCCTAACCAATTTGTTTATTGAACAGCATCAAAAAGAATCAATGCAAAATGTCGTTCCTGTGATTTATTTAATTGTTTCTCGTGAGCACAAAGTTTCTGTTTTTCAGCAGAATAAAATCAACTCATATCATCGGTTATCCTATAGGTTCTACTTAGCACAAACACTAATTAAAACATGAAAACACATCTAAACATAAAGTAGATGAAATATTTATTAATAAACAGTAATAAAAACAAAAAACACAAAGGAAATTGGGTTGCCTCCCAACTAGCGCTATCGTTTAACGCCCCTAGCTAGGCATAAAAGCGAAGATAGATATAAGTAGTGCCATCTTTCATTTTCAGTTTTTTAGCAAAGTCATGCTCGAATCCAGGAGGTTCTATACGTTTCCCTTCATACTCGGAAATTTTTAGATCTAAAGAATCCAACCGCTTATTGCAAAGGGTAATCAACATATTCATGCGGTGAAGATTTCCGCTAACACTTTTAAGAGGCTCAAGAGATTTTTGTAAAAATTTTGTTACTTCGCAAATCTTTCCAAACACTTGGGTTTCTTCTTGGGTACGATGTGATCCTCCCTTTTAAGGTAGTGTTCCCACTATCCCCTCTATAATTTCATGCGCAATACTAGGATCAATTTCAATGAAATTTCCCTTGGCAATGCAGTCCAAGAGTTGTCTATGCGTCATGTTTAGCCCAACATAAAAATTGTGAAGAAGAATTCTAAAGTTCACTTCTAGGGTGCACTTGCGATAAGATTCCATCATCCTATACCAAGCGTCTTTTAATTTTTCTCCTTGCCTTTGCTTGAAGTGAAGAACTTCAAACTCGGGAGACATAGGAGCGGATAAGGAACTAGCCATAATGACAAGGTAAACGATCTAACACACGAGCAAACAAAAAAGGCAAGCGAAAGAGAGAGGAGGAAAAAGGCAAGCGGAAAAGAGAGGAGATTGGGAAAGAGAGGGCGAATAAAACGGCAAGGGTGAAGTGGGGGAGACGAAAACGAGAGGCAACTGGCAAATAATGTAAATGCGAGGGAGATGAGTTTGTGATGGGTACTTGGTATGTCTTGACTTGAGCGAAGACCTTGCTGGCAACGGCGCCAAAAATCCTTCTTTCTACGTCTTGATCTTGCGTTGGTTTTCCTTGAAGAGGAAAGGGTGATGCAGCACAGTAGCGTAAGTATTTCCCTTAGTTTTTGAGAACCAAGGTATCAATCCAGTAGGAGGCTCCTCACAAGTCTCACGAACCTACACAAACAAACAAAGAACTCGCAACCAACGCGATAAAGGGGTTGTCAATCCCTTCACGGCCACTTGCGAAAGTGAGATATGATAGAGATAATATGATAAGATAAATATATTTTTGGTATTTTATAATATAGATGCAGAAAATAAAGATGCAAATAAAAGTAGATTGAAAGATTATATGATAAATGATAGACCCGGGGGCCATAGGTTTCACTAGTGGCTCATCTCAAGATAGCATAAGTATTATGGTGGGTGAACAAATTACTGTCGAGCAATTGATAGAAAAGCGAATAATTATGAGATTATCTAGGCATGATCATGTATATAGGCATCACGTCCGTGACAAGTAGACCGCCTCCGGCCTGCATCTATTACTATTACTCCACACATCGACCGCTATCCAGCATGCATCTACAATATTAAGTTCATAAGAACAGAGTAACGGATTAAGAAAGATGACATGATGTAGAGGGATAAACTCAAGCAATATGATATAAACCCCATCTTTTTATCCTCGATGGCAACAATACAATACGTGCCTTGCAACCCTTTCTGTCACTGGGTAAGGACACCGCAAGATTGAACCCAAAGCTAAGCACTTCTCCCATGGCAAGAAAGATCAATATAGTAGGCCAAACTAAATCAATAATTCGAAGAGACTTGCAAAGATAACTCAACCATACATAAAAGAATTCAGAGGAGATTCAAAAATTATTCATAGATAAACTTGATCATAAACCCAAAATTCATCGGATCTCGACAAACACCCCGCAAAAAGAGATTACATCGAATAGATCTCGCCAAGAGAGGGGGAGAACATTGTATTGAGATCCAAAAAAGGGAGAAGAAGCCAACTAGCTAATAACTATGGACCCGAAGGTCTGTGGTAAACTACTCACAACTCATCGGAGGGGCTATGGTGTTGATATAGAAGCCCTCCGTGGTGGAATCCCCCTCCGGCAGAACACCGGCGACGGCTCCAAGATGGGATCTCGCAGATACAGAAGGTTCGATGGTGGAAATATTTCTTCGGTGGATCCCTGGATGTTTTCGGGGTATGTAGGCTTATATAGGAGGAAGAAGTACTTTGGTGGCCGCCCGAGGGGTCCATGAGACAAGGGGGGCAGCCTTTATAAGGAGATAAGAACTCCCCCTTTTCACCCACGTCTTCTTCTTCCTCTGCTCATCCATTCTCTCTCTATCGAGCTCCAGCGCCCAAGCATTCACATTCTCCGCCCACAAAGGCCCTCCGAAAATGTCCGGAGCCGGAGCAGGAGGCCAGTGGATGGCCTCTACCGTCCGGGAGAAGGATATCAAGAAACTTCGGGAGCCCGGATATCTGGCCAAGAAGATCGGCCACCGCCTTCCGACAGCGGGACGAATTGTCCCTACTCTGGAACAGGAAGAGAGTGTTGTATTCCTTCCTCACTTTGTCCATGGGCTAGGGTTTCCCTTTCACCCATTCGTTCGCGGCATTATGTATTACTATGGGATAGATTTTCATGATCTATCCCCGAATTGCTTCGTCAACATCTCAACATTCATCGTCATGTGCGAGGCCTTTATCCGCATCCCCCCACACTTTGGCTTATAGCTGAAGATTTTCAATGTGAAGCCCATGGTGGTGAGCAGTGAGCACGCTGAGTGCGGAGGAGCCATGGTGATCAAGATGCCCAATGTCACATGGCCAACAGGTACCTTCAATGACTCCGTCAAGGGATGGCAGCAACAGTGGTTCTATGTCACTGAGCCACGTGGCACGAAATGGGTCGCAGCTCCAGAATTCCGATCCGGAGTTCCCTTGCAGCTTACGTCCTCGCCCTAGAAGGGCCTGGATTAGTCTCTGTCAGATGAATTGACAATACTCTAGACGCGCGCCAAGAGCATGGGAGACAAAAACCTCAAACTCATTGACGTAGTGCAAGTGATGTTGGTTGCTACGTCTTGAGCTTGCGTTAGTTTTCCTTGAAGAGGAAAGGGTGATGCAGCACAATAGCGTAAGTATTTCCCTTAGTTTTTGAGAACCAAGGTATCAATCCAGTAGGAGGCTCCTCACAAGTCCCACGAACCTACACAAACAAACAAAGAACTCGCAACCAACGCGATAAAGGGGTTGTCAATCCCTTCACGGCCACTTGCAAAAAGTGAGATCTGATAGAGATAATATGATAAGATAAATATATTTTTGGTATTTTATAATATAGATGCAGAACATAAAGATGCAACTAAAAGTAGAGTGAAAGCTTATATGATAAAAGATAGACCCGGGGCCATAGGTTTCACTAGTTGCTTTTCTCAAGATAGCATAAGTATTACGGTGGGTGAACAAATTACTATCGAGCAATTGATAGAAAAGCGAATAATTATGAGATTATCTAGGCATGATCATGTATATAGGCATCATGTCCGTGACAAGTAGACTGACTCCTGCCTGCATCTACTACTATTACTCCACACCTCGACGGCTATCGAGCATGCATCTAGAGTATTAAGTTCATAAGAACAGAGTAACGCATTAAGAAAGATGACATGATGTAGAGGGATAAACTCAAGCAATATGATATAAACCCCATCTTTTTATCCTCGATGGCAACAATACAATACGTGCCTTACAACCCTTTCTGTCATTGGGTAAGGACACCGCAAGATTGAAACCAAAGCTAAGCACTTCTCCCATGGCAAGAAAGATCAATATAGTAGGCCAAACTAAATCAATAATTCGAAGAGACTTGCAAAGATAAGTCAATCATACATAAAAGAATTCAGAGGAGATTCAAAAATTATTCATAGATAAACTTGATCATAAACCCACAATTCATCGGATCTCGACAAACACCCCGCAAAAAGAGATTACATCGAATAGATCTCCCCAAGAGAGGGGGAGAACATTGTATTGAGATCCCAAAAAAGGGAGAAGAAGCCAACTAGCTAATAACTATGGACCCGAAGGTCTGTGGTAAACTACTCACAACTCATCGGAGGGGCTATGGTGTTGATGTAGAAGCCCTCCATGGTGGAATCCCCCTCCGGCAGAACACCGACGACGGCTCCAAGATGGGATCTCGCGGATACAGAAGGTTACGATGGTGGAAATATTTCTTTGGTGGATCCCTGGATGTTTTTGGGGTATGTAGGCTTATATAGGAGGAAGAAGTACTTCGGTGGCCGCCCAAGGGGTCCACGAGACAAGGGGGGCGCGCCCAGGAGGGGTGGGCGCTCCCTCCTATCTCGTGGCCACCTCGACTACTTCTTGGCTTGCACTCCAAGTTCTCCGGATAACGTTCTTTCCAAAAATCACGCTCCCGAAGGTTTCATTCCGTTTGGACTCCGTTTGATATTCCTTTTCTTTGAAATACTGAAATAGGCAAAAAAGCAATACGGGCTGGGCCTCCGGTTAGTAGGTTAGTCCCAAAAATGATATAAATGTGTAAAATAAAGCCCATAGACATCCAAAACAGGTAATATAATAGTATGTAACAATAAAAAATTATAGATACGTTGGAGACGTATCATTGGTTCGCCGGATTCTCCCATGCCAACGCAGGGCTTGCAATTTATGGGAATTCGACCCGGCCAAGCACCAGACCCTGACGGAGCTCTTCGGCTCAATGCACGAAGATATCTGGAAGGTGCTCTTCAAGTCCGGCAAATCGTGGCCAGACTCGCTGAGGACCGTGGGTACAAACTGTCCCGTCCCGTTAGTCCGGTAAGTCTTTATATATGGGTAAGACGTATGCCTCAACCATGTATTTCAAGGGAAATGCTTAACGTATTTATCGACAATTCTCCCAGGGCTGGATGAAGAAGGCGGAGCGGATCTACTGTCCGGCCCTACTAATAGAAGAACAAGCCGGTCCACTTCTAATGAAGATGCTGGTTCCAGCGCCTTATAAGGCGCCTAAGAAGAAGGCCAAGATGGAGGCCAAGGAGACCAGGGGCGGTCTTCGTCACAAAGGCACTTCGGACAAAGTGTCCAAGGATTCTAAGGCCCGCTCCTCCTCCAAAGAGGACGAAGAAAAGGAGGAAAGCCGATCTCCCCCAGCGAGGGGGAGAAAGAAAAGGATGACCCCCACACGCTTGGAGGCCGAGTTACTTAAGAGGGAAAAAAACCCGTTTCCAGATGAACCCCACACACCCACCGACATCAGCACAGAGTGGGCTCCCAGGGTTTAGCCCCTGGTTAATTCGTGAGTATATAAGACCCGAACATGCTTGTATATCCAAATTTACTATCGGATAGTGCTAACACATTGAGTCACGCCTTTTTTGTAGTTCGGCCAAGTCCCGCACTGAGCAATCCTCGTCGGAGGATTCACTAGGCTCGGACGCGATGGACATCGGGACTCCCCTAACGGCTTCCTTCCCAAAACATGTGGACGAAACCGATGTATCGTACCCAAGGGTCCCAGGCCAAAGAGGAACTGGGGAGACCGTCAAGGCGACGCGGAGGGTCAAACCTCGGCAGCCGGTCACACGAGGAAAAAGGCCCCCATGGACATCGATGGCGGGGGCTATCTTGAATTCCTCCCCTAGGAGGACACAGTTCCGGAGACCAACACGGCTCCGGAGTCAGGCGAGCAACCTCCCTCGATAGAAGAGGGGGCGCCTGTTCCACTAGCAACCTCTGCCCAACCAGGGGTGCCGGATACCTTATCAGCAGCGCTAAAGAGCACCTCCATCATTGAAGAACACTATGCCCTTATGGGTGCGGTGGTTGAGAAGATTCAGTCCGCTGAGAGCCGGCTGAATGAAGCCTGCATTAGTCTTATAGCGAGCTTTGAGGTATGATGTGAGGTTTCAAAGAGTGTTATAGTATAGATAGTAGCCCCTAATACATTGTTCAGTGTTCGAAAGAAAGAACTGGACAGAGGATCAAATACATGTTCGCAGGAGACTTACTTTGTAGCACCTCTCTTTCTTTTTTGGTAAGCAGGCGACTGTAGCGACCGCCGCCTCTCATAATGTGGAAGTCTCTGGACTGAAGCAGAGTCTGGAGCGGGCCGAAGAAGAACTTGGCCAGGTGAAGAAGCAGTTGGAGGATAACCAAGGTATGTAAAAAACCTTGTTCACATTCACCGCGAATGAATTATTTAGTAAGATGAAAATATTTCATGATGTGCTCCAGCGGCGACGACCGAAGTCAAGGCTCTCAAGAAGGCGGTAGCCGAAGCCGAGAAGAGGGCAGCCGCAGAACAGGCTCTTCGTGAAAAGCGCGAGGCCAGGGTTATTCAAATTCAGCAAGAGCTTCAAGAAGCCATGAAGAAATGCGAGACCTTGGAGTAGAGTTTAATGGAGAAAGAATCCGAACTCACCAAGGCTCGCCAAGCCGCACAAGATGCCCGGGATGAAGCCCAAGGCGCCCTGCAGGAGATCCATGAGGCCAGGAAGATCGCGGCGGGTAAGGATTTTTTATTCAAAGCGGATATTTCAAGGGAGAAAATCACATTACTAATTTGAATTTGGATTTTTCCAGGCTGTTTGCGGAGCTGCCACGCAGCATATCTGATGCCGCACCATTCTACTGAGCCTAAGAAAGGAGTACTGCAGAGAAGCTCTTTTGGTCACAGTACCTGGCGCCAGAGTATCCGGTGCCCTTTGTTGATCAAATGAAGAAGCTTATCAAACTGCACAAGGCGGCCGAACTAGCCATGTAGGATTTAATTATCCGGCTATGGCCTGTCGAGCCGATTCCAAGAAGCTACTTCGGGCTCATGAAGCGGCTTGTGAGTGTGTGCCCTCGACTTGAAGTCATCAAGCGGTCGGTCTGTATGGAAGGTGCGCGAATGGCCTTCGCCCGTGCAAAGGTGCACTGGGCGAAGATGGATGCCAAAAAGCTAATGACCGAAGGACCGCCGGAGGGGAAGGAGCACCGCAAGCCCTAGTTATATTATGATAATGTCCTGAAAGGATCCCGCCTTGTAGCAGAGCAATGTACTAAGGATATTATATTCCCATGAATATATTCATGCTGTCCCGTGTGGTGTTGAACAAGGTCATTTAAATGATGCAATGCATGTTATTTGAGATTTTTACCTCCTGTGCGGTTGTTTAGATATTAATCCTGAGAGTTGGCCAGTCGTCGGCTTCTGCCCCCACGTAGGAAGTACGGGGGTGTTCGGGATAAACCTGAGCACTCTTTACCCCAGTTTTGGGTCCTTGAATGAGGTGTTCAGCGCAACGAACTAGACAATCAGACTATAAGGCTATATCACTCTCACTTAGCCATAGGAGATTGACAAAAGAAAAGTAGGCGCAACCCCTAGTGTTCGGAAGGCCGCACTGGGGGCTCTATAAGCACCTGATTAGAAAAAGCCGATCCGTCGCATGCTGCATTAGTTATCGCATAATGCGGAATAAAATCCTTAAAGATTTTGTGACCTCTCGAACAACGACCAGCTCTCGCCGCATCATGACAGTCAGTTTTCGGCTTTCTCTACTGAGGTGCTCGTCCGGAAGAACCAGAACACAATCGTATTAGTTCTTCCTCTGCCACCTTATCCGATATAGCGGGACGTGAGGTAGCAAAACATGGGAGCCAGGCAAACCCAACATTTGACCCAAGACATGATTCGGAGCTGATGCATATAATGCTATAAGTTCGGGGTGCCGAACGGCCATGAAGGTGTTCGGACTTGCTTGCCGTATTATGAGCACAACAAAGCCCGTGGCATGTTAAGATGTACCAAAGTGTACGGCTGCTATTTGACAAAAAATATCAATAAAAGGGAACAGCAGGTGATCGTCATATGAAGCCGCAGATTTGTGATTTAATAATACGTCAAAGCGTATGAGTACAAGTAGTGCGATAAAAAGAAATATGACTTCAGAACCTGCTGGGACCAGGGGAGGGAAGCTTGTGTGCGGATCCGGATTATCAAGGGGAATGTCCAAGGGTTCCCTTACGCGCTCGAACTGTTTCCCTCCTTGGCATGTTCGTCCCCTTACGGGCCTGGTCGCAGTGTCACCAGTGATGGCCTACACAAAAGTGGACCTGCAAAGAAAGTGCAAAGATGTTTATGTGCCACGGAGCGGTTAAGCTGCATTGTGTGGCCTAACCTGGCTTTGCCTCTGCCTGCCACCGGAGTGATTAATTGAGCTCTTGATGAGCTAGGCTATCCTGCCGCGTAGTAGTTCGGACTCCTTTGACTGTGTCCGAGAACCTGGCTGTCGAATGAAGGTTCGATTGAAAAATGCCGGTCTGCACTTCTACTGTCAAGGCGGCGGTGTGCTCTTTAGTACGGGGGGAGTGTTTGGCTTTGCCATTGACGGTTATGATGCTACATGGACCGGGCATTTTGAGCTTAAGATAAGCATAATGTGGCACCGCATTGAATTGAGCGAATGCGGTTCGTCCAAGCAGTGCATGATAACCACTGCGGAAAGGGACGATATCAAAAATTAACTCTTCACTTTTGAAATTATCTAGGGATCCAAAGACCACCCCCAATGTGATTGAGTTTGTAAAACATGCCTCTACACCTGGTATGATACCTTTGAAGGTGGTTTTAGTTGGTTTGATCCTTGAGGGATCGATGCCCATCTGGCGCACTATATCCTGATAAAGGAGGTTCAGGCTGCTGCCACCGTCCATATGGACTTGTGTAAGGTGGAATCCGTAGATGATAGGGTCAAGGACCACTGCGGCTGAGCTGCCATGATGAATATTGGTTGGACGGTCCTTGCGATCAAAGGTGATCGAGTCAGACGACCATGGGTTGTATATTGGGGCAACTAGCTCTAGCGTGTAGTCGTCCCTAACTATGTGCCTCCGTTCCCGTTTGGGAATATGGGTGGCTTTTATCATATTCACCGTCTTAATTTGCGGAGGGAACTTCTTTTGCCCTCCTGTCTTTGGTGGCCGGGGCTCCTCTTCATCATCCTCGCTTTGCAACCCCTTCTCCTTGCTGTCGGTGTTTGACGTGCCGGCCTGTTTGAAGACCCATCATCCTTTGTTAGTGTGGCTAGATAGTGTACCTACGGTGCCATGAATTTGGCATGGATGGTCAAGTATGCGGTCCAGGCTGGACATGCCCGGATTGTTCCTTTCGAATGGTTTCTTCCTTTGACCGGTCTTAGAGTCGCTGAATCGGTGTTGACAGCTTTGTCTTCGGCGCTGTTGTCATTGTTTCATCGTTTGTGCTTCCTGCTTTCGGGCTTGCCGTTGTCGTCTCTAGATTTAGAATTTCCAGGTTTACCTGAGGTGTTGTTGCTACGAGCCAGCAAACTAATCATGCCCGCACAGAAGCTGGTCATGAGTGTCGCGAGGGCTGCCATGGATTTCGGCTTCTCTTGGCCGAGGTGTCGGGCGAGCCACTCATCACGGATGTTATGCTTAAAGGCCGCTAAGGATTTGGCATCCGGACAGTCGACAATTTGATTCTTTTTAATTAAGAACCGAGTCCAGAATTTCCTTGCTGACTCTCTGAGCTGTTGGGTTATTTGACTTAAGTCGTCAGCATCCGATGGTCGCACATAAGTGCCGTTGAAGTTGTCAAGGAATGCGTCTTCCAGGTTCTTCAAACTGCCAATGGAGTTTGCTGGCAGGCTATTCAGCCAATGCTGACGTGTAGATCATCGCTGTGGGCCATGTGAATGTGGAGAAGGAAATCTTTGATACACACCATGGGGTCTGTTGTCCCATCATATGGTTCTATGTTTACTATTTTAAACCCTTCTAGGAATTCATGTTCCATTACTTCATCAGTGAAGCATAGGGGTGTGCGGCGCCTCTGTACCGGGCTATATCGCGACATAGGTCGGATGAATCTGCTCCGCTGTATTCGGCCCGGACGGATTTATATTTAGTATATCCAGCATGACGGTCATCGTCACGCGTTGGGGCGTGCCCCCGTGATCCGTGGATCGATCTTGACTGTCCTGCTTTGTTTTCTAGTTCATCTTGCAAGTCATGCCTGTAGCCCCGGGCCTTGGTGTTTTTAGTTGTTTGGCGACGTGGTGCGGGCTGGTGTTTAGGCTGATATGCCACTTTGTCACAGCCACGGGGTGGTCGATCAGCCGCATCCTACGCTTGAAGTGTGGGCTCTAGTGCCTCGTGCTCGAACTGAGGTAACAACGTGCGCCTCGGGAAGCTTTTGTTGGGGCGCTTGAGTCCGTATTCCTCAGCTGCCAGGACTTCAGTCCATCTTTCAGTGAGCAGATGTTGATCAGCTTGGAGCCAATGCTGTTTTTTCTTCAGGCTCTTTGTAGTGGCTATAAGCCGGCGTTGAAGCGCTCCTGCTCGACGGGATCCTCAGGCACGATAAATTCTTCGTCGCCGAGGCTCACTTCGTCTTCAGAGAGGGGCATGTAATTGTCATCCTCTGAATCTTCAGCCCTTGCCTGTTCATCGGGGCTATAGCTTTCCCGTTCTCCCGTCCATCCTACTCGAGGCTTGGCTCGGTGGGATTGTTTTCGTCTTCGGCATCATCGAGAGTGCTATTGTCTCTGGTCCCGGTATCGCTTTCTTTGCTATGGCGGAGTTTAGAGCGGCGCCGCTGATGTCGGCGCTTAGGTTGCTTCTCCAGAGGGTCACCCTCCGTTGCATCCTTTTGATCCTTGCCATTATTTTCTTTGGGCATATCCACTATATATATGTCATATGATGAGGTTGTCGTCCAGCACCCTGTGGGCGGTGGTTCCGGTTCTTCTCTGGCATCATCGTCCATACCGTCGATGTCTTTGGAGTCGAAATCAAGCATGTCGGTTAAGTCGTCGACAGTGGCTATTAAGTGGGTGGTGGGTGGGCAAAAAATTCCTTCGTCGTTCGCTTCCCACTCAAGACGGACATAGTTTGGCTGAGAGTCCTCTGACAAGGAGAGAGACTTTAATGAATTTAGCATGTCGCCCAAGGGCGAGTGCTGAAAGATATCCGTGGAGCTAAACTCCATGCTCGGCTTCTAGTTAGAGACGATGGGCACGGATGTACACGGTTCGGAGCCTATGGCCGGACACGAGTCTGAGGATCCGATGACACAGACCTCCTTGGAAGTGAGATCGCTGTTCGGCTCTATCACCGCTGAGTATGCGGCCTCCGTGACGGGGTCCATCCACCCGTCCTCGGACGGCACGATCTGCTCCGGATTTAAAGTCTGGACAGCTTCAGGCGTGGTCTCCTGACCGCCATCCGATGGCAGATCTAAGTCATGCTCACCGCGGCCGTAGGGCGCACCTGTCATGGGCTCGAATCCATCGAAGATCAAGTCTCCACAGATGTCAGCAGTGTAGTTCAGGCTTCCAAACCTGACCTGATGGTCGGGGCGTAGCTATTGATCTGCTCCAGATGGCCAAGCGAGTTAGCCTGCAGTGCGAAGCCGTCGAATACGAAGATCTGTCCGGGGAGGAAAACCTCACCCTGGACCGCATCGTTGTAGATGATTGAAGGAGCCATCAAGCCTTATGGTGACATCACAGTGGAACTCTCAATGAAAGCACCAATGTTGGTGTCAAAACTGGCAGATCTCGGGTAGGGGGTCCCGAACTGTGCGTCTAAGGCTAATGGTAACAGGAGGTGGGGGACACAATGTTTACCCAGGTTCGGGCCCTCTCTATGGAGGTAATACCCTACTTCCTACTTGATTGATCTTGATGATATGAGTATTACAAGAGTTGATCTACCACGAGATCGTAGAGGCTAACCCTAGAAGCGAGCCTATGATTATGATTGTTGTTGACCTACGGAATAATCCCTTCGGTTTATATAGACATCGGAGGGGGGCTAGGGTTAGACAGAGTAGGTTTCAGAGAAGGAAATCTACATATCCGAATCGCCAAGCTTGCCTTCCACGCAAAGGAGAGTCCCACCTGGACACGGGACGAAGTATTCAATCTTGTATCTTCATAGTCCAACTGTCCGACATAAACATATAGTCCGGCTATCCGAGGACCCCCCAATCCAGGACTCCCTCAGATGTCCCTGTAGCCAGCATCTCCATCTCTATATCTATCTGTAGTTTCTTCGTCAACATTTCTTTCTCGCACGCAGTCTTGCTTCCTATCACCCACACTATATATGTCTCTCATTACATATGCATTTGTAGGTTGATCTCTTTTGCATAATCGTTGTGCCTCACTCCCTCTACTTGCCATAGATGCATGCTACAGCCCACGCTACTATCTCTTAAAGACAAAAACACATGCTCAATTGTTGGGCCTTCTTCCCTACATTCTCACATGCATGCATATTGTCATACCTATCCGTCTCTCCCATGTCGTTGATCTTATGACTTATGTCTTCTTTATTTTATCTCGATCATGCACGCACGCGCGCGCGCACACACACACACACATCCCACGTATACATGTATACCTCTCACACATGCACGTTCAAGGTCTCTATGTCTCCATACGTAGTTAATTACCCTCAACCCTAACGCCACATAGAATCGTTCCCTTCTTGTGTGCACATAACTTCCGCCTGGATGGGTAAAACACACACTCACACTTAACAATCTCCTTCGAGCTACGCCCCCTCTCACTCTTCCCTATATCCCCAAAACCAATAAAACTATCCCTTCATTTAATTCCTGCCTACATGCACCATCGATTTATAGTAGTCTTCATCGGTGTCTCTCGAACAAACACGTTCTCTCGATGTCGACTCCTATCACGCGCACACACCTTCTCTTCCCTCTCTACGGGCATTTTCTCTGTCGCACCCCATTGTTGGTGGCCTCTGCCATACACATCACCTATCTATGATGAAGCCATCCACACTTAAATTACATCCGCCACTGAGGACCCTGCGACACACACACACACCCACACACCCACACACCCACACACCCACACACACACAAACACAGACACACACACACATGCACGCACCCCCACCCCCCCACACACAAACACACACACACACACACACACACTAAGACTCCATCACACACACACAGACTCCATCTCTCTCTCTCTCTCAAACACACACACACACACACACACCTAGAAACACACACACACGCACACACTAAGACTCCATCTCACACACACATGCTCTAGGCGGAGCATTTGTTCCTACCACCCTTCATCCAACCTTACCCGTATGATAAACAATCACCTAAATTTACTTGTATAACATGGACAAATTCCACTTTACTTTAGTAGTTAGCAAACTTATCATCTGTACCCTTACAAAAAACCAAGTTGGCGATGATGGTGTGCCTGTCATCTTGTAATATAGACCGTCTGATCTATATCTGATGGATAGAAAGCAAACTATGATAATTTTAGAAAAGATACCCGCACCTCTCTCCACATCCTTATCTCCCACAATCTCATTGCTGAGCAATTAACAAAGGAAGTCTCTGGAACAATCTAGCATGGTGGCCACAGCCACCTGCCGGCACCGTCCATCCCCATGCCTCCTCCCATTCCGACCACTAGTCACCACCATGCTCCACTCCTCCTCACCTTATCTCTCATCTTTCATTTTTTCGATGACATTCTCCAGATACCAGTTTTCCAATAAAATTCTCAAGATATCATTAGTTTTTACACATGGGATTACTCCTGCATGAGTCAATCCCAACAGATGTTTTGTAAAAAATGCATATTGATGTTTGGTGCAATGCACGAGCATCTTGCTTGTAATTATATAACGCAAATCACGAGCAGGAAGTGACATTATTTTACACAACCACGTTAGCATGGCCACATAAATCACTAGCTAAAGGAAATACCATTATACTTATATCCCGATGCAAAAGGTTGAGTACATGTCCGAAGATTAGAGTCACACACACGCAATCTATCTCTCAGAATCTCTCACACACACACACACACCAGTTACGTGACGCCCACTTAAGCAGACACGTATGTTACAATTTGTGCACCCGCGGGTACACGTGATGCTGCGCATTTATTTAAGACAAACGGTGAACCCAAACAGTAGCTGCATTCATTCCGCTCCCGCCGCCTCTTCTCTGGTTGTCGTCACCTAGTAGCCATGGCCCTGCCAAAGGTAACTGGTAACAACATACGCCATACTCCTGCCGGAGCGGCGCTTTAATCTGGAAATTTTAGTGGTCATGCATGCATCTTTTTGTGCTAGCACTCCTATATAAGGGTTGATAGGTCGCTTCCCGCGGACATGCGCGGGCGGTGGAATAGGAAGGAGAAGGGAAGCAGGATGTGGAGTAACGTTTTTTACCACAATTTGTTAGAGGGTGCTTGGATATGTTTTAGTCCCATGACTAAAAGTAGTGGGACTAAAATTTGCTAGCCTCACCCATGCTTGGATCCAAATACTAAAGCGACTAAAATCAAGTTAATGAGCATTTATTATCCTCCAAACCCTCCAATCCAGAACTTGCCTATGTTAAAGGAGAGGAGTTAAATGAGGAGAGAGAGGACTAATCCACATTTTAGTAGGGGTACCCCTGACTAAAATTTTTTAGTCTCAAGACTAGTTTTAGCCCCTCTTTAGTCAGGGGTGCTTGAAACTTTAGCCTCTTAAAGAGACTATTTTGAGTCAGACTAAAATAAGTCCCTTGGATCCAAGCACCCTCTTAGGAAACTGAGTGCAATAATTGAGTAGTTTTGCAAACTACCAGTACTACACCTGAAACGGTTCAAAACCTATACTCCCTTGCCAGCGCATGCTTCCCGCGTGAAACGGTCAGCATCGCCCTGGAGCGTCAGTGCCGCAGTAATTCCCAGCTAGAACAGAGGTGACCTCTCACTAGCGCCAGCTTTGAAGCGGCATGACGGCCAAGAGAGCGTCGCTTCCCGGTGCACGCGACTGCTCTGCGTCGATGCTGGCCATAGGCCCTGTTTGGATCATGGGTTAGAGTTAGTTCGAGCTAGTTGGGGCTCAAATAGCCCTGAAGTATCCAAGCATGAGGGTTTAAATTGGAGCAAGTTGCACCGAACCAATCAAAAAAATTTATCCCACCCAAGAGGTGCTAACTAGAGATAGTTCTCATTGGGACCACTAAAAAATCACTTTTTTCTCTCCATCAAGTGCATTTATTGTCAATCTAACCCTGTCACCCAAACACCTCTTTGGCTATAGTTAGTTCAGGGTTAGTCATGAGTTAGTCTAACCTCTAGCTAAGTTAGAGTATCCAAACAGGACCAGTTTAGTACATGCAAGTTGCTCAAAGCATACAGTTAAATTCGTACGTGAAAGGATTTTTTTCTTTTTGAAAACAGAACGTGAAAGGAATTTTTTTAGCATGCTCTTGGCATGTCGCTAACATGTGATGAGTTAACCGACCTCAATAGACGGCAAAAACGCCAGCCCGCCGCACTTTGAGAGAGACGAGGAGGGAGAAGCGATACGGGCTGCTAGACTACTAGAGATAGGTGTCGCACGGAAGCCAAGAAATATGGTGATAGCATGGGTTAGCCATGTACTAGTATGATGTAACTACACTGGGCTGTTGTGTTTCGTACTCTTCCATTCCATTGTGGAGATGATTGGTTGATTTTATATCGCTGAATAATATAAAATATTATGAGTGCAGATGCTCCACAACGAGGTTCCTTGCTCCTTCTCGGTCGTCGGATATCTATGTTCTTCCACTCTATTTTTTTACGTGAGCTTTGTTCATCCTTTTGCCAACACGCGAGACATCTAGCATCAAGGTGCACGTGTCATGCAAGGATCATTTCATCTATATGAAGAACACGTGGGACTGGAACTACGAGACAGACATGTACCCAGGAGTGGACATACGAACCTGAGTAATGTAGCGAAGTAAGTGAAGTAGAAAGGCACAAATGGTATGAACATGTGTGGCATATAGGGTGTGTTTGGTTGCGTTCTCATCTCAGCATAGTTGTTCCCTCTTCATGCATGCTCAACTCAACACCCCTCTTCATGCATGCTCTCTTCATGCATGCTTCTAGTGTATTTGTGCTAAACTAGTGTGGACTCATGCACCCTCCATACACTCTACCAAACACCCAAAAGTGGGTCGAGAAGGGAACTCTTGGGCGGCATTTGTCTCTTACTACGTACTCCCTCCGTTCCAAATTACTTGTCGTGGTTTTAGTTCAAATTTGAACTAAAACCACGACGAGTAATTTGGATCGGAGGGAGTACCACTAAATGTTGTACGTGCATTGCACAGTGATGTGATGGAGTACGTGCCTAAGTACTCTACTACTACTATATTAGTTGGAGGCATATATTAGCTTTTATATTTGTTTACGTGTATGCCCCGAGACCTTCCAACTAGATGTGTCTTTCTCTCTAGGTCACACTTTGTATCGTTCATACCACTATTACTACTACGTGTGGTGTCCGACCCAGAAGTGGAAAAAGTGGAGATGCTCTACCATGTTGTTTTTTTGCGCCGGGCTCTACCATGTTGTTCGTGTCCCACTCCTTTCGCTGACATGTGGGACATCCAACATGTGTCGTGTTTGGCACTCTTCGTCGTAAGAGTTGAAACGCTAGCATTCATCAGAAATAAAAAATAAATATAAATCAACAGTGATACCATTTTTTGCGAACCAATCAACAGTGATACTATACCACACGGTTTCCTTGCTCCTTGATATCGGAAAGAATACTTCCGTTCACCAACATGTGGGATGTCGACCATCCTGGTCCACTTGCCGTGCACACAGAACTCCAAGGGAGAGTCACCCCGGTCGTCGTGCCGCAGTAATAATGACTAATGAGCCGTCATATCACAGGCCCAACCTTTACCACTTTGAAGTTGCTCGGACGAAGGAACCATCATGACTTCGTTGAATTCCGCTTCTTGAAGAAAACTACTGTACCAGCAATACTGCTATCTACATTAGTTACTCCAACAGAGGCCTCCTTTCATTCATAGGATAGGAATTTTATAGGAATATGAAAATCGTAGGAAGTGAGATGACATGCATCTCAATTCCTATAGAGAAAGAGATGCCATTTGATGCATACGATAGGATTTTTTCCATTGAGTCTAGGCTGATGTACTGGTAATTTGCTCTAAAAACTACAGTAATAACTAGTAGTACTGGTACATGGTCATACTCAGACATGGACACACACACTAACTACTAGTACTACTACTTCTCACATGCTGGCCAGACGCCGTCGTTCTCCTTCCCAGCTTTGTCGGTGTCACCCCACCATCCCTGGATCTCCGTCGAACTCTTCGCAGCAGCGCGTGCATCCTTTTCTTTCTTGCGGCGGCGGGCCTCTCTTTTCTTGAGTGCTTTCTGACTTGTCTGCTCCCTCTATGCGGCTTTGGCTGCCTCTTGCTCTACCGCCCATTCGGCCTTGGCAGCTTCAAATTCCTCCCACATAGGTGTGAGGTCACGGGCGGCGATGAACTCGGCACGGCGGGATGCCATCGCTTCCCTACCATTTTGTGTGCGGTCGTGGGCAGCGAGCAACTCAGTGCGGCGGGATGCCATCGCTTCCTTACCAGTTAGTGTGTGGCGCATTGGCATGAACGACGCTTGGTGAGAGCTCTGGGGTGGAGTTGCCAGACAACCATATAATATATTGGTTTGCAAGAGCTCAAGGACAGAAGACGAAGGAAATTTGAATTCCCCTTCAATCCTGGTCAATTATTACTGAGTAAAATGCATTGGCGGTCATCAAACTTGTCTTGATAGCTCACTTTGATCATTGTATACGAGATATGGTGATTATACGGTCACTGGCTCAGCGTATAGCTCCGTATTTGTCAGGTTGACCAGTCAAACAGGCTGCATGCGCCTCATCAGCTCGTGTTCTTTATCTATCTACTCGGGCCTACCTGTCAGTGGAGAAAGAAATAAAAACAAAAATTATGCATATGTGGGGAATCAAACCACGGACTCGTCACTGCAACGCACACTCATCAGCCAAATGAAAAAGAAATACTTTGCGTCAGACACTCACGCTCACGCTGTCAAAGCATGCTAATGCATGCATGTCGCCCTCTCAATCAAAGTCCTGCTCATGGCGCAACGCAAATGGCGAGCCCATCACCTGCGCACTTCGGCGGTGCCTGACATTACTGTTTAGACATTTGATGGAGGCCTACGCGAATGCCGAGCATGTATTCACCTGGCTCAACACCACCGGTCATACACGGAGCACCTTGCTCATGTATATCGTCCATCACAATGACTATCTATAAAACAGCCTAGCTAGAGAGGGTACTATGGTACGGAGTATGTACTATCGTGAGCGACCAATCTTAGTGCCACTACACACGAGTGTGTGTCTGATCGATTCGTCCATTATTCATAAGTTATGCATGGTTGTGTGGTGTCTAATGGTGGTCGTCGAAGGCTAGCTGGCGACAAGAGCGGTTGCATGGATGCCTGGTTGTTAATAAGTGCCGCATATGCTTCAAAGGCTCGTCATCCATGATTTCACACTTTACCACCACGTCAGCGTCTGACCACCCTGGCCTACCGAAACCCCTTCCATCGCTAGCGTGTGCTTCCCACCTAAAACGGTCACCATCTCTCCAGAACATCAATGCCACATTCACTGGACTTAACTGCGGGTGCAGTTGGTGTGTCACTGACATGCAGGCCAGATGCTTGTTGGGCCCACATGTCAGTAACCCAACACACCTGCAGTTAAGTCACTGAAGCAGCATCCACATTCACGCCTGACGAACGTACTCCGGCGTCAGCCGTCCATCCGTCTGCCGCGGCTCATTGCCATTCGCCCGCTATATTAACTTGAGCCCCAGCTCCCAGCCATAGCCAAAGACCCATACTCATTCTCCTCTCACCCCTTCCTTCTGTTGGCACCACTCCAACCATGGCCTCCTGGATTTCGAAACTCTCTTGGATGTACTGTCACAGGTTCAGACGAGGGACATCGGCGGCTCCGCTCCGGGCGTGCTCCAAAGCTCTCTTCGACGTACTGTCGCAGGAGCAGACAAAGGAGATCACCGGTACCCCCCCCCCCCCCCGGTCGCCCTCCGCCACCACAACCATGAAGCTGGCGTGCGTGCGCGGTCGCAGCCGGCAGCAAGGAAGAGTAGTACATGGTAGGTTACTGGTCCCAGGAAGGCCACCGCTACTCCACTCAGTCGACGCCAAGCTTGGTGGGGTAAACATCGACAACCGATTAGCCGCTTGACGATGACGTGGAGGTGGAAATCTTCATAACCTTGTGCTTCGGAGGAGGAGGTTATCAAGGCGGGTGAGGAGGAGGCAAAGACAATGCCCGGCTTTCTCGGATTCATGGCCGGACATGGTGGTCGGGCACCGGCGATTGTTTAGATTAGGTTTACAGTAGGTTTTAGTATGGGTTGTGTGAAATATGTAATGAATTTTGTCTAGTTTGTTGGAAAAGTTTTCAAAATGTAATGAATTTCATATGGTTAATTTGAAATTTGCTTTGTTTGCACGAATTTCATCCGGTTAGTTCATATAGTTGTTGAAAGGTATGTGGGCAGCATCGGATGGCATCCATCAGTATCCTCGGACAGATGCTGGTGTAAATTTGTGGGCTAGTGCCGGAGATGCCCTAACTATCATGCTATAATCGCTAACAGTGCTCCATTATTTGGCAGAGAACAGTTATCCCTCGACCAAAATCAGATCCGCGGTGTTTCGCACTCCTCCCACGTAAGAGTGTAAACTCTTTCTTACGTAAAAATAGAGCAAGTGGATGGCACTGTAGCACATCATATCACTCAAACTAGCCTACCTAACGATCAGAAGAGCACCTCCCTCATCATTTTGTTCTGGATTTCTATCGATCGATCATGCGAAAATGTTACGCTTTGCAAGTTCTAAAGGAAAAGGCGGCACACTTACGACTCGTACGTGTTGCACCCCCGACAGTCTGGCTCGCACGCCGGTCACCAGAGGGGACATGGTTGTCTTGCAATTTCACTGACATGTGGGACTGCAATTGAATAAACTATCGATAGGCAAAATCTAATCGCTCAGTGGGCGTCGGCTGAGAAGAGAGAGACGTGGGAGGGAGAAGAGATCGCCCGCCCACCGTGCACGGACTCCAAGAAATATATGGTGATAATGTGAGGTGGGCCATGCGGGAGTCCGGACCGCTTCCAAGCCCGCTTCTGACCACCCTGGCCCACCAAACCCCCCCTCCCTGCGCACGCTCCCCCCTTAGATGCCAGCTGCCCGCCACATGCATGCATAACAAGTAGTACCCGCTTATGTGGAGGAGACAGAGGCATTGACAAAGTCAAGGAGTGGGCTCTGCAAGAGCCCGTCTCTACACATGCTCCTAGGCATAAAAACAATTGTGTCTAAAAAATAAAGGTAAAAAACATTTGAGAGCAAATAGATAGATAGAAAGTGAGAAAAAGTTGTAACCTTATAGCCAACCTTATAGTCAACAGTATGGTAGTATTACATGAGGAAGGAGGGAGTGGTGCCCATGCCAAGTTCACTGGGCTGCCGTGTTTCACACTCCTCCGTCATAACAGTGGAGACAATAGCTTTCATAAAAAATAAACAATTAATACTCGTTGCTCGTCCTCTATATCGGAAAGAATACTTTCATTCGCTGACATGTGGGACGTCGACCATCCTAGTCCACCTGCCATGCACAAAATTATCCTGGTCTACCCCGGTCGTATCGCAAGCCCAACCTTTCCCACTGTCAGTTGGTCGGACGAAAGAACCATCATGACTTCGTTGAATTTCGCTTCTTCTAGAAAACTTACTGTACCCACAATACTGCTACCACACGCGAAGACTGGATGGCACTGTACCTCGTCATATCACTCAAACCCACTAGGCCATCCTAAAAAAAACCACTAGGCCAAACTAGCCCGCCTATAGGTCATCTATTTTGGAACGAAGGGAGTACGTCTCTGTACTGCTATGATTTTGTGTTGTACGTCTCTGTACTTTTTCTACGATTTTCCTACCCTATGAACCAAATGAGGCCTGAATGTATCTGTGCCGACTAAGCCTACAAGTATAAGCGTACCATGAGCTCATCATCCCTAACGTTTCTCTTCGGTGAGTGTTTTGCAAGTACTATAGCTTGCACAGTAGCTAGCCTACTAACAACAAGAATCATCAAACAAGCCCTGCTAATATGATAAACAGTTCAAACGTACATCTAAGCATGCCATATATTACATCAAAAGTAGGTGAGGATACATCTGTTTCCATAACTCGGAGAGGGTTCGCATGATTCACTATCAAACAAAAGTAGCAAGTACCGCCCACACAAGACAATGCACTAGCCCAAAGATGGTTTGATAACATGCATCATTCTAGTAATTAATCACAGGGCAATGCAAACTACCCTGAAGGATTAGCGCGACCAACTATTTCTTGTCATCGATCTCTCGGGCAATGACCACAGCACGGACAGCGGCATGGGAATCGATCTCTGGGGTGATGTCCACAGGACTGACCGCGACATTGGAATCGATCTCTGGTGCGATGTCCACAGGATGGACAGCGGCATCAGAATCGATCTCCGGGGCGATGCCAACAGGACGGACGCGACATCGAAAACGATCTCTGGGGCGTTGTCCACAGGACGGGCCGCGACATCAGAATCATCAAGGACGTCCACCGGCACCTGCACAACCCTAACATATTAGCAAGCACATTGGAAATAATCAAAAACCACAACTATGGTAATAAGCCATTATTTTTTACCTTGTGCAGCTCACCGGGGGATCCCATCCCTCCGGGGGCCATCTCCTCGTCCTCGATGGGGGCCATCACCTTGCCAGGGGAATACTGCTTCTCAATGGCGACTACCTCCTCAAACTCGGCCTTCAGCCTTGCATAGGTGGTCATCAGAGTTTCTGGGGTAGGCACAATGGGGCCCTTGTTGTTCTTTCAACTTTATTTGAGGAGTTTGTCCGCCAACGTCGTCAACTATTTGGCTAGTGCTTGTTTCTTGGAGTTCTTCGTCTCCATGGGTTGGCCTGCCAACATGGTCAACTCGTTGGTCTGTTCTCACTTCCTGAAGATCGCCGTCTCCAGTGGGTTGTCCACCGACAACTCTTTGCCTAGTGCTCCAGGATCCATCAATGAACTGACAAACAAAAAACAATCGAAAGGAAACCACAATCACAATGAAAACGGGAAATGAATAGACTATGAGAATCGGTCGGTGCTTCGCAAAAAGAAGATTCTTGGAATGAAAATATAGCAACATCACTGATTCGCCCACCTTTCCTTCGTCGGTACAGAAGAAAAATGGTAGAAGTGAGTAGCCTGGAGGGAGGTTTTCTTCAAGAAAGGGGAGAAAGGTCTTCAACGAGCGTTCCAGTGAAATGATGGTTGCTTCATCCAGTCCAACTTTGAGACCACTTTACCACTGCTGGTATAGGTGTGGGTTTTGTGATATGAAGGGTCATGACGGCCACACCGGGGTGACCGGTGAGTCTCGACTGTAGCACCTCGCTGTGATTTGGTGGATGGCACGCGGGCCCAGATGCTTTGATGTCCCACATGTAGATAGAGGGGCTAGTCATATAGGAGTGCTCAATATTGTGCACCGCAACCAAGGTGGAGAGGAAAACGAGAGAACTACATAATTAATGCATGAGTTTAATTAGGGTAGTTTTGTAAAGTACGAGATACATTACTCCAATCGCAAAATATCTTGGTTGATGAGATTTGAGATTTGAGCCCTATAAACCGGAAGGGAGGGAGTACTGCAAACGGTGTAGTCTAGTCACTTGTTGAAATCTCTAGAAAGGCAAATACTCCTTTCCAGTTTACAGGGCTATAGTAGGAAGTAATAGTACTACAATAATGGGCTCAAATAGCAATTTTGTCTCATGCAAGAGCTTGGCTATATGCGTGCTCCAAGCACCGCACCACGCCCCACCCCTACAAAAAGACTGCCACACTAGCGTTCGCAACTACCACGTTCGGGTTGCGCTTGGCTCTTCGCCTCTTCGAGAAGATGAACAATGATGTTACTCCTACTTCTACAGTATCGAATCCACTACTGCATGTCCGTACACCTCATGTGGGAAGGATAGCGTGTAGCGAAAGCTTCTACTAGTCCTACCAGCCACCATGCTCATGCTTGAGGGAGGGACGCAGCTTCATCGACTTACTGCTCATGCCTTTGCGTCTAAGATAGGTGGGCCCAACAGGTGGTTGGCCCACCTGTCATGCAGCCAAAGGCAGGTGTAGTTAAGGCATCGGAGCTCAGTCCGCGGGAGAGAGGGTGTTGTAGTAATCAAACTTCTCAGTCTTGTACGAGTTGACGCAACACATCAAAGCACTACACTCGATATAAGTCTTTTTACACATTGCAAATGGACTACAACATACGGATGTATGTAGACATATTTTGCTTCAGATGTAGTCACTTGTTGCAATATCTAAAAAGACTTATATTTGGAAACAGAGGGAGTACAGCGCATGCATGCATGTCGTGACTTTCCTTTTGATACTTGCATGTGTTGATTTGATGCACCTTGCCAAATTTTGACTATAAATTTAACTAACCAAATTTTCATGCATGTCACAAAAAATTATGGGGCTGTTTGGATTGTGACTATGTTTGTATTATGTTGCCACATTTTTTTCCCACACTTGCCACACTTGCCTAACTTGAGTTGCTCAAATTGTTAGACACACTTTGGCTTGCCTAATGGAATCTTGCCACAATTTTTGTGTCTATGACATGTGGGGTTCACTGCTAATAAAAAAAATCTTGTCTTAGGTGTGGCTAATAAAAAAGACTTATATTTAGGAACGGAGGGAGTAGAAAATATGAATAATAATGTATGTTGGGGCAACCCATGTTTCCGATAATTTTATCCATGGGCTTGTTCACAATTTTTACGAGGGGGTGGTTGTTCATTTAATGGAGGGACTTGTACCAGACTTGAACAATACAAAGTGCGACCTGGCACACCGCAACACCACTTGGAACAAGCGGGTTGCTATCTCAAAAAACAATCAACAACTAAAAAAACGATGACTTGGCACGTAGTACACAATTTTAAACGATTGTTTTGATGGAGTGAAAAAGGAAAACTACCCCACTACATATATATAGGCCGGAGCCTTCGCGCTTGTTTGCTAGGGTTGCTCTATTCACACACTCTCATTCTCTCCAGATCTAAACAAGATAGGGGTGGTAACACTGTCTTTCTCCCTTCAAAAAACATTGTGTTTCTATCCTCACCGCATGTTACAGATCCGAACGTATCCCCCTCCACCATTTAAGGGGAGGAGGGGCAGCGTTTAGGCCATCATCGACAACGAGGGAGGAGACCCACTGCCGGCCGCACCGTTATCTCTGGCCGAGCGCCGACGCGGGAGGTCCTTCGATCCCTTCATCGTTGCCCTAGTGTGGGCGGATCCGGCCTCCCGCCTCCCACCTATCCACATCCTGATGACCTTCAGGTATATCTTCCTTCGAAACCGCCTTCGCTCTACTTCCCCATCTCTCTACGTCGCTGCATGTGCATCATTTTCTACCTCTCAGCCCCTCTTGATTGGATCGTCCAACATCATCTATTTTTTTCTATTGTTAGAGGTAAAGCTACTTCATGGAGTCGAATCTTGTACTTGGTTCAAACAAGAAATAAAGTGGGGATGGGGGTATTTAGTATGTACATCGGACTTGGTACAAACAGGAAGGAAAGGGGGTGAAAGTAGTACAGACTGGTCATCCAACCAGTCTCTTGGTCGAAAAGGGAAATATAGGGGTAACGTTGTACACAGTGGTATGACCAGGACTAGATTTGTGTAGGTGCATCTAGTGCCCCTTAGTGATTTTGGTGTATTGAAGACTTATAGGTTAAGGGACTAATGCGTTTGTGAGTATACACAGGTCTATAAGTCTATGAGGAGTTTGATATTTACAGAGAAAGTCGACCCCTAAAAATGAAGTTCTTCAACTGAAGACTTTGATATTCTGAAGACTTTCTGAAGACTTTGAAAGTGAAGAAATTGGTGTGACCTTGAAGACTTGGTATTCATTTATGGAACATGAAGCGTGAAGACTTTTGTTTTCGTAGTTTCATTTTCTCTTTCTTGAGTCATAGGAAACACCGTCCTGTTAAAGGGGGTCGAGGAAATACTAAGGAAAAATTTCCATGTGATGCTCAACTCAAAATCCTACACCTACCAATCCCTTCGAGTGAAGCCTTTGGAAATCTCATATAGTTCAGTCACTTTCTTCAGTGACAGAGATGAAGTTCTTCTGGTCGCTGATGAATTTGTTCTGACTGAGGAGTTAGGAATTCGCCAGTGGGAATTACCTACACAGTGAGGAACATGATAGCCCTGAGGAATTTGAGAGTCAAATTTCCGACCGTTGCTGTGCTGCGCGCCAGCTGTCCCAAAATATCTTATCCACCTAACGGTCATATCATTGAGGGGCATTTATGTCTTATCATGTCGGGCTGCTCCCTAGGCTATAAATAGCCGCCCCCTACAACCACTAGTTGGTTGGCTGCTCCGAGAGAACTTGACACTTGTCATTTGAGAGCAATCCATCCTCCGAGGACTTTGAGAAAAAATCATCAAGTGAGGAAAATCCCAAACCCAAACACCTAGAAACCCAAAGTGATTGAGCATCACTGAAGAAATTGATCCCGCGTGGATCCGACGCTTGTTACCTTTGAAGACTGTGCTTCTTCCAGACGGTTAGGCGTCAAGGTCTAGAGCATCCAAGAGAAATTGTGGATCGCCGAGTGACCAAGTCTGTGAAGGTTTGGAAGTCACCTGAAGACTTACCACGAGTGATCGGACGGGATCTGTGTGATCTTAGTTCAAGGAGAATACGGTGAGGACTGGGTGTCCTGAGCTGCGTGCTCAGTGACTGGGTGTCCGGGACTGCGTGTCCTCGAGTTTAAATACTCAGCCGCTCCAACCAGACGTACAACTGAGACAGCAGTTGGAACTGGTCTAACAAATCATTGTCTTCACCAACCTAACTGGTTCTATTTCCTCAACCCTTTCATTTCCTCATTACTGTGTTGAGTGTTTGTTCATATCTGTGTTTGAAGACTTTGACTGAAGACTTTCTCAATTTCCTCAGTTCAATTTCTTCAGTCTGTTTGTCTTCATCTTGTGTTATCCTGTGATTACGCTTTCTGTACTCTGTGCTAGTCTTCATTTCATCATGATGACTATGCGTGTACTCTGTTATGCTTACTTCTGAGTACTTATTCCGCTGCTAATAGTTCTTTGCTAAGGAATTTCCTCACCGGCAAATCCTCAGTGAAGAATTCATAAAAATCGCCTATTCACCCCCCTCTAGTTGACATAACGCACTTTCAATTGGTATCAGAGCGAGGTACTCCCTTGTTCTGTGTGATTTTGGTTTAGCCGCCTGGAGTTTCAGTTATGTCGACCGCAGGTATGATCAAGGTCTCGGCTGGGTGTCCTACCTTCGATGGAACGGACTACCCCTACTTGAAAAACAAGATGCGAATGCATCTCGAGGCAATTGACAACGATCTCTGGTATGTTGTGGAAAATGGTGTTCCCTCTGTTTCACCCTCACTGAACGCTACCAATGTGAAGAGATTCAAGCAACTTGATTCTCAAGTGAAGAATATCATATGTGGCCATCTGAGTAAAGGACAGTATGGAAGAGTGAGTGCTTTGGAAACTGCTAAGCTTATCTGGGATAGGCTGTCCAAAGTGAATGAAGGAGTCTCAACTCGGCGTGACTCTAGAGTTGATGTTCTTCGGAATCTCTTCAACCGCTTCAAGAGACTCGACAATGAAAATGTCCAACAAACCTTCGATCGCCTCACTGACATCTCAAATGAGCTTCAAGCCCTCAGTGCCACTGACATCACTGACCATGAGGTGGTGAAGAAACTGTTGAGATTGCTTGATTCCTCATTTGATACTCTGGGTCTGATGATACAAGAACGGGCTGATTACAAGTCTCTTGATCCTGCCGATATCCTCGAAAGGCTAAATACTCACGAGTTCCAGCTTGCTAAAAAGACAGATCTCTATGGTTCGAGTTATGGCAAACCACGTGCCCTGAAGGCCAAGGTTGTGTCTGAGTCTGAATGTGAGGACTCTGGTAGTAGCCTTGGTGATCCTGAAGAATTGAGCCAGGAGCTAGCACTGCTCGTGAAGAAATTCCAGAAGTTCTCAAGACGTGGTCGCTTTGGAAAATCCTCAAGAAACAGTGATTCCTCATCAAGTGACTATAAGAGAAGGCTGTGTCACAAATGCAAGAAACCTGGTCATTATATTCAAGATTGTCCTTAGTGGGAAAAGGAATTCAAGAAGAAGAAATACAAGGATTACAGTTCTGATGATGCGAAGAAAAAGAAGAAATCGTCAAAATTTTCGTCATCAAAATCCTCGAAGTCTTCATCTCACAAGAAGAGCAGCTCCAAGAAGGCTCGGGCATTCATTGGCAAGGAAATGGACTCTGAAGCTGAATCTAAGGAAAATGAGGAAGAGGAGGCGTCTGAAGAATCCGAATCTGGTGTGCCGAGTCTGGCCTTCGCTACCGCGTTCGTTAGCAAGTCTATCTTCAACACTAAAGAAACTGACCCCACCGACAAGCCTGATGAAGATGATGATGACTACGCTCCCACCTATTGCTTCATGGCAAAAGGTGCAAAGGTACTCAAATACACCTCCTCTGAATCTAGTGAAAATGAATCTGATGAGAATCTCAAGCCCAGCTACTCTAAACTTGCAAAGATTGCTGTAAAACAACAAAGGGCTTTTGAAAAGGTTCAAAACATGCTAGACAAAAGTGATGATATGCTGGGTGAAGAAATGGATCGCACTAAAGCCCTAACTGAAAATCTTCAGAGACTTCAGTCTAGGCTTGATAACCTTCAAAGTCATCATAACACTCCCTTATCTGATCATGAGAAACTTCCTTATGAATTTCTTCAAAGAAAGCAAGATCTTGAGAAGCTAAGAGTGAGTTATGAAGATCTTCAGAAGGAGCGCGATTCATTACTTGCTCAACAAATCAGCGCTTCTCAGGAAGAATTTGTTCCTCCATGCTTAAAGTGCATTGAATGTGAATCTGCTAATTCTCCACCTGAATGTTCAAATGCTTCAACTGTTAAAATTTTTCACCTGACTCTGCTATCACTAATTCCTCATCTGAGGACATTGCTAGTATCACTGACGATGCAGGGCTGAAGGAACTGTACACGACAGGCATGTACAAAAGCCTCAAAGGGCATCAGATTCTTTGTGATGTGCTCAAAAAGCAGATCCTCAACAGAAACCCTAGGAAAGAGGGTATTGCCTTTTAGAGGAAACTTAATGCTGATGGAACATATTGGAAACCTGAGCAGTACCCCAAAACCTCATGGGTTGCTGCAAAGGGACCTCCAGTTGATCCATCCTTGTTATATGGCTTTACATGTGAATCTCCTCATTCTTCTGATGAGTCATTTGACTCCAACTATAAACTGTTCAAAAATCAGAATGGTGAAGTATTTGCTAGATATGTTGGGACTAACTGCAGGAACGGTTCCCCTATGAAGAAAATCTGGGTTCCCAAAAGGTATGTTGAAAGTCTTCAGGTGAATGTCCTCATGACACCACCTGTGAAGAATAGGAACCCCAGATCAAACTCTTCATACGGACAAAATTCCTCAGATGGATCAAATTCCTCAACTGGATCAAAGTCCTCTTATGACCATCATCGTGCTAACAATTCTGTTTCGCAGGGTAGAGCTAAGGGCTACGAATATGCACATTATTCTTCAAATCATTATGTTCATAAGTCCTCGAAGAATTTCTCTGCTTATTCATATGCTTACCCTAACCCCTCTTATGTGAAACGAAATGGTTTGACTTCTATGCCACCATTCTAATATGGTACTCACAGAGTGATGAACTCTTTGCCACCCCTTCAGATGTGGGTGGTGAAGAAAAAGAACTAATCTCTTCTGCAGGGTCAGGTCTCCAGATGTGCCTTAACGTCTGAAGAATTTGCTGGGGACCTGACAAACTGCCTGATAGGACGCAGGCTAACCATGATGAAATGAATCTTCATTTCACACGTCCTCCTACTGCTATATCTGTTTACCGCTTGATGAAATTCATCTGATGAACTTGATATCATAATCTTCATTGATGAAGCATATGAGATTGTAAGTTACACTAATTCATCTGCAGGATGATCAACCCAAAACCACTGAATGGGTCCTCGATAGTGGATGTACAAATCACATGACTGGTGACAAGAATCTTTTGATGGATGCTCCCTTATCACCATCACATCTGAAGCATATCATCTTTGCTGACAAAGGCAAAAGTCAGGTATTGGGTCTTGGTAAGGTTGCGATCTCTAAGGATAAACACATGGACAAAGTCATGCTTGTTGAGTCCTTAGGATACAACCTCATGTCAGTCTCAATGCTTTGTGACCTTGATATGGTTGTTGTCTTTGGCAAGTATCGCTGTGTCGTGATTATGGAAGCTGAAAATTCCAAAGTCTTCGAAGGCTTTAGGAGAGGAGACTTGTATATTGCTGATTTCTACAGGACCACAACCACCCGTGTGTCTACTTGCAAAAGCTTCAGAAGGCTGGCTATGGCATCGACGACTTGGTCACGCAGGCATGAGAAATTTGCACACGGTTGTGAAGAAGAAGCATGTCATTGGCATTGAAAATGTCAAATTCCTCAAGGATCACTTATGCGGAGCCTGTGAAGCTAGAAAAATGACCAAGGCCAAGCATCCAGCGAAGACTATCATGACCACTACTCGTCCATTCGAATTGCTTCACATGGACCTCTTCGGACCAAATCATTACTCAGCATTCTCTAATGCTGCATCTCTATATGGTTTTGTCATTGTTGATGATTACTCTCGATACACATGGGTACACATTGTTACTTACAAACACGAAGTGCAGGAAGTCTTCAAACGATTTTCCTCGAGGGCTTCAACCAACTTTGGTGTGAAGATCAAGCACATCAGAAGTGACAATGGAACCGAGTTCAAGAATTCCGGTCTTGATGACTGTCTTGATGAACTTGGTATTACTCATGAGTTATCTGCTCCTTATACTCCTCAGCAAAATGGCGTCGTGGAGCGCAAGAACAGAACTCTTGTTGAGATGGCTCGCACTATGCTTGATGAAGACAAAACGCCTCATCGTTTTTGGATTGATGCAATTGATACTGCATGCCACATCATCAACAGAGTATATCTTCACAAATTCTTCAAGAAGACGGCCTATGAACTCCTCACTGACAAGAAACCCAATGTGAGTTATTTCAAAGTCTTCGGTGCTAGATGTTGGATTAGAAATGCTCACCACAATTCTAAGTTTGCACCGAAAGAACATGAAGGTTTTATGCTTGGTTACGGAAAGGACTCGCACACCTACAGAGTCTTCAACATCGCTCTTCACAAGATTGTTGAAACTGTAGATGTGCGGTTCGATGAAACTAATGGCTCACAAAGAGAGCACCTACCTTCTGTGTTAGATGAACCAGCACCCGAAGATTCTATCAAGTTCAAGGCAACTGAGGATGTCATTCCTACTGAAGAACTTGCTGAAGGATTCATTCCAGTATGCGAAGAATGTCGAGCTGACGCACCTGAAGATAATGATGAAGACAATGGTGCTGAGGAAAATGATCAAATACCTCGACGTCAACCAGCTCATCCTCGCATTGCAAAAGAAGTACAAGTTGACAAGATCATCGATGACATTGAAGCGCCAGGTCCTCTCACACGCTCAAAAGCTTCACATTTATCTAACTTTTGTGGGCACTATGCTTTTGTCTCTATCACAGAGCCCACTAAGGTAGATGAAGCATTTTTGGAGCCGGAGTGGATTCAGGCTATGCAAGAAGAATTACATCAGTTCGAGCTCAACAATGTCTGGGAACTGGTCAAACATCCAGATCCTCGCAAGCATAATATCATTGGCACAAAGTGGATCTATCGCAACAAGCAAGATGAAAATGGCCTTGTGGTAAGGAATAAGGCATGACTAGTAGCTCAAGGCTACACACAGGTTGAAGGAATTGATTTCGATGAAACTTTTGCACCTGTTGCTAGACTTGAGGCTATTCGCATATTACTTGCTTATGCTAATCATCATGATATCATCTTATATCAAATGGATGTGAAAAGTACATTCCTCAATGGTAAGCTTGAGGAAGAAGTATATGTTGCTCAACCCCCAGGTTTTGAAGATCCAAAGAATCCTGACAAAGTCTTCAAACTTAATAAGGCCCTCTATGGCCTCAAGCAAGCCCCTCGGGCGTGGTATGATACATTGAAGGAATTCTTCGTGAAGAATGGCTTCACACCCGGTTCACTCGACCCTACTCTCTTTACTAAATCTTATGATGGTGAACTGTTTGTGTGCCAAATATATGTTGATAATATTATCTTTGGCTGTACTGACCAACGTTATAGTGATGAATTTGCCTATATGATGAGTGAATAATATCAAATGTCTATGATGGGAGAGTTGAAATTCTTCTTAGGTCTTCAAATTCGTCAATAGCGCAATGGCATATTCATATCTCAGGAGAAATACCTCAAAGATGTACTAAGGAAATTCGGCATGCAAGATTGCAAAGGCGTCAAAATTCCTATGCCCACAAAAGGCCATCTAGGCACCGATGAAAATGGTATTGACTTTGATCACAAGGTATACGGCTCCATGATTGGTTCTTTATTGTACTTATGTGCATCTAGGCCAGATATAATGCTTAGTGTTTGCATGTGTGCCCGATTTCAAGCTGCACCGAAGGAATCACACCATAAGGCTGTGAAGCATATTCTTCGATATCTAGCTCACACACCAAAACTAGGATTATGGTACCCCAAGGGCTCTGTCTTTGATCTCATTGGATATTCCGACTCTGACTATGCTGGTGATCGTGTGGACCGCAAGTCAACCTCGGGCACTTGTCATTTCCTCGGACGATCTTTGGTCTGTTGGTCCTCGAATAAACAGAACTGCGTATCACTGTCTACTGCAGAAGCTGAATACATTGCTGCTGGCTAGTGCTGTGCTCAACTGCTTTGGATGAAGCAAACACTCAAGGACTATGGAGTCAACGTGAAGAATGTGCCTCTCCTATGCGACAATGAGAGTGCCATCAAGATTGCTCACAACCCAGTTCAGCACTCAAAGACAAAGCACATTCAAATTCGTCATCATTTTCTTCGTGACCATGTGTTGAAGGGCGACATCTCCATCGAGCACGTGAAGACTGAAGAACAGCTAGCTGATATCTTCACTAAGCCCTTGGATGAGAAGAGATTTAGCAAGTTGCGGTGTGAGCTAAATACCTTAGAATCTTCGAATGTTCTTTGAAAAGGACACACATCCTAACACTTACACAAAATTGATGACTTAGATGTGCAACACATGAAGAAATGTTTTTCTTCAATCAATGAAGAATAACACTCTAAGTGTGAAGAAATTAATGAAGAATTTGATTCTCAGAACCCTACGACAATTGTACGCGGTGTCTGAAATCATCATTCTTATACGGTGGGTCACGCCACCACAAAAAGTTGAAAATCTTCAATTTGAGTTTTTCCTCAGTTTTGAAATTCTTCAGTTTTTCAAATTCTTCAACTTTTCAAAATCTTCACTGGTTCCTTCATTTTTCTTCATTGGCTATATAAACATATATCAGTTTATGTCCTCTACAGCATTCACTTATAGCTATTTCTTCAAGTTGCTTTTTCTGCTAAGTGAATGTGATCAGACCCTTCCCCCTCTATGCTATACTCAACCCAATCTATTCACAAATTCTTCATGTGCGTTCTATTTGAAACTCGTTCAAAATCTTCACTGTGTCCTTGTCAGCTGAAGAAATTGCGAACGAAACTTTAAAACAAATCTTATCCAAATTTTCGGTTTTGCCGCTCAAACTGTTCCGCATCTCACGATGCATTATTCTATTCACCCACGATCGTACACGATCTCCACTACACAGTACTTAGTTGACACATGTCGCGTGAAGGAGAAAGGGCAGGGGCACATTCGTCCAAAATCTTCGAGCGAACAGTTTTTCACTGTGTCTATAAATACCCCTCTCCCCTTCCTCACTTCATTTACTCCGCTCGACCATCTCTCTCCCGCTCGAGCTCCTCAAACCCTAGCGCCACCGCTACTCCATCATCGCCGGTGAGGAAGAGCTTCACTGCCTCGACCTCGTCGCCGCCGTACTCATGCCGACCGCGGAAATCTTCACTTCCCCGCCGCCGTAGCTGTCTTCCTCCGCCGAGTTAGGGCAAGGAAGATCTAACCTGACAAACTTCCCATCTGTTCTTCTCTGTTCGTCGTGTTCTTCATTTCGGGTAATTAAAAGTTACTTTTATTACTCACTTTGATTCTCAAACTTTCCTGAAAATCTTCAAAGGTGTTTATTCTTGAAATCTTCACATATATGAACACCTCAAACAAACTATGCTCTTGATTCGTTTCTCTAACCTATGATTTTCCTCAAGATTCCTCAATTGTGTGGATCCTCGATCTATACAACTCTGGAACCTAAGACAATGATCGCTTAGTGAAATTCTTCAAGGCTCATCTGGTCAAATTCCTCAAAACTTGTTCTTTTCGAAAAACCTTCTCAGAACACATATGACCTCTCCAAATTCCTCGCACCTGTACTCTGTTCACAGGTACTCATGTCTGCTGCTGAATCACTAGGTTCTCATCAACTTACCTCATTTGCAGTGTTCCTCGAAGAAAAACTGCATACTTCATCAGAGAACTCAATTGTTCAAATTCCTCAACTGAAAAATATGGCAGACGGTAAGAAGCCGCAGAAGGGAGGAAAGAAACCCGAGGTTATGACTGCGTTTGAGATCCCTGAGGAAATTTATGCTGACTATTGCACACCTGATGAAGCAAAATACGGCAAAGAAAACAAAAATCAGCGCAAGGTGCGCATTCAGAACATTGAACGGAGATGGGCAAGGGAATGGAGGGAATACAGATATGTAACTCCAAAGTACATGAAGAAATTCGCCCTCAATCCTCCATGGCCAAGAGCTCCATTGGCACCTGGCCAAGTAGCTGATCCCACCAGCATCAAACGTGGTGAGGACTTTCCTGAAGAATGGCCTAAGCGCCAAGCTAAATTGGCAAGACAAGCCAAGGAGGCAGTGAAGAAATTCAATGAGGATTCTGCCACTGCCACTGCTACTGAGGCCTCGGTCCAACCGAGGAAATCCATGCCAAAGAAGCCTGCTCGTAAGCCAAGTGCTTCACCATCAGCGCCCTCACGGCCAAGTTCCTCAGCAGCACCCTCACGACAAATTCCTCACGCTGCTCCTGCTCCACCCAAGTCCTCAGCAGTTCCGACAAAGTCCTCAGCTCCTGTGAATTTGACTACATGTCAAAGGACTGCTGGTTTTTCGATTGCCTCTGGTGTCTCAGCAAGTTCCTCAGCTGCACCTATTTCATCATCTGGCCCGACTCTGCTGAAGACCAAAGCAACAGCTGGACAAGGTCCTCGGCCAAGTCCGAAGAAGAAATAGGTCGCATTCCATGTGCCATCTGATGATGAAGGTTCTGATGATGAACTCGCAGAAATCATCAGAGACAGACAGGTGAAGGCCGCTAGAGCCAAAGGCACATCTGTGCCACTTCTGTTGGATCCGAGGAAAATCCTCGATTATATTGATTTCTGGCACAAGGATCCAAACACCCCAATGCCTGATTTTCATCTGACTCCTGGACAAAGTCATATGTTGACCTATTTCATCACTGAAGAGAAATGGAAGTTTAAAAAGGCAAGAGAGATCAAGAAAGCTCAATACAGAAAGGAGAAGTTCCTGAAGAAAAACATTGTCAAAATGACACCTGAAGAACTTCTCAAGGTCCAGACTGAAATTCAAGACCTCAGCAAAAACTTCGATGCTTATTATGCTGATTGGCAAGGGGCCAAGGTCAGATTTGTCAACCTGACGAAGAAATTCACCAATGTTGCAGCCTCAACGCAACATGAAATTCCTCAGGCTGAAGCCTCGGCTGAGCCGACTAAAGAACATGCCAGCACCGCTGATGAAGTTCAGACTGCTGATGAAAATGCTAGTTCCAAGGCTGATGATCCCATTCCAGCCGCTGAAGAAATTGCCAGGGCATCCACTAGTGGTGCACCTAAAGAAACTGAAGAAGTCAGGGCAACTGCATCAGTTGCGCCTGAAGAAAATCAACCAGATTACTCAGCTCCATTTGCACCTACACCAACTCCAATTCTTCCATGTGCATTTGATGTGAAGAAGACAAAGGCTGCAGAGCAAGCTACAATGAAGAAAAGGAAGGCATCAGCTGTGTCAAAATCTTCGTCTGCGAAGAAAATGAAGCCAATGACCAGTCCCTTGAAAATCCAATTGATGTTGTTCCAATTTCCTCCATGCCGTCAAAGGACCTTGTTCCTTTTGGAGAAGACTATGAGATCCCCATCAGATCTGATGAAGAACATCATTCTTCTACTTTGTCAGAGCAGATTGACGAAGAAATTGAAGTGGACGCAATCCCTTCAACGCCAGTCATTTCCTCACCTATGCCTCAGTTCACAGCTGAAGAGGCTGGTGTTGAGGAAATTGAAGATGAAGATGTGGATATAGGATGCACCACACCAGTGATGAATGATGACTTTTGGGAAAGTCAGCATCCCAATACTCCTCTCTTCACCCCGCTCCAACAGATACCTCAGTCCCCTGCACCAACAGTTCAATTGGGCTCTGAAGAAACTCAACCCACTCTCTCTGTGCATGAAGAAATTCCAGCCACTAGTGCTGATGAACCTGCTGCTGCTGATCCTCAGACTGCACCTGTTGAGGAACAAGAAATTCCTCAGCCTAAAGAACCTGAGCTCGCGATTCCTGAGGTGGTGATGCAACTCACTGACATCCCTCTGCCAAAGCAAAAGAATCAGTTCTCAAGCAAACAGAAGTTCAAGGCTGAAGATTTCTTTGTCGAGCACGTATTCTTCACTGATTACAATCCATATGATTCTGCTCGCATAAGGAAGAGGCATTTCTGGACTGCCAGCCAAGCCAATTTCTATTCCTCAGTGCTTTTCAACAAAGACAAAGTCTTCGATCATGCACATATTCGTCATGTGGACATGGAGTATCTGCCCGGCTTTGAGCCAGTCCTCAGTGTTCTTCACGACGCAGGACTTCTAAATTTCTACATTGATATCTGTGATTGGAATGAAGAACTCATTCTTCAATTCTATGCAACTCTGCACATCACCGGAGACGCTGAAGACGTGAACTCCTGGGTATTAGACTGGATGTCTGAAAATACTCACTACAAGGCACCAGCAACTGAATTGCTTCATGCTCTACCACTCAGTCCTCCAGTTGATGATGCTCGTTGTATCTACAACGAACCAGAACTTTCAAATCATTATATGCAAGTGCTGATGAAGCCCTTGAAGCCAAGGCAGGCCCCAAGAACCAAATTCCTCGTCAAGGAATTATTGTATGTGCCTCGGACTGTCTATCGAATTCTGACGAAGACAATGAGTCCTATCAAAGGCCACGACTCAAATGATGAAGAAGTCATTGGCATCATGAAGAATATGCTTTTCAATATCATTCATGGCGTTCCCATAAACTTCCATGATTTCTTCATGAGGACTCTGGCCAATATTGCTATGTCACCATTCGAGCTGAAGCCCTATGCTCCTTGGATTATGAGATCCATCAGGGCAAGATCTTCACTGAATTACAAAGCTGACACTCTGAACCACGATAGCTACTTGCCTCCCATTGAAGTCCTCAAACGGACAGTTTCATCGGCTGATGATAAAGGCAAGGCCGCTGCTGTGATTGATGAAGGCATTCGTCCATTGGATGGTCAATTTCGCAAGGCTGCATCTTACTCTACCAATGACGATTCTGCCACCCATGACTCTGCCGCCAATACCTCAGCCAAGCAAAATCCTCAAGCCACAGCACCCAGGGTGATGACTGATCGTGAGTTACTCCTCAGTCTTCATCAGAAGGTTGATCGCAATCATAAACGGGTCAAGCGTCAGTTTGGTTCAATTCTTCACAACATGACCTCAACACACAATGCAGTGAAGAAGAACCACTACTACCTCCATGAAACCCTCAACCGCACCTGGGCTGTTCTCTCTCATGTCTACAGCGCTGCAGATTTGAAGATTATGGGTCTCAAGGAAGAATTTGACTGGTCTGCACCTCCACTAAAGAAATTCAAGAAGGTCAAAGTTCCTTCCTTTGTGGCCAGCTCTTATTCTTCATCGCGTGACACTGATGAGTATGAAGATTTGGACGACACTGCAGCAGGTCCTGCTCCAACAAAGAACCCCGACAACGCTGGCGCTCCTCCATCAACTTGAAATTCTTCAGGGGAGTTAGTCCTCACTTTCAATCCTGTTGGTCATTTGATGACAAAGGGGGAGAAATCTGAGTTAGTCTTCAAGCGGGTCTATATTAAGGGCATTTTTTAAGTTACAACTCTCGTTCTTCTGAGACTTTTATTTGGATCGAGTTGTAATCTTAAACCCGATGGTGCGCTGATACTTTTGTTGCTTTATGCTTTGCATGCTTATTCCTCGTTAATGACATTGCACGCATGCTGAATCTCATCAGGCACCATATTTCATCATGCATTTCAAATTCTTCATATTATATATCAAATGCGTGTATGAATTACAAGATATAGGGGGAGATCTCCATGATTCAACTCTTAAAATGTGCGATGCTTCAAAAGCAAAATTCCTCACTATGCACATCTTCAGGGGGAGTTCTTCTATATCTTGTAATCAAATTCCTCAATATCAGTTTACACACTTCATATATTTATCCCTGTTGAAAACTTAACCTATGTTGTCATCAATCACCAAAAAGGGGGAGATTGTAAGTGCATCTAGTGCCCCTTAGTGATTTTGGTGTATTGAAGACTTATAGGTTAAGGGACTAATGCGTTTGTGAGTATACACAGGTCTATAAGTCTATGAGGAGTTTGATGTTTACAGAGAAAGTTGACCCGTAAAAATGAAGTTCTTCAACTGAAGACTTTGATAGTCTGAAGACTTTGAAAGTGAAGAAATTGGTGTGACCTTGAAGACTTGGTATTCATTTATGGAACATGAAGCATGAAGACTTTTTTTTTGTAGTTTCATTTTCTCTTTCTTGAGTCATAGGAAACACCGTACTGTTAAAGGGGGTCGAGGAAATACTAAGGAAAAATTTCCATGTGATGCTCAACTCAAAATCCTACACCTACCAATCCCTTTGAGTGAAGCCTTTGGAAATCTCATACAGTTCAGTCACTTTCTTTAGTGACAGAGACGAAGTTCTTCTAGTCGCTGATGAATTTGTTCTGACTGAGGAGTTAGGAATTCGCCAGTGCGAATTACCTACACAGTGAGGAACATGATAGCCCTGAGGAATTTGAGAGTCAAATTTCCGACCGTTGCTGTGCTGCGCGCCAGCTGTCCCAAAATATCTTATCCACCTAACGGTCATATCATTGAGGGGCATTTATGTCTTATCATGTCGGGCTGCTCCCTAGGCTATAAATAGCTGCCCCCTACAACCACTAGCTAGTTGGCTGCTCCGAGAGAACTTGACACTTGTCATTTGAGAGCAACCCATCCTCCGAGGACTTTGAGCGAAAATCGTCAAGTGAGGAAAATCCCAAACCCAAACACCTACAAACCCAAAGTGATTGAGCATCACTGAAGAAATTGATCCCACGTGGATCCGACGCTTGTTACCTTTGAAGACTGTGCTTCTTCCAGACGGTTAGGCGTCAAGGTCTAGAGCATCCAAGAGAAATTGTGGATCACCGAGTGACCAAGTCTGTGAAGGTTTGGAAGTCACCTGAAGACTTACCACGAGTGATTGGACGGGATCTGCGTGATCTTAGTTCAAGGAGAATACGGTGAGGACTGGGTGTCCTGAGCTGCGTGCTCAGTGACTGGGTGTCCGGGACTGCGTGTCCTCGAGTTTAAATACTCAGCCGCTCCAACCAGACGTACAACTGAGACAGCAGTTGGAACTGGTCTACCAAATCATTGTCTTCACCAACCTAACTGGTTCTATTTCCTCAACCCTTTCATTTCCTCATTACTGTGTTGAGTGTTTGTTCATATCTGTGTTTGAAGACTTTGACTGAAGACTTTCTCAATTTCCTCAGTTCAATTTCTTCAGTCTGTTTGTCTTCATCTTGTGTTATCCTGTGATTACGCTTTCTGTACTCTGTGCTAGTCTTCATTTCATCATGATGACTATGCGTGTACTCTGTTATGCTTACTTCTGAGTACTTATTCCGCTGCTAATAGTTCTTCGCTAAGGAATTTCCTCACCGGCAAATTCCTCAGTGAAGAATTCATAAAAATCGCCTATTCACCCCCCCTCTATTCGACATAACGCACTTTCAATTTGCTATCCACACATAGGAGTAGGTGGCTAGAGTGAACAAAACCCAGATATGTTTCTTGGATGTTTGTTTCTTGGGGCAACAAACTATGAATCACCACTTTATGCACCTGTTTAGGTACATAGTGCTGGACTGCTGGTGCACCCACTGTCCCATGCCCATATACCAAATATTTAGTTGTTCTTAATCTAATGCCCCTGGTAAAATGAAGCCATGCCACTGTTATAAGCCATGACAAGTTCAGCCAAATGTTTTTTCCTGTAATTGTTTGAGACTCTGACTGTTTCCTCTGTAGCTTTTTGTGCAAACAGGGATATCCATTTCACCTGGTTGCTGTTGTGACCTTTTGATGCACTGAACAAAACTCTTCTTAAAAGAAGTGACTTTTGTGCTGTTTAACTGGAATGTCATAATGGAGCAATTGGTTCATTTCGGTGGAACTGCACAAAGGGATATCTGTGTTCCAATCCTCATCATCCATGTTGGCTCCATAACCTTCCTTTAGGTAAGAATGATATTTAATGCATGTGTTCATCTCTATTTTGTGACTGCCATGAGTAAATAATGATGTTTTTACTAGTACACTTGTACTCCCTCACCGGCAAAACCAATTCTGAAATAGAAGGCCAATCATGTACTTGGTTTCACCAACTAGTGAAGAGAAAGAGAAACAGAGCATGAAGAGGAAGAATAAGAAGAAGAGTAAACAGGGCCAAGGCAATCTTGCTGAAGCTAGAGGCCTCAGTCGAGGCCATTCAAGGGCTCCGGCAACGACCACCTGACATGTGAGACGATCCTCCAGGGAGCCCTTCCACTTATGATGTCTCACTTAATTAATTAGGATTACTTAAGTACCACTAATTTATTATTGCCTAATTTTCCTATCGAAGTTAAACAAATCTTTAGTAGCACCCTATGCTAAATCATGTACGTGTGTATGTTTGTCTATGGAGGTGAATCATGTGGTGGAGCAGGGAGGGAATATTATTAGTGTCATGACATAATAGTGCTATTGTTTTGCATGTCAATTTATTGTCATTGGTTCAATGAGGCAATGTTTTGTGTATTGTCCATCATGAATTTGATGCTACTGTTAGAGTAATATGCTAATGTCTTTCTCTCCTTTCTCACTAAGCTAATGAAGGTTTCACCTTGTTCTTACTTGTGCAAACAGGGATCATGTTGTGCCAATTATACATTTTAGTGGAACTACACAAGACAATACAATGAACTGTATCCCAGCCAGTGCTTTAACTCTGTTGGAAGTTCTTGATAATCTTTCGATATAATCTCAGCACTGGTAAACAAGAGTGATTCCAACCATACATTTGAAGTGCACAAAAATATATACTATTGAGTGATTCCAGTGAGTGCTTTATCATCTCTTATGAGACTACATGAATAAGCTTTTTTCCTCAGGTTGGTACGGGCCTAAGGCCTTCATCCATATTAGTTTGTTGTCATCTCTATTTGTATCGTGCTACTGTCATGAGAAACTCCTTTATCTTTGCATGTTAAAGTCTTGCAACCTATGATACATGTCAATGCTTTGAGTGTTGAGCTAATTGGCACTGATCAAATAAAGTAATACCTCTCTTTAAGCAAGACTACTATGTTGCTAACTTTACCCATTAAGATAATGAGTGTGCTTCTATTTGTTAGTGTATGTTTCATCAACTAGTCCCACAATTACAGTAATCTCACTCTCTCAATATATGTGCCAACAGGGATGCTAGATTTTGGTGGAATTGCACAAAAACTTTGGGTGCTTCATTGCCTCGACAACTTCCGTCCTTTCCTTTCAGTCGCTAATCTGGGCCTGCTTTCTTCCTTTGCTGTCAGTCACTTCGCTTTTCTCGACTTTCAGTCAAAGGAAATAGTAATTGATATGCTACCTCACACAGGTTGGTACTGGTCTTTATCCTGATTATTGTGCTTGTCATGTATTGGTAATTTGGTATTGTGCTACTCTTTGCCGATTTTATAAAGGAGTAACTTGGAGCCCGAACTCGCAGGCAAATCATTGCATTGGGTGATTTCAGTAGAACTGCACAAAAAGATCAGATGGACAAATACATATGCTACTGATATGTACTCCAAAGTTCTCTTAGAAAAGCATCGATGTTGACAAGAAATGCCTATATTCACTCGAGTATCAACCGGCGTCAACCAGTTGTACAACTCCAAGTATTAGGAGAGTGAACGCCAAAAATATTGCTTGGCACATAGCCCAGAAAAATACATGTCGGCATCCTGGATCTAGGGGTATCCAGCCCTGCCTGCCTGCAGCCCACCTCGTGACTCCATCGACGGCCTGGTATGGCCCAACTTCAGCACCAACACCACAAGACCCTCGCGAGAGGCCAAGCCTTGCGAGGCGGACGACGCCAAGACCCCCGAAGTAGTTGGCCTCCTCAGGAGGGCTCCTGAGGGGCAGAGAGTTCTATGCAAGTATCTCATGAGGCTCAGCTGACGTGAGCGATGACGACCAAGGCCAGGCGGGTGCCAGGCGGGCGCAGAGCGCAGGTTTCCTCTTCGGTGCAAGGGAGGCAAGACACAGGCGCGGAGTCCCGAGGAATCAGCCAAAGGTTTCCATTCTGGTGCAACAAGACCAAGACCACCAGGACGGCAGGACAGAGGTCATCAACGAGCCCACTGCAGCGTCATGACTAGAGGCTTTTCACAGGAGAAGACTACTTTTTTCAGGATAGACTGTACTACTTGTCCGCTTTCAAAACCCGCCGTTGTGGGATCCCTTCCCGCTCATATTTGGGAAGAGGACCAAGGCCACTATATATAGGACTTAGCCACCAGCATAGAAGAGGACGAGAGATGGACGGGAGGACCGAAATCGGAACAAGTAGAACACCACACCAGCTCAAGAACACCTCACCTACTAAGGCTTGTTCATCCTTTGTACCTAGTTCATCCATAGCCCCTCGAGGCAATCCACCACACCACACTGGATTAGGGTATTACACCACAACAGTGGCCCTAACCAGTATAAATCTTTGTGTCTTTGTGTCTCTTTGAGCTCGACGCGCTAGGCTAGGGAGGATCACAAGTAGGCTGGCTGGGCAGGTTGAGATCTCCGTACGCACCCCAGAGTTCGAACCTCTCAAGGGTTGCGGGATCCCTAAATCCGACATTTGGCGTGCCAGGTAGGGGTGCGTCGGAATCTCCTTCCTCGACCCCCAGATCGTGCCACTGACCCCATGGCGGGCGTCCCTCCATCTGCCCTGTTGACGCACGTTCTCGAAGAAGCGCTGGGGCTGCGCTGCTTCACCCTCTCCCTGCGGCAGATGCAATGGCCTCCCAAGTTCCGACCGGAGATGCCGCCGCACTACGACGGTGCGGCAGATCCATCCCCCTTTCTTCAGGCATACGAGGAGGCAGTTTGGGAGGCTGGCGGAGACGACAAGGTGAAGGCCAACTGGTTCCCATGCCCCTCGTAGGTGCACCACGTGCCTGGCTGCTCAACCTGCTGGCATCTTCTGTGGCCTCATGGGAGTTGCTGCCCGGCTTCTTCCTCGCCCACTACGCGGCGCCAGCGCCCCCAGTCATCACAGATCTCCTAGGTGGCTCGCAGGTGCCACCCTCCAACCGCCACATCAAGCAGTTCTATCGACGGGAAGGCAACACTCAGGCGGGCTCGGGGGCTCCCTCGGGCTGGGCGGTACCCCAGCTGATCTTGCCTTTGGCCCCGAGGATCACCCAGCTGCCATGACGGGAGTAGGCGCGTTCCCGATGCTTTGCACCCCCACAATCTTCCACGTGGTGATCACTAGGACCCTCGTCGATAGCGGGGATGGCCTCAACGTGCTCTCCCCGGAGGCGTTTGGCTTGCTCCACGTGCCGCCCAGCCGGCTCCACCCCTCCAAGACTTTCTCTGGGGTCGGCGGTGGCTCCACCAGGCCCCTGGGGCAGATCCATCTCCCTGTCACCATCAGGACACACGACAACTACTGCACGAAGCTCATCGACATCGACATCGCCAAGATCGACCAGCCGTACAATGCTATTCTGGGATACCCATCCTTGGCCCAGTTTATGGCTGCGACCCACCCCGCGTACAACCTCATGAAGATGCCTGGCAGCAACGATGTCCTTACAATGGCGGGGGACACTAAAGGCGCACTGCAGGCCCTCAAGCTCGCCTTCAAGGCGGCCGCGACCACGCTGCCCGGCGAGAAGAAGGACCAGGAGGCCCTGGAAGCAGCGCCTGCCAAGAAGAAGTAGTTGTTCTCCCAAGACCAAGTCGAGACGAAGCAAGTGCCGGTCTGCGTGGATGGGACGGCCAGCGCCAGCTTCACCATAGGGGCTGGCCTCCCTCAGGACGAAGAGGAGGCATTGATCAACTTTTTGCGAGCCAACAAGGATGTATTCACTTGGGAACCCAAACACCTGGCTGGGGTCCCAAGAGGGATAATCGAGCACCACCTGAGGGTATGCCCAAATGTGAGGCCGGTGAAGCAGAAGGCTTGCCGACAGTCCACCGAGAAGTAGGCCTTCATCGTCCAAGAAACCTGTAAGCTACAAGCCGCAGGGGTCATCAGAGAGGTGCGGTACCCAGAGTGGCTGGTCAATCCCGTCATCGTCCCCAAGAATGGAGGGAAGGAGCGCATGTGTGTCTACTTCACCAACCTCAACAAGGCCTACTCTCAAGATCTCTTCCCGCTCCCTCGCATCGACCAGATCATCGATTCCACCGCCGAGTGCAACCTGATGTGCTTCATGGGTGCCTTCTCCGGCTACCACCAGATCAAGATGGCCACGGAGGAGGTGGAGAAGAGGGCATTCCTCCCCCCATGCGGGGTGTACTGCTAGACCTCCATGTCCTTCGGGCTGCGCAACACCGGAGCAACCTTCCAGTGGTTGATGCACATCGCATTGGGTTCGCAGCTCCGGAGGAACGCAAAGGCCTACGTTGACAACATAGTGGTGAAGTCTCGAGAGGCCATGACTCTGATAGAAGATATGGAGGAGACGTTCTCCAGCTTGCGCACGGTGGATCTTCGGCTAAACCCCGAGAAGTGTGTGTTCGGGGTCCCCTCTGGCAAGCTATTGGGCTTCTTGGTGTCACACAGAGGGATCGAGGCTAACCCAGAGAAGGTCAAGGCGATAGAGGATATGAACCCCCCCCCCCCCACATACCCTGAAGGAGATGCAGAAGCTGGCTGGCTACATAACCTCACTTGTGCGCTTCATTTCCAAGATGGGGGAGCATGCCCTCCCGTTTTTCAAGTTGATGAAAAGGAAGGAGCCATTCGAGTGGACCCCCGAGGCAGACGCAGCCTTCCAGGACCTCAAGAGATATCTGACCAGTCCGCCCGTGATGGTGGCACCGCGCCCTCTCAAGCCCTTGGTACTCTATCTGGCAACAACACCTCACTCAGCTAGTGCTGCCCTGGTGGCGCTAAGGAAGGAGCGCCTGATCAAGATGCCACAGCAGGATGAGCAACCGGCAAGCAAGAAGCAGAACCCCCAGGACGAGGCATCTGAAGTTTCGGTCGGTGCAGTGGGCGACACTCCTCCTGAAGCCGCGATTGACCCCATGGCTGTCGAGGCTCCGGAGGACGGGCCTCACGAGGACGTAAGTGACCCGTTCCCTCGTGAAGAACAAGATTCCACTAATGCTTCTCCCCTCATCGAGCACCCTGTCTACTTCGTCAGCATAGTACTTAGGGAGGCCTGAGCATGCTACCCCATGCCACAGAAGCTCTTTCTCGCACTTCTAGTCACCTCGAGGAAGCTCCACCACTACTTTCAAGGCCACCCCATCAAAGTTTTCTTAGCATACCCGCTGGAGTGGGTGCTCCGGAGCCCGAATGCAGCCGGGCGAGTTGCGGAATGGAACATTGAGCTTCAATCATTCAATCTCGAGTTCAGTACCACCAGGGTCATTAGGGGCCCGGCCCTCGCTGACTTCGTGGCCGAGTGGACTGACGCTCCAGACCATGGAGAAGGCGAGGACTACTCCCTCCTACCAGGAGATGAAGAGTCGGACAGATGGATCATGTACTTTGAGGGGCGTTTGCTCGACAAGGCGCAGGGGCGGGGCCATCCTCATCTCACCCACCAAGGACAAGCTTTGTTAGGTGGTACAACTCTGCTTTCAGTGGGCCGAGAAGGTCTCCAACAACATCGCATAATTCGAGGGCTTGCTCGCCGGACTCATGGCCGCGGCCGCGCTGGGGTAAAGCGCCTCACCATCAATGATGACTCTGAGCTTCTCGTTAATTTCTCCAATAAGGAGTACACACCCAAGTACGAGCACATGGAGGCGTACCTAGAGGAGGTGCGTAAGATGGAGAAGCGGTTCATGGGCGTGGGGCTGTAGCACGTGCCACGCGGGACGAACAAGGAAGCAGACGACATCGCCAAAAGAGCCTCTCGCAGGCTCCCTCAGGAGTCAGGGGTGTTCGAGGAGTGGCTCTTCAATCCATCTGCGACCCCACACGTCGCTCCAGCACCACCTCAGGAGGACTTGCCACAGGCACCCGACGCGGGTGCTCCAGACTGTGGTCTCCCCTCAGGAGCCCGCTTGTTGCTCGCGCTTGAGCCTCAGGAGGGGTGCTAGACCAAAGAGCTCAAGGCGTATTTTCTTCAAGGGACCCTGCCAGAAAAGGAGGAGGACATTGATCGCGTGGCTTGTCAGGCCACCGCGTACTTCATCAATGATGGTGAGTTATATCGCAGGAGGCCAAATGACGTTTCATTGTGATGCATCTCCAGGGAACAGGGGCTTGAGCTGCTGGCAGACATACATGGTGGGTACTGCGGGCATCACTCCTCGTCGCGCACCCTGGTGGGCAAGGCATTCCGCAACGGCTTCTACTAGCCCACCGCGCTCAACAACGCTATGGAGCTGGTGCGCTCCTGTGAAGCATGCTAGTTTCACGCCAAGCAGATCCATCAACCCGCGCAGGGCCTCCAGACGATACCGCTAACGTGGCCGTTTGTGGTCTGGGGGCTGGACATCTTGGGACCATCCCCTCGGGAGCCATGGGGCTACCGATACCTCTACGTCTCCATCAACAAGTTCACCAAGTGGGCAGAGGTAGAAGCCATGCGCACCATCCCAACTGGATCAGCCGTCAAGTTCATCAAGGGAATTGTGAGCCGATTTGGGGTCCCCAATTGCATCATCACCGACAAGGGCTCGTAGTTCACCAGCAACCTTTTCAAAACATATTGTGCTAACCTTGGAATGCAGATCTGCTACGCCTTAGTAGCACACCCACGAAGCAATGGACAGACTGAGACGGCCAATGCGGAAATCCTAAGGGGCCTCAAGACCCGCACCTTCAAGAAGAATCTCGAGGCCTGCGGCAGGTGCTGGCTCGACGAGCTGCAGTCTGTGTTGTGGTCCATCCGCACCACCACGACCAAGCCAATAGGAGAAACATTGTTCTTCCTCGTCTACGGAGCAGAAGCGGTTCTCCCTCACGAGGTCAAACATCTCTCCACGCAGGTCCTGTCATTTGACGAAACGCAGCAGGATGCCATGCGGAGGATGGATCTCGTGTCGGGGGAGGAACGCCACTGTCAAGCCTTGCTCTGAGCAGCGAGATACCAGCAGGCGCTGCGGCGGTACCACTGCCGCAGCGTCCGCTCTAGGACATTGGAGGTGGGTGATCTCATCCTGAGGCGGGTGCTCTCTAGGGAGGGGCTGCATAAGCTCTCTCACATGTGGGAGGGCCCGTTTAGGATTGCCCGTGTCTCCAGGCCTGGCGCCGCGCGCCTGGAGACACAGGACGAGGTCCCCATCAAGAACGGCTGGAACATCCAGCACCTCCGGAAGTTCTACCCCTGAAGAAAGGCTCTGGCCTATGAAGGTCTCCGCTCGTGACACTCTCACGTAATAATGAGTAGGGCTGTACACGCCCTGGAGTCTCTTGAGAGTCGCCCTGGGGCCTCATGGGGGCTCCCTCCCACGTCCTAGTGGCAGCACTTAGCTATGCGCTAGTGAGAAGACTAGATTAGGTGCCGAACATGGTTGTTCATTTGCTTTCTGAAGTTGCTTGTAGTTTTTAGCAGTCTTTTAATGGATTTGGTATTCTCGAACGCTGGTTCCTCGACTTGTGTTTTCTACTAAGTTGTTTTGGTCCAAGGACGTGAAAGAGGTGGCAGTCACCCTCCACTTCTCCTCGCGCTTCTCACGCGTGGGGCTAGGTAGGTGTGTGCGCCCAGGGCTTGCCTTGCCCTTGTGCACACGCACCACACCGAACCCCGTCATTTCGGCTTCTTCCTCGCGAGGAGCCCTCGATCGAGTCCGCTGGCGCCAACACCCCTCATGTCCGTGCCCCTCGGGCAGCGCGACGTGGTGCGTCTGGTCCAAGCTAACCTATGGCAGGGGGCTCACGTAAGGGGGAGCAAGTCGCTCGACAAATTTTTTCTTCCTTCAAAGGATAGCTCTGCCCTGCCGTGGCTCCTCAGGGCACAAGGTGCATCTCTAGAGGGCACAGGGCGTGTGCCCTGGGGGCCCTGTCAAATACCTAAGGTCAGGTTCTCATGAGGTGGAAGACGACTGCACATACCAAGTTAAGCCTTCCTACCTTACCCCGCTCAGATTGCAAACAGTACAACACAGCATGAAGATGGCAATTATAACATAAAAGGCTTAGCAGCAACAGTTCATTACACGCCCTCCCAGGGTATATTCTTCTTTTTTTGGATTGCAGGAGAAAGGAAAAGCTAAACAAAGAGGGGCCGAAGGCGTGCAAGCTTGGCACCAGCACCACATCCTCAAGCAGCACCTCAAGGTAGCCCGGCGCTCCACCAGTTCTTCAACAGGAGACCTGGGGCTAGCAGCCTTGAGTCCAAGTTCGCTAGCCCCCAGCTTCAAGCCGGGCTCCTCTCCAACTTCACTGGAGCGCAGCGACGGGACGAACCACCGGCGTGGTCGACACGAGCACGACGACGCGGAGGCCGGTCGTAGCCACCGCTGCTCGAGCTCTCTGCTGAGGAAGAGCCACCGTCATGGGAGGAGGAGCGCGCGTCACCAAGGCCAAGCTTGTCGTCGCCACCATCATCGTCGTTGCTGTCCTCCGAGAAGCACCCCACACAGCGGCCGTCCCCTCTAAACACCCTCACATAGAGGGTCGCCAGGCCGTCGTACTTGAAGTGGAGAGTGCACCGTCCGCCCAGGCCACACACACAGGCGAAGGTCTGCCAGCCGTGGGCCAACACCACGCCGCAAGAGGCGAAGACCTCGGTGCTGACCCACGAGGCTCTGCTGTAGCACCCGTCATCCTGCAGCCAGAGGCCAGCAAGCCCTTAAGAAGGAAGCTCGCTGGAGAAGAAGTGTGGGAGCCGGAGCAAGGTGCCAGCCGGGCCTCCGACCACACCACGAACTCAGGAAGCACCTCCAATGAGGAAAAGCGCGGCCGAGGCAGGCGCATGATCACGACGTGCCTCCCTTCGTCATGAGGGATGCTCCTGGGCTGGTAGCCCCTGCCGCGGGAAGAGGTGCCATCGCGGGCGCCCGGAGCAACGCAACCTTTGGGGGGTGCGCGCCCGCGACCCCTAGATGCTACCGGAGGGACCGTAGGGTGCTTGCGGGGATGACCACGGTCCCTCTTGGGAGGAGGAGAGGCTGGCCCCTCCTTGGAGGCCTTCCCCTTCTCGGCCACCGAGAACCTCTTCGGCGACGCCATGGGAGCAAGGCGGAGAGGAGAGAAGTAGGCGGGAGCAATACAGAGAAAAGATGGACAGGGGGCTCTGCCCCTCCCTCACATTTATATCCATGGGAGGCCAACCGCCAGCCTCCACGCCCCCGCGCCATCATGACCTTCTGCATGCCGCCTCGACCAGTCAAGTCAAGCAGTTGCCAAGGCAGCGTGGGGAAACGGAGTCGCCCATGTCCAATCAATCGCCACGTGTCATCAAGGCCGCAGGCGGTTAGGGCCCGTGGCGCACCACACTTGCCCTTTGGCTTCGCCTGGAAGCCAAGTCCGAGCGTGCCTTGGGCCCGGGGGCTACCGTCGGTGTCCTGGATCTGGGGGTATCCGGCCATGCCTTCCTGCAGCCCACCGTGTGACTCCATCGACGGCTTGGTACGACCCAGCTTCAGCACCAACACCACAAGATCCTCGCGAGGGGCCAAGCCTCGCAAGGCGGACGACGCCAAGACCCCTGAAGGAGATGGCCTCCTTAGGAGGGCTCCTGACGGGCAGAGAGTTCTATGCAAGTATCTCATGAGGATCAGCTGATGTTAGCCATGACGACCAAGGTCAGGCGGGTGCCAGGCGGGTTCCAGGCGGACGTAGAGTGTAGGTTTCCTCTTTGGTGCAATGGAGGCAAGCAACAGTAGTGGAGTCCCGAGGAATCAGCCAAAGGTTTTATTCTGGTGCAATAAGACCAAGACCGCCAGGACGGCAGGACGGAGGTCATCAACGAGCCCACCGCAGCGTCATGACCAAAGGCTTTTCGCAGGCAAAGACTACTTTTGTCATGATAGACTGTAGTACTTGTCCCCTTTGAAATCCCGCCATTGTGGGATTCCTTCCCCTCATATTTGGGAAGAGGACCAAGGACACTATATATAGGACTTAGCCACCACCATAGATGAGGATGAGAGACGAACGGGAGGACTTAAATCACAACAAGTAGAACACCACACCAGCTCAAGAACACCTCACCTCCTGAAGCTTGTTCATCCTTTGTACTAGTTCATCCATAGCCCTTCGAGGCATTCCACCACACCACACTGGATTATGGTATTACACCACAACGGTGGCCCAAACCAGTATAAATCTCTGTGTCTTTGTGTATCTTTGAGCTCAACACGCTAGGCTAGGGAGGATCGCGAGTAGGCAGGATGGGCAGGTTGAGATCTTCGTACGCATCCCAGAGTTTGAGAAAACAAATGCGACTTTCAAAAGGCACATCAAATGACCTCTCATGGGTTACCAGATCCCTAAATCCGACAACACATCTAGTCTTTGGTCCCAACTTGTGCCTTTTGGTTATCGGCAGATATGGTAGCGAACTGTATGGCATGGAGTCTAAAGATTCCAGACAAGTTGGTTGACGCGTATATTCATCTGGCACTTAATCAGTCTGCACGCCAGGGATGCTCCATTTCAGTTGAACTGCACAAAAAAATTGGGTCGTTCATTTTCTCAACCGCCTCCTTTCTCGTCTGCAATGTAGAATTTTGGCGAGCTACAGGACCAAGATGAGCGAGTAAAGTAGTTGGATGAAAGTAGTGGCCAAGTTGCTCAAACCTCCCTCGGCACGAGGCCACTATTTGAGGATAAACCTAGAAGCAAAGTTCAGATTGTCTGTGCTGTCTCTTATGTACTCGAAAGTTTACTCGTACAAGCATTAGTTTTAGCAAGAAGTACCTCCGACTGAACACCATTTACCAGTATGTACCCTAGGTAATTAAAGTTTGTCCATGGATCATATTGGCTGTGATCTCAATCATTTGGATGCATAAACATACTGAACATGTGTATATCTGAATCTTTTTGTGAATTATCTATGAATATTGTCATGTGATCTATCAACCATTTGGATGCATAGACATGCTGAACTTGTGTATATATGAATCTTTTGAGTTGTTGATAGTGAATGTTGGCTATGAATATGAACGTGTCTTGTGAACCTGAGTTTGATATGAATGTTTACCTTCTCTGTTGTACTTGTGTGTGAACTTGTTAGTATGCCTACTGTGGGGTATGTGACGTGTGGGTGTCAACGACACACCTTCTTCCCGAGAAGAATTGCACCTGCTTTGTTAGGGTAGCAATGACGCATCAGCTCTTTTAAATCTTTTTGCTCTTTCTTCCCCCCTCCCCCACTCAACCCCTGCCGTAATGTTTTCGGCCTCAAAACAGACATAGTACTGCGTTGTTTTTGGGGATTGACGAAAAATCGAGTGCTGGTTTCTGTAGATTGGCCCGCCCAGCAAATGGGCTGCTGGTCCACCACGGACTCGAAGGCTAAAAATACAAGTTGGATGGTGCAGAGGCAAGTAAAAAATGCCATCGAGAGCCATCCGCTGAAGAAAAAATCGCTCCTAATGTGCTTCTTTAGTCGTGCCGCCGGCCCCCTCTTTAATCCAGTTCGCTAGGGGGTCTGGTATCATTTTTTCCAGAGGGTTAACAAGTATCATCTAGGCCTAGGTTTTGTATTTTAACATGCGTAGCCCACGACATACAGAGACAGTGGTTTCAACTTATTTTTTAAGGTCCATACCGGCCTATGGGCTTTTTCTTAAAGATCGGCAGCCCAATTTATTTTTTTAATAAAACGCAGGTCTCTGTTCTATTTATCTATATATAAGAATAATAATGTTGTGTCCAATTTATGTTTTCCCTTCTATTTATCGTATATTTTATAGAGACTTATATATACATTATAAAAACATCCCACATGTTAATAACTTATAAAAGTAAATGTTTAACAGAAGTTGGCAAGGAAAATCCTGGTTGTTTTTGACTCACACGCAAGGAAAATCCTGGTGATTGCATACAAAAGCTTGCGAAGATTTTAAGGACCAATGTAATAATAATGCACCCATTTTTATTTTGAGCAATAACTCACTAATTTGTTATATATATATATATATATATGTGTGTGTGTGTGTGTGTGCCTCTCCAGTTTATTTTTTGATATTAATTGCTCCTTCTAACATAACATTATATATATAACGAGCCCAGCTAATTGACGTATTTCAAGGAAGTGCAAATGGGCTGGGATTTCTTAGAAAATATAAATGGGCCGCATTGACGCGAAATTATTTGTTCACCCAGCCTAGCAAATGGACTGGACATTCTAGAAAATATGGGTTAAATATATGCCACATTTTTGCAGGCTGATATGTGGGCCAATAGGTCGAAGCCTACGCAGGCGTTGTCACCTTGGTCAACAAATGATTATGACATCCACAGCCATTAGATTTATATCCAACGGCCGGCATGCACCTTCAATCTCTTGTCTTCTTCCTCCAGCGTCGCCAGGACCGCCTGGTCCGGCCTCTGGCAGCTAGCGACTCTGCTTAGCATGCATCGCTGTGAAGAGCTACCCCGCCGTCGGCCAGGCTATCCCTCCACCCCTCCACGCCTCCTATTATTGTCCACCAACTGCAGCCCCACGCCACACCAGAAATAGTTATACCCTTTTCCTCCTCTCAATCTGCGACTCCACAGCTGTGTCTTCCCACCTTCGAGTCATTCCCGTCCGTGGCCTCGCTGTCGTCCATCGCCTCACTGCGCTCGGTACGGCGTGGTCAACAAACGAGCATCATCGGAAGAGGACTGTACATGGAGAGCCTGATGGCTGGGACCCACGAGGTCCATGGTCGCACACAATGAAAGTTCCTCCTTATTAAGCTGAAAAAATGTTTCCTCAACCTGACAGCTAGGACCCACCTGTGGTATCTTCGCACGGAAGGACGTGCCTCCTTGTTATGCGAAAAAATTATTCCTCCCGTTGACAGCTGGGACCCGTTAGATTTGGTGGCTGACTTGTGGGCCTACTAAGCGGACGTGTATGCATGGCTTTTTCAACTTAATCAACAAATGATTCTAGCAGCTGGACCGTTGGATGTTCATCCAACAGCCATGCTCCTTCTTCAACCTCTATTCTTGCTCCTGTCTACCGTGGGCGTCACCGCGGCTGTGTTTCCGTGCACCCGAACCAGTCAATTTTCCCACTCCTCTCCGTCTGTGACTCCATTGCCCTGTCTTCCCCATCTCCTGGTAGTTCCAGTCTGGGGCCTCGCCGTTGTCCACCGGCCTTGCTGCGCTCGGCACAGTGTGGTCAACAACCAAGAGTCATCGGAAGATGACTGTACATGACAAGCTGATAGTGGGGACGCACCACGCCCATGGACGCATGAATGCAATGGAACGCGGCATGGTCAATGTGTTCAAGGAACGACTTCCATTGGAAGTGTACTATACGTGGAGAGGCTGACAGCTGGGTCCACGGCCGCAGCAAGGAAGTGCCTCCTTATTACACGGAAAATAATGATTCCTCCACCTGACAGCTGGGACCCACTGGATGGGCCACTGTATTTTGAGAAAAAAAGTTTCCCCCCTGACTGCTGGGACCCACCGGACGGGCCACCGTATTTTGCAAAAAAAATGTTCCCCCCGCTGTCAGCTCGGACCCACCGGAAGTTCCTCCTTATTACTTAGAAAAAATGAATACTCCCCCTGCTAGATGGGACCCACCTTGGTGGGAGGCTGACTTGTGGGCCTACTAAGTTGACAGGGATGAAGGGCTTAGTCAACTTAGTCAATATGAACGATTCTAGATCTAGTGACTGTACGATGTCCATCCAACGGCTGTAGTGCTTCTTCAACCTCTGGTCTTCTTACTCTAGCCACCCAAAGCAGCGCCGGTCGTGCCACATGATCCTGCATCCCGTGGCCGGCTGTGCTGCCGCGGAGGCCTCACCGCCCCCTACTATTCCCACCGTTTCTACGCTCTGTTGGGCCGGAAATCTTTCAAGACGAGGAGGGATGCATTTTGCCCAAAAAATGGGCTATAAGTAATAAGAAATGGGCTATAACTAATAATAAATGGGTTGTAAAATAAAAAAATACAGCAAACAGGCAATCAAAATACTTTTTTCTTTCGGATTTTGATATTTTAAATTTCATTGTTTTTGTGCGGGTAAAATTTCATTGAATTTAAATTAAGGTATTTTAGTTTTAAAATTAATTTGAATCTGGCTAAAAAATTTGGGCTGTATGCTATTTGGAACAGATTTGGAGGATGACTTGTGGGTCTACTAGGTTGGCGTGTACGAAAGGATTTGACAACTTAGTCCACAAAAGATTCTAGCAGGAGTGACCGTTGGATGTTAATACAATGGCCATGCTACTTCTTCAATATCTGATCTTCTTGCTCCAGCCGCCTAAACAAGCGCCAGTGGGACTACCTGCTCCTGCCTCTCGTGGCCGGCTGTGCTGCCGCACAGGCTGCACCGCCCCACCCTAGTCCATTGCTGGCCTGGACATTCCTCTACTCACTAACACCTCCTGTTATTTTCTGGTGACGGAAGCCGGACCAGTAAACCCTCATACTCCCCACCGCGCGGGCAACCATTTCGGAGTCTTCCATGGCTCTGTGTCGTTCCCTTCCTAGGCGTCGCTGTATTCCACCGCCATGGTGCTCTCGGCGCGGCCTGGCAACATGGTCAATGAACGACATCCATCGGACATGGACTATACGTGGAGAGGCTGACAGCTAGGTCCACGGTCGCACACAAGGAAATGCCGCCTTATTACGCGCAAAATAATGATTCCTCCACCTTACATATGGGCCCACCAGAAGGGCCTCTATATTTCACGAAAAAAACGTTCCCCCCGCTGATAGGTCGGACCCACCAGCTATCTTCGCATGCAAGGAAGTGCCTCCTTATTACGCACAAAAAACTGAATACTCCCCCTGCCTGCTGGAACCCAACATAGTGGGAGGCTGACTTGTGGGCCTACCAAGTTGATGGGGATGGAGGGCTTTGTCAACTTAGTCAATATGAACAATTCTAGATCCAGTTACCGTACGATGTTCATCCAACGGCCTTAGTTCTTCTTCAACCTCTGGTCTTCTTACTCCAGACGAACCAACGCTGGTCGTGCCGCGTGCTCCTGCCTCTCGTGGCCGGCTGTGATGCCGCGGAGGCCTCAGCGCCCCTACTACTCCCACCGCTGGCCAGGCCATCCCTCTACTCACCCACACCCCCTGTTATTCTGCGGCGATGATAGCCTCGCACCGCAGCCGAACCATTGAACCCTCGTACTCCTCTTCGCATGGGCATCCACTGTCGGGTCTTCCCCGGCTCTGCGTCATCCCCTTCCTAGGCCTCGCCATCGTCCACTGCCTTGGTGCTCTCGGCGTGGTTAATGTGGTCAACGACCGACTTCCATCGGAAGAGTACTATACGTGGAGAGGCTGACAGCTGGGTCCACGGCCGCAGCAAGGAAGTGCCTCCTTATTACGCGGAATAATGATTCCTCCACCTAACATTAGGGACCCACAGACGGGCAACCGAATTTCGCGAAAAAACGTTTCCTCCCTGACTGCTGGGACCCACCAGCTACATCTTCGCACGCAAGGAAGTGCGTCCAGGCAAAAACAATGATTCGCCCCCCTGACTGCTGGACCCAGCATCTACATCTTTGCACGCAAGGAAGTGCCTGACAGTCGGGACCCACCTGGTCGAAGCGTACGTAGTGTTGTCATTCTGGCCGCGAATGTGTACGTACATACTGGTCGATGTAGAGGCGCGCACGTGTCGTAGTAGAGGCGCGCATGTGTCGTCGTAGAGGCGCGCATGTAGCATGTACACATACGTACAACGGCCAGTGTGCAAGAAAGAAAATACAGCCACATACATACATACGGGTGGGGTCTCGAACGCCTACTCGCACATATGTACGGCCAAGACTCGTGTACATGGTTGGGTCGGAACGGAGAAACAACGTCGTTGTCGTGTTCATGGGGAGCCAACCAGCTGGGTCAGAATGGAATGCGTCGTCGTGTTCATCGGGAGGGCTTGGATGGAACATCTGATGGAAAGGAGGCCTGACGTACCACAGAACGGAGGAAACGGCCTTGTGTTCGACCGGCCATGTACGAAACGGGATCTTGTTCATCGGGAGGGGTCTGGCATACCGCAAAACGGAGGAAACGGACTTGTGTTGGACCTCCTATGGTCGAAACGGGGTCTCATTGATCGGGAGGGGTGTGGCATACCACAAAATAGAGGAAACGGACTTGTGTTGGAGCGCTACAGTCGAAATAGAGGTCCTGTTCATTGGGAGGGGTGTGCCGTACCGCAAAACGGGACTCCACGGGATACTGTTCATCTCCAATGTCGACCTCCTCCAGCCTCCATGGGCTACAGTTCATCCACCATCGACCTCCTCCAGCCTCCACCTGCGACTATTCATCCACGGGCTCCTGTTCATCCGGCCTCCACCGCGTGCTACTCCACCGGCTACTGTTCAACCAGCCCTCTCCATGGGCTCTTGTTCAACCACCCCTCCATGGGATACTGTTCATCCAGCCCTCCACGGGGTCATCCTGTTCATCCAGCCCTCCACCGGGTCATCCTGTTCATCCAGCCCTCCACGGGGTCCTATTCATCCAGCCCCAACCGGCTTGATCGATCGGGGTCCTATTCATCCAGAGGCAACCACGGGGTCCTGTTCATTCACCCCCACTGGGAACTGTTCATCCAAACCACCAGCAATGCTCACTGTTTATCCACCCCCCCCCCCTCAACGATCACTGTTCATCTAGAGGCAGCATCGATCGGCTTCAGTTAGCAGCAGTAGCGAAGGAATCACTCTGCTTCAGTAACGTAGCTAGTGCAATTTCTCGGGTTCAGTTAGAGCCCGACGTCTCGCTCGGGTTTAGTTAGAGCCCATCGCATCGCACACATGCGTGTACATGTACGAGAGAAACGCACATCGCTCGGCCCCCGACCACCCACCGTAACCGGGAACTCCCCGAAATTTTCCTCGCCCTCGCTTCTACCATGGTTTTCTCCGTCATGGACGGCCCAAAGAATGTCATGCAGCTGCCTCTCCGGCCCGCCCAGGACGAAAAGCCCATTTTTTTGTCATGATTTTTTGTCACAGAAGTAGGAGCCCACCACATCTATGATGATACCTTGTTTTGTCACAATTATCGTCATAGAAGTGTCAGAAGTATGACAGAAAAAATTCATTTTGGCCCAAAATGTCACGGATGTATATTTTTTTGTAGTGTGCCCCCGTATATAAAGGAGCAAGGGGGAGGTTGCCCGGCCCCTAGAGGCGTGCCCAAGGAGGAGGATTCCTACTAGGACTTCCTAGTCCTAGTAAGATTCCACTTCAAGGAAGAGGGGGAAAGGAAAGGAGAGGGAGAGGGAGTAGGAAACGGGGGGGGGGGGGGGGCGGGGGCGCCGCCCCCCTTCCCTTGTCCAATTCGGACTCGAGGGGGGCGGTGGCCAGCCCTCCCGCGGCCCTCCTATCTCTCCACTAAGGCCCATGGTGGCCCATTAGTTCCCCCGGGGGGTTTCAATAACCCCTCCGGCACTCCGGTTTTATCTGAAACTTCCCGGAACACTTCCAGTGTCCAAATAACATGGTCCAAAATATCAATCTTTATGTCTCGACCATTTCAAGACTCCTCTTCGCGTTCGTGAGCTCATCCGGGACTTCGAACAAACTTCGATCATCAAAAACACATAACTCATAATACATATCGTCATTGAACGTTAAGCGTGTGGACCCTACGGGTTCGAGAACTATGTAGACATGACCGAGACACATCTACGGTCAATAACCAATAGCGGAACCTGGATACTCACATTGGCTCCTACATATTCTACGAAGATCTTTATCGGTCAAACCGCATAATGACATACGTTGTTCCCTTTGTCATCGGTATGTTACTTGCTTGAGATTCGATCGTGGTATCATTATACCTAGTTCAATCTCGTTACCAGCAAGCCTCTTTACTCATTCCGTAATACTTCATCCCTCAACTAACTCATTAGTCGCATTGCTTGCAAGGCTTATAGTGATGAGTATTATAGAGAGGGCCGAGAGATACCTCTCCGAAACACGGAGTGACAAATCCTAATCTCAATCTATGCCAACCCAACAAACACCTTCGGAGACACCTGTAGAGCATCTTTATAATCACCCATTTACATTGTCACGTTTGATAGCACACAAGGTGTTTCTCCCGTATTCGTGATATGTCTCCAACGTATCTATAATTTATGAAGTATTCATGTTGTTATTTTATCATTCTTGGGTGTTTTACAATCATTTTATAAAAAAATTATATCATTTTTGGGACTAACCTATTGACCCAGTGCCTAGTGCTAGTTGCTGTATTTTGCTTATTTTTTACATCGCAGAAAATGAATATCAAACGGAGTCCAAACACCGCGTAACTTTTTAGAGATTTTTTCTGGACTAGAAGGAACCCAGTGGGCCTGAGGTACACTTTGGGGGTTCCCCGAGGGGGGCACAACCCACCAGGGCATGCAAGGGCCCGCTGGCGGGCCCAGGTGGGTTGTGCCCACCTCGGTGGCCTCCCGCACCCCCTCTTTGCACTATAAATTCCCTAATATTCCGAAACCCTTCGGGGTTAACCTTGATAAGAAGTTCCGCCACCACAAGGCCTCTGTATCCATGAGATCCAATCTAGACCCCGTTCCGGCACCATGCCGGAGGGAGGAATCATCACCGGTGGCCATCCTCATCATCCCGGCGGCCACCACGACGAGGAGGGAGTAGTGCGCCCTCGGGGCTGAGGGTTTATACCAGTAGCTATGTGTTTGATCTCTCTCTCTCTCTCTCTCTCTCTCTCTCTCTCGTGACCTATATCATGGGCTTTTTTTAATATAGTCGGACCATATGATGTTCTCCCCTCTATACTCTTGTTATGATGAATTGAATCTTTTCCCTTCAAAGTTGTGTCTTGTCCGATTGAATATTCAGAGATGAGAACACATGATATATGTCTTGCAATATGAATACTTGAGGTGACAATGAGGTATGTTATTGATTCACTTGATATGTGTTATGGCATTCAACTCGCTGATTCCCGCGGTGGTATTGGGGTAATCTATGCATAGGGGTTGATGCACGTTTTTCTCCAACGGAAGCTTTAGGGTCTCTTTATAGTTCTTTGTGTGGATTGAGTATTATGATTATGAATTTGCTTTGGTGTTATTCTAGTACGAACTCTAGGATAGATCGAACGGAAAAAATAGCTTTGTGTTATTTTAGTACGAACTCTTGAATAGATCAAACAGTAAGAATAGCTTTGAGGTGGTTTTGTGACCTACAAACAACTCGGGAGTGATTCTTTATTGCACTTTGAGGGATAATCATATGATCCAACTATGTTAGCATTGTTGGGAGGTTGCACTAGCGAAAGTACAGACCCTGGGCCTTATTTTTAAGCAATGCAATACCATTTTTGTGCCCGTTTTCTATTTACTACCTTGCTGTTTTTATTTATTCAGATTATAAAAATATATTTCTACCATCCATATTACAGTTTTATCACGATCTCTTTGTTGTACTAGTGCACCTATACAATTTGCCATTGTATTGGGTGTGTTGGGGACACAAGAGATTTCTTGTATTTGGTTGTAGGTTCGTTTGAGATAAACCATGCATCTTCATTTACACCTCTCACAGATTGATAAACCTTAGGTCCTCCACTTGAGGGAAAATTGCTTCTGTCCTAGAAAACTCTACGCTTGGAGGCCCAACACGTGTCTACAAGAATAAAGTTGCATAGTAGACATCAAGCTCTTTTATGGCGCCGTTGCCGGGGAGGTGAGTAAACCGGCACTCACACTCCTGCAACGAAGCTCTTTTCTAGCGTCATTGTCGGGGAGGTAAGTGCTTGAAGGTATATCTTTAGATCTTGCAATCGAATCTTTTGGTTTCTTGTTTTATCACTAGTTTGGTTTACAAAAGAAAACTACAGAAAAATGGAATTAAGGTTGCATCATATAATTGATCATCTTTACAATATCTTTCTTGAAAATGATGGATTGGAAAGTTGTGCTCAATTGTTAGAAGAATAATGCTATGAAATGTTTGGCATGAACTCTTTGAATATCCATGATGCTAATGATATGCAAAGCCACAAGCTGTTATGCTATGTTTGATGAAGATGATATTTTTAGTCCCCCAAGTTTTGATGAGCAAGTTTATTATGATGAAAGCATGCCTCCTATCTTTTATGATTATGGTGATGACATGTATGCTATAAATAATAATGATAATCATGAAACTTGTCATCATGATTTTAATTTTCAATCCCATGATAATTATTTTGTTGAGTTTACTCCCACTACTATTCATGAGAATAAATTTGCTTATGTGGAGAGTAGTAAAATTTCTATGCTTGTGGATCATGAAAAGAATGCTTTATGTGATGGCTATATTGTTTAATTCATTCATGATTCTACTAAAATTACAATGAGAGAGGAACATATGCTTTTACGTATTGCAATAATATCAAGTTTCTTCTCTATGTGTTGAAAATCTTGAAGTTGTGCTTGTTTTGCCTTCCTATGCTAGTTGATTCTTGTTCCCATAAATTGTTTTCTCACAAAATCCCTATACATAGGAAGTGTGTTAGACTTAAATGTGCTTTCCATGTGATTCATGATGCTCTTGTTATGTTTCAATTCTTATCTTTTACGCGAGCATCATTGAACTCATCATGCCTAGCTAAAAGGCATTAAAGAAAAGCGCTTGTTGGGAGACAACCCAACACTTTTACCTACTGTTTTATTATTTTCACATGATTAGGCTACTTTAGTAATCATGTTTTATTGTTTTTGTTTCAATAAAGTGCCAAGTAAAGCCTTTGGGATCATGTTGGGTGATAATTGATTTGATCTTGCTGAAAAACAGAAACTTTTGTGCTCACGAAAATAACTCTAATTTTTAACAGAAGAGCGCTTTTGAGTTGATTCTTTGTTCAGAAGATTAATATACAAATTTCTCACGTGGTACAATTTGTTTCATAATTTTTGGAGTAGCAGAAGCATGGTTTGAGTACAGATTACTACAGACTGTTCTGTGTTTGACAGATTATGTTTTCAATGCATAGTTTGCTTGTTTCCTTGTTTCTATGGCTTATATTGTTCAATATAAATTGTAGAAATAATATGCTACATTAGGCATTGTGTGGAAACAATCATGAATCTTGTCTTTGACAGGACTAAAGTGAAATGGTTTGCTCTCTATCATACTAACCTATCTCACAAAGTTCCGTTAAGTTTTGTGTGATTGAAGTTTTCATGTTTTGGGTGAGATGTTGATATGAGGAGAATAAGGAGTTCTTGGTGAGTTTTGTGTGGATAAAGTTTTTAAGATTTAGGGAAACTATGATATAAAAGGAATTAAGGAGACACAAAATCTCAAGCTTGGGCATGCTCAAGGCATCCCAAGCTAAAATTTCAATAAGTCTCAAGCATCTAAGCTTGGGGATGCCCCGGTAGGGATCCCACCTTTCTCCTTCAACTATTATCGGTTAGTATCAGTTGAGCCTATGTTTTTTCTTCTTCACATGAGTTGTGCTACTCTTGAAATGTCATTTTATTTTCATTTTGCTTGATATTTTAATAAAATACTTAGATCTGAAAGTTTTTGAATAAGAGAGAGTCTTCAAATAGCTACCTATTTACTTAACTACTTGCATGATCTTAACTTATATCATTTTGGAGTAGTTTGTCATTTACTCTTGTGATTCACTTATATCCTATGAGTAAATTGTTGAATAAATTGAATGTCATGAAGTTGAAATTATATCATGCCTAGTGGTAGCTTCACATTGGGTTTACAAAGTGAAATCTTTTGAGGCTTGACAATCACAATATTGGTCATACAAGCAATTCACGAATAATTAGTATAAGGAAGAGAACTTTCACATGCAAATACACTATCTTGGAAATCTTTTGTGATTGTGAGCCCCCATCAAAATATTATATGCCAAAATTGTTGACGTTGGACAAGGAAGACAACGTAGTGATTTATGTTTGCTCATATTCACATAGAAGTCATATTGTCATAGATCCTTTAATATGTGGTGCTTACCCCCCATCTTTGCTAGCCAAAAATTCCGCACCAAGTAGAGATACTACTTGTGCATCCAAAAACCCCTTAAATCCAAATCTTATTTTAAAGACTCCACCATAGCTACCTAAGGATTGAGTAATATCCTTCAAGTAAGTTGTCATCGGTGCAAAAAGGCAATAAAATTGCTTCTAAAAGTGTTAGATCATTTAGTGTAAGAGAAAACTGAGCGTTGTATGTACTTGTGATGGCAAAGAATAAAAGCGACAGACTGCATAATAAAGGTTCCTATCGTAAGGTGAAATATAATGTGACGTTCTTTTGCACTAAGGGGTTGAGCATACAAACAAATAAGAACATGGAAACCTCTGCTTCCCTATGCGAAGGGCCTATCTTTTACTTTTATGTATTTACTTTTATGCAAAGAGTCAAAGTTTTTCTCTCTATTCCTTTTTATTTTTCTCCTTTGGCAAGTATCATGCGGTGAGGAAAGATCTAGGCATATATGTCCAGTTGAATATGGGTAGCATGAGTTATTATTGTTGACATCACCCATACGTGAATACGTTGGGAGGTGAAATTATACGCCCCTATCTTTGTATGTGTCCGGTTGAAACGTTTTGCTCATGTATATGCGGTGAGTGTTAGAAATCATAGAATACTATAAGATGGTTGAGTATGTGGAGCTCTTACTTAGACTCTGTTGAAGAAGTTGAATTGCAATTACTTGGTGACTGAGAACATAGGTTGTTGAGTTTCAAGAGAGTTCATTGTTTGAACCTTAACATGTGAATTGGTTGCTACTATAACATGAGAAGTTTTATAAGAAAGAATTGTTGTTATGATGCTAGAAAAAGTGATTGAAATTATCTTTGATCAAACTTTTGCACTTTGCTAGCATTCACACTTCATAAATTATTTCTTTTATCATTTACCTACTCGGGGACGAGTAGGAATTAAGCTTGGGGATGCTGATATGTCTCCAACGTATCTTTAATTTATGGAGTATTCGTGCTGTTATTTTAAGTTTCTTGGGTGTTTTACAATCATTTTATAGCAACTTTATATCATTTTTTGGGACTAACCTATTGACCCAGTGCCCAGTGCGAGTTGTTGTTTTTTGCTTGTTTTTTACATCATAGCGAATCAATATCAAACAGAGTCCAAACACCGCGTAAATTTCTGGAGATTTTTCTGGACCAGAAGGAACCCAATGGGCCTGAGCTGCACCTAGGGGATGCCGCAAGGGGGGCACAACCCACTAGGGCATGCCAAGGCCCCCTGGCGCGCCCAGGTGGGTTGTGCCCACCTCGGTGGCCTCCCGCACCCCCTCTTTGCACTATAAATTCCTGAATATTCCGAAACCCTTCGGGGTTAACCTAAATCATAAGTTCCATCGCCGCAAGTCCTCTGTATACACGAGATACAATCTAGACCCTGTTCCGGCACCCTGCCAGAGGGGGGAATCATCACCGGTGGCCATCTTCATCATCCCGGCGGCCACCACGATGAGAAGGGAGTAGTCCACCCTCGGGGCTTAGGGTTTGTACTAGTAGCTATGTGTTTGATGTCTCTCTCTCTCTCCCTCTCTCTCTCTCGTGATCTATATCATGGGCTTTGTTAATATAGTCGGATCATCTGATGTTTCTCCCCTCTATACTCTTGTTATGATGAATTGAATCTTTACCCTTCAAAGTTTTGTCTTGTTGGATTCGATATTAAGAGATGAGAACACATGATATATGTCTTGTAATATGAATGCTTGAGGTGACAATGAGGTATCTTATTGATTCACTTGATATGTGTTATGGCATTCAACTCGCGGATACCCGCGGTGATATTGGGGTAATCTATGCATAGGGGTTGACGCATGTTTTTGCCCGACGGAAACTTTGGGGTCTCTTTATAGTTCTTTGTGTGGATTGAGTATTATGAATATGAATTTGCTTTGGTGTTATTCTAGTACAAACTCTAGGATAGATCGAATGGAAGAAATAGCTTTCTGTTATTTTAGTAGGAACTCTTGAATAGATCAAACGGAAAGAATAGCTTTGAGGTAGTTCCGTGACCTACAATTGGAACTCGGGAGTGATTCTTTATTGCATGTTGAGGGATAATCATATGATCCAACTATGTTAGCATTGTTGGGAGGTTGCACTAGGGAAAGTACGGACCCTAGGCCTCATTTTTAAGCATTGCAATACCGTTTTTGTTCCTGTTTACTATTTGCTACCTTGCTGTTTTTATGTATTCAGATTATAAAAATATATTGCTACCATCCATATTACACTTTTATCACCATCTCTTTTCCGAACTAGTGCACCTATACACTTTGCCATTGTATTGGGTGTGTTGGGGACACAAGAGATTTCTTGTATTTGGTTGCAGGGTCGTTTGAGAGAGACCATCTTCATCCTACACCTCTCACGGATTAATAAACCTTAGGTCATCCACTTGAGGGGAAATTGCTACTGTCTTGCAAAACTCTGCGCTTGGAGGCCCGACACGTGTCTACAAGAATAAAGTTGTGTAGTAGACATCAATTCGGGAGTTGCATAATCTCATAGTCTGAGGGACATGTATAAGTCATTATGAAAGCAGTAGCAACGAAACTATAACGATCATAATGCTAAGCTAATGGATGGGTCATGTCCATCACATAATTCTCCTAATGATTTGATCCCATTCAGAAAATGACAACACATGTCTATTGTTAGGAAACTTAACCATCTTTGATTAACGAGCTAGTCAAGTAGAGGCATACTAGGGACATTATGTTTTGTCTATGTACTCACACATGTTCTAAGTTTCCGGTTAATACAATTCTAGCATGAATAATAAACATTTATCATGAAATAAGGAAATAAATAATAACTTTATTATTGCCTCTAGGGCATATTTCCCTCAGTCTCCCACTTGCACTAGAGTCAATAATCTAGATTACCAAGTAATGATTCTAACACCCATGGAGTTTTTGTGTTGATCATGTTTTGCTCATGGAAGAGGCTTAGTGAACGGGTCTGGAACATTCAGATCCATATGTATCCGGCAAATCTCTATCTCCCCCTCCGACACTTGATGACAGATGGACTTGAAGCGTCTCTTGATGTGCTTGGCTCTCTTGTGAAATCCGGATTCCTTTGCCAAGGCAATTGCACCAGTATTGTCACAAAAGATTTTCATTGGACCTAATGCACTAGGTATGACACCTAGATCGGATATGAACTCCTTCATCTAGATTCGTTCATTTGCTGCTTCCGAAGCAGCAATGTACTCCGCTTCACACATAGATCCTGCCATGATGCTCTGCTTGGAACTGCACCAACTGACAACTCCTCCATTCCATAAAAATATGTATCCGGTTTGCGACATAGAGTCATCCGGATCAGTGTCAAAGCTTGCATCAACGTAACCATTTACGACAAGCTCTTTTTCACCTCCATAAACGAGAAACATATCCTTAGTCCTTTTCAGGTATTTCAGGATGTCCTTGACCGCTGTCCAGTGCTCCACTCCGGGATTACTTTGGTATCTCCCGGATATGCTTATAGCAAGGCACACATCAGGTCTGTTACAAAGCATTGCATACATGATAGAACCTATGGCTGAGGCATAGAGAATGACTTTCATTTTCTCTCTATCTTCTGCAGTGGTCGGGCATTGACTCTGACTCAACTTCACACCTTGTAACACATGCAAGAACCCTTTCTTTGACTGATCCATTTTGAACTTCTTCAAAACTTTATCAAGTTATGTGCTTTGTGAAAGTCCAGTTAAGCGTCTTGATCTATCTCTATAGATCTTGATGCCCAATATGTAAGCAGCTTCACCGAGGTCTTTAATCGAAAAACTCTTATTCAAGTATCCTTTTATGCTATCCAAAAATTATATATCCTTTCCAATCAATAATAATGTCATCCAAATATAAAATTAGAAACGCTATAGAGCTCCCACTCACTTTCTTGTAAATACAGCTTCTCCAAAAGTCTATATAAAACCATATGCTTTGATCACACTATCAATGCATTTATTCCAACTCAGAGAGGCTTGCACCAGTCCATAAATGGATCGCTGGAGCTTGCCCACTTTGTTAGCACCCTTTGGATCGCCAAAACCTTCTGGTTGCATAATATACAACATTTCTTCCGGAAATCCATACATGAATGCAGTTTTGACATCGATCTACCAAATTTCATAATCATAAAATGCGGCAATTGTTGAAATGATTCAGACAGACTTAAGGATCGCTATGGGTGAGAAAGTCTCATCATAGTCAACTCCTTGAACTTGTCGAAAACCTTTCGCAACAAGTCGAGCTTTGTAGACTGTAACATTACCATCAACATCGGTCTTCTTCTTGAAAATCCATTTTTTTTCTATGGCTTGACAATCATCGGGCAAATCCACCAAAGTCCACACTTTGTTCACATACATGGATCCCATCTCAAATTTCATGGCCTCAAGCCATTTCATGGAATCTGGGCTCATCATTGCTTCCTCATTGTTTGTAGGTTCACCATGGTCTAGTAACATGACTTCCAGAACATGATTACCGTACCACTCTGGAAGACCTATGAGGTTCGGTAGTAACTTGATTTGAAGTTCCATGATCATCATCATTAGCTTCCTCACTAATTGGTGTAGGAATCACTAGAACTTATTTTTGTGATGAACTACTTTCCAATAAGGCAGAAGGTACAATTACCTCATCAAGTTCTACTTTCCTCCCACTCAATTATTTCAAGAGAAACTCCTTCTCTAGAAAGGATATATTCTTATCAACAAAGATTTTGCCTTCGGATCTGTGATAGAAGATGTACCCTACAGTTTCCTTTGGGTATCCTATGTAGACGCACTTCTCCGATTTGGGTTGAAGCTTTTTCATATAAGCATCGCAGCCCCAAACTTTAAGAAATGACAACTTTGGTTTCTTGCCAAACAACAGTTCATAAGGTGTCGTCTGAACGGATTTTGATGGTGCCCTATTTAAAGTGAATGCAGTCGTCTCTAAAGCATAAACCCAAAACAATGGCGGTTGTCGGTGTCAAACCGGCGGATGTCGGGTAGGGGGTCCCGAACTATGCGTCTAGGCCGATGGTAACATGAGACAAGGGACACGATGTTTTTACCCAGGTTCGGGCCCTCTCGATGGAGGTACAACCCTACTCCTGCTTGATTAATATTGATGACATGGGTAGTATAAGAGTTGATCTACCATGAGATCAGAGAGGCTAAACCCTAGAAGCTAGCCTATGGTATGATTGCTGTTCGTCCTACGGACTAAATCTCTCTGGTTTATATAGACACCGGAGAGGGCTAGGGTTACATAGAGTCGGTTACAATGGGAGGATATCTTCATATCATATCGCCAAGCTTGCCTTCCACGCCAAGGAAAGTCCTATCCGGACACGGGATTAAGTCTTCAATCTTGTATCTTCATAGTCCGGGAGTCCGGCCAAAGGTCATAGTCCGGCCATCCGGACACGCCCCTAATCCAGGACTCCCTCAGCGGTAAATCAGTAAGAGACATCATAGATCGCACCATATCCAATAAAGTACGGTTATGATGTTCGGACTCACCATTTTTTTGTGGTGTTCTAGGTGGTGTAAGTTGTGAAGCTACTCCACATTGTTTCAAATGAAGACCAAACTCATAACTCAAATATTCTCCTCCACGATCAGATCGTAGAAACTTTATTTTCTTGTTACGATGATTTTACACTTCACTCTGAAATTCTTTGAACTTTTCAAATGTTTCAGACTTATGTTTCATTAAGTAGATATAACCATATCTGCTCAACTCATCTGTGAAGGTAAGAAAATAACGATACCCGCCATGAGCCTCAAAACTCATTGGACCGCATAAATCAGTATGTATTATTTCCAATAAGTTAGTAGCTAGTTCCATTTTTTTGGAGAACGGAGTTTTACTCATCTTGCCTATGAGGAATGGTTCGCAAGCACCAAGTGATTCATAATCAAGTGATTCCAAAAGTCCATCAGCATGGAGTTTCTTCATGTGCTTTACACTGATATGACCCAAACGGCAGTGCCACAAATAAGTTGCACTATCATTATCAACATTGCATCTTTTGTCTTCAATATTATGAACATGTGTATCATCACGATCGACATTCAACAAAAATAGACCACTCAACAAGGGTGCATGACCATAAAAGATATTACTCATATAAATAGAACAACCATTATTCTCTGGTTTAAATGAATAACCGTCTCGCATCAAACAAGATCCAGATATAAGTTCATGCTCAATGCTGGCACCAAATAACAATTATTCATGTCTAAAACTAATCCCGAAGGTAGATGTAGAGGTAGTGTGCCGATGGCGATCACATCGACCTTGGAACCATTTCCCACGCGCATTGTCACCTTGTCCTTAGCCAATCCTTATTTAATTCGTAGCCCCTGTTTCGAGTTGCAAATATGAGCAACAGAACCAGTATCAAATACCCAGGCGCTACTATGAGCATTAGTAAGGTACACATCAATAACATGTATATAAAATATACGTTTCACTTTGCCATCCTTCTTATCCGCCAAATACTTGGGGCAGTTCCGCTTACAGTGACCAGTCCCTTTGCAGTAGATGCACTCAGTTTCAGGCTTAGGTCCAGACTTGGGTTTCTTCTCCTGAGCAGCAACTTTCTTGCCGTTCTTCTTGAAGTTACCCTTCATCCCTTTGCCCTTTTTCTTGAAACTAGTGGTCTTGTTTACCATCAACACTTGATGCTCCTTCTTGATTTCTATCTTCGCAGCCTTTAGCATCGCGAAGAGATCGGGAATAGTATTGTTCATCCCTTGCATACTGTAGTTCATCACAAAGCCTTTATAGCTTGGTGGCAGTGATTGAAGAACTCTGTCAATGACACTATCATCAAGAAGATTAACTCCCAGCAGAGTCAAGTGGTTATGGTACCCAAACATTCTGAGTATGTGTTCACTGCCATTTTGCGGCTATAGAACTTGTTGGAGACTTCATATCTCTCAATGCGGGCATTTTCTTGAAATATTAACTTCAACTCTTGGAACATCTCATATGCTCCATGACGTTCAAAACGTCTTTGAAGTCCCGATTCTAAGTCGTAAAGCATGGCACACTGAACTATCGAGTAGTCATCAGCTTTGCTCTGCCAGACATTCTTAACATCATCAGTAGCATCTGCAACAGGCCTGGCATCCAGCGGTGCTTCCAGGACGTAATCCTTCTATGCAGCAACGAGGATAACCCTCAAGTTACGGACCCAGTCCGTGTAGTTGCTGCCATCATCTTTCAACTTAGCTTTCTCTAGGAACGCATTAAAATTCAAAGGAATTGTAGCACGGGCCATTGATCTACAATAACATAGACATGCAAAAATAACTATTAGGACTAAGTTCATGATAAAGTAAAGTTCAATTAATCATATTACTTAAGAACTCTTACTTAGATAGACATCGCTCTAGTCATCTAAATGATCACGCGATCCAAATCAACTAAACCATGTCCAATCATCACGTGAGATGGAGTAGCTTCCAATGGTGAGCATCACTATGTTGATCATATCTACTATATGATTCATGTTCGACCTTTCGGTCTCAGTGTTCCGAGGCCATATCTACATATGCTAGGCTCGTCAAGTTTAACCCGAGTTTTTTGCGTGTGCAAAACTGGCTTGCACCCGCTGTATGTGAACGTAGAGCTTATCACACTCGATCATCATGTGGTCTCTCTGCACAACAAACCGTAGCAACGGTGCATACTCAGGAAGAACAATTATACCTTGAAAGTTAGTAAGGGATCATCATATAATGCTACCAATGAACTAAGCAAAATAAGATACATAAAAGATAAACATCACATGCAATCAAAATATGTCACATGATATGGCCATCATCATCTTGTGCTCATGATCTCCATCACTGAAGCATCATCACGCTCTCCATCATCACCGGTGTGACACCTTGATCTCCATCGTAGCGTTGTTGTCGTCTCGCCAACTATTGCTTCTACGACTATTCCTATGGCAATTGCATTGCATACAATAAAGCGACAACCATATGGCTCTTGCAAGTTGCCGATAACAAACAAAACATGATCATCTCATACAACAATTTATATCACATCATGCCTTGACCATATCACATCACAGCAAGCCCTGCAAAAACAAGTTAGACATCCTCTACTTTGTTGTTGCAAATTTTACGTGGCTGCTACGAGCTTATAGCAAGAACCTTTCTTACCTACGCATCAAGACCACAACGATGTTTCGTCAAGTGTGTTTTCTTAACCTTCAACAAGGACCGGCCGTAGTCAAACTCGATTCAACTAAAATTGGAGAAATAGACACTCGCCAGCCACCTATGTGCAAAAGCACGTCGGTAGAACCAGTCTCATGAACGCGGTCATGTACTGTCGGTCCGGGATGGGTCATCCTACAATACCGCTGAATCAAAGTAAGACGTTGGTGGTAAGCAGTATGACTATTATCACCCACAAATCTTTGTGTTCTACTCATGCATATAACATCTACGCATAGACCTGGCTCTGGTACCACTGTTGGGGAACACAGTAATTTTAAAAAAATTCCTACGATCACGCAAGATCTATCTAGGTGATGCTTGGCAACGATAGGGGAGAGTGTGTCCATGTACCATTGTAGACCGAAAGCGGAAGAGTTTCAAGAACGCGGTTGATGTAGTCGAACTTCTTCGTGATCCAACCGATCAAGTACCGAACGTACGACACCTCCGTGTTCAGCACACGTTGACCTCGATGACATCCCTTGTTCTCTTGTTCCACTTGAGGGCGAGGGTGAGTTCCGTCAGTACGACAGCATGGCGACGGTGATGATGATGCTACCGGCGCAGGGATTTGCCTTAGCACTACGATGGTATGATCGAGGTGTGTAACTGTGGACGGGGGCACCGCACATGGTTAAGAGAAACTTGTGTGTTCTAGGGTGCCCCCCAGCCCCCGTATATAAAGGAGCAAGGGGGAGGCCGGCCGGCCCCTCGAGACGCGCCCAAGGACGAGTCCTACTAGGACTTCCTAGTCCTAGTAGGATTCCACTTCAAAGAAGAGGGGGGAAGGAAAGGAGAGGGAGAGGGAGTAGGAAAGGGGGGGCGTCACCCCCCTTCCCTTGTCCAATTCGGACTTAAGAGGGGGGGCAACCTGCCTTTCTGCGGCCCTCCTCTCTCTCCACTAAGGCCCATGGTGGCCCATTAGTCCCCCGGGGGGGTTCTGGTAACCCCTCTAGCACTCCGGTTTTTCCAAAACATCATGGAACACTTTCGGTGTCCAAATAACATGGTCCAATATATCACTCTTTATGTCTCGACCATTTTGAGACACCTCATCACTTCCGTGATCTCATCCGGGACTCCGAACAAACTTCGGTCATAAAAAACACATAACTCATAATACATATCGTCATCGAATGTTAAGCGTGCGGACCCTACGGGTTCAAGAACTATGTAGACATGACCGAGACACATCTCCAGTCAATAACCAATAGCGGAACCTGGATGCTCATATTGGCTCCTACATATTCTACGAAGATCTTTATCCGTCAAACCGCAACAACATATGTTGTTCCCTTTGTCATCGGCATGTTATTTGCCCATGATTTGATTGTCGGTATCATTATACCTAGTTCAATCTCGTTACTGGCAAGTCTCTTTACTCATTCTGTAATACTTCATCCCATAACTAACTCATTAGTCACATTGCTTGCAAGGCTTATAGTGATGAGTATTACCGAGAGGGCCCAGAGATACCTCTCCGAAACATGGAGTGACAAATCATAATCTCGATAAATGCCAACCCAACAAACACCTTCGGAGACACCTGTAGAGCATCTTTAAAATTATCCATTTACGTTGTGACGTTTGATAGCACACAAGGTGTTCCTCCGGCCCTGTTCAAGAATTCATCCGATTAACCAGTTAAGTTGTCGATTAATCCCTACTCGTAGGGTCACCGAGTAGCCTATAAACTGATAAATCGTCCGATTAATTGATTAAATGGCCGATTAACTTGCCGGTTAGCTGATTAATCCCCTACTCACCAGCAAACCGAGCAGCTACCATTTAACGATTTCCTCAATAATGTCCTCCGGTATTCGGGAGTTGCATAATCTCATAGTCCGAGGAACATGTATAAGTCATGAAGAAAGCAGTAGCAATGAAACTGTAGAGATCATAATGCTAAGCTAACAGATGGGTCATGTCCATCACATCATTCTCCTAATGATGTGATCTCATTCAGCAAATGACAGCACATGTCTATGGTTAGGAAACTTAACCATCTTTGTTTAACGAGCTAGTCAAGTAGAGGCATACTAGGGACATTATATTTTGCCTATGTATTCACACATGTACTAAGTTTCCGGTTAATACAATTCTAGCATGAATAATAAAAATTTATCATGAAATAAGGAAACAAATAATAACTTTATTAGTGCCTCTAGGGCATATTACCTTCACCACCCTCTAACAGATTCAGGAAAGGTCATCGGAGGAAAAGAGCTCCTACCCCTCATCTGGATTCCTAACCCCCCACACATTTGGATCACATGCGTCCTCTCGTTAGTCGGATTAGCTTTCTTCACCGAGTGAGATCGGCAAGTGAAAATATGCTTGAACAATCCCCAGTGTGGCTGACACCCCAAGAAATTCTCACATATCAAAATGATTGCGGCAAGATATGAGATAGTGTTGGGAGGAAAGTGGTGCATCTGAGCACCAAAGAAATTAATGGAACCTTGGAAGAACGGATGTGGGGGCAGGGAGAAACCTCTTTCGACGTGCGTTGTAAGAAGGACTCGTTCGCTATCGCGGGGCGTGGCTAGTACTCCCCCTTCGGCAACCTCCAAGATCCCTCTACAAGCAAGCCATCGACGACAAGATTCTCCAAGTCCTCCCCCGAGATGGAGGAGTGGATCCAGTCCCCTTGGATCCAATGCAGGGCGGACCGCGAGGTCGACCCCTTCTCCATCTTCTTACCCTTGGCTGTCTTCTTGTTCGCACGCTCCAGAGCCGTAGGCTTGTCCTTCGCCATTGCTGCGGTGGTCAACAGATTCGGGCGAGGCAGTGCAGCGTTGGAGAGAGCTAGGCGGAGAAGCAAAGGAGAAGGGGTAAAATGGCTGGCACTGTTTAATGCATCGGCAACATTGAGGGAGTCCTGGATAAGGGAGTATTCGGACAGCCGTACTATATACTTTGGCCGGACTGTTGGACTATGAAGATACAAGATTGAAGACTTCGTCCCGTGTACGGATGGGACTCTCCTTGGCGTAGAAGGAAAGCTTGGCGATCCGGATTATAGATCTCCTTCTCTGTAACCGACTCTGTGTAATCCTAGCCCCCTCCCGTGTCTATATATACTGGAGGGTTTAGTCCATCGGAGAACAACAATCGTACCATAGGCTAGCTTCTAGGGTTTAGCCTCTCTGATCTCGTGGTAGATCAACTCTTGTAATACTCATATCATCAAGATCAATCAAGAAGGAAGAAGGGTATTACCTCCATCGAGAGGGCCCGAACCTGGGTAAAAATCATGTCCCCAGTCTCCTGTTACCATTAGCCTTAGACGCACAGTTCGGGACCCCTACCCGAGATCCGCCGGTTTTGACACCGACATTGGTGCTTTCATTGAGAGTTCCTCTGTGTCGTCGCAGTAAGGCTTGATGGCCCGCCTCGTTGTCAGGGACAACATCACCTCCGGGGGAGCCCTGGCTCTAGGCCAAACTCTCGGCTGGGCGGCTTCATCATGACCGCCCGATTAGCTGTCGCGCTGTCAATGACTTCTCAGGTCATCAAAAACAACCTCCACGTCAGTTCGGAACTTGCCGAACGGATGGATCCAATGGAGCTCTCTTCCCTTAATGAGCTCTTGGATCGCATCGACGCCCTGGGCGTCGCTACGGACTATGATCGGATCGGGCTTAAACCGACCAAAGGGAGATTTATTCTCCACCGGTCACCCACGAGATCGCGGTAGTGGAGGAGCATCATACGAATTCTCCCTCTATTTTGAGGACAGACTGTGTTTGGATTTCCGAGCTCTCTGAGCTGGACACCCGCTCGCGGGAGGACACGACCCAAACCCCGAAATTAGGATCGGGCGACGGGTCGAACAAATTGGGCAGCATCCCAGAGCCCGAGCCGGTAAGCTCAGGAGCTTCTTTGCCCCTGGGTCTCAGATCGGGTCAGGATTTGGATTCAAAACCACCCACCCACCCACCCAGATTTATTCAATATTCAACAAATCAGACAAGAGCCACAAGAGACAGTACATCATTACTGGGCCAGATTCCTCCTTGTGTTAAACAAGGTTAAGGACTATCGCGACGAAGACACAATCTCCCTCTTCTACAACAATTGCATGGACAAAGGGATCCTCAACGCTATAAGTCGTCGTGACATAGTACACTTCGCTGACCTAGCGGCCATAGTGCAGAAGTACTGCGCGATGGAAAGCGCCTGGAAAACCCAAATGAACTTCTGGGACAATCCGGCTCTCACTAAACCCTTTGTCCGATCTAAAAGGGCAAGCTCTCATAAGTTGCCCGATTCAATTACCAAAAAACCAAAGCCCGATACAAGGCACGGGACCGTATTGGAAGAATGGCTCAGTGGACCGTGCAAAATTCAGATCACACCGGATACTACACCAACTCATAGCCTTAGAGCATGTTGGATACTCCGGCAGGTAGCAAATAGCAGAGAGGATCTCCTATTAAACCATACAACAGAACAACATCCTGCCGTAAACAACAATACGGTATTTACAGTCTTCAAGACTTTTGCCTCAAATAATAGGCGCAAGCGGGCTCAGCGCAGCCTCGCCGACGTTTGCCACATGGCAACAATAAACTCATGGAACGACACAGCTATAACTTACAATGCCAGTGACGAACCTCAATTCCGAATAGTCCGAGCACCAGCCGCATTGGTACTTAGTCCAATCATGGACGGCTTCAGGCTCACTAAAGTGCTCATGGACGGCGGAAGCGGACTAAACCTCATCTACGAGGAAACCCTTAACAAGATAGAAATTGACAGAAGCCGCATTGAGCAAAGAAGCACAACCTTCAGGGAAATCATCCCTAGTCAGGAGGCATGATGCGCGGGAAAAATCACTATGGATGTGGTATTCGGCACGCCGGAGAATTACAGGTCTGAAGAAATTACATTCCAAGTGGCCCCATTCAGCAGCGGATACCACGCCCTCTTGGGGCGAGATGCATTCACGAGTTTCCAGACTATACCCCATTACGGGTACATGAAGATCAAAATGCCCGGGCCCAACGGAATCATCACTCTAGCTAGTGATCCGGATGTCGCACTGCGCGCCGAAAATAAAACCGCCGCCCTTGCCCTGGAAGCATTATCAGAAGCCCTCGCGGCTGAAGAACTAACAATGCTGCAAGCAACAGTGGACAGAGACGACGTGATACTCGACAAGCGACCTAAATCCACCTCCTTCAAACCCGCAGACGAGATAGTCAAATTCCAGGTACACCCAGTGGACCCTACAAAGACAGCTTCCATTGGGACACACTTGAGCCCTACAATAGACGCCGCACTGTGAAATTTCCTGCGCGAGAATTGGGATATTTTCGCCTGGCACCCTTCAGATATGCCGGGCATCCCACGCAGGCTGGCTAAACACAGCCTCAATATACTGAAAGGATACAAGCCAGTCAAGCAGACTCTTAGGCGCTTCTCAGAGCCTAAGTGGCAAGCCATGGGAGAGGAGCTAGCCAAGCTACTCGAGGCCGGATTCTTCAGAGACATCAAACATCCGGATTGGCTAGCAAACTTGGTAATGGTACCCAAGAAGGACAAATCCTGGCGCTTATGTGTCGATTTCAAGGACCTCAATAAAGCTTGCCCTAAGGATCCCTTCCCCCTCCCCCGCATTGACCAAATCACCGACGCCACCGCAGGACACGACTCATTGTGCTTCCTCGATGCATACTCCGGATACCATCAGATCAAGATGGCGGAGTCCGACCAGGCCGCAACGGCCTTCATTACACCATACGACCCCTTCTGTTTTAACACCATGCCTTTCAGGCTCAAAAACGCTGCCACAACCTATCAACGCATGATTCAGACATGTTTGGAAAATCAAATCGGCATGACAATAGAGGCCTATGTAGACGACGTGGTCATCAAAACAAGACACGTTGAAACTTTAATAGATGACTTGAGGCTTACGTTCGACAACCTCCGAACATACGACATCAAGCTCAACCCGGAGAAATGTGTCTTCGGGGTACCCTCTAGGAAATAGCTCGGCTTCATCGTTTCCAATAGAGGAATTGAAGCAAATCAGGCAAAAATCCGAGCTTTGTCACAGTTGGCTATCCCAACAGACCTCAAGAAGATCTAGAAACTAAATGGATGCATGGCTACCTTAAGCCGCTTTATCTCCCGCTTAGGAGAAAAGGCACTACCTCTGTATCACCTTCTTCGATGCACCGAACACTTCGAATGGACGGATGCGGCCACGGCCAGACTGGAAGAAATAAAGGCACTCTTGTTCACAAACCCAGTCCTGACCGCGCCAAACATTGGCGAACCCATGCTATTATACATAGCCGCAACAAACCAAGTTGTGAGTGCAGTGCTCGTCATCGAACGAGAAGCAGACGGACACAAGTTCCCGCTCCAAAAGCCGGTATATTACGTGTCCACTGTCCTCACTCCATGCAAATCTCGGTACCCACACTATCAAAAGATAGCGTACGCAGTCTTCATGGCATCCCGAAAAGTACAACACTACTTTCAGGAGTGCTCGATTACGGTGGCCTCCGAAGTACCACTCAATGACATAATAAATAACCGTGACGCAACAGGCCGAATTGCTAAATGGGCTATTGAGCTCCTTCCGTTTGACATAACATACAAACCACGGTGGGCCATTAAGTCTCAAGTACTGGCCGACTTCGTCGCCGAATGGACAGAAGCCGAACTCCCTAAAGAGTACGACGCGTACTCAAATTGGATCATGCATTTCGATGGCTCTAAAATGCTGGCCGGATTGGGAGCGGGTGTCGTCCTGACATCCCCAACCGGAGACACGGTCCAATACGTACTCCAAATATTATACACAGACTCCAACAATGCAGCCGAATATGAGGCTCTGCTGCATGGTCTTTGGATGGCAGTCTCCATGGGCATCCAACACCTCGAAGTGCGCGGGGACTCGAACCTCGCAATATCTCAGGTAAATGGAGACTTTAATGCCAAGGACCTGAAAATGGTGGCCTATCACAATGCCATCCTCAAAATGTCAACTCGGTTCGAGGGGCTCGAATTCTACCATGTGGTCAGAGAAAATAATCAAGCGGCCGATATCCTCGACCGCATCGGCGCTAAACGCGACCCCGTCCCACCTAATATCTTCTTAGAAAGGTTGTTCGAGCCGTCCGTGGCATGGGAGGGGGAGTTCGGCACTATTAGTCCGGCTCTAAACACAACCCCAGATTCTGAACCATCTGACATAATCGGAGGCTCTGCCACCGAAATAACACCTTCGGCCCACGAAATAATGATTGTCATCGCCCCGTGGACCGAGCCCATCTTGGCCTACCTAAATAGGCAAGAGATCCCCGAGGACCAAAATGAGGCACATTGTATTGTGCGATGCTCTAAGGCCTACAAAGTCCATGAAGGAGAGATCTACAAGAAGAGCACCACCGGAGTGCTCCAACGATGCATCTCCGAAGAGGAAGGGCGGCAGCTCTTAGCCGAAATCCATTCCGGACTAGGCGGGCACCACGCGGCAGCCCGAGCACTCGTAAGAAAGGCCTTTCGGACAGGTTTTTACTGGCCGACAGCCCGGGCAGACGCACAGGACCTTGTCCAACATTGCGTTGGTTGTCAACTATTTGCCAATCAGAGCCATATGCCCCCTACCGCTCTCTAAACAATCCCCATAACTTGGCCCTTCGCGGTCTAGGGGCTGGATACGGTGGGACCCCTTACAGGGGGAAGCCATAAGAAAAAAATACTTATTGGTCATGGTGGACAAGTTCACCAAATGGATAGAAGCCAAACCAGTTAAAACGGCCGAATCTAGACCAGTGATAGACTTCATATCAGGGGTTGTACACTGTTACGGTGTCTCCCACAGCATAATCACTGACAATGGCTCGAATTTTACAGCCGATGAGGTGAAAACTTGGTGCGGCAAAATGGGCATCAAGCTCGACTACACCTCTGTCTATCACCCCCAAACAAACGGTCAAGTCGAACATGCAAATGGTCTTATCATGAGCGGCATTAAACCCAGACTAGTGCGATCCTTGAAGGAATTAGACACACATTGGGTCAAGGAACTCGACTCCATACTCTAGGGGCTGCGGACCACGCCAAATCGTACCACCGGATACACACCATTTTTCATGGTGTACGGCACAGAAGCAGTGATGCCCTGCGACATAATCAATAACTCACCTCGCATGCGCATGTATGAAGAGAAGGAAGCCGAGCTAGATCAGCAGGACAACTTAGATGCTTTGGAAGAGGAGCGTGATGTCGCTAAAGCCCGTTCCACATTCTATCAGCAATAGGCTCGAAGGTATCAAAGCAGAGAAGTACAGGCCAAAACTTATAACATTGGCAAACTCGTACGATGCCTCCCCGAGAAGAAGAAGGACAAGCTCAAACCCAAGTGGGAGGGTCCCTTCATCATTGATAAAGTTCTCACCGGAGGAGCGTACCATCTGCGCAGTGCATCTGATAACAGACTCGAGCCGAACCCATGGAACGCGGCCAGACTCCGGAGATTCTACGCCTAATGCCGAACTCAGTGTTCGTCTCCTTAACTCCGCATCTTCAATTATGTTCTCTTTCTTTCTTTCTCGCCCTCTTTTTCCTTTTTAACATACAACCTTAAAACTGTACAGATGCCCCGATCGTTCCAGCCGCACTATGCGTGCACACTATACCTGGGGCTTCCTATTCGGAAGCTAAATATACCTACCTTAATGGCTCCTTGCCAGCTACATATTCATTTTTCTTTCCCTATGTGCCTTTTCTTCACCATTATATGCATCGATATGACTTAAGTTTTGGCCATGCTGGGTTGCCTGGCTCTTGTGTTTATGCCCTACGTTCCCGTTAATTTGGCTAGGGCATAAGGGGGGCACCTCTGCGATTGATACTGCCGGTTCAGACGGATGTGTACCTCAGACTGGGTGAAGCCGAAAGCTAGCGTTCTTAAGGGAATATTCGGTCGGTGAACAAAAGATGTTCTCGTTCATTACAACGTAAATACCCAGATGTTTTGTTTCCTGCGCTTCTATTCACAGTTCGGACATGCACATCGATGCATGCGCACCCAGAGAAAGGAACCCCTAATGGAACTATTCTCTTTGGAAGATGTTTCTTACTGTCCATGTAATATAACATAACTAGTTGGGTACTTGTCTGTTCAAGCACTTGTGACCCCTACGCCTGGTTTCCACGCATACCCCGGTTTTTCATAACTGTGCGGGTATTCGGATACACCCCAGACTGTTGGGTCCGGGGGCTGAAGCGAAAAGGTCCGCCATGACAAATGATTTTCAATGCGGCTAGGGAGTACATAAGTCCATTCAAATTACATAGTCATTTAGACTGGCTGTACTCTTCCTCTATACCATCCAACAGGCTGTCTAGCTTACAATCCTGTTGGGAATACTTTGCAGCTAACGCTACTTGGTCATATACCAGACTAACGGGTATCTCTTGCCCATCTGACCCCACCGGTCCGACTTCGGCCATATGGTTCGGGTCAGCCTTGGCGTATCGCGTCTTCACCATGGCCCAAGCTTCTCTCGCACCTTGCCGACAAGATGATATCTTCCATAACCGGAAGCGTTGCCGTGCTCCTTTGAGCATCTCTACAAGTTCGCTCATGCCTCCTGGCAGGGAAGCGGATGGCCACAAGGCCTGGGCAATACCCTGCATCACCTGCCAAGCTCGCTCGTGCAGTCGTGAAAGATCTTGCAGCATATCGCCTGCGGATCCGGGCATCTCCTCTCCGGGATGGCCCGTCAACATACCTGTAGACACAACTCTGTTAATTCGCTTCCTGGCCGAACTGTTTTGCAGCTTGTTTGAAGCAGTTACTATAAATGCCACGTCGCAGCCTCCTGTTCTCCTTCACAGAGTCCGCGAGCTGAGCTAGAACATCTTTCAACTCGTCGCTCAGTCGGATATTAGCATCTTGGAGCTTATTTTTCTCCTGGATAGACTGCGTCAGCACACGTTCGCCCGCCTTCAGCTGACTTCGCAGGTGCGGCTCATTATCTCCCGCAGTCTTTGGATTTCCTTCGGGAGTGTCTGTCAAATCTTTCATCAGATTTATAAAATATGTCGCACAAACAAGCTGGTAGAAGGAAATTATTAACAGAAGAGGCCTTTTTGGATTCCTCTTGTTCGGCAAGATTGGCCCTCATTTGGGCCTTACATTCCTCCAGCTCTTGAGACAACTGGGCATTCTTCTCTACAAGAACCTATGCATTTAATGATCCTTAAATCAGCTGTGCCAACTATTTCAAGTCTCAGGGGCTACTACTACATATACTTATTAAATTTTCTTCCCGTATATCCTTCACATACTGGTCCGTTGCTCTGGCAAGTCCATCTTGAGCAGAGCGGATATATGCGTGTCCGGAATTGAAGGCATTAAACGCCTCTTCGGAAAAAATACCATCGCGAAGTATGGCCCGTTGGCGCCGGTGATTCATGGCACTCTCCACTTCAGAATTTGTGGCGGAAAGCCTATCCATATCCTCCGCAGGAGGACAGTTCGGCGCTGTCCCCACATCAACGTCCGCCCATGAATCCGGTTCAAGAATCCGGCTGCTGGAGGCGTGGCAGGTAGGGTCCCCGGATATACTCCGGTGTTTTCTGCCAGGACATAATTAAAGCCGTCACGTCTCGCCAAAAGACCAAATAACCATAGGGAAAGTTGAATGAATACCTCTGCGCCTGTGTCTCGGTCCTAACCGCCTTCCTTTTAAGCCTACATTGTCTAGGCGCCTCTTTCTGACAGGCCCCCGCGGGTTCCGGGCAGCATCCTGGCTGCCGTTTCTATAAAAATACATCATGTGAACATAAGGTACGACATAACGAAGGAATCCTGTCGGAAGGTTGGGACCCCGACATTACTTACATACGACACGGGAAGCAGTCCGGAATAATCCGCGATGATGGCCACTAAAGAGCCGCCACTGCTTGCCTGGTAGAAAGTCCCGTTGACAAAATCCACGGATATGTCCGGATCTTCTTCATGTCCGAGGTCGAGAGCCCGGCCGGGATCCTCTGGCTGTGGAGAGGGGTTGTTGAACTCTTTCACAGCCTTCCTTAGTTCCTGTTCTGAAACGACAAGGTAAATAATTGTGACAAAGAAGGTAAGAATGGACAGAGTCGAGTAAAGGATGAAAGCATACCCAGCTTTGGGGGTTATACATGGAAAATCTATCCCGCGGTTTAATGCGGAGGAACTCCATTTCTTCTCCTTTGTACAAATCAGACAGTATCCTCACCAAAGACGTGGCGGAGTCCGGACCTTTGCGACCGCAGTGGGAGGCATCATCTTCTCCATTGAAGTGCCACATGGGTTTCCCCCTATATTGAAGTGGCTGCACTCCCCTTATTACGCATATTGACATAAGTTTGATTATTGTCAATCATGATTTGGCCAGGGTTTTTATCTTGCTCATCAGATAGAGGACTTCTCTGTTATCTTCCTCCTGGGGGCTCCGAGGGCACCAGCTTTGGCGTTTCTTCAGTGGAGTATTGGTAACCTCAGGAAGGCCCGTTCGGACTGGGTCCGGAAGGGGAACGTCATCGACATAAAACCACTCCGAGGACCAGTCTTCGGATGCCTTCTTTGGAGTACCGGTCAGGTATCCGGTCTGTGCGATGCGCCATATTTCGGCTCTGCCCACATGATATATAGATCCCTCCTGGTTGCAGGGGATGAGACAAAATAACCTCTTCCATAGCTCGAAATGAGCTTCACAGCCCAGGAACAGCTCGCGGAGGGCAATATAGCCCGCGATGTGCAGTATGGAGGCGGGAGTAAGATTATGCAACTGGAGGCTGTAGAACTCTAGGAGCCCGCGGAGGAGTGGGTGGATTGGAAACGCGACTCCTCTTAGCAGATATGGGACAAGGCATACCCGCTCCCCCCGAGATGGGTTAGGGAATCTTCCCACTTGCTCCCCACCATTATAGGTGGCTAGTCCGGATCGGAAGGGGACCATGTATGCGGTCGGAAGGAACCCTTGGGTTTGCAACTCTATTAGGCGGCTGTGAGGGACGGAACACTTTTCCCAACCCCCTGGTTTTGAGCTAGGGGAGCGACGGGCAGGGCTGCGGCAACCGGTCATGATGGGATGGCCTCTTTAGGACGCGCTCTACAGAATGTTTGCTCGGGAGAAGGTGGTGTGATTTGGATCTGAGGATCCCCGTCTCTTCAAATAGACGGCTTGCCTGCGGGATTAGGGTGGCAAATGAAAAAATGCCTCGGCCCCTCGTCTTTGCTCGACACGTGGAGATGGCCATTATTGAAGCATAGAAGCCAAGGAGTACAACCTTACTGGGAGGCCAGACACTGTTTTCTACGACGGGTGCGCCGGATTTGGAGAAGAACCCGCCTTGCAATGTCGAAGACAATCTGCGCCAGACTCATCGTCATTGAAGTCTGGTTCGGGGGCTACTGAGGGAGTCCTGGATAAGGGGGTATCCGGACAACCGGACTATATACTTTGGCTGGACTGTTGGACTATGAAGATACAAGATTGAAGCCTTCGTCCCATGTCCAGATGGGACTCTCCTGGGAGTAGAAGGCAAGCTTGGCAATCCGGATTATAGATCTCCTTCTCTGTAACCGACTCTGTGTAACCCTAGCGCCCTCCGGTGTATAAACCGGAGGGTTTAGTCCATAGGAGAACAACAATCATACCATAGGCTAGCTTCTAGGGTTTAGCCTCTCTGATCTTGTAGTAGATCAACTCTTGTAATACTCATATCATCAAGATCAATCAAGCAGGAAGTAGGGTATTACCAACATCGAGAGGGCCCGAACCTGGGTAAACATCGTGTCCCCAGTCTCCTGTTACCATTAGCCTTAGACGCACAGTTCGGGACCCCCTACCCGAGATCCGCCGGTTTTGACATCGACAAACATCACCATAAATGGCTCCACGATTGAGTGGCCGACTTGTGGGCCGACACGATCTTAGCGCATCCCACAACCGACGCTCGCCCAATGTCGGTGTCAAAACCGGCAGAACTCGGGTAGGGGGTTCCGATCTGTGCGTCGTAGGCTGATGGTAACAGGAAGCGAGGGACACAATGTTTACCCCGGTTCGGGCCCTCTCGATGGAGGTAAAACCCTACTTCCTGCTTGATTAATATTGAAGATATGTGGAATACAAGAGTAGATCTACCACGAGATCGTAGAGGCTAAACCCTATGAGCTAGCCTATGATGGTATGATTGTAATTGTGATCGGCCTTCTAAGGACCATGCTCTCCGGTTTATATAGACACCGGAGAGTTAGGGTTTACATGGAGTCGGTTACAAGGAAGGAAACATAATATCCGGATTGCCAAGCTTGTCTTCCACGCAAAGGAGAATCCCATCCGGACACGAGCCGAAGTCTTGAGTCTTCTGTCTTGATGCTTCTATAGTCCGTACGAGGTATATAGTCGGGTTGTCTGGATACCCCCTTATCCAGGACTCCCTCAGTAGCCCCTGAACCAGGCTTCAATGATGATGGGTCCGGCGCGCAGTCTTGTCTTCGGCATTGCAAGGCGGGTTCCTCCTCTGAATACTCCAAGGTTACCATCGAACACGTAGACCGTGTCCGGATCTGCAAAATGATCTTCACATACCATCTTAGAGAGAATGATACTCCAGCTGAAAATTTTTAGACGACGTGACAGGCCATTAGGGCCAGGTCATTATTCGAACCGTTTTCCCCACAACCAACATAGCGTATATTGCGATGCGGTTTCCTGAGCACGTCTTGTCGAAGCGAAGAACGTGTCCCCTTATCACGGGATTCTCATCAATACTGGTACGGGTAATCCAACCGCACCGCCAATCGCGGTAAGTGGGAGGTGAGCAGGCTCCACCAGGCAAGTGGGGAGGCGCAAAAAGCTCTTACCTTCTCTTATAAAGAGACAAGGTCTCTTCCTCTTTTACCCACACCTTCTTCTTCCCTCTGCTTGAGCCCTAACGCACAACTGCTCTACTTCTCCATCGAACAGAGGTTTTCCGAGATGTCCGGATCCGGAGCAGGAGGCAAATGGATGGCCTCTACTGTCCGGGAGAAGGATATCAAGAGGCTCCGGGAAGCCGGGTATCTGGCCAAGAAAATCGGCCATCGTCTCCCACCGGCGGGACAGGTTGTCCCTACTCCGGAGCCTCACGAGAGAGTCGTGTTCCTTCCCCATTTTGTCCGCGGGCTTGAGTTCCCCTCCACCCATTTGTACGTGGAGTCATGTATTACTATGGGGTTGATTTTCATGATCTTTCCCCCAACTCCTTTCTCAATATCTCGATGTTCATCGTCGCATGCGAGGCCTTCCTCCAGATTCCGCCTCACTTCGGCCTGTGGCTGAACATTTTCAATGTAAAGCCCAAGGTGGTGAGTGGCCAACACGCCGAGTGCGGTGGCGCCATGCTGAGGAAGATGACCAAGGTAGTTTGGCCGAAGGGCACTTTCAACGACTCCATCAAGGAGTGGCAGCAGCAGTGGTTTTATATCACCGAACCACGCAGCGAAGAGTGGGATGCAGCTCCTGAGTTCAAATCCGGAGCCCCACTGCGGCTCACGTCCTGGCCCAAGAAGGGACCGAACTAGTGCTCATCTGATGAGCTGTTAATGCTCCAGGACGCGCGTTCAGAGTATGGTTAACAAGGACGTCAAACTTGTTGACGTGGTCCAGGTGATGCTAGTTCACCTGGTTCTCCCTTGCCAGCGTCGAGCCTGCACCTTGTGGTTGTTCGACCCAGCCGAGCACCAGACCCTCCAGGAGCTCTATGACTCCTCCCACGAAGATATCTGGAATGTGCTCTTTAGGTCCGGCAAATGGCCGGATTCCACAGAGGATCGGGGATATCAATTATCCCATTCTCCCAACCCAGTAAGTCACAGCCACGCCCTGTCCATCCATGCTTCTGTTGGCATGTCCTGAGGGACAATTCTAATTATGTCTCATTGGGACCTCAGGGATGGATAAACAAGGTGGAGCGGATACAATGTCCGGCCCCACTGCCGGAGGAGCCGGCCAGGCCTCTTCTGACGAAGATGCTGGTTCTTGCGCCTTACAAGGCGCCCAAGAAGGAGGCCTCCAAGAAGGTCAAGAAGAACCGGAGTGGCCTCTACTGTCGCGAGGCTTCAGACGGTAGATCTGAAGGCTCGAGCGATGCTCCTTCCGAAGACGAAGAGGAGGAGGCAGAGGAGGACGAGCCTCGCTCTACAGGTGGGAAGAAGTGTGCAGCTTCCCCGTCCTTGGAGGCCGAATCACCCAAGAGAGGGTGAGGTTCCCCTTCAAAGGCATCCACCCTGGCTGCCGATAATAGCCCGGAGTGGGATCCTGAGGCCCAGCTCCTGGGAAAATCGTAAGTAACCGAAATCCGAATATGCCTATGTATCCAGGGTCATTTGGGCATAGTAGTTTTAACTGTCGGCACATTTCATATAGCTCGGCAGGGTCTCCTGCCGGACATTCCTCATGAGAGGATTCGTTGAGCTCGAATTTTGTGGTGAGCGAGACGCCTCCAAGGACTCCTTTTCCAAAGTCTGGGCGCGACACTGAGGTGTCGTCTCAAAGAGGCTCAGAGCCGGAAAAGGTTCTGGAGGCCTCTAAGGCTCCAGGATTGGGCGAACAACCACCTTCCATGAAGGGAGGTTTGACCACTCCGCCGGCAACCTTTGTCTACGCAGAGCTGCCGGGTGATCTATTGATAGCGTTAAAGAACGCATCTGTCCAATGAACATCGGACCCTTATGGGTACGGTGGTTGGAAAGATTCAGGCTGCCGAAAGCAGGCTGGATGAGTCCTGTCTTGGCCTTATAAAGGCCTTTGAGGTATGCTTTCTAAGGAACCTTTAAAGGATTAGTATGATATGAGGAGTAGCCCCTGATACACTGTCCGACAAAAGAGAGCCGGGCAGGGGATCAAGCCCTCTATTGTAATGGGAGCCTTTGTTTAATGATGCGTACCCATTTGCTTTGAAAACAGGCGACTGCGGAGAGGACTGCCGCTCAGGATGCGAAAGTGTTCGAACTAAAGCAGAGCCTGGAACGGGCCGAAGAAGAACTTGGCCGTGTGAAGAAGCAATTATCAGAGAAACAAGGTATGTTAAACATTGTCTCGTATTGGGCAAAATTGAAGAATTGTGCTTATTGAAAAGTATTTGTGTTATGCGCCCTAGGAGCGAGTGCCGAATATGAGGCGCTGAAGAGAGCGGCGGCTAATGCCCAAGAGAAGGCTGCCGCCGAACAGGCTCTGCGTGAAAAACACGAGGCCAGGGTCGTCATAGCTGAGCGGGAGCTTCAGGATGCTATGACGAAAAGCGAGAGCTTGGAGCAAAGTTTAGTAGGGAAAGAATCCGAACTCGCCCAAGCTCTCCAAGCCGCGGAAGATGCGCGGGAAGAAGCCCAAGGCGCTATACGGGACATTTAGGAGGCCCGAAAAGTTGCGGATGGTAAGGCATGTTGTATCTATGGCTGTTATGATGTTATAATATGGAGAACTCTAAGCGGCAAGCTAAATTCTTGAATTTGCAGGGGCATTTGCAGATCTGCCTCATAGCATATCAGATGCAGCCCAATTTTACCGGTTCGAGGAGAGGGAATCTGCGGGGAGGAACTTCTGGTCGCAGTATCTAGCGCCAAACTATCCGGTGCCTTTGATCGATCAGCTGAAGCAGCTGGTCGAGCTACACCAGGCGGCCGAACTAGCCATGAAGGACTTGGTCATCCGACTGTGGCATGTAGAGCCAATTCCCAGCAGTTTCTTCGGACTCATCAAGCGGATTGTGGGCGCCTATCCTTGACTTGATATTATCAAGCGATCAGTCTGTATAGAAGGTGCGCGAATGGCGCTTGCCCATGCAAAAGTGCATTGGGGGAAGCTTGACGCAGAAAAGCTGATAACTGAGGGGCCACCAGAGGGTAAGGAGCATCACAAGCCCGAACTGTATTATGAAGGTGTAATGAAGGGTGCCCGCCTAGTGGTGGACAAGTGCACCAAAAACATTATATTTCCCTGAGGGCATTTTTGCCATCGTTTGTAATATGGGATAATGGCACTTTTATTATATGTTGCCTATTTGGTTTGAACATGTGTTCTTCCTTTGCGGTTGTTTATTGTATATAAATTCTAAGAGTTGGCCAGTCGTCGGCTTCAGCCCCCACGATAGAAGTACGGGGGTGTTCGGGGTATTTCTGAACACTCTTTATCTCATTGTTGGGTCCTTATAAGGAGGCGTTTCTCACCACGAACCAGGCAATCAGACTATAGGGCTTTATTACACTCACTTAGCCATAAGATTTCGAGTATGGTCGGCGCAACCCCTAGAGTCCGGAAGGCCGGAATAGGGGCTCTATGGTGCCTGATCGGTAGACCGATCCGTCGCAATCTGCATTTTATAGTGGCGTTATGCGGAATAAATCTTTTTGATTTTTGCAACCTCTCGAACAGCTGACCAGCTCTCACCGCATCATGACAGTCGGTTTTCGGCTTTCTCTACTGAGGTGCTCGTCCGGCGGATCCGGGACACAATTGCAGTAGTTCTCCCAGTGCTACCTTAGCCGACGGAACGGAACATAAGGTACCAAAACATCGAAGTCGGGCAAACCCAACCAATGACCCAAGACATGATTCAGAGCTGATGCATAGAGTGCTATAAGTTCGGAGTGCCGAGCAACCGAGAAGGTGGTCGGACTTTATTGCCGTACGGTGGAGCCCCTGGCATAACCGGGTGCAACACGAACCGTGGCTGCCACTTTTATGGCAAAGAGGCGTCGATGATAAACGATGATGGGTGCATGTTTGGTTAAGTCTACACATTGCAGTAATACGACATGTCCATGCATATGAATGCGATTTATGATTATGAAAAAAGAGATGGTTTTCTGGCGGAACCTGTGGTGGCCGGACTGGGGGGTGGGCTGTGAATGGATCGAAAGTGAATCCGAACTGTCGTCTACCTGCATGGTCCTGTCCTTGTGTGTCCGGGCCAACTTCATGCCGCCAAATGTGTTCTACATAAGAGTTAGTTTGTGAAGGTAAGTGAGCGGAGGGCAGCGAACGTCTTCTCGTGGTTGGTCCCAAGGTTCCTGATCGGACCCTGGTGACCCCAGCCACTATTCGAGAAGCAGCCCGGACTCCTTAGTTGGTGTCCGGATAGTTGGTTGTCATATCAAAATATTGACAGGCATGCGCGACTTGCTACTCTGGTAGATGTATGATCTCCACTTCTGAGGGCGGGGTTTGGTTCTGCACGCAGGCGTGAGTGTATTGCCCGTGTTGGCCTGATGATTTGCCACATGGAATTTAGCCAACTTGGTTCATCTTGTTAGTATACGGTGTGATACCGTATAGGGGGAATGCGCCGATGGCGCGGCCTTATTTGGTTATCTCAAAACAACCGTTAGGGCGGCGGGCCAATAATCCTGGCCTTTGTGCCTGGCACCTTGTAGAAGGTGTTTATTTGTACGCCTGCTTGGGATTTTATTGTTTTAGGAGCCCCTGGACTGTTAGGTGTGGGGGTATGCAATTGAATTGCTTTGGTTTGTATGGTAGGAGGCGATCGGCCATACTGTTGTGCTGGGGGGGGGACTTTTGACTAAGCGCCTCCCCTCAATGTTTCTGGCAGATGCCCGGTTGCTTTACTTTGGAGATCCGGCATTCTCTATTAGTATGTTTTGCTGTTCTTTTGGGAGTACTATGAATTGCGCATGGCTGATCGAGTTCGTGGCTTGGGCCGAGTAGGCTTGAGCTGTTCCTTGTCCGTTGACCAGACTGGGATTTGCTGAACTTGATATCGGCTTCCCTAATTTGCCGTTTATGACCGTTGCGCTAGGGCTTGAGGCTGCTTCTTCGTGTATCCTTCTTGCTGGTTTGGACCGTAGTGGTGTGCGGACGTCGGGTTGTGTGCCTTTGATTTTCCTGCTTAGGTTGAGGTAGCCAGTTGTGCCGCGTGTGCCTTTGGTTAGGGCGGTCGAGTCCGTACTTCTTGGTGGCCAGGATCTTGGTCCACCGTTCTATTAGCAAATCCTGTTCGGCCTTAAGTTGCTCTTGCTTCCTTTGCAGACTCTCTACATTGGCTATGAGTCATCTCCTAAAGTGAACTTGTTCCATTGGGTCTTCAGGCACGCCGAATTCGTCGTTGTCGAGGCTTATCTCATCTTCGGAGGGGGGGTGTATAATTGTTCCTTTCCAAGTATCCCACCATGGCATGTACGGCCTGCTTGATGGTCGGCTGATTAGGACTGTAGTCCTCTTCGGTACTATCCGGATCATCTTCGGGACCGGTATTGATGTGGCGGGGCTTGGAGTGGCGTCGGAGACGCCCATATTTTACTTTTCCTCCCGAGGGGTTGTCCTCCACTGCCTCGTCGCCATTGGTTTCTTTTGGAGTGTCCACCATGTATATATTGTTTGAAGAGGTGGCTGTCTACCGCCCTGTGAGCGGTGGCTCCTGTATGTCTCCAGCATCGTCTATACCATCGATGTCTTCAAAGTCAAAGTCAAGCACGCGGTTAAATCATCGATCGTGGTGACAAAGTGGGTGGTGGGTGGGCAGCGAATTCCTTCGTCGCCTGCTTTCCACTCCAGCCGGACATAGTTCGTCCTAGAGTCTCCTGACAAAGAGAGATATTTCAATGAGTTCAGCATGTCGCCAAAGGGTGAGTGCTGAAAGATGTCCGCAGCGGTGAACTCCATTACCGGAGCCCAACCTGGCTCGGCTAGCTCGAGAGTGAGTGGACCAGGACCAACAGCCGGATATGAGTCCGGGGGTCCAGGATTACAGGCCTCCACAGCGATGGGACCCGTGTTCGGATCTACCACCGATAAGTGTGCGGCCTGTGGAGCGGGGTCCAGCCCTTCGTCCATAGGCAACACGACTTGCCCTGGATTTAGTTCCAAGGCTTCTTCGGGGATGATGTCCCGGGCACTGTCCGACAGCAGGTCTAGGCCATGCTCGTCGTGGCTGTCCGGCGCTTCTAGCACAGGCTCGAATCCGTCGAAGATCAAGTCTCCACAAATATCCACCGTGTAGTTCAAGTTTCTGAACCTGATCTGGTGGCCAGGGGCGGAGGTGTCGATCTGCTCCAACCGGCCAAGTGAATTGGCCCGCAGTGAGAAGCCGCCGAACACAAAGATCTGTCCGAGGAGAAAAGTCTCGCCCTGGACCGTGTTGTTGACGATTGAAGACGCCATCAAGCCTCGAAGTGACGACACAGAGGAACTCTCAATGAAAGCACCAATGCCGGTGTCAAAACCGGCGGTTCTCGGGTAGGGGGTCCCGATATGTGCGTCTTAGGCAGATGGTAACAGGAAGAGAGGGACACAATGTTTACCCAGGTTCGGGCCCTCTCGATGGAGGTAAAACCCTACTCCCTGCTTGATTAATATTGAAGATATGTGGAATACAAGAGTAGATCAACCACGATATCGTAGAGGCTAAACCCTATGAGCTAGCCTATGAAGGTATGATTGTAATTGTGATCGACCTTCTAAGGACCATGCTCTCCGGTTCATATAGACGTCGGAGAGCTAGGGTTTACATGGAGTCAGTTACAAGGAAGGAAACATAATATCCAGATTGCCAAGCTTGTCTTGCACGCAAAGGAGAGTCCCATCCGGACACGAGCCAAAGTCTTGAGTCTTGTATCTTGACGCTTCTATAGTCCGGACGAGGTATATAGTCCGGCTGTCCGGATACCCCCTTATCCAGGACTCCCTCACTCGATACATGGCGAAAAAGGTGGCGCGAGGATGAAGGAGTCCCTCTCCACTTGCCCCGCTTACCGCACCACGCTCCAACCCGCGCACTTCTCCAAAATTCGAATCCCGTGAAATCTCGACGCGGCAAATCAGTCGATCACACCGAAGATACCCAAATCCAATCTGCTTTGAGTCGTGCTGCGTATTTCACTAAAAAAATTCCGGAACCCATAATCGATCAAGGCGACTGATGAAGGATTAAATATCAACCTTATTGTCAGCCACTCCTGAGAAAGTGTCTCCAGGACACTCAATCGGGCCAAAGACAACTTCAACCCTTCTTCACTTGATCCTCGATCCATTCGAGGGCTAATGATGGTGACATGTACCTAGGGTAGGGTCTTAGGTCTCACCTATGTGCCCTTCCCAAGGACATCACACAAGAGGCCAAGGCCTACAAGGTTAAACAGAAGATAATGACTGAAATCCTCTTGAAGTGCAATCCACTCAACAAACGATCCCACTCGGATACCCCAATTCCACTCGACCATCATTATCTCACTCGGAAGACAGGAATCCACTCAGAAGAAAAAAGGCCTAAGGTCACCTGTAGATAGCAACGGTCGGTCATTCACTCCGCATCCATAAAGATCATTAAATACGGGTGTTACCAGTAACATTCAGGACTTTACTTCCTCATTGAACCCTTGCGTAATGGAGGGCAGCCAGGGGTCAGCGCACTCTATATAAGCCATCCCTCCCCTCTGGCACAAGGGTTTGCACCCCCTGTAACTTCACCCTCCGATCGACAAGCCTCTGAGGCACAGAGAAGTAGGGCTGTTACCTTCTCCGTGTGGGGCATGAACTCGTAAAACTGAGATGTACAATCTTGCCGTAGCTATGACTCTGCCCTCTCCTACATACCCCCTCTCTCTACTGTCAGATCCATTCCCATGATATTCATAATGTCTCATCTCCATGCAAGCATAAAATATGTATATGTATAAATTTTGAACACATACCTTGTCTCACTTTCCAATCAAACTAAGGACAATGTTAGGATACTACACCGGATATGCTTTGATATATTCTTAGGGAGATAGATAAATATTGGCCATTACCATGTGGTCCATGTAGAATTCACCCACCAAAGCATGTATCCAAAATAAACAAATGAGATAGCAATAAAATATTTGTGCCCCTATTGTATTAGCAAAAAATGTAGCTAACCAAATATATAGTGATTTGGCAATACTCTCTCATGATATAGAAACTTATGTTGCATCCCTAGATCAAAATAAATCCATGGAGGGTAATTGATCATACCCAAGGATGAATTCCATGGCAAGGGCATCAATGGCATGGTTGAAGAAAATGGATGATGAGCTAACCGAAGATTTTGATGTTGTGATGCAACCTTTGGCTTAATTGTTTGTTGCTTCCATCCTTCCCTTTCTTAACTTTTATTGTACTTGTTGAAATAGAAGCATGCACATCATTTTTGTTTTTTTTTGATCCTCTTGGGAACCCATGCCATGTTCTTCTTTCTCGGCTCTTGTGCACTAAGATTTTGTAATTCCGTCTTTTGCCAATACGATAAGCCGAGTGGGAATCTCGGCTGTGATTCAGTTTTGATCAATGGAAATTCTTTTTTGGCCTTGTGCACCCTCAACTTCTTTTCTTCAGATTTGGCAATTTGATTTTTAAAAATTGATTGCTCCACTTCTTTGCCTTTTGTAGCCAATGTGAACACTTCAATTGGCTCTTTGTTATTTGAGATCAAATCTAAAGTAGCACATTTACGACCATCTTTGTTGACCCAGTATACTTTCTTGACCACCTCTTGCTTCTTTCTTGAGCTCTGGACCGATTCTTTATTATTGAAACGGTCTTTAACGTATGATTGTTCATCAAATGTTGATCTTTTTGGAGCTGCATAATGTTGGTGAGATGGTCTAAAATAAGATGGATAATGTGCACTTGTATCATACCTGTCCCATGATACATATGGATTTACGTGAGCATAGGGAGGCATCCATGACATTTGCATTGGTGGCCCAAAATAAGGATATGAATATGTTGCATTCAAATTCTCTTCTTGCCAATACCGATAATTGGATTTGTTCATAGGGAGTGATATTGATGCTTTTATATTAGTTGGCTGATAAGCAATTTTCTCTTCACTCTTCTTTTGATATTTATGTAATAATTGTGCAAAAGTGACTTTGGATTTCTTGCACTTGTGCTTATTGCGGCATTTATCTCCATCTTATTGACTTGCATTGATCTTTGGATTTTCTTATTGCCCCCTAGTCCTTGTCATCTTCATTGTTTCTTTGATGGAATTCTCATCCTCAAGATTATGTTCATTCTGCTTTTCAACAACTTGATTACTCGAAAGCTTGATCCCATTATCTGTAGTTTTTACCTTCACTTTAAATAGACCGACTTGAAGCAGCCGATACAAAAACCTTTTGCCATCAGGGCCAATTGGAATAGACTCGTCATCTCTTGGTGTCACAACAAATTTCAATCGTCCTTTATCAACGACCGATTTAACTATTTGATGAAACATGTTGCAATCCTCATAACTATGCTTGAAGGAAAGATGCAACTTACAATACATTCATCCTTGGATAGATGGCTTGACATGGTGATCAAGAATTCTAATGTAATTATTTTTCAACAAAAATCAAATATTTGATCACACATGGTTGAATTGAAGGTATACTTCTTGTTTATAGCCGATCTTGGTGTGCGAACGGCTTTGGAATTAAGCAAACGAATGGTTCAAATTTGGAATATCCCGATTCGGCTATGCATTGTATTTGGATAAGATATTATATTAGCATCAGATTTCTCAAAAGAATTTAACATTGGCTTTATCTTTCAGAAACAAAAATAGTTAGAACACACATGTCTCAATTGAGACCAAATGCAAGCCAAGTACGAAATAACCAAAGCTACCCAATTAGATATGAACTTCAGATAAAGCAACCAGGAAAACTTTGGCTGCAACAATAAGTCACTATCGGTATTTATAGATGGCGCAATGGGTTGACCGCTATGCTTTATAACAATTTTATTGCTAACAGGTACATTACCCATATTCATTGGTCATTCAAAATTACTTATGAGGATTTTTCTAATAGATGCATCAACAATAAAATTGTGCCCAAATCTGAAAATAGGTAAATTACTTGCTAGACATACCTCTTCAAATATGTTGGGAGAGCATGATGGTGGTGTGACTTGAACAATATCTTGCTCTGTATTTGGATGGATCCCCAACGCCTTGTCATCATCTATTTCTTGATTCCGTGCATCATTACTTTGAAGATCCTTGTCGACCAAAGTTTGTTCGGCTACTTGTTCTTGTCCTTGAGGCTTGTCAATTTCTAAGGCACGAAACTCATAGGTCAGGAAATAGGTTCCATTAACTTCATAAAAATCAATCGCAACTGTTTTCCTATGCTTGACATGCCCTTTCTCAATAATGCTTGCCTCTTTGGATTTGATGGACCCGGAATATATACTACTTGATTCAGTCTTTTCAACCGAAGCACTTTCATGTTCTGAATCATCCTTCTTTTCATTGATTCCACCAATTGGCAATGCTTCTTTTGTTTGAGCCAATTCTTTTTATGTTTGTTTCTCCGACGAGCGACAAAATTCGCTTTAAGTTTTTTCTCAATTTCAGCCCACTCAGGATATGATTGCCCCAATGCTTTCAGATTCTTTTGGCAATGACACATGGGTGTTGCCAAAAATTTGCAATTGTGTAGGGGGTGTACAATATGATGTTATACTAGGTGAAGGCATATGCATCATCGTAGAACCATATTTTTGCTCGCCAATTATATCAATTGGCAAAGATTCATCGTCTTGCAAAACTCAAGCTCTTATTGCATTATAATCAGGAACTAGCCCATTATCATGTTCTTCAAGGAAAAGAGCACTTCCCATTCTGTAAGGGATTGTTCCGCAATATTTTTAGATCCTTTCGGCAATGACGTGTTGCTGAAATTATGCAATTGCGTAGAGGATGCATCATATGCTACAATATTAGATGATGGCATGTGCACTCCTGGAATTTTTTCACTTATTCGGCTATGACCATGAAGGTGCAGAGCCAAATTATAAGCATCTACAGTTGTATACGGTGCCAAAAAATTACTAATGTGAGGTGTGGCATGTGACGGTTGAGAGTAATTAGTCGAATAGCTAGTAGTAGCGTGTCCAGTTCTCTCATTGATTAGCATGGTTGGGTTAGTATATTGCGCATTAGTTGCCGATGAATAAAAGGGTGAAACACTTTCTTGCATGGCATAGGAAATTCTAACATGAGGTGTTTTAAATTTATTAACCAAACTCACCATGTCGTTCATCGGCATAATGATTTGTGGGGTTGCCGATGCATGAGAGTTGGGGTACATATGGTGCATGTCACTAGTATCGTAAGCAGTTGAAGCATGTAAATTACTTTCAATCGGCCCTTGCACATAGTTACATGCATGATTGAAAATATTAGGGCTGGCCGATAGAGTATACTCATTGAACAATCCAGTAACACCATATGAATTATTTGCATCTACACATGGGGATTGGGTATTCATATTACCTTTGTAGACTACAAAACCAAGATGACGATCTCTTTGTAGCAAGAACGGGCTGGAGACAGTTCAAAGCTTCATCCACAGCGGAGTCACCAAAAAGTGTGTTTCCACATGAACACGTCACCGTGTACCTCCAACACGAAGGGTGATGCACCGCAGCTCACGTCGAAGGAGACCCGTCTGGAAGCACGGTACACAAGCAATCCGGCAGGTGCTTTTGAGCACCCAAAACCCCACACGTCCAGGAGGGACCCCGTCGGGGTGCGCGGCTGCAATGGGCTGCCCTAGGTCAACCTGATTGCCCCTAGGGCCTCGAGGTTTGCCGCCCTACAAACGAAGAATAAACGAAGAACGAGAAGGAAGAAGAACAAGGGAGAGGGATAAAACTAAAGGTAAAAAGTGGTAGATGAATTGATCGATTGTATGTTGTTCAATCGGCCGTCACCTCTCATCTATTTATGAGGCGGCTGGACTTCCCATACAAGAAAAGGACTAAAAGTTCCATCCAAAACATCAAAAAAACCTAACATAACTAGGACAGGAATCTTTGGTAATTTTCCGGATCAACTCGGAGCCACCAAGTGGTTTGTTTCGGTCCCACCGAGTGAACGTTGCCAACTCTCTGTATCCTTCTGTAATTTCCTGGATCAACTCGGTCTCACTAATTGGTTTCTTTTGGTCCCACCGAATGAAATTTGCCAACTCTCTGTCTCCTTCTGTAATTTTCTGGATCAACTCGGTCTCACCGAGTCAATCAACTCGGTCGGTCCGAAATGACTCTGCAGCTTCTGTTTCTGATCTTGTTTTGCCTCCACAGGTTGCATACGACTTCGGATTAAGACAATTTTTATATCAACATCAACCGTTTGTACGGGGTGCACAACTTTCCTGTTGAAATATTTTCCATCAAAAGCCATATTGACTGGGTTTCATGCCATTCTTTAATCTGGTGTCAACATGAGCATCTCTAAACTTGTCATAACTTTTGCATCCGAACTTCATTTTGGACCGTGTCCATATCCATCTTGATCTTCTCGAAGAGAGCCATCTCATGGTTACTTTCAATAATAAATATGAATTAATCTTGACACAGCTTCAAGCTACTCTTTATGATCGTGCCACTTTTGAGCGTCAACAACATGCTGAGTTGTACTGTGTTCAACTTATTTTGTAGTATGATGATGCTCCAAATTAACCACGGAAGTAGAGGATTGGTGATTACACAAACTTATGATCCACCATAATTCTAGAAAGTCTTCATGGTTAAAGAAAAATAGATTTGTTCTTGCAACATAATCCTGATCCAAAATGTCTTCCAAATTATTGTCCATGGAATATACTACAAGCATTTTGTTGCGATTCTGAATGTCATTTTCTTTAATTGCTGGGATTGACCATTAAGTCCCCTTTGAAAAGGCTATTTACATGTACTACCTTTGTAAATCAATATAAAACATTTTATATCACTACTAGTACCTCATAGTGACTAGTAAGCTTGCTTGTGCTAATGCACGCCCAAAATTTAGTACACAAATCATAAACATGTGCATCGATTTATGGTACATTCCATGCACTATACAAACTGAACTAAACGCATATCAAGATTCAATACATCACAACACACACAGTAATCGAGCACCTTGATGAATACATGTAAGATGTTTTCCCCTCGCCGATCCAATAAATATATTATTAATTTCGGACACTTCTATTGGCTAATATCAAATCAACATCAAATTACTACTTGTCTCATGCACACATACGAGCTTTCAAAATTTGGGTTTTAATATCTTCAAAATAGATGACAGCAATTGTTTCCACACTTACAGTTTAACCTAAAAAGGTTGAAATTGTAGACCCCCTTACAGTGAAAAGTGACCCAGGGGAGCACACTAGGGTCCAGGAGCATCCAAGAGCGAAGAGTAACCAGAGCGCCTGCGGCTAGGGAGGCCAAGGCATGTCTGGAAATAAAATACCAAGAAATTTGATTGCAAACAATATTAGACTCAAGATCATCTGTATCTTTGGCAAGCTGTCAAACAACTAAAAATAAGATGACATGTTACATCTTTAGCCACAAAAGTTTGAAGAATCATCTTACATCAAAATACATACAAATAAGTTAAACCATAAGCATTTTTTTGTGTCAATACTCACATTTTAAAATAATACCCTCAACGAAATTGTGCTTCATTAGTGTTCAAACTTTGATCCTTTTTTCATTATTGTATTATGCCCCTTGGTTCCTCAATCCACCTTGATAGAATTAATGTCTGATAAACATTGTATACACCATCAGGTAGTTGTAAACCAACTTAAGCCTGTGGGATAAACAAGTAATGGAAGAATATGGAAAGAATATAACATGTGTATACCGAGAATGTTGTATGAATTGCTAAGGAAGTTATTGTAGTGTGGAGGAGTGTTTTTGACACTAGTGTAGTAGCAAAAATGCTCTGATATTATGAGATGGAGGGAGTACCTTATAGTGATATTTTGACTTCTACAGATAAATATTTCGGTGACAAGTGGGTAGTTTCATTTAACCATATTATTGTTGTGTGGACGAGTGTGGGTATTTTCCGTGTTTGTAAATAACCCGATAAGTTTAGGTTTGCGGGAAATGTAGAACAATGGGTACATTGTTCATGTATATTCAGGCTAGGATATTTTTATAGAAAATTTAAATCATAGCTAATTTATTGGTACACATGAGAAACCAATACTCCCTTTATATCAAAATATAAGACATTTCTTTGACACTATGTTAGTGAGAAAGAAACATCTTATGTTTTTATATGGAGGGAGTAAGAATGTCCCTTTCACATGTGTCACAAGTCAGTTCTACTTTTGCAGAAGAAATCTTGAACGTTATTCATTTTTTTGTTTTTTTAGAGAAGGAGGATGTACCCCCGGCCTGTGCATCTGGACGATGCATGCAACCATTTTATTAATTATTCACAAAGACCATACAAGGCGATACATCAATAAGCCTACAGCAACCATCTTAGCAACGCCTGTTGCTACTCATATCCCCTTGATGAAGGTGTGTCGAATGTCCGAGACTAATACCAAACATACGTCACTACCTAGACTGGGTCATACACCGGTCCGACGCACTCCCAGTGAGCACCGCACGCTGCAAGGGTCGTCACCTCCATCTTCCATCTATCCATCCTCAGAGCAGAACTGATACACTGACCTTGCCAGGACTCTAAGCTATCAATGCCACCACGACGCTAGACAACGTCATCCTCCTGTGCGAGTCGGCCAACCCGCATCGGACGCCGTGACTCCACTGCACCATGTTGACGAGATCCATCAACGTCGATGCGTATGGTGAAACACCGCTCCACCTCCTAAGCCAGATCACCGCCGACGCCCACCGAACGTTGTCCATACTGACACAACTCCCAAGGCGGCGCCTTCAAGAAGGGAACGATGCCCAAGGCTCTGTCGCCACCCACCATAGTTAGGGCTTTCACCCGGGAGATAAATGACATGGTGGAAGTAGAAGCAGATCTTACGAGTGTCTCCATGGAGAAGAAAGCGGTGCCCTCGGGCGTCGCCACCGTCGTCGAAAGGTCGACTAGGGATTTTTCTGGATTGGAATCCTCACCTCCAGCTCCGTCCGCATCGAGGAATGGCAGTTCTTGCGACCCAGATCCATATAGAGAAGCACACCTAGAAGGGGACAAAGGCTACAAGGCATCCCAATCTAGATTAGGCATCTCCGGGCGAGCCCAACCGCCGGTTTCCCGAACGGTCGGAAGGATCAGACGGAACAACCAGGTCCAATCCACGGGCTTACCTCAGATCACCACACTGGCTGACCACACAGAGGCAAGCTCCCCCGAACGGCCGGATGGATCGGGCGGCTCCGATCCAGGCGCCTGCCCGATTGCGAGAAGCTCCCCGCCGCCAGCTTACTTTGCGTCCAAGGCCTGCCCGACACTAGCCTCTGGCAACGGCGAGGAATGGAGGGGACATGGGGAAGCCTAGTGAAGGCGGTGCGGGATCGCCCCCGTGTCGCCCTAGCGGGGCGGCACGGGGGAAGGGCCTAAATGGCTAACTGTCCGCCTTTAAAATTGGGGGAGAATTTCACTTCCCTAGCCTTTGCACCAACTAAGGATGCATATGGCCTTTTTAAGTATGAGTACTAGGATTTTTAATCTTGATTATGCACTGAGCCTAGTCCCCAATAAATGAGTGAGTGCCAGGAAAGCCTAGTCCTCAAGAATAAATAGGAACTTAAATTCGCCTCCATGAGGATTTGAACCTAGGTGTTGGGTTTGTACATCACTCCCCCAACTAGTTGAGCTAGGCTCACTCTCCCAATCTTGAATGTTACTCATGACATCGTACATTAAAGCTCCAAGCATGTGACCTAGGTTGTGTACATTGTCTAGTAAGCTGATATTGATAATCTACACTCATGAACTACCTGTACCACATGAACTTAACAAGAACCAAGGCCTACTGTAATCTAAGATATAAGACTAACTGGCACAAAATCATAATTGTACCACACAAACTTAATGGTGAACCAAAGCCCATAGGCGTGTTTGCATCGGGTCCTCAACAAACAGTGCTAACATGCGACTCGCCACAGGTGAAAGCAAGTATAGTAGTACCTAGTCAGCCGGCTGTAGTGCATTCCATGTCAGCAAAGTCCTACATGGAGCAGTGATAAGTTAAGAGAGAGACTTGAGCCGGCGGTTGATGTACAACCGGGCTATATCACGGTAAACGAGAGTGTACAGCCTGCATGCAGCCCGTGACTGAGCTTTTAGCTGGCGTTTTACTCCCTACACCAATCATGTGTATTTTCCTGCTTCCCCTCATGGTGAATCCTTTGATGTTGTAGCCAACCTAATAGTCAGTCCATTATACAAGCTAAATTTTTACAAAGACATCAGATGACACAGCACAACTATATAGCAAGCAATGCCTACTTGAACTATGTCGGTATTTCCCCAAAGAGGAAGGGATGATGCAGCACAACGACGGTAGGTATTTCCCTCAGTGTTGAGACCAAGGTTATAGAACTAGTAGGGGAACCAATCAACACAATATAAGCAGCCCCTGCGCACAAATAACAAATACTTGGAACCCGACGTGTTAAAGGGGTTGTCAATCCCTTTCGGGTAACGATGCCTCAAATTGGTGAGAAGACGTGATAAAGTTGTGATAGATAGGATAAATAGATCGTGAAATAAATAAAGTGCAACAAGATATTTTTGTATTTTTGGTTCAATAGATCTGAAAATAAAAGCAAAGGAAAATAGATCATAAAGGCAAATATGATGAAAAGAGACCCGGGGGCCATAGGTTTCACTAGTGGCTTCTCTCGAGAAAAATAGCAGACGGTGGGAAAACAATTATTGTTGAGAAATTGATAGAACTTCAAATAATCATGATGATATCCAGGCAATGATCATTATATACGCATCACATCCAAGATTAGTAGACCGACTCCTGCCTGAATCTACTACTTGTTGGGGAACATAGCATGCAATTTCAAAAAAAATCCTACGCTCACACAAGATCTATCTAGGAGATGCATAGCAACGACAAGGGGAGAGTGTGTACACGTACCCTCGTAGACCGAAAGCGGAAGCGTTAGATTAACGTGATTGATGTAGTCGAACGTCTTCATGATCGAACCGATCCAAGTACCGAACGTATGGCACATCCATGTTCAACACACGTTCAATTTGATGACGTTCCTCGAACTCTTGATCCAGTAGTTGGTCGAGGGAGAGTTCCGTCATCACGATGGCGTGGTGACGGTGTTGGTGATGTGATCCATGTAGGGCTTCGCCTAAGCACTACAACGCTATGACCGAAGGAGTAAACTGTGGACGGGGGCACCACATAGAACTAAGAGAACAATTGATGTGCCTTTGGGGTGCCCCCTGACCACGTATATAAAGGAGGGGAGAGAGAGAGGCCGGCAGCCAGGAAGGGACCGCCATGGGGGGAGTCCTACTTGGACTCCTAGTCCAAGTAGGATTTGGCCCCCCTTTTCCTTTCTCCACTGGAGGGAATAGGAAGGAGAGGGAGAGGTAAAAGGGCGCCGCCCCTCCTCCTTGTCCTATTTGGACTCCATAGGAGGGGGTGCACGGCCACCCCCTGTGGGCTTCCTTCTCTCTCCCTTAGGCCCATGTTGGCCCAAAACTTCCCCAGGGGGTTCCGGTAACCCCTCGATACTCCGAAAAAATATCCGAATCACTCAGAACCATTCCGGTGTTCGAATATAACCTTCCAATATATGAATCTTTACCTCTCGACCATTTCGAGACTACTTGTATGTGATCTCATCCAGGACTCCAAACAAACTTCGGTCACCAAAACACATAACTCATAATATAAATCGTCATCAAACGTTAAGCTGCGAACCCTACGGGTTCGAGAACTATGTAGACATGATCGAGACACATCTCTGATCAATAACCAATAGCGGAACCTGGATGCTCGTATTGGCTCCTACATATTCTACGAAGATTTTATCAACCAAACCGCACAACAACATACGTTGTTCCCTTTGTCATCGGCATGTTACTTGCCCGAGATTCGATCGTTGGTATCTTCATACCTAGTTCAATCTCGTTACCGGAAAAATCTCTTTACTCGTTTTGTAATGCATCATCTCGTAACTAACTCATTAGTCACATTGCTTGCAAGGCTTAGTGATGATCATTACCGAGAGGGCCCAAATATACCTCTCCGATATACGGAGTGATAAATCCTAATCTTGATCTATGCCAACCCAACAAACACCTTCAGAGACACCTGTAGAGCATCTTTATAATCACCCAGTTACATTGTGACGTTTGATAGCACACAAGGTGTTACTCGGTATTCGGAAGATGCATAATCTCGAGTCAGAGGAACATGTATAAGTCGTGAAGAAAGCAATAGCAATAAAACTTAATGATCATTATGCTATGCTAACGGATGGGTCTTGTCCATCGCATCATTCTCTAATGATGTGATCCCATTCATAAAATGAAAACACATGTCTATGGTCAGGAAACATAACCATCTTTGATTAACGAGCTAGTCAAGTAGAGGCATACAAGGGACACTATGTTTTGTCTATGTATTCACATATGTACTAAGTTTCCCTTTAATACAATTCTAGCATGAATAATAAACATTTATCATGATATAAGTAAATATAAATAACAACTTTATTATTGCCTCTAGGGCATATTTCCTTCAGTATCCCACTAGCAGTAGAGTCAGTAATCTAGATTACATAGTAATGATTCTAACACCCAAGGAGTCTTGGTGTTGATCATGTTTTGCTTGTGGAAGAGGCTTAGTCAACGGGTCTGCAACATTCAGATCCGTGTGTATCTTGCAAATCTCTATGTCTCCCTTCTTGACTTGATCGTGGATGGCGTTGAAGGTTCTCTTGTGAAATCTGGATTCCTTCGCCAAGGCAATTGCTCCAATATTGTCACAAAAGATTTTCATTGGACCCGATGCACTAGGTATTACACCTAGATCAGATATGAACTCCTTCATCCAGACTCCTTCATTTGCTGCTTCCGAAGCAGCTATGTAATCCGCTTCACACGTAGATCCCGCCACGACGCTCTGCTGGAACTGCACCAACTGACAACTCCACTATTCAATATAAATACGTATCCGGTTTGCGACTTAGAGTCATCTGGATCAGTGTCAAAGCTTTCTTCGACGTAACCATTTACGACAAGCTCTTTGTCACGTCCATAAATGAGAAACATATCCTTAGTTCTTTTCAGGTATTTCAGGATGTTCTTGACCACTATCCAGTAATCCACTCCTAGATTACTTTGGTACCTCCCTGCTAAACATATGGCAAGGCACACATCAGGTATGGTACACATCATCGCATACATGATAGAACCTATGGGTGAGGCATAGGGAATGCCTTTCATTTTCTCTCTATCTTTTGCAGTGGTCGGGCATTGAGTCTGACTCAACTTCACACCTTATAACATAGGCAAGAACCCTTTCTTTGACTGATCCATTTTGAACTTTTTCAAAACTGTATCAATGTATGTGCTTTGTGAAAGTCCAATTAAGCGTCTTGATCTATCTCTATAGATCTTGATGCCCAATATATAAGCACCTTCACCGAGGTCTTTCATTGACAAATTCTTATTCAAGTATTCTTTTATGCTATCCAGAAATTCTATATTATTTCCAATCAACAATATGTCATCCACATATAATATTAGAAATGCTACAGAGCTCCCACTCACTTTCTTGTAAATACAGGCTTCTCCAAAAGTCTGTATAAAACCATATGCTTTGATCACATTATCAAAGCATATATTCCAACTCCGTGAGGCTTGCACCAGTCCATAAAGGGATCGCTGGAGCTTGCACACTTTGTTAGCACCTTTTGGATTGACAAAACCTTCTGGTTGCATCATATACAACTCTTATTTAAGAAACCCATTAAGGAATGCAGTTTTGACATCCATTTGCCAAATTTCATAATCAAAAAACGCGGCAATGGCTAACATGATTCAGACAACTTAAGCATCGCTACGGGTGAGAAGGTCTCATTGTAGTCAACTCCTTGAACTTGTCAGAAACCTTTGGCAACAAGTCGAGCTTTGTAGACAGTAACATTACCGTCAGCGTCAGTATTCTTCTTGAAGATCCATTTATTTTCTATGGCTTGCCGATCATCGGGCAAGTCCACACTTTGTTCTCATACATGGATCCCATCCAAGATTTCATGGCCTCAAGCCATTTTTTGGAATCTAGGCTCATAATCGCTTCCTCATAGTTCGTAGGTTCATCATGGTCTAGTAACACGACTTCTAGAATAGGATTACCAAACCACTCTAGTGCGGACCGTACTTTGGTTGACCTATGAGGTTCGGTAGTAACTTGATCTGAAGTTTCATGGTCATCATCATTAGCTTCCTCATTAATTGGCGTAGGAATCACTGGAACTGATTTCTGTGATGAACTACTTTCCAATTCATGAGAAGGTACAATTACCTCATCAAATTCTACTTTCCTCCCACTCACTTCTTTCGAGAGAAACTCCTTCTCTATAAAGGATCCATTCTTAGCAGCGACTATCTTGCCTTCGGATCTATGATAGAAGGTGTACCGAACAGTTTCCTTTGGGTATCCTATGAAGACGCATTTATCCGATTTGGTTTCAAGCTTATCAGGTTGAAGCTTTTACACATAAGCATCACAGCCCCAAACTTTAAGAAACAAGAGCTTGGGTTTCTTACAGAACCACAGTTCATATGGCGTCGTCTCAACGGATTTAGATGATGCCCTATTTAACGTGAATGCAGTTGTCTCTAAAGCATAACCCCAAAACGATAGCGGTAAATCAGTAAGAGACATTATAGATCACACCATATCTAATAAAGTATGGTTACAACATTCAGACACACCATTGCACTGTGGTGTTCCAGGTGGCGTGAGTTGCGAAACTATTCAACATTGTTTCAAATGAAGACCAAACTCGTAACTCAAATATTCGCCTCCATGATCAGATTGTAGAAACTTTATTTTCTTCTTACGATGATTTTCCACTTCACTCTGAATTTATTTGAACTTTCCAAATGTTTCAAACTTATGTTTCATCAAGTAGATATACCCATATCTGCTCTAATCATTCGTGAAGGTCAGAAAATAACGATACACACCACGAGCCTCAACACTCATCGGACTACATACATCGGTATGTATTATTTCCAATAAGTCAATAGCTCGTTCCATTGTTCCGGAGAACGGAGTCTTAGTCATCTTGGCCATGAGGCATGGTTCGCAAGCATCAAGTGATTCATAATCAAGTGATTCCCAAAGCCCATCAGCACGGAGTTTCTTCATGCACTTTACACTAGTATGACCTAAACGGCAGTGCCACAAATAAGTTGCACTTATCATTAGTAATGTTGCATCTTTTGGCTTCAATATTATGAATATGTGTATCACTACGATCGTGATTCAACAAAAATAGACCACTCATCAAGGGTGCATGACCATAAAAGATATTACTCATATAAATAGAACAACCATCATTCTCCGATTTAAATGAATAACCGTCTCGCATCAAATAAGATCAACATATAATGTTCATGGTCAACGCTGGCAACAAATAACAATTCCTAAAGGTAGATGTAGAGGTAGTGTGCCGATGGCGATCACATCGACCTTGGAACCATTTCCGACGCCCATCGTCAGCTCGTCCTTAGGCAATCTTCGTTTAATCTGTAGCCCCTGTTTCGAGTTGCAAATATGAGCAACAGAACTAGTATCAAATACCCAGGCGCTACTAAGAGCATTAGTAAGTTACACATAAATATAATGTATAACAAATATATCTTTCACTTTGCCATCCTTCTTATCCGCCAAATACTTGGGGCAGTTCCGCTTCTAGTGACCAGTCCCTTTGCAGTAGAAGCACTCAGTTTCAGGCTTTGGTCCAGACTTGGGTTTCTTCCCTGGAGTAACAACTTGCTTTCTATTCTTCTTAAAGTTCCCCTTCTTCCCTTTGCCCTTTTTCTTGAAACTAGTGGTCTTGTTAACCATCAACACTTGATGCTCCTTCTTGATTTCTACCTCCGTAGACTTTAGCATTGCGAAGAGCTCGGGAATTGTCTTTTCCATCCCTTGCATATTACAGTTCATCATGAAGCCTTTATAGCTTGGTGGCAGTGATTGAAGAACTCTGTCAATAACACTATCATCAGGAAGATTAACTCCCAACTGAGTCAAGTGGTTATGGTACCCAGATATTCTGAGTATGTGTTCACTGATAGAATTACTCTCCTCCATCTTGTAGCTATAGAACATGTTGGAGACTTCGTATCTATCAACTCTGACATTTTCTTGAAATATTAACTTCAACTCTTGGAACATCACATATGCTCCATGAAGTTCAAAACGTCTTTGAAGTCCCGATTCTAAGCTATAAAGCATGGCACACTGAACTATTGAGTAGTCATCAGATCGAGTTTGCCAGACGTTCATAACATCAGCATCTACTCCTACAGTAGGCCCTGCACCTAGCGGTGCTTCCATGACATAATTCTTCTGTGCAACAATGAGGATAATCCTCAAGTTACGGACCCAGTCCATGTAGTTTCTACCATCATCTTTCAACTTAGCTTTCTCTAGGAAAGCATTAAAATTCAAGTGAACGGTAGCACGGTCCATTGATCTACAACAATATAGATATGCAACAAAACTATCAGGACTAAGTTCATGATAAGTTAAAGTTCAATTAATCACATTACTAAAGAACTCCCACTTATATAGACATCCCTTTAGTCATCTAAATGACCACGTGATCCATATCAACTAAACCATGTCCGATCATCACGTGAGATGGAGTAGTTTTCAATGGTGAACATTTCTATGTTGATCATATCTACTATATGATTCATGTTCGACCTTTTGGTGTGAGTGTTCTGAGGCCATATCTGCATATGCTTGCACCCGTTGTATGTGAACATAGAGCTTATCACACACGATCATCACGTGGTGTTTCGGCACAACGAACTGTAGCAATGGTGCATACTCAGGGAGAACACTTATACCTTGAAATTTAGTGAGGGATCATATTATAATGCTACCGCCGTACTAAGCAAAATAAGATGCATAAAAGATAAACATCACATGCAATCAAACTATGTGACATGATATGGCCATCATCATCTTGTGCCTTTGATCTCCATCTCCAAAGCACCGTCATGATCTCCATTGTCACCGTCTTGACACCTTGATCTCCATCGTAGCATCGTTGTCGTCTCACCAACTATTGCTTCTACATCTATCGCTACCCCTTCGTGATATAGTAAAGAAATTACATGGCCATTGCATTTCATTCAACAAAGCGACAACCATATGGCTCCTGACAGTTTCCGATAACTTTGTTACAAAACATGATCATCTCATACAACAATTTATATCACATAATGTCTTGACCATATCACATCATGACAATCCCTACAAAAACAAGTTAGACGTCCTCTACTTTGTTGTTTCAACTTTTACGTGGCTGCTACGGGCTTCTAGCAAGAACCATTCTTACCTACACATCAAAACCACATGTAACATCCCAATTTTCAATTCGGATGTTATGCATAGATCATCATATGCATATCATGTTTTATTCATTGCATTTGGTTGAGATCCTAGAAATCTTAATCAACTCAAGGACCCATGGAGAGAGTTGGAGGTTTCGCAAATCATATTTGAATTTAATTCAAGTTTGAAGAAGGGGTCAGGTTGATTTTATTATTTTTCTCTCCAATTATTTCCAATATTAAAAATAAAAGAGAGAAGTTAATATGACTTCTTCAAATTAAGAGAAATATTGGAGAAAGAATTTTAAAATCAAATTATGATATTTGTGATGTTTTATTTGCTATTTTATTGGAGTTAGAAAAATATGTATTTTTTTAAAATTGCATTTTTAGGCCGGAAAAATGTTCACCTCGTTCTAAATATTTTATTTAGATGATGAATTTTTTTTTGGCATTTTTGGAATTGTTTTATATTTTATTAGGATTTTCTCTTCCGGCAAAATTTATTTTAAAACAAAGTTTCTGCCCGAATGGGCCAAGGCCTAGCCGAGCCGGGCCACCGTCGGACTCCCCGTCCAAGCCGGATACCGCCGCAGCCATGCCCCCTCCTCCAAGCCGCCTCCCCCCCTTTAAAAGCACCTCGGGGCCCCCCTGGGACACAAAGCCGAAGCCGTCGCCGCCCGCCTTCGCCTCCTGCCGTCACCACCACGCCACAGCCCCGCGCCGCCCCGCATCGCCCGCTGCCGCCGCCGCCGATGCCATCGCCGTTGCCGTTGACCCCGCCGTTGACCGGTCGGTTTTTTTCTTCGATCACTTAAGTTAATTAGCAGACATTCGTCCATTCATTCGTTTTAACGAATGTTATTCGTCGGATTAGTTCAGACAACGAACGTTTGTCTGTTAGTCTTTTTCATTTTAGTTTATTTTTTCGGTCAAGGACTTATCTATGATTATTTTTATCGCGATTCAGCCCCTGATTTTTAAATTAGTATAACTTTTGGCTCGTTTATCCAAATTAGATGAAACCAACGCCGAAATCTTCGTCTCGAACCCCTCTTTCTAGTTAACCAACTTAAACATGATTTTGCTACTGTAAAATTCGAATTTAGTCCAGATTAGTACACGATCTTGTTTCGTTCGTATTTTGAGTTTCGTTGCTCCGTGTGAGTTGAATCTTTTTGCAAATCATAGCTAATCACATGTACCTACTGCTAAGATCTAATTAGCATGATAATATTGTTGTTAGGTTTTGACTCTTGTTAGTTTAAGCCATTTGCTTGTTTCATGTTTGATTTGGATCTTTTCTCGGTTTTTCTCGTGTGTCGCTTGAGTGATTGCTTATGTATGCTCTTGTTTGTCTATGCTAGATTACCCGGAGTGCGAAGCTTGTTACTACGAATCCCTAGAGTTTGCAGATCATCAGCAAGGCAAGTCATACTCTTTTATACCCAGTTTTTACTATGCATTACTATTGCCCCACAAATAATTGCATAGGTAGGATTGGGACATGTGGTTTTGGTTGTAGTGCTTGAGGTAGGAACCTAATACCTTTTGATCGCCCTGGAAATATACGTTATGCTTATTATTGCTTAGGCATGCTCGTAGACAGGGATTGGTTCATGATTCACACATGGAAGTTTGAGAGTTATTTTAATTATGGATAACATTAAGGTGGCAACTTTAATATACATCTGGATGGATTAGTTGAGGCACCTGGGGAACCTAGTGTTGTCTGTTTTTGGAAATCCCGGAGTACCCGTGCGATTATCCTATGGAATGCCACCCAGGCTCAAAGGGATCATAAGATTGTTCATCCTAGAAACTTCTGTGTGCAGCCACAAGCCATTATGGGCTCTGACATAGTTCAGTAAGTTGCGTGACCTCTTGAAGAGGTAGACTAGCAGATATAGAGGGTTGTAGGTGGTACTGTATACCCGGAGTAGAGAGTTAAAGCTTCACAAAGGCTATGTCTTAATCATCTGATCATGGATCGGTCGAGTCCTCTGGGGAAAAGTGCGCAAACCTCGGTAGAGTGTATAAACTAATAATGGTTAGACGTGTCCCCGGTTATGGACATCTTGAGTATCTGGTACTTGAATATATTGATGTGATCTCATCACATTACTCTAATTAATTATGATGATGGGTTAATGATGATACTTTTAATTGGGATTTGAGTTGGGGTTACCTTCTCAAATAATGGGCAACATGGGAGTAGTTAAATAAATTTATTCCTTTGTTGTAGGGGAAAACTAGCTTTATGCAAAATCCTGAAACATACAGCTTCCACCAGCCAAATATTGCATGTAGACATAGTTCTTGCATTATCATTGCTTTACAGTGTAACTATGCCAGCATATACCATGTGCTGGCCTGTTTCGGGCTGCAACATCTTATGTTGCAGACTACTCAGATGATGAATAAGGTGCGATAGGTCATTGTTTCGCACTCAGCTATGCCGTTGGAGTTAATGGACTCATTTACCTTTGAAGCTTCTGTAGTAATCTAGTTTAGATGGCCTTCAACCATGATTTATTTATTTAATCATACTCATTATGAGGACTCGATGTAATAAGTGTGTGATTGAAACTCTGTTATAATTCCTCGAGTACTGTGCGTGTCAGCAATACCGATCTTGGGATGACATGATGCACAAAGTCTTGACTGTTTGAGGTCTGGTCGCTACAAGATGGTATCAGAGCACACGCTGAGTGTAGGATGCGACCACTAGAATGAGCCACATGATTTCTCTTCTCTACTCATTTCTAATCCTCCTCTCTTTCTACTCTATTGATGGCGGATCCCAGGAACAAGTTCACTCAACCAGATGATGACACCCCTTTCGGAAAGCACTTGAAGGAAGTCACTAATTATTTGAACCTCGGACTACCAAGCTTCACGGGGACTTTCTCTACATCTGTACCGGAAGAGGAATGCTGGAAGATCAAAGTCTGGATACCTGGAAGGACTTTTGCACCAACAATGGAGCCTATTGATTTCTACCTGGACGCACCAAGCTGGAGTATAGTAAAGAGCATGGCCGCACATATCATCTTTGGACGCATATGTGAGGTGTATCACAAGGAGCTGGAGAATACCGTTTACCAGATATGTGGCCGCTGAGACGACAAATGGGAGATGATTCGCACTAGGAGGGATTGATCAATTGCAGCTTACATTCAAGAGATGGGAGATCATATTCGTCGAAAGGAGAATCAACAAATTATCCACATGAAGAAGATCAAGAAACTGGTGAGGAGAAAAAACAAGTTGGAAGAGGATATCAAGTCTATACGTGATGGATACGAGGAAGAGATTGTTGTACTACTTGAGAAGAATGAAGACCTGAAGAAGAAGCTAGGAGTATTCATGGGAGACCCCGCGCCAAAGAATCAGAACAACCACCCAGGAGACTACATCATCATCGACGACACCGACTCCTACCCTGATAGTGATGATGACTAAGTTGATGAAGCTGGAGAAGATATCCTGGAGTCTTCCTCTGATGAAAATTTCTAGACGACCACCATTGTAATTAGTAGTATTTCCCTCCAAATAGTTAGCAACTATCGAGTTTGCAATCATAGGTTAGACCGTTTTGTGTGATCTTGTGTGCTATTAATTGAAGTGAAATTGATTGTGTTTGTATCATGAGCATTATGGGTAGTGAATCTCTCTTAGACCCCAATTCTATTCTGTTTTCTCACCCCTTCTAACCCATCAGATGCCTCCGAGATGTGACAATGGATTTACCTTCCCACTGGAGCTCACTCAGTTGATCTAGCAGCAAAATACCTTGATGCAACTTTTAGTTCAGAATCAGAACCAAGGCAACAACAACAACAACCCACCACCACCACCCCCTGTTGATCACCTAGCCATTTTCCTAAGGTTGAATCCACCGGTGTTCTCTAGTAGCACAGAGCCGATTGTTGCAGATGATTGGCTCTGCAAGATTGGAAGAGAGCTGGCCACTGCAGGATGCACAGATGCGGAGAGAGTGCATTTTTTCACACATCAGCTTGATGGACCCGCAACATCATGGTGGGAGAATTTCACAGCCACTTACCCCATTGACACTGTTACATGGGATCAGTTTTAGCAGGCTTTCCGCATTGCCCATGTTTTAGCAGGGGCTATGAGCATGAAGAAGCGCGAGTTTCACAACTTGCGCCAAGGAGGACGTACAGTGGGCCAGTATGTGGATGAGTTTAGTAAGTTAGCACGCTATGCCCCTGATGATATAGCTACAGATGCCGCTAAGCAGGAGAAGTTTCTGGAAGGACTGAATGATGAGCTGAGCATGCAGTTGATGGTGGCAACATTCAACAACTACTAGGAGTTGGTAGATAGGGCTCTTATGATTGAAGACAAGCAGCAAAAGATTGATAATCGCAAGAGGAAGTATGGATAGGGGAGGTACACTTCAGGAGCACAGTAGAAGCCCCGCTATTCCCCGTACTCGGGAGGACATACCCACAACCATGGAGGCCATAACCATGGAGGACACATGCACAACGGAGCAAGTTCGCACAACCACAGTGGCCCCAAGAATGAAATGAGAATGGAGGAAGCAGCAGCCAGAATTGTTCCAACCCTTCAACACCTGCCAAGAGGGATCTAACCCACATTACCTATTTCAAGTGCCAGAAGACTAGACATTATGCCACTGAATGCCCTGAAGCAAAGAATGGAAATGGCAACGGAGGTTCTGCCAAGAAGCCCAACCCCTTCACCAAAGGTCAGGTGAACCACATCAGCGTGGTGGAGATTGAGGATCAACCCGACGCAGTTGTCAGTAAGTTTTTGATTAATGCATTTACCACACTTCTTCTTTTTGATACTGGTGCATCACATTCATACATATCAAGGGGATTTGTGGACAAGTTTAAATTGTCAACCCAAGCCCTTAGGTCACCCATGTTAGTAAGCTCGCCAGGAGCAGAGTATATGGCCAGCCGATGGTGTGATCGGTTACCCTTAACCATTGGTAGCCATGTGTTTCCCTCTGACCTAATAATTTTGGAGTCACAAGGATTGGATATAATATTAGGCATGGATTTGTTATTGAAGTATGGGGGAAACATTGATTGTGCTAGTAAGTCGATATTTCTCACCACCCCAGAAGGAAGGAGGATCAAGTATGTACCCCGACATGTGCCAGACAGGACTCAAGTGAATTCCTTATCAGGAGTTGTACAGGAGGATGTACCAGTGGTGAAGGATTACCCCGAAGTATTTCCAGAGGAGTTACCAGGCATGCCACCAGATGGAGACATTGAGTTTTTGATTGAGATATTGCCAGGCACCAGGTCAATATCAAAGAGACCGTATCGGATGCCCGCACAAGATTTGGAGGAAATTATGAAGTAGATTAAGGAGTTACTAGATGAAGGTTACATTCGACCAAGTTCATCACCTTGGGGAGCCCCAGTGCTTCTAGTGGAGAAGAAGGATGGATCTTTAAGGATGGTTGTCGATTATCGTGCACTGAATGAAGTTATGATCAAGAACAAATACCCTATGTCGATGATCAATGATTTGTTTGACCAGTTGCAAGGAGCTAAAGTCTTCTCGAAAGATTGATCTTCGATCAGGTTATCACCAGTTGAAGATTCGGGAGCAGGATATATCTAAGGCAGCTCTTACCACAAGGTACGGGCTATATGAGTATACTGTTATGTCATTCGGTCGGACTAACGCGCTTGCCTATTTCATGAACATGATGAACAAAGTGTTTATGGAGTTTTTGGATAAGTTCATCGTGGTGTTCATTGATGATATATTGGTCTACTCGAAGAACAAAGAGGAGTCTAAGGAGCATTTGCATTTGGTTCTTGAGAAACTCAGAGAAGATCAGTTGTATGCCAAGTTCAGCAAGTGTGAGCTTTGGTTAAAGGAAGTTGGATTTTTCGGACATGTTATATCCGGAGAAGGAATAGAAGTAGACCCTACCAAGGTTGCTTCTGTGACTAAATGGGTGGCACCCACATCAGTTGGAGAGATCAGAAGTTTTCTTGGACTCGCAGGATATTATCGGAGGTTCACTGAGAATTTCTCCAGGATTGCAAAGCCCATGACGGAGTTATTGAAGAAGGACACCAAATTTAAATGAACTGAGGAATGTGAAGCCAGTTTTTAGGATTTGAAGAAATGTTTGGTTACAGCCCAAGTGCTGATTCTCCCAGACCAACGGAAGGATTATCGAGTATATCGTGATGCTTCACGTCGAGGACTTGGAGCAATGCTTATGCAGGCAGGAAGAGTTGTTTCATATGCCTCACGACAGCTTAAACCTCATGATCTGAATTATGATACACATGATTTGGACTTAGCAGCCGTAGTGCATGCGCTGAAGACATGGAGGCATTTTATCATTGGAAACCATTATGAGGTATACACGGATCATAAGAGTTTGAAATATATCTTCACACAGAAGGAGTTGAACCTCAAGCAAAGGAGATGGTTGGAGCTCATCAAGGATTATGATATGAAATTGCACTATCAGCCCGGAAAGGCCTATGTCGTAGCAGATGGGTTGAGCCGCAAGAGTTATGTTAACACGCTCATGACTGGAGGATTACCTAAGAAGTTAGCAGATGATCTTCGAGAGTTGTGTTTGGAAATAGTTCCGAGAGGTTATGTAGCAGCATTGGAAATTCAATCCACTTTGATGGGTAAGATCAGAGAAGCCCAGAAGACTGACAAGGAGATTACCAAGATTAAGGAAAGGATGAGCAAAGGAAAGGCTAAAGGATTTCGTGAGGATGAGCATGACACTTTATGGTTTGAGGATCGTGTATACGTGCCTAATGACCCCGAGATCAGGATGTTGATTCTGCAGGAGGCCCATGATTCGCCGTATTCGATTCACCCAGGAAACACTAAGATGTATCTGGATTTGAAGGAAAGATTCTAGTGGACAGGAATGAAGAAGGATATTGCCGAGTATGTAGCAGTATGTGATGTATGTCAGAGAGTTAAGGCAGAGCATCAGAAGCCAGCTGGATTGCTATAGCCATTGCCGATACCCGAATGGAAGTGGGATAAACTTGGCATGGATTTTATCACTGGATTGCCCAGGACTCGGTCAGGCTATGACTCTATCTAGGTTGTAGTCGATCATTTGACAAAAGTAGCTCATTTCATCCCGGTGAAGACAACCTATACGAGTGCTAAGTTGGCAAAGATATACATGACCAGGATCGTATGTCTACACGGAGTTCCGAGGACCATTGTATCAGATAGAGGAACCCAGTTCACTTCAAAGTTTTGAAATCAGTTGCATGAAACTTTGGGTACCTGGCTAGAGTTTAGTACAACCTTTCATCCACACACAGATGGACAGACCCAGAGAGTCAACCAGATTCTGGAGGACATGTTGAGAGCTTGTGCGCTAGATTATGGATCTAGTTGGGACGACAGTTTATCGTATGCAGAATTCTCTTATAACAACAGTTATCAACCTAGTTTGAAGATGGCCCCTTTCAAAGCTTTGTATGGAAGGAGGTGCAGGACACTGTTATCCTAGGATAAAGTTGGAGATCGACAGTTCTTTGGACCAAATTTAATCAAACACTCTGAAGAAAAGGTTAAGTTGATTCGCGACAGACTCAAGGTAGCCTAGTCCAGGCAGAAGAGTTATGCGGATTCTAAACGCAAGGAGATAGTTTACAAAGTCGGAGACAGAGTATATTTTCGTGTGTCCCCGCTTCGAGGAGTTAAGCGTTTTGGAGTTAAGGGAAAGCTAGCACCACGTTTTGTGGGACCATACAAAGTTTTGGAACGTATGGGAGAAGTTGCACACAAGCTGGAATTGCCAGAAGGATTGTCAGGAGTTCACAACGTGTTTCGCGTTTCCAAGTTGAAGAAGTGCCACGCAGAGATGGCCGATATTCCTTTGAGAGATATCGTGCCACTAGAGGCGATTTAGTTAGACAGTGGTTTAACCTATGAAGAGAAGCGAGTCAAGATTCTCGAGTTTTCCAGTCGAGTTACCCGCAGCAAGGTTATCAAGTTTTGCAAAGTTCAGTGGAGCCACCATACCGAGGAGGAAGCCACCTGGGAGCAAGAAGAAGACCTTCGTAGAGACCACCCAAACCTTTTTGTTGTCCAACCCGAATCTCGAGGGCGAGATTCATCTTAAGGGGGTAGGTTTGTAACATCCCAATTTTCAATTCGGATGTTATGCATAGATCATCCTATGCGTATCATGTTTTCTTCATTGCATTTGGTTGAGATCCTAGAAATCTTAATCAACTCAAGGACCCATAGAGAGAGCTGGAGGTTTCGCAAAATCATATTTGAATTTAATTCAAGTTTGAAGAAGGGATCAATTTGATTTTATTACTTTTCTCTCAAATTATTTCCAATATTAAAAATAAAAGAGAGAAGATAATATGACTTCTTCAAATTAAGAGAAATATTCGAGAAAGAATTTTAAAATCAAATTATGATTTTTCTCATGTTTTATTTGCTATTTTATTTGAATTAGAAAAATATGCATTTTTGAAAATTGCATTTTGAGGCCAGAAAAATGTTCACCTCGTTCTAAATATTTTATTTAGCCGGTAAAGATTGTTTTTGGCATTTTTAGAATTTTTTTTATATTTTATTAGGATTTTCTCTTCGGGCCAAATTTATTTAAAAAAAGTTTTCGCCCGACTGGGCGGAAGCCCAGCCGAGCCTGGCCGCCGCCGCCTTCCCCCGCGCGGGAGCGTGCCGCCGCCGGACTCCCCGTCCAAGCCGGACACCGCCGCCGACGTGCCCCGTCCTCCAAGCCGCCCCTCCCCTTTAAATGCAGCTCGGGCCCCCCTGGGACCCCAGGCCGAAGCCGCCGCCACCCGCCTTCACCTCCCATCGCCGCCGCCGAGCGCCGCCGCCGTGCCGCCAGCTGCCGCCGCTGCCACCACCCCACTGCCCCGCGCTGCTCGACGCCGCCGCCGCCGACGCCACCACTGCCACTGCTGACCCCGTAGTTGACCGGTCGGTTTTCCTTAGTTAACCCGGTTTTCTTTAAGTTTCCCGGTTTATTTTTCTAGATCGGTTTTTTTTCTTCGATCGGTTAAGTTAATTAGCGGACGCTCGTCCATTCATTCGTTTTAATGAACGTTATTCGTCGGATTAGTTCAGACAGCGGATGTTCGTTCGTTAGTCTTTTTCTTTTTAGTTTATTTTTTCGATCAGGGACTTATCTGCGATTATTTTTATCGCGATTCAGCTCCTAATCTTTAAACTAGTATAACTTTTCGCTCGTTTATCCAAATTAGATGAAACCAGCGCCAAAATCTTCGTCTCGAACCCCTCTTTCCAGTTAACCACCTTGAACATGATTTTGATACTATAAAATTTGACTTTAGTCCAGATTAGTAAACGATCTTGTTTTCTTCGTATTTTGAGTTTCGTTGCTCCGTTTGAGTTGAATCTTTTTGCAAATCATAGCTAATCGCATGTACCTACTACTAAGATCTAATTCGCATCATAATATTGCTATTAGGTTTTGACTCTTGTTAGTTTAGGCCATTTGCTTGTTTCGTGTTTGATTTGGATCTTTTCTCGGTTTTTCTCGTGTTTCGCTTGAGTGATTGCTTATGTATGCTATTGTTTGTCTATGCTAGATTACCCAGAGTGTGAAGCTTGCTAGTACGAATCCCTAGAGTTTGCAGATCGTCAACAAGGCAAGTTACACTTTGATCATACTCTTTTATACCCAGTTACTATGCATTAGTATTGCCCCACAAATTATTGCATTTGTAGGATTGGGAACATGTGGTTTTTGTTATAGTGCTTGAGGTAGGAACCTAATACCCACCTCGGTAATATATGTTATGCTTATTATTGCTTAGCCATGCTCGTAGACGGGGATTGGTTCGTGATTCACACAAGGAAGTTTGAGAGTTATTTTAATTATTGATAACATTAAGGTGGAAACTTTAATATACATCTAGGTGGATTGGTTGAGGTACTTGGGGAACCCATTGTTGTCTATTTTTGGAAATCCCGGAGTACTCATGTGATTATCCTATGGAATGCCACCCAGGCTCAAAGCGATCATAAGATTGTGCATGCTAGTAACTTCTGTGTGTAGCCACAAGCCATTATGGGCTCGGGCATAGTTGAGTAAGTTGCATGAGCTCTTGAAGAGGTAGACTAGCAGATGTAGAGGGTTGTAGGTGGTACTGTCTACCCGGAGTAGAGAGTTAATGCTTCAGAAAAGCTATATCTCGATCATCCGATCATGGATGCGGTCGAGTCTTGTGGGGAAAAGTGCGCAAACCTCTGCAGAGTGTATAAACTAATCATGGTTAGCCGTCTCCACGGTTATGGACATCTTGAGTATCTGGTACTTGAATCTATTGATGTGATTTCATCACGGTACTCTAATTAATATGATGATGGGTTAATGATGATACTTTTATTTGGGATTTGAGTTGGGGTTACCTTTTCAAATAATGGGCAACATGGGAGTAGTCAAATAAATTTATTCCTTTGTTGTAGGGAAAAACTAGCTTTATGTGAAATCCTGAAACTTACAGCTTTCACCAGCCAAATATTGCATGTAGACATAGTTCTTGCATTATCTTTGCTTTACAGTGTAACTATGCCAGCATATTCCATGTGCTGACCCGTTTCGGGCTGCAACGTCTTATGTTGCAGACTACTGAGATGATGAATAAGGTGCAATAGGTCATTGTTTTGCACTCAGCTATGCTGTTGGAGTTGATGGACTCATTTACCTTCGAAGCTTCCGTAGTTATCTAGTTTAGATGGCCTTCAACCACGATTTATTTATGTAATCATACTCATTATGAGGACTCGATGTAATAAGTGTGTGATTGAAACTCTGTTATAATTCCTCGAGTATTGTTTGTGTCAGCATTACCGATCCAGGATGACACTGATGCACAGAGACTTAACTGTTTGAGGTCTGGTCACTACATGACAATGATTTTTTGTCAAGTGTGTTGTTTTAACCTTCAACAAGGACTGGCCGTAGTCAAACTCGATTCAACTAAAGTTGGAGAAACAGACACCTGCCAGCCACCTGTGTGCGAAGCACGTCGGTAGAACCAGTCTCATGAATGCGGTCATGTAATGTCGGTTCGGGCCGCTTCATCCAACAATACCGCTGAATCAAAGTAAGACGTTGGTGGCATGCAGTATGACTATTATCGCCCACAACACTTTGTGTTCTACTCGTGCATATCATCTACGCTTCGACTTGGCTCTGATACCACTTTTGGGGAATGTAGCATTCAATTTCAAAAAAATTCCTATGTTCACGAAAGATCTATCTAGGAGATGCATATCAATGAGAGGGGGAGAGTGTGCCATGTACCCTCGTAGACCGAAAGCGGAAGTGTTAGATAAATGCGTTTGATGTAGTCGAACGTCTTCACAATCCAACCGATCCAAGTACCGAACGTACGGCACCTCCGTGTTAAGCACACATTCAGCTTGATGACGTCCCTCGAACTCTTGATCCAGTAGAGGGTCAAGGGAGAGTTCTGTCAGCACGACGGCATGGTGACGGTGTTGGTGATGTGATCCATGCAGGGCTTCGCCTAAGTACTACGATGTTATGACCGTAGGAGTAAACTGTGGAGGGGGCACCGCACACAGCTAAGAGAACACTTGATGTGCCTTTGGGGCGCCCCTGTCCATGTATATAAAGGAGGGGGGGGGGAGAGGCCGGCGGCCAGGAGGGGCACACCATGGGGGGAGTCCTACTTGGACTCCTAGTTCAAGTAGGATTCGCCCCCCCCCCTTTTCCTTTCTCCACTAGAGGGAATAGGAAGGAGAGGGAGAGGGAAAGGGAAGGGGGCGCCGCCCCCTCCTCCTTGTCCTATTCGGACTCCCTGGGAGGGGGGTGCGCGGCCACCCCCCGCAGGCTTCCGTCTCTCTCCCTTAGGCCCATGTTGGCCCAAAACTTCCCGGGGGTTTCCGGTAACCCCTTGGTACTCAATATTGGCTCCTACATAACCAATAGCGGAACCTGGATGCTCATATTGGCTCCTACATATTCTACGAAGATCTTTTTTGGTCAAACCGCACAACAAGATGCATTGTTCCCTTTGTCATCGGTATGTTACTTGCCCGAGATTCGATCGTCGGTATCTTCATACCTAGTTCAATCTCGTTACCGGCAAGTCTCTTTACTCACTCCGTAATGCATCATCCCATAAATAACTCATTGATCACATTTCTTGCAAGGCTTATTGTGAGGAGCATTACTGAGAGGGCCAAGAGATACCTCTCTGATACTTGCCATGAAGAACATGTATAAGTCATGAAGAAAGCAATAGCAATACAACTTAACGATCATTATGCTAAGCTAACGGATGGGTCTTGTCCATCACATCATTCTCTAATGATGGGATCCGGTTCATCAAATGACAACACATGTCTATGGTCAGGAAACATAACCATCTTTGATTAACAAGCTAGTCAAGTAGAGGCATACTAGGGACACTATGTTTTGTCTATGTATTCACACATGTACTAAGTTTCCGCTTAATACAATTCTAGCATGAATAATAAACATTTATCATGATATGAGGAAATATAAATAACAAATTTATTATTGCCTCTAGGGCATATTTCCTTCACTACTATTACTCCACACGTCGACCGCTATCCAGCATGCATCTTGTGTATTAAGTTCATGAAAAAATGGAGTAATGCAATAAGAGCGATGACATGATGTAGACAAGATCTATTTATGTAGAAATAGACCCCACCTTATTATCCTTAATAGAAACGATACATATGTGTCGTTTCCCCTTCTGTCTCTAGGATCAAGCACCGTAAGATCGAACCCATCACAAAGCACTGTTGGGGAACGTTGCAGAAAATAAAAATTTTCCTACTCGTTTCACCAAGATCATCTAGGAGTTCATCTAGCAACGAGTGAATAGATGCATCTACATACCTTGTAGATCGCGAGCGGAAGCGTTCAAAGAACGGGGATGATGTAGTCGAACACGACGTGATTCGAATCACCGGAGATCCTAGCACCGAACGGACGGCACCTCCGCGTTCAACACACGTACGGAAACAGCCACGTCTCCTCCTTCTTGATCCAGCAAGGGAGGGAGGACAGGTTGAGGGAGATGGCACCAGCAGCAGCACGATGGCGTGGTGTTGATGGAGCTGCAGTACTCCGGCAGAGCTTCGCTAAGCAATAAGGAGGTGGAGGAGGTGTTGGGGAGGGAGAAGGAGGCAACCAAAGGCCAAGGACTCAAGGTCTGAAGTCCCTCCTCTCCCCCACTATATATAGGGGTGCCAAGGGGGGGTGGCCGGCCCTAGGAGATCCAATCTCCTAGGGGGTGCGGCGGCCAAGGGGGGTTTCCCTCCCCCCCAAGGCACCTAGGAGGTGCCTTACCCTCCTAGGACTCTTTCCCCCTTAAACCCTAGGCGCATGGGCCTATGTGGGGCTGGTGCCCTTGGCCCAAGCAGGCCAAGGCGCACCCCCTACAGCCCATGTGGCCCCCGGGGATGGGTGGCCCCACCCGGTGGGCCCCCGGGACCCCTCCGGTGGTCCCGGTACAATACCGATAACCCCGAAACTTGCCCGATGCCCGAAACAGGACTTCCCATATATAAATCTTTACCTCCGGACCATTCCGGAACTCCTCGTGACATCCGGGATCTCATCCGGGACTCCGAACAACATTCGGGTTACTGCATATACATATCCCTACAACCCTAGCGTAACTGAACCTTAAGTGTGTAGACCCTACGGGTTCGGGAGACATGTAGACATGACCGAGACGACTCTCCGGTCAATAACCAACAGCGGGATCTGGATACCCATGTTGGCTCCCACATGCTCCACGATGATCTCATCGGATGAACCACGATGTCGAGGATTTAATCAACCCCGTATGCAATTACCTTTGTCAATCGATATGTTACTTGCCCGAGATTCGATCGTCGGTATCCCAATACCTCGTTCAATCTTGTTACCGGCAAGTCACTTTACTCATACCGTAATGCATGATCCCGTGACCAAACACTTGGTCACTTTGAGCTCATTATGATGATGCATTACTGAGTGGGCCCAGTGATATCTCTCCGTCATACGGAGTGACAAATCCCAGTCTCGATCCATATAAAACAATAGATACTTTCGGAGATACCTGTAGTGCACCTTTATAGTCACCCAGTTACGTTGTGACGTTTGATACACCCAAAGCACTCCTACGGTATCCAGGAGTTATACGATCTCATGGTCGAAGGAAGAGATACTTTGACATTGCAAAAACTCTAGCAAACGAACTATACGATCTTGTGCTATGTTTAGGATTGGGTCTTGTCCATCACATCATTATCCTAATGATGTGATCCCGTTATCAATGACATCCAATGTCCATAGCCAGGAAACCATGACTATCTATTGATCAACGAGCTAGTCAACTAGAGGCTTACTAGGGACATGTTGGTGTCTGTTATTCACACATGTATTACGATTTCCGGATAACACAATTATAGCATGAATAAAGACAATTATCATGAACAAAGAAATATAATAATAATGCTTTTATTATTGCCTCTAGGGCATATTTCCAACAGTCTCCCACTTGCACTAGAGTCAATAATCTAGTTACATTGTGATGAATCGAACACCCATGGAATTCTGGTGTTGATCATGTTTTGCTCTTGGGAGAGGTTTAGTCAACGGATCTGCTACATTCAGGTCCGTATGTACTTTACAAATCTCTATGTCTCCATCTTGAACATTTTCACGGATGGAGTTGAAGCGACGCTTGATGTGCCTTGTCTTCTTGTGAAACCTGGGCTCCTTGGCAAGTGCAATAGCTCCAGTGTTGTCACAGAAGAGCTTGATCGGCCCCGACGCATTGGGTATGACTCCTAGGTCGGTGATGAACTCCTTCACCCATATTGCTTCATGTGCTGCCTCCGAGGCTGCCATGTACTCCGCTTCACATGTAGATCCCGCCACGACGCTCTGCTTGCAACTGCACCAGCTTACTGCCCCACCATTCAGAATATACACGTATCCGGTTTGTGACTTAGAGTCATCCAGATCTGTGTCGAAGCTAGCGTCGACGTAACCTTTTACGACGAGCTCTTCGTCACCTCCATAAATGAGAAACATTTCCTTAGTCCTTTTCAGGTACTTCAGGATATTCTTGACCGCTGTCCAGTGTTCCTTGCCGGGATTACTTTGGTACCTTCCTACCAAACTTACGGCAAGGTTTACATCAGGTCTGGTACACAGCATGGCATACATAATAGAACCTATGGCTGAGGCATAGGGGATGACACTCATCTCTTCTATCTCTGCTGCCGTGGTCGGACATTGAGCTGAGCTCAATTTCACACCTTGCAAAACAGGCAAGAACCCTTTCTTGGACTGATCCATTTTGAACTTCTTCAAAATCTTATCAAGATATGTGCTTTGTGAAAGACCTATGAGGCGTCTTGATCTATCCCTATAGATCTTGATGCCTAATATATAAGCAGCTTCTCCAAGGTCCTTCATTGAAAAACTCTTATTCAAGTAGGCCTTAATGCTGTCCAAAAGTTCTATATCATTTCCCATCAAAAGTATGTCATCTACATATAGTATGAGAAATGCTATAGAGCTCCCACTCACTTTCTTGTAAACACAGGCTTCTCCATAAGTCTGTGTAAACCCAAACGCTTTGATCATCTCATCAAAACGAATGTTCCAACTCCGAGATGCTTGCACCAGCCCATAAATCGAGCGTTGGAGCTTGCACACCTTGTCAGCATTTTCAGGATCGACAAAACCTTCCGGCTGCATCATATACAATTCTTCCTTAAGGAAACCATTAAGGAATGCCGTTTTGACGTCCATTTGCCAAATTTCATAATCATAAAATGCGGCAATTGCTAACATGATTCGGACGGACTTCAGCTTCGCTACCGGTGAGAAAGTCTCATCGTAGTCAACCCCTTGAACTTGTCGATAACCCTTAGCGACAAGCCGAGCTTTATAGATGGTCACATTACCATCCGCGTCTGTCTTCTTCTTAAAGATCCATTTATTTTCTACGGCTCGCCGTTCTACGGGCAAGTCAGTCAAAGTCCATACTTCGTTTTCATACATGGATCCTATCTCGGATTTCATGGCTTCTAGCCATTTGTCGGAATCCGGACCCGCCATCGCTTCTTCATAGTTCGAAGGTTCACCGTTGTCTAACAACATGATTTCCAAGACAGGGTTGCCGTACCACTCTGGTGCGGAACGTGTCCTCGTGGACCTTCGAATTTCAGTAGGAGCTTGATCTGAAGTATCTTGATCATTATCATTAACTTCCTCTCTAGTCGGTGCAGGCACCTCAGGAACATTTTCTTGAGTTGCGCCATTTTCTGGTTCAAGAGGTAATACTTCATCAAGCTCTACTTTCCTCCCACTTACTTCTTTCGAGAGAAACTCTTTCTCCAGAAAGGACCCATTCTTGGCAACAAAGATCTTGCCTTCGGATCTGAGGTAGAAGATATACCCAACAGTTTCTTTAGGGTATCCTATGAAGACGCATTTTTCCGATTTGGGTTCGAGCTTTTCAGGTTGAAGTTTCCTGACATAAGCATCGCATCCCCAAACTTTTAGAAATGACAGCTTAGGTTTCTTCCCAAACCATAATTCATACGGTGTCGTCTCAACGGATTTCGACGGGGCCCTATTTAAAGTGAATGCGGCAGTCTCTAAAGCATAGCCCCAAAAAGATAGTGGTAAATCGGAAAGAGACATCATAGATCGCACCATATCTAATAGAGTGCGATTACGACGTTCGGACACACCATTACGCTGAGGTGTTCCAGGCGGCGTGAGTTGTGAAACTATTCCACATTTTCTTAAGTGTGTACCAAACTCGTGACTCAAGTATTCTCCTCCACGATCTGATCGTAGAAACTTGATTTTCCTGTCACGTTGATTCTCAACTTCACTCTGAAATTCCTTGAACTTTTCAAAGGTCTCAGACTTGTGTTTCATTAAGTAGACATACCCATATCTACTCAAGTCATCAGTGAGGGTGAGAACATAACGATAGCCACCGCGAGCCTCAACACTCATTGGACCGCACACATCAGTATGTATGATTTCCAATAAGTTGGTTGCTCTCTCCATTGTTCCTGAGAATGGAGTCTTGGTCATTTTACCCATCAGGCATGGTTCGCACGTGTCAAATGATTCGTAATCAAGAGACTCTAAAAGTCCATCAGCATGGAGCTTCTTCATGCGTTTGACACCTATGTGACCGAGGCGGCAGTGCCACAAGTATGTGGGACTATCACTATCAATCTTACATCTTTTGGTACTTACACTATGAATATGTGTAGCATTACGCTCGAGATTCATAAAGAATAAACCATTTACCATCGGAGCATGACCATAAAACATATCTCTCATATAAATAGAACAACCATTATTCTCGGATTTAAATGAGTAGCCATCTCGAATTAAACGAGATCCTGATACAATGTTCATGCTCAAACTTGGCACAAAATAACAATTATTGAGGTTCAAAACTAATCCCGTAGGTAAATGTAGAGGTAGCGTGCCGACGGCGATCACATCGACCTTGGAATCATTCCCGACGCGCATCGTCACCTCGTCCTTCGCCAGTCTCCGTTTATTCCGCAGCTCCTGTTGTGTGTTACAAATATGAGCAACGGCACCGGTATCAAATACCCAGGAGTTACTACGATTACTGGTAAGGTACACATCAATTACATGTATATCAAATATACGTTTGGTTTTGCCGGCCTTCTTGTCCGCTAAGTATTTGGGGCAGTTCCGCTTCCAGTGACCACTTTCCTTGCAATAAAAACACTCAGTCTCGGGCTTGGGTCCATTCTTTGGCTTCTTCCCGGAAGCTTGCCTGCTGGGCGCGGCAACTACCTTGCCGTCCTTCTTGAAGTTCTTTTTACCCTTGCCCTTCTTGAACTTAGTGGTTTTATTGACCATCAACACTTGATGTTCCTTTCTGACTTCTACTTCTGCTGATTTCAGCATAGCAAATACTTCAGGAATGGTCTTTTCCATCCCCTGCATATTGAAGTTCATCACAAAGCTCTTGTAGCTCGGTGGAAGCGACTGGAGGATTCTGTCAATGACCGCATCATCCGGGAGATTAACTCCCAGCTGAGTCAAGCGGTTATGTAGCCCAGACATAGTGAGTATGTGCTCACTGACAGAACTATTTTCCTCCATCTTACAGCTGAAGAATTTGTCAGAGACTTCATATCTCTCGACCCGGGCATGAGCTTGAAAAACCATTTTCAGCTCTTCGAACATCTCATATGCTCCATGTCTCTCAAAACGCTTTTGGAGCCCCGGCTCTAAGCTGTAAAGCATGCCGCACTGAACGAGGGAGTAGTCATCAGAACGTGCCTGCCAAGCGTTCATAACGTCTTGTTCTGCAGGGAGAACAGGTGCATCACCTAGCGGTGCTTGTAGGACATAATCTTTCTTGGCAGCTATGAGGATGATCCTCAGGTTCCGGACCCAGTCCGTATAGTTGCTGCCATCGTCTTTCAGCTTGGTTTTCTCTAGGAACGCGTTGAAGTTGAGGACTACGTTGGCCATTTGATCTATAAGACATATTGTAAAATTTTAGACTAAGTTCATGATAATTAAGTTCATCTAATCAAATTATAATGAACTCCCACTCAGATTTGACATCCCTTTGGTCATCTAAGTGTTACACGATCCGAGTCGACTAGGCCGTGTCCGATCATCACGTGAGACGGACTAGTCATCGTCGGTGAACATTCTCATGTAGATCGTATCTTCCATACGACTCGTGTTCGACCTTTCGGTCTCCGTGTTCCGAGGCCATGTCTGTACATGCTAGGCTCGTCAAGTTAACCCTAAGTGTTTTCGCTGTGTAAAACTGTCTTACACCCGTTGTATGTGAACGTAAGAATCTATCACACCCGATCATCACGTGGTGCTTCGAAACGACGAACTGTAGCAACAGTGCACAGTTAGGGGAGAACACTTCTTGAAATTTTGTAAGGGATCATCTTATTTACTACCGTCGTTCTAAGTAAACAAGATGCATAAAACATAATAAACATCACATGCAATTATATAAAGTAGTGACATGATATGGCCAATATCATATAGCTCCTTCGATCTTCATCTTCGGGGCTCCATGATCATCTTGTCACCGGCATGACACCATGATCTCCATCATCATGATCTCCATCATCGTGTCTTCATGAAGTTGTCACGCCAACGACTACTTCTACTTCTATGACTAACGCGTTTAGTAATAAAGTAAAGTAGTTTACATGGCGTTCTTTAATGACACGCAGGTCATACAAAAAATAAAGACAACTCCTATGGCTCCTGCCGGTTGTCATACTCATCGACATGCAAGTCGTGATTCCTATTACAATAGCATGAACATCTCATACATGACATATAGATCATTCATCATTCATCACAACTTTGGCCATATCATATCACAAAGCACTTGCTGCAAAAACAAGTTAGACGTCCTCTAATTGTTGTTTGCAAGTTTTACGTGGCTGAAGTAGGGTTCTAGCAAGAACGTTTTCTTACCTACGTGAAACCACAACGTGATTTGTCAACTTCTATTTACCCTTCATAAGGACCCTTTTCATCGAATCCGCTTCAACTAAAGTAGGAGAGACAGACACCCGCCAGCCACCTTATGCAACTTGTGCATGTTAGTCGGTGGAACCGGTCTCACGTAAGCGTACGTGTAAGGTTGGTCCGGGCCGCTTCATCCCACAATACCGCTGAAGCAAGATAAGACTAGTAGCGGCAAGAAAGTTGACAAATCTACGCCCACAACCAATTGTGTTCTACTCGTGCAAGAAGAACTACGCATAGACCTAGCTCATGATGCTACTGTTGGGGAACGTTGCAGAAAATAAAAAATTTCCTACTAGTTTCACCAAGATCATCTAGGAGTTCATCTAGCAACGAGTGAATAGATGCATCTACATACCTTGTAGATCGCGAGCGGAAGCGTTCAAAGAACGGGGATGATGTAGTCGAACACGACGTGATTCGAATCACCGGAGATCCTAGCACCGAACGGACGGCACCTCCGCGTTCAACACACGTACGGAAACATCCACGTCTCCTCCTTCTTGATCCAGCAAGGGAGGGAGGAGAGGTTGAGGGAGATGGCACCAGCAGCAGCACGACGGCGTGGTGTTGATGGAGCTGCAGTACTCCGGCAGAGCTTCGCTAAGCAATAAGGAGGTGGAGGAGGTGTTGGGGAGGGAGAAGGAGGCAACCAAAGGCCAAGGACTCAAGGTCTGAAGTCCCTCCTCTCCCCCACTATATATAGGGGTGCCAAGGGGGGGTGGCCGGCCCTAGGAGATCCAATCTCCTAGGGGGTGCGGCGGCCAAGGGGGGTTTCCCTCCCCCCCAAGGCACCTAGGAGGTGCCTTACCCTCCTAGGACTCTTTCCCCCTTAAACCCTAGGCGCATGGGCCTATGTGGGGCTGGTGCCCTTGGCCCAAGCAGGCCAAGGCGCACCCCCTACAGCCCATGTGGCCCCCGGGGATGGGTGGCCCCACCCGGTGGGCCCCCGGGACCCCTCCGGTGGTCCCGGTACAATACCGATAACCCCGAAACTTGTCCCGATGCCCGAAACAGGACTTCCCATATATAAATCTTTACCTCCGGACCATTCCGGAACTCCTCGTGACGTCCGGGATCTCATCCGGGACTCCGAACAACATTCGGGTTACTGCATATACATATCCCTACAACCCTAGCGTAACTGAACCTTAAGTGTGTAGACCCTACGGGTTCGGGAGACATGTAGACATGACCGAGACGACTCTCCGGTCAATAACCAACAGCGGGATCTGGATACCCATGTTGGCTCCCACATGCTCCACGATGATCTCATCGGATGAACCACGATGTCGAGGATTTAATCAACCCCGTATGCAATTCCCTTTGTCAATCGATATGTTACTTGCCTGAGATTCGATCGTCGGTATCCCAATACCTCGTTCAATCTTGTTACCGGCAAGTCACTTTACTCGTACCGTAATGCATGATCCCGTGACCAAACACTTGGTCACTTTGAGCTCATTATGATGATGCATTACTGAGTGGGCCCAGTGATATCTCTCCGTCATACGGAGTGACAAATCCCAGTCTCGATCCATATAAAACAATAGATACTTTCGGAGATACCTGTAGTGCACCTTTATAGTCACCCAGTTACGTTGTGACGTTTGATACACCCAAAGCACTCCTACGGTATCCAGGAGTTATACGATCTCATGGTCGAAGGAAGAGATACTTTGACATTGCAAAAACTCTAGCAAACGAACTATACGATCTTGTGCTATGTTTAGGATTGGGTCTTGTCCATCACATCATTATCCTAATGATGTGATCCCGTTATCAATGACATCCAATGTCCATAGCCAGGAAACCATGACTATCTATTGATCAACGAGCTAGTCAACTAGAGGCTTACTAGGGACATGTTGGTGTCTGTTATTCACACATGTATTACGATTTCCGGATAACACAATTATAGCATGAATAAAGACAATTATCATGAACAAAGAAATATAATAATAATGCTTTTATTATTGCCTCTAGGGCATATTTCCAACAAGCACCTCTTCCCATTGCAAGATAAATAGATCAAGTTGGCCAAACAAAACCCAAATATTAGAGAAGAAGTATGAGGCTATAATCAATCATGCATATAAGAGATCAAAGAAGACTCAAATAACTTTCATGGATAAAAACTCAGATCTGATCATAGACTCAAAGTTCATCGGATCCCAACAAACACACCGCAAAAACACTTACATCAAATGGATCTCCAAGAGACCATTGTATTGATAATATATATATATATATATATATAGAGAGAGAGAGAGGCACCAATGGATAGGACCATTTGGCTACTAACTACGGACTCATAGGTCTACAAAGAACTACTCACGCATCATCGGAGAGGCACCAATGGATAGGATGAACCCCTCCGAGATGGTGTCTAGATTGGATCTGGTGTTTCTGGAACTTGTGGTGGCTGGATCTGATTTTCGCTGTCTCCCATAGGGTTTCTGGAATATTGGGGTATTTATAGAGCAAAGAGGCGGTGCGGTAGGCCACCGAGGTGGGCACAACCCACCAGGGCGCGCCTGGCCCTCTAGGCGCGCCCTGGTGGGTTGTGCTCCCCTTGGAGCTCCCCTTAGGTGCTTTCTTGGCCCACTTAATGTCTTTTGGTCCAAAAAATCCACAAAAAGTTTCATTGCATTTGGACTCCGTTTGGTATTGATTTCCTGTGATGTAAAGAACAAGCAGAAAATAGCAACTGGCAGTGGGCACTATGTCAATAGGTTAGTACCAAAAAATGATATAAAATGACTATAAAATGATTGTAAAACATCCAAGAATGATAATATAACAACATGGAACAATCAAAAATTATAGATATGTTGGAGACGCATCAGCCAACAGCAGGCTCTAAGCATGAGCAAGTCGTCTGTCACACTCGAAGCCTAGGAGAGTGTGGCATGGTAGCTTATCTTGGTTCATTAGTAGAAAACATGATACTGGTCCCAGTTCTAGAGGGCCTTTACTCCCGGTTCTGGAATCGGCACAAAACAAACATGACTAATGTGCAAAACCTTTAGTCCCGGTTTTCTTACGAACCGGGACTGAAGGGGCTCCACGTGGCCGCTGCGGGGCGCCTAGACCGGAGGACCATTAGTCCCGGTTGGTAACACCAACCGGGACTAAAAGGCAGCCATGCGTCAGCAGCTCGCAGGCGCTATGGTTTATGTTTTTTAAAGGGGGGAGGTTAGGGGTTTGGGAGGGTTGATTTAGGGGTTTCATATTGTGTTAGCTAGCTAATAGAGAGAAGTGACCTCTCTTTCTCCGTGCTTGGTCGACGCTAGCTACTATACATATATAGAGAACTCAACATGCTAGCTAGTAAGCAAATGAAGGGACCATTAATTACACAAGATCATCATGAACATATACAGAAAAAAGTGACCTCTCTTTCTACGAGATTGGTGAACAACAAGTTTTCGTATATCTATCTGACGCTACTACATATATACAATATAACATCTCTTACAATCCCTAACATCTAAAATCCATTTCAACTTCCACATGGTATTCTCCATCTTTATGTATGGCGTGGTCAAGTAGAATCCCGCCAATACCTCTTGAATTTCTCGTATGCAATCATGTGGTAGGAGTTCTTCCCGCATCCGCCACATCTAATTTAAAGAAGGGGGTCAAAACATATACATGAATGAAACACAACACAATTGATGGCAATAAAACAAATTTGTGAATATTGTTTACGTACTTCATATTGTTTGTTAGATTAGTCCTGCACAGAGGTCGAGTGGCGGATGAACTCGCAAACGTAGTATCCACATAAATTATTCCTGCCCTCCTGCCACAAGCACTTTATGAGAATGTAGGTCAATCAAACTGATAATGAAGCATGATAATAGTATTGATGAAACAAAAATCGACGAGAGATGTGCAGAACTAGCTAGTACTACTTACTTTGGGGTGTGTAAATCGCAGCTTCTTCTGCAGACCCGGAACCATTCCAGTGAACTATTTCCAAACCCTGCCAGGCAAAGGAAATGATTACTTGATATCAGCAAATGAACGAAAGTTGCTGATATGGTGCGATAATGATCGATTGAACTTAGTTCTGCATCATTGCAGTATGATACGTCTCCAACGTATCTATAATTTTTGATTGTTCCATGCTATTATATTATTTATTTTGGATGTTTAATAGGCTTGAATATGCTCTTTTATATTATTTTTGGGACTAACCTATTAACTGGAGGCCCAGTGCCAGTTTTTGTTTTTTGCCTATTTTTTTTACAGAAAAGGAATATCAAATGGAGTCCAAGCGGAATGAAACCTTCGCAAGTATCTTTCTTGGACCGAAAGCAATCCAGAAGACTTGGAGTTGAAGTCCGGGACTCTACCAGGAGGCCACGAGGCAGGAGGGCGCGCCCAGGGGGTAGGCGTGCCCCCCCACCCTCGTGGGCCCCTCATAGCTCCACTGACGTACTTCTTTTGCCTATATATACTCTTATAACCTAGAAACATCAGGGGAGCCACGAAAACACTTTTCCACCGCCGCAACCTTCTGTACCTGTGAGATCCTATCTTGGGGCCTTTTCCGGCGATCTGCCAGAGGCGGAATCGATCATGGAGGGCTTCTACATCAACACCATTGCCTCTCCGATGAAGCGTGAGTAGTTTACCACGGACCTTCGGGGCCATAGTTATTAGCTATATGGATTCTTCTCTCTCTTTGATTCTCAACACAGAGTTCTCCTTGATGTTCTTGGAGATCTATTTGATGTAACATTCTTTTGCGATGTGTTTGCCGAGATTCAATGAATTGTGGATTTATGAACTTGATTATCTATGAATATTATTTGGTATTCTCTGAATTCTTATATGCATGATTTGATATCTTTGAAAGTATCTTCGAATTATCAGTTTAGTTTGGCCTACTAGATTGATCTTTCTTGCAATGGGGGAAGTGCTTAGCTTTGGGTTCAATCTTGTGGTGTCCTTTCCCAGTGACAGTAGGGGCAGCAAGGCAGCTATTGTATTTTTGCCATCGAGGATAAAAAGATGGGGTTTATATCATACTGTTTGAGTTTATCCCTCTACATCATGTCATCTTGATTAATGTGTTACTCTGTTCTTATGAACTTAATACTCTAGATGCATGCTGGATAGCGGTCGATGTGTGGAGTAATAGTAGTAGATGCAGAATCATTTCGGTCTACTTGACATGAACGCGATGCCTATGTTCATGATCATTGCCTTAGATGTCATCATAATTATGCGCTTTTCTATCAATTGCTCAACAATAATTTGCTGTAATACATGCTATCTTGAGAGAAGCCACTAGTGAAACCTATGGCCCCCGGGTCTCTTTTCCATTATATTGAATCTACTAGTTTCCCGTCAACTTGCCAATTTCTGTCATCGTTCCTTTTTAATTGCAGTCTTTACTTTCCAATCTATACAACAAAAATACCAAAAATATTTACTTTATTATCTCTATCAGATCTCACTTTTGTGATTGGCCGTGAAGGGATTGACAACCCCTTTATCGTGTTGGTTGCAAGGTTCTTGATTGTTTGTGCAGGTACTAGGTGACTTGTGTGTTGTCTCCTACTGGATTGATACCTTGGTTCTCTAAACTGAGGGAAATACTTAAGCTACTTTGCTGCATCACCCTTTCCTCTTCAAGGGAAAACCAATGCATGCTCAAGAGGTAGCACAGTCATGTCCGCATACTCCTGGGGATATTTACGTCTCGAGTCTAAGACAGTTACTACTCCCTGGTCAAGCTTAATCTCTAGCAGACTAAAGTGGAACCTGCGCACGCATAACTCATGAATTACATTACTATAACCTCGAGTAAGCAAAACCGAATATGCACAAGACAGTAATACTCACTTGAAGTTGTAAGGAAAGAGTATTTTCCCTTTGTTGTGATGTCGAAGTAATGATTGTAGCAAGTTGTCCTCAGTATCTTTGACTCTCTTTTGAACCGACCATTCATTAAGGTATTTGGGTTAATGAACCTAGTGTTATAGATTTGTCGTTTTTTGCCTTCGAAGATCTTCCATCTACATAATATAGTGAGGATAATTATATATACATGCAATGAAAGAGCTGAGCTATAGACGCTTAATTACAGAAGTAATGCTTACAGACAGTAGCAAGTCATGAGTTGTTTGTCGAGGTCATCTTGATTCAATATCTGAAATAATCCACAAATTCAAAAGGCATCAGGTCGACTCCAATGAATTCGTGCTCCTCTTTAATTCTCACCATCAAACTATCCTTCCCATACTTCCTGCAGGTATCCATGTAACATTCATGCAATCTTTGCATCATCGTTGTTGGAGGTGGAGGATCAGGTTTGACGAGAGGCTTCCCGTACTCGCATCTGAAGATCTCTACCTCTAACATTTCAAACTGTACATCATCGACCAGGTAATCACCAAGATTGGTACCGGGCAATAACCCCGGATGATTAGCGACGATATCACTGGACACCTTGAGCGGGGGGGGGGGGAGGGGGCAGAATTGCTTCGCCTGTTCGCCGAGCTGGAGAATTGTTTTCCCACTTCTTCATTGTGCTAATCTTGCATACTGGAAGTACTTCCCAACCGCCGCATCTTCATATGTATTTTTAATATGGCGGTCATAATTGGAATCCAACGGAGGCGTTGGTTGTCGCTGCAGGGCATCCAGAGTGCGCTTCTCTTTCACCTGATCTACCGTTTCCTTCGGAGTTGGAGTTTCCGTTCAAAATGGGCTTGCACTTCAGCTTCCATGATTTCATCGGTTTCCTGGTGAGTCCTCTCATATGGTTACTTTGGAAGAGGCTTCAGGCTTGGACCAAATCTGTATTTCTTCCCACCTCTTGTACTACTAGCGGCCGGAGTGGCGGCGTCTCTCTTCCGACGTTGCTGACGCGGCGGAGTCTGCTGACACACCATAGGAGGCGGAGTGCTCTGACCCATCGGAGGAGGCGGAGGAGGAGGCGAAGTTCCCTCACGTGCTGGAGGAGGCGGAGGAGGAGGCAGAGTGCCTTGATCACTCGCCGTAGGAGGAGGAGGCAGAGTGCCCTAACACGGCGGAGTAGTAGGAGGAGGAGGCGTCCAGTTTCAAAGCTTGATGTACTCCTTTCTCCATAGAGAGGTACTCAAATCCCTCCATTATTTCATCCATCGTCACAACAACATAGGCATGTGGAATCGGACGGTAAAGAAAAGTTCCTTCATCTTCAGGAGGTACAACAGAGCTGACCACCGCCTTCAAGGTCAGGTTCTCTCATTTCGTCATTAGCTCGCAATGTTTAGCCTCCGTGATACTATCCACGGGGTAGGGAGGAGCCGTGAAATCAGGCTGAACGAGCTCCATGGAAGCCACGCTGCTTCTCCGCTGAGATGGTGGGGTAGCTTCTGGGCCAGCGTCAAAGTAAGGATCATCGTGCCGCCGAGATGGTTGGTAGGTAGCTCGCTGGCTCTCAAGTTCCCTTAGCTTTTCTAATCTTGCACTGAGCCTTTGCATTTAGGTTGCTCCGCTTTCCTCTTTCTCTCTCGGCTTCTGTAACCACTGCTGTTGGGAAACCCATGCACCCACGAAACGGAGACTGGTGTACCTCGTGTTCGTCCAGGGTGCTCAGGATTCCCGAGGGCCTCTGTCAGCTCGTCCTTTTCTCTATCCGGAATGAACGTCCCTTCCTGTGCTACCTTGATTGCTTCCTAAAGCTTCTTGATGGGTATTGCAAGTTGCTCGTCCACCCAACGACACTCCCCTGTTTCTGGGACCAAAGTTCCCCCAACCCCGAAGAACCAAGTCCTTGAACAATCTGGCCAGTCCAACATCACTGGTTGGACCCCTTTAGCAAGCAGGTCTTGCTCAGCTATGTCCCACAATGGTCGGGCTTTATAGTAGCCACCAAACCCTGTGTGATGGTGATATAGCTTCTTTGCAGCATTTTTCTTGTTTGTCAGTGACCTTTTCTTACCCTTCTCCGATTTCTTGTAGGCCACAAATGCGGGCCAGTGATCTCTTATCTTCTCATATGACGGATCAATTCTAGAGTCTTTCCTTTGTTGACAAACTTTGAGTTCAACTCTTTCTTCCAGTTCCTGAATAGTTCTGCCATCTTCTTAAGAGCATACGCCTCGACCTTTGGCTCTATAATTGGGTTATTTGGCTCCTCCTCTCGCGGGAGGCTGAAATTTGTCATCAGCGAGGTCCAAAGATCATCTTTCTGTCCATCTTGTACATAAGATACTTAAAGGTCATCCTTACTCTTATTACATTGCATGGTGCTGATTGGGACGCTATCCCTAACAACAACTCCGCACTGATGTACAAATGTGTCCTTGGTCCGCTTGGGAGCAATCGGTTGGCCATCTTTCTCCACTTCAGTGATTTTGAACCTTTCATCCTGGCGCAACCTTTTCTTTGGGCCTCATCTCCTTATGGAAGTTTGGCTTGATCCGGAGGGCTGAAAGAAGAAAGAAGCGTTAATATATGTACACACCAAAACAATTAATGCATCAAGTCAGGATAGGCTTAATTAATATATATACCTCGCCGGACTATGCAACAACTCCCTCCTCCGTTCGGTCACTAGAGCCGTCATCATGATCTCCTTCCTCCGCCATTTGGTCACTGGAGCCGTCATGATCTCTATCCTCCTCCATTGTTGGATCACCGTAGCCGTAATCCTTTCCTTCCCGACCATTGGTGTCATTGAGAAATGACAAGGGATCAGCATCGGCAAGGATTATATCCCCCAACAATTGTTCTTGTTCTAAGTCTCTTTGCATAGTTTCTGTAAATATTACAACATCGCAATATACAAACATGAGAGATGGATTAATTAGTGGCAACATAGATCTAGGTAATCACAACAAGGAATCATATGCATATATGAGCAATGGATTAGTTGCGGACCGCCTCTCTCTCATTCATGTCGGACGTCCCCCCTCATGTCAAAGTTATCAGGCTTATACTTTCAGGAGAGGACACTTTGCAAAAAATAATCGCTATGCAGGGAGGGGGCAGATTGACAACACTCTTTCTTCTAGGGTTTGGGTGGCCTCGAGAGTTGGTTGGGCGAGCGTACCGGGAGTAAATTAGTAACTTTTAACTTGGTAAATTTGGGTGGCCTCGACAACGCTCTTTTAACTCATTTAACTTGGTAAATTTGTGTGGCCTCAACAACTCTTCAAGGGTTTGGGGTGGCCTCGATAACGCTCTTTGAACTCATTTAACTCATTTAACTTGGTAAATTTGGGTGGCCTCGAGAAATCTTCTAGGGTTTGGGGTGGCCTCGACAACGCTCTTTTAACTCATTTAACTCATTTAACTTGGTAAATTTGGGTGGCCTTGACAACTCTTCTAGAGTTTGGGGTGGCCTCGACAATGCTCTTTTGACTCATTTAACTCATTTAACTTGGTAAATTTGGGTGGCCTCGACAACTCTTCTAGGGTTTGGGGTAGCCTCGACAACGCACTTTTAACTTATTTAACTTGGTAAATTTGGGTAGCCTTTACAACTCTTCTAGGGTTTGGGTGACCTCGACAACACTCTCTTAACTCATTTTGAATATATTCTATGATAGATCATCTAAAAAATATTCTATGAACAAAAAATATTCAGAAAATACTACCTATCACATCTAAATTTTTTTCTCTTCCATCTCATCTCATCTCCATGAAACATCTATCTATCACATCTAAAAAAACAGAGCACATTTCAAAATTTGAAACATCATGCATATTACATTTCATCCATCTATCTATTCATCTAAGAAAACATAGCACATTTCCACACAACATCTCGTACATATAATCTCATCTCATCTAAAAATAGAGCACATACATCTCATCTCATCTCATTATGCAACTAAAATTCATCTATCTATTCATCTCATCTCATTATGCTAAAAAAACAAAGGAAGCACAACGGCGGCCATGGAGCAGTGGGAGTGGCAGCAGTGACGACGATAGAGCAGTTGCAGCAAGGGCAACCATGGCCAGAGCAGTGGCAGCTGGAGCAGCGATGGGAGAGGGAAAAGCTTATTGGGGGCACGGCGATGGAGCTCAAGGCCGGAGAGAACGAGGAATGGGCTCGGGGGCATACACGGCGACGGGGAGGAGGGCGCCCAAGGAGGTCCGGTGCCGGCAACGGTCAGCGGGATCGGGGACGGCAGGACGTCGTAGAGGGCGAGGGCGAGAGTGTAGTCTGGCAGCCTGGCGGCGTCGTGGTGTTCATCGCAACATCGGGGGGAAGAAGAACTGAGATTGGAAAACGCTAAGTGTTGGCTTATATAGCAAAGCCTTTAGTCCCGATTGGTGGCACCAACCGGGACCAATGCCCCCTTTAGTCCCAGTTCGTGACACCAACCAAAACCAAAGGTTAGTTTTCATCAGCCCAAAGGGCGGGAAGCAGATACCTTTGGTCCCAGTTGGTGACTAAAACCGAGACTAAAGGGGGGCATTCGTCCCGGTTGGTGCCACCAACCGGAATGAAAGGGTTGCGGCTGGCACGGCGTTGGGCGGTTGGATGTTTAGTCCCACCTCGCTAGCTGAGAGGTGCCAATAGTGTTTTATAAGCCCTGCCGCGCCACTCCTTTCGAGCTCCTCTCTTATGCAGGCCTACGGGCCTAAATGCATCTCTCTACCTATGGGCCTACTGGGCCTGTTGCGGGCCTGCATCCTGGCCGAACTGGCGGGTTGGGTTTCTAGTCATATGCACGCCGTGGTGGGCCTAGTAGGCGGCATTTTTTTATTTTTTTCCAATATTTTTGTTTTCTTTTTTGATTTATTTATTTTCTTTTGTTTCTGCTTACAGCTAAATACTTTTGAGTGATTCTTTTGAGTGATTCTTTTTGAGTGATTCTTTTTGCTTTAGGTCACAAAATTATAAACTTTCTGTTAGTGCCATTAGTATTCAAATTTGAATAGTTTAAATTTGAATTATTTGAAATTTGTGTGAATCACTAGTTTGTGAATAACTTTAATTTAAAAATAGATTTTTGAGTGGTTCTTTTTCGTACTATTTAATGATAGTGTGTTTTATCATTATATCAATTTGGTAATTTTTAGGTTATTTTAAATGGGTGTTTTAATCAAAAACAGATTTTGTTACTTTAATTTGCTAATAAAGTTTCTAACAAAAAATACTTTATGAAAATACTTCTTTTGGACAAAAAATACTTTGATAATTTTAGTTGCATAAATTTTATATAATTTAGTTTCAAAAATACTAGAGGTTTATAAAAGCTTTTTAGTTGATTCTTTTTGCTATCGATTTTTTTATAGTTTTGTTTTAGTTGATCATAACAAAATATTTTAATTGATTCTTTTTAGTTCATTCTTTTTTTCTATTAGAGTTTTATAAAAGTTTTCTAGTTGATACTTTTTGCTATTATTTCATTCTTTGTGCTAAATGACCCTGAAATTGAAAAGCACTACAAATGAAATCTGATAGTTTTGAAAGTTGGCATGGTATCATCATTTCACCCACATGGCATGTGCTAAAAAGTTGAGAGGGTTACAATAAAAACTAGATGCACTTCGTGTACAAAACGGACAATCTCTTTCGAAGTATCAGGGTTTTGGACGAAAACTCATCTATTACAAAGCGATTTCATTTTTTTGACTTATTTGAACTCTAGACTTTTCTGTGTGTTCAAAATGCACCATTCAAAGCCATATCATAATTTTTCAACCCTTTCCTAACATCATTTAGTATTTTTCATGCATTTACTGTTTTTTGAGCTAAATGACCCTGAAATTGAAAAGCACTACACCCTAAAAAGGTTGAAAGTTGGCATGGTATCATCATTTCACCCACATAGCATACGCTACGGAAAAAACTGGATGTACTTCATGTACAAAATGGACAATCTCTTTCGAAGTATCAGGGTTTCGGATGAATGCTCATCTGTTACCAAGGGATTTCTTTTTTGAACTTATTTGAACTCCAGAATTTTTGTGTGTAAAAAATGCACCATTCAAATCCACATCATAAATTTTCAAACCTTTTTAACTTCATTTGGTATTTTTCATGCATTTGCTGATTTTTTGAGCTAAATGACCCTGAAATTGAAAAGCACTACAAATGAAGTCCGAAAAGGTTGAAAGTTGGCATGGTATCATTATTTCACCTACATAGCATGTGCTAAAAAGTTAAGAGGGTTACGACAAAAACTAGATGCACTTTGTGTACAAAATGGACAATCTCTTTCGAAGTATCAATGTTTCGGACGAAAACTCATCTGTTACAAAAGGCATTTCATATTTTTGAACTATTTGAACTCCAGACTTTTTGTGTGTTCAAAATGAACCTTTGAAAGCCACATCATAAATTTTCAACCCTTTCTGACTTAATTTGGTATTTTTCATGCATTTACTGTTTCTTTGAGCTAAATGGCCCTGAAATTGAAAAGCACTACAAATGAACTCTAAAAAGGTTGAAAGTCGGCATGGTATCATCATTTCACCTACATAGCATGTGCTAAAAAGTTAAGAGGGTTACTGCAAAAACTGGATGTACTTCGTGTACAAAATGGACAATCTCTTTCGAAGTATGAGGGTTTCGGACGAAAACTCATCTGTTACAAAAGACATTTCATTTTTTGAACTTATTTAAACTCCAGACTTTTTGTGTGTTCAAAATGCACCATTCAAAGCCACATCATAAATTTTCAACCCTTTCTGACTTCGTTTGGTATTTTTCATGCATTTACTCATTTTTGAGCTAAATGACCTTGAAATTGAAAAGCACTACAAATGAACTCTAAAAACGTTGAAAGTTGGCATGGTATCATCGTTTCGCCCACATAGCATGTGTGAAAAAGTTAAGAGGGTTACAGCAAAAAATGGATGCACTTGTGTTCAAAATGGACAATCTCTTTGGAAGTACCAGGGTTTTGGACGAAAACTCATCTGTTAGAAAAGGCATTTGATTTCTTGACATGTAACTGCAGTGATATTCTAGATCAAAGGCATCTTCACAATAGTTGTGGAGAGAAAGTCTTCACTTTTTCTCCGCGTGTGTCCCTTTCTTATTGCGCCATAACCATGGATAATCTTCATCGTTTAACATGGTGCTTGGGTCAGCCTTGACTTTGAAGGGAGGAACTTCATGAAACTTTTCATAATCTTCAGACATGTTTGTCTTGCCCTCCACTCCCACGATGTCTCTTTTCCCTTAAAGAACTATGCGGAGCTTTGGCTCATCGTATGATGTATTCGCTTTCTAATCTTTTCTTTTTCTCGGTTTGGTAGACATGTCCTTCACATAGAAAACCTGTGCCACGTCATTGGCTAGGACGAATGGTTCGTCTGTGTACCCAAGATTGTTGAGATCCACTGATGTCATTCCGTACTACGGGTCTACCTATACCCCGCCTCCTGACAGATTGACCCATTTGCACCGAAACAAAGGGACCTTAAAATCATGTCCATAGTTAAGTTCCCATATGCCCACTATGTAACCACAAAAGGACACCACTGTTTTGGTTGGTGCTCTTTTGATCTTCGGCGATCGTGTAAAATGTATTCCCATTTATCTCGTCCCCTTTGTAATACAATTTGAAGATGGTCCCCTGGCCAACGAGTACAACTCATCTGCAACAATGTTGTCACGCATGAGGTGTGTTTGCAAGCAACTGCCGAAAGTTCTGATGTGTTCACATGTAATCCAGTTGTCACACTGCTCCAGGTGTTTGGAGCGTGGAATATTCATGTGTTCATTGACATACGGGGACACCAAGGTAGAATTCTGTAGAACTGTCTAGTGTGCTTGAGACCAAGAATGACCGTCCCTACATATTATTGAGTATGCTCCTAGCGTGCCTTTTCCAGTCAGTCTCCCCTCATACCGCGATTGAGGGAGACCAATCTTCTTAAGGTCAGGAATGCAGTCAACACAAAACCCAATGACCTCCTCTGTTTGATGGCTCATGGAGATGCTTCCTTCTGGCCTAGCACGGTTACAAACATATTTCTTTAAGACTCCCATGAACCTCTCAAAGGGGAACATATTGTGTAGAAATACAGGGCCCAGTATGGCAATCTCATTGACTAGATGAACTAGGACGTGCGTCATGATATTGAAGAAGGACGGTGGGAACACCCGCTCGAAAATGACAAGACATTGCATGAAATCACTCCTTAACCTTGGTAGGATTTCTAGATCGATTACCTTCTGAGAGATTGCATTGAGGAATGCACATAGCTTCACAATGGCTAATCAAACTTTTTTCGTTAGAAGCCCCCTCAATGCAACCGGAAGTAGTTGCGTCGTAATCACGTGGCAGTCATGAGACTTTAGGTTCTGGAACTTTTTATCTGCCATATTTATTATTCCCTTTATATTCGACGAGAAGAGAGACGTGACCTTCATACTAAGCAGGCATTCAAAGAAGATTTCCTTCTATGATTTGGTAAGAGCGTAGCTGGCAGGACCTTCATACTGCTTTGGACGCATGTCGTCTTTTTCGGCACACGTTGCAGGTCCTCTCGTGCCTCCGGTGTATCTTTTGTCTTCCCATACATGCCCAAGAAGCCTAGCAGGTTCACGCAAAGATTCTTCGTCACGTGCATCACGTCGATTGCAGAGCGGACCTCTAGGTCTTTCCAATAGTGTCGTGGAATTGTCACGGAAGATGTCCTAGTGTGAGGACTTAGTCGTAGAGCCACCGTAACTAGGTTAAACGGGACAAAGAACACTGGAATTTATACTGGTTTGGCCCCTTGCGGTGAAGGTAAAGGACTAATCCAGTTTGAGGTGGTATTGCTTATGTCTCGATTACCAGGGAGCATTCCGCTTGACCTAGCTTTCGAGCTCTTGTTTCTTGCCCTGAACCACCGCCGGGTCGCCCCTTTATATACACAGGTTGACGCCCAACGGCTCACGGAGTCCCGGCCGGCTCATAGACAACGTGTCCGACTCGGTGACTAAATATACTTGCCTTACAATATAAGTTATACACATATGTCGGTTTACCCCTATGGGCATTAAGTCGCCTTTGGGCTTTGGGCCCTTGCTTCATGAATCGTGATCTTCAACATCCTCATGGTCTTTGTATTGATGAACCGCCATAGGTATAACCCGACCGCTCCTGGGCGGGTCATACCCAATAGTCATATCCCCAATATTAGGCTCCAGATTGATTTGAACTCGTTCATGTCAATCTTCTACACATAGAAAATTCCTTCCTTCTTTACTCTTGCAAGATCTCATAACCTGCCATGACGTCATCTCCTGCGATTTTGGTAACCCGCCATGATGTCACCTTTCATTAATATTACACAAAACTTAAATCTTAATAAATCTTTTCTTTTAATGAAGATGCAAAATTTGAGGCGTCTGTGATGTTACATATCCATTTTTTGGTCTCCTCGATTCCGTGCATGTCACTTATCCTTCTAACCTTATAAATAGGGCCAAGGGCTTCTTTTCATTCTCCCTCCTCTGCCTTTTCATCTTCAACCTCGCATCACATATGTGCATTTGAACTCCGCCACCACCGACCTTGGCAACTCCCTCAACTCTAGCCGTTGCATCGACCTGAACAAGACAAGAGAAACGCGGCGCCTCTCCATTGCTCAGCGGACCCAGTAAGCATCTTAACTTCCCTGCCATAGATCTCCATTAGGGTTTCTGAAGTTCTTCGGAGTTCTTCGCCGTTCTTCACTGCACCTCTATTTAGCCCTTACTTAGATCCAAAGATGTCCTTTAAAACGTGTGGAATCTGTTTCTATTCCTTCTCTTATCACCAAACATGCTTCATAGATGCAGAAACCCTGCCACCATACTAGTTCTTCCGCTGCTGCGATACCATGCTTTGTTTTTATTTTTATTTTTCAAACAGCGCCAGATCCAAAATAAACTACACCAATCTGTAAAACCTGTTTAGCCAACACTTAGCATAATTTTTCTTCTTGATAGATCTTAACTATCAGTACTGTCTTGGCGGCTTACATCACCAGTTATAGCTAGTCATATGTCATTAGGCCCCATTTAAGCCACCGATATATACTATTGACTTTTATCTCCGCTTTAGCAAACCAACTTAAACCGGCCATATTTTCTTTTAGGCTTTTCTCTTACGATGCTAAAGATAGTCACCTCATGCAATTCGGTTCCTTCCATTGTCACCAAAAATACGCTTGAAGATTTTGTCAAAATCGGCTATTTGCCCGCAAAAGATGTCCTGTCTTGGCGTGCTACCAAACCAAGTGGGAGAAAACCCCAGCCACGAGATGGTGAGGTCATTGTTTTTACTGATCATATGAACCGGGGCTTCTCACCTCCTGGATCCAAGTTTTTCCGAGATGTTCTGCACTTCTTTCAACTACATCCTCAAGATATCGTTCCCAACTCCGTGTCAAACATCTGTAACTTTCAAGTATTCTGTGAAGTGTACCTTCAAGAGGAGCCCAGTGTTGAACTCTTTAGGGAATATTTTTACTTGAACCAGCAGAACGAATTTACCAATGGCCCTAGCTTAGAACTTGGCGGGGTCTCAATTCAACGGAGAAGAGATGCTATCCTCCCCTATGCCCACTTGCCAAGCCACCCCAAAGATTGGAACCAGACATTTTTTTATTGTAAGGACACCTCTCAGGCTGACGAGAATCCACTACCAGGTTATCGCGTCCAGCGACTCGATCCAAAACATCATCTTCCTGAAAAGCTTACCACTATTGAGCGTGCCAAACTTGCACCCACTATCGCAAAGGTCAAAGCCCTACTGGGGAACGGGTTAACCGGAGTTGACTTGGTTTGGTGCTGGGTTTCCTGGCGAATCATACCCTTGAGCCGTTGATCCAATTTAATGTGCACTTATACGGGTGATGCAAAGGATCCACTGCGCCACAACTCCGATTCTTTAACTAATACTGCAGTCAATGAAATGACAAAGACCCTTCTGAACGAGAGCTTGGAAGACTGCAGCAAAGTGGGATTGAACCCTTTTTATGAATCTAAACCGGCACCAGATGTGAGTCTCTAAATTACATGTTTTTCCTTATCATTCAAATGTTCTATTAACTCAACCTTTGATGATTTTCACAGGCTGAATCTGATTTATGGAATAAAGAATATGACCATGAAGCTGCCAAGAAAGCCAGGGCCAAAACAAAAGCCGTCAAGAGAACCTCCAAGAAGAACAAGAAGAAATTAAGTACTTCCGAGCTGTTTGAACTGGACGACAGCTCTGAGTCGGAGGTAGCTCTTGACTCCCTTGGCTCCTTTTTCAATAATCTTAATGATATTGATTATCATCAGGATGACACGGGGGCCAGTCAAGCGGTCGAGGACGAGGTAACTATCATTACCTCCGACTCAGAGCCTTTGCCAAGACAGAAAATTCAACGAGTAACCTGGAAAGCAAGCTTTTCACACCCATTAGCTCATCTAGATCCTCACTTTCTTTTGAAGTAACAGCAACACGAGAGCTGGTGACAAACTGGGACCAGCGGAGGTGAAGAATTATCTTCCGTCTTACCAAATACTCCAGCTCCAAGGAAACATCGAAACAAGGTCATCCCAAATTTAAACTCTTTTTATCCTCTGGCGGGTCTCATTCGCCAGCCACTTAATTCTTCTGATTCAAACTATCAGGAGACTTCTCGCTCCTCTTCTGGCGACTCATCACAGACCCAGCTGACGGCTTTCAAAACTGCCCCTTGGTAACAACAATTACTTATTATTTTCTTCCTCCTTGGGTTCTGATCTTTGTACTGACCTCTCATAACTCATGTGGTGGAAAAGCAAAAACTAGCAAGAAGGCAAAGGTGATCAAGCCGGCTGAAGACCCCAAAGTCCCTGAACCGGAGCAACAAATTCCAGCGTCTAACACCTCCGTACCACAACCAGAAGAAACTGTTCATGATGTTTCACCAGAAATTCCTGACTCTTCCGTTGACCATACAAACAACAATCATTTGAATACTGAATCATCAAGCGGCATTAAGCCAGCTGGAACATATGTTGATGACGTGATGATCACTAGCACCGGCTTTAGAGAGCCGGGAAGACCTACTATCTTGGCCAAACACTCCGCCAAAGAAGAATATATTGAGAAGTGAAAAGTGAGATTTGATGTTGCCAACTACTCTCAATTGAGCATTAATGAAGTATTCTCTATTATCTCAACCAAGTGCATACTAGCCGTGATCTTGATATTGACATGGTGAAGCAGACGCATCAAAAATATGAGGTATGAACTCTTCCTTTAATGAATTATGCATATCCTGTCAGCCCCCAAGTCTACTGTGTATGATAGGATTGAATATGCTGTAGACTTAGAGTAACCATGAGTATAAGTAGCACCCTTGATAGAATCCTGCAAAATCCGGCTTGCACAATCTGAGTTAAACCAAATCTTTAACAGTTTTATCTGTAGCCCCCAAGGGCCAGTTTAATTAGCATGAATGAATAGGTACTGTTCACCATTGTTTATAGATGAAAGCTTACCTGTGTAGCCCCCATGAGCCGGTTGTGGTTGTTTTCAACACAACCGGGTCATCATAGAACAATAATGAAACGCGCGCAACATGCATTAACCCCCAAGTGCCAAGTGCTCTTGCTTGCAAAGTGCTTGGGACTTGTTTATATGTACCTTTATGTGAAGAATTTTTCTATACTCATTAGCCCCCAAGTGCCGAGTGTTGTTGCTTGCAAAAGGCTTGGGACTTTATTTCTGTAACCCAAATATGAATATGATTTTAAACCGGTGTATATACAAGACACCACTGCTCAACTTCAATCGCAATTGACTGACGTGAAAACCCGGCTGGAGCACCAAGAATCTGAGACCCGGAAAGCCAATTCAAAATTAGTTTGGAGGAAACAGAAAAACTAAAGGCTAGTTTTGATGCCGAAAGAACCACCTGGGCTGAAGAGAAAACTGCTCTGACACAGAGGGCTGAAAAAGTGGAAGCTGCTCCCCAAGGGGTGACCACTGAGCATACCAGTTTAAAATGTCATATATCCCAGATGGTTTCTGCTATCTTCGGTAAGTATCATGATCGGGTCTTTATCTTTCATGTCATAAACTGCCTCTGATTCAATCGGCAATTGTTACACAGGTCTTAGAAGCAGCAACCTTGGTCAAGAGATGCTTGTGAAGCTCAAAGACGTATATACGCTCGTCGAACAGCTATATATTGGAACTCAGCGCACGCTGGCCATGATTTCTCCAACTAACCAAGCACCCACTCTATTGAGTGATGTCTTGAAAAAACTTTATGTTCTGCCTGCTAGGATTGAAGAGATAAACGGTCATCTACAAGAGTCGGTGCCGTGACGTTTGAAGCTGGCCTAAACCATGGCAACCGGAGTTGGACCTGACTGATCTAGCTACTGGGTATCCAAGTTTAAAAGAAGACGGCACGCCCTTTGAGAAGAAAGACTTTACTGCTTGTGTGAAGGACGTCCCTTGGCCAGTTTGATTGCTGATGAGACGGATATTTCAAAATATCAAACGGCTTACGATATGGAGAATCAAAAGATGCCCACGCCGGCTTACAAAGTGATAGATCTGATCCCTCCAGCCCGTAAACATACTTTCGCCCCTGAAGTTGATCCGTCCGAACTTATAGATGATGAAGTTGAATTCCAAGCCTTGTGTGGCATCGATTGGTCCTCACCAAACTTCCAGGCAGCAGAGGAGGACGAAGAACCGGAGAAGGATGATCCAGAAGCTTTAAGCCGTCAAGGTCAAGAAAATTGACCCGCTGGGCGGTTCATAAGTGTGATCTTCTAAAAACACTTGATCATTTTGGCTCATGGAGTCATGTAATAGGCTAGTAAAACTTTGATCTGCTGTGCCATCACGCACGTTTTATTCTGTGCAGCAATGTTGATCCGCCAGTTGGAAAACCATCACTTTATGCTTAAGATGGCATCAAGCAGATTATCATTATCATGCGCACAAACAGATCACAAGTACCCTGGCGGTTTACCGCAGGGCGGGTCATAATTCCCCATATAAAAACACTGATGACTAAAATGGTTCATGACCAGGTCCGGTTTAAATATAACCACATATATTTATAACAAAAAATATCATACCTGTGATATGTAATCACACTGCCGGCTTATCATACCAGTGCAGTAAGGGTGATAACCCAAATTTTGAGCACATAATGCCCTGTTCAATTGTCACATATTGTCGACTTACAATAACATATGCAGGAAGTGGTAATATCTCAAGACTTAGAGAACCGCGCTTCTAAGTACATAAAAACATCATACATTGGCGACTTATAACCCTCACCCAGCCTAGGTTAAAAAACCCAACAATGCTCAAATATGAGACATAGACAAGGTTGCTTGGCCCAGCTTGTAACAACCATATAGTAAGAAAAAGGAAGTGATATAAATCCAAAACGGAAAAGAAATCCCAAAAATACGAGGCTTTTATAGGCCGCCAAGCCAAAATTTTCTTCTTCAATGAAACTAGCATGATAGCCGCTGGAGTATCTATGATTTCTGTGAGCCGGCTTTCACATGACCCAATCGACATTTTAATCTGGATAAGTTCAGGGTCTTTAAAAGATGAACTTATCGAGAGTATGGCGGAGTCGGAATAGCATCGTGCAAAACAAGCCGGTTTAACCAAGTTTCCAAGAAGGCAGCTTATCAGCCTGAGCTTCTCCTTGCATTCTGTAATCTGGCTCTTTCATGATCCAATCTATGTCTTAACCTTAACAAGTTCAGGGTCTCTTTAAAATATTGACTTGTTAAGAATAGGGTGGGTCATCCAGGATTACCTGGTCGAAGAGCATTGTGGAAACAGGCCGGATAACCCAGATTTTTGGTGAATACACCTGGCATCCATGCCTATCAAGAGGGTAATTTTAGTTGTGTTCTTTGAGCAAGAAGCCCCCAGTGGTATATTTCTGAGTTGTGCTAAACGGGTACCTATGTTTGAGATGTCCAGTGCATCCAACTCTCTTTGGTCCCTGTAATTTGGGCGTCAAGCCTCTTTAAGTAAGATGATAATAAAGACTCAGTTTCGAAGAAGTAAAACGACAGAGACCCTGAATTATCCGGCATGCCGGCTTTATTATATTCATCATAATATATGCATTATCAAAAATATGTACACCACAAGAGCCACTGGCTCAGGTATAGTAAGGACGAAGATGAGCAATATTCCACGACCGGCGGGTCTCCTCCTCCGATGTGCGTGAGTCCTTGTGGTCTCGAACATCGATAAGGTAGTATGACCCATTGTTCAGATTTTTGCTAACCACAAATGGCCCTTCCCAAGGTGGGGATAACTTGTGCATATTAGATTGATCCTGGATAAGCCGGAGCACCAAGTCGCCTTCTTGAAAGGTTCTGGTTTTAACCCGACGGCTGTGATAACGGCGTAAATCTTGCTGATAAATCGCTGAACGAGCCGCCACGAGGTCACGATCCTCATCTAACAAGTCAAGTGCATCCTGACATGCTTTCTCATTGTCAGCATCAACATAAGCCGCCACACGGGGCGAGTCATGACGGATGTCACTAGGGAGAACCGCCTCTGCTCCGTAAACCATGAAGAAAGGTGTGTAACCCGTAGATCTGTTGGGGTAGTATTAATGCTCCACAACACAGAGGGTAATTCCTCCACCCAACAACCCGGCGTCCTTTGCGAAGGAACCATAAGCCGGGGCTTGGTGCCTCTCAAAATTTCTTGATTGGCTCTCTCGGCTTGACCATTGGACTGGGGGTGAGCCAATGATGATACATCAAGTTGAATATGCTCACGTTGACAAAACTCTTTCATAGCTCCCTTGGATAGATTAGTGTTGTTATCAGTTATAATGTTGTGGGGAAAACCAAAGCGGAAAATCACCTTTTTAAGGAACTGAACTATTGTTGCCGCATCACACTTCCTGACCTGCTCTGCTTCAACCCACTTCATGAATTTGTCAACTGCCACCAAATGGTGGGTCTTCTTATTCTTGGACCTTTTGAAAAGCCCAACCATATCAAGCCCCAAACTACAAATATCCAAGTAATTGTAATCATCCTCAATTCTTGAGCTGGCACGTGAGCTCACTGTGAAAATTTCTGACAACCATCACATTTACTGACTAAATCCTCTGCGTCAGCATGAGCCGTGAGCCAAAAAAATCCATGACGAAAAGCTTTAGCCATGAGTGAATTAGAGTCGGCATGATGACCACAATCTCCTTTATGAATCTCGCGAAGAATTTCACGACCCTCTTCAGGAGAGACACAATGTTGAAATGCCCCAGTAACACTGTAATGGTGTAACTCTCCTTTGACAATTGTCATCGATTTAGACCGTCGGGTTATCTGTCCGGCCAAGGTTTCATCCTCAGTTAACTCACCTTGGGTCATATAAGCCAAATATGGAACTGTCTAGTTAGGAATAGCGTGAAGAGCCACCACCAATTGTGCCTCCGGGTCAGGAATAGCAAGTCCTTCCTCTGTAGGCAACTTAACTGGGAGGTTATGCAGAATAGTCAAGAAAGTGTTAGGTGGTACCGGCTTAAGCTGGGACCCCAACCGGCTCAAGGCATCAACCGCCTCATTTTTCTTGCGGTCAATATGTTCCACTTGATAACCCTTAAAGTGTCTAGCAATAGCATCAACCTTGCGGCAATAAGCCGCCATGAGTGGATCCTTAGAATCCCATTTGCCCGAAACTTGCTGAGCCACTAAGTCTGAGTCGCCGAAACATCTCACCCGGCTTAAATTCATCTCCTTAGCCATCCGAAGACCATGGAGCAAGGCTTCATACTCAGCTGCATTGTTAGTACAAGGAAACATCAACCTTAAAACATAACAAAACTTGTCACCTCGAGGGGAAGCTAAGACAACTCCAGTCCCCGAGCCCTCCAATTGCTTGCAACCATCAAAGTGAATAGTCCAATTTGTGTTATCTGGCTTCTTTTCAGGAATCTATAGCTTTGTCCAGTCATTGATGAAATCCACAAGTGCTTGGGATTTTATGGCCGTGCGAGGCATATATTTCAAACCATGAGGTCCAAGCTCAATAGCCCACTTGGCTACTCTACCTGTGGCTTCTCTGTTTTGAATAATATCCCCTAAAGGGGTATAACTAACCAAAGTGATAGGATGACCAAAGAAATACTGCTTGAGCTTTTGACTAGCCATGAACACCCCATAAACAAGCTTCTGCCAATGCCGATATCTTTGCTTCGATTCAATAAGCACTTCACCGATGTAATAGATCGGCCTTTGAACCGGATATTCCTTGCTTTCTTCCTTCCATTCCACCACAATAGCTACGATGACAGCCCGGGCATTAGGAGCCACATATAATAACAACGGCTCTTTATCAATAGGAGCAGCAAGAACGGCTCAGCCAGCTGTTTCTTCAAGGCTTCAAACGCCTCATTAGCAGCATCACTCTAGACAAAATTATTTGTCTTTTTCATCATCTGATAGAAAGGGAGAGCCTTCTCTTCCAACCGGCTTCTGAACCATCTTAAAGCCGCAATATGACCCGCCAAACACTGAACATCATTGACACACGCCGGTTTAGCCAGGGAAGTAATAGCCTTAATTTTTTCTGGGTTAGCTTCAATACCCCGTTGAGAAACCAGAAAGCCCAAAAGCTTGCCTGCTGGCATACCAAAGACACACTTGGCCTGGTTAAGCATCATTTTATAGACCCGGAGATTGTCAAAGGTCTCCTTCAAATCATCTATCAAAGTTTCCTTCTTTCTGGATTTCACCATAATGTCATCCACATAAGCATGAACATTGCGCCCAATCTGACCATGAAAACAATTCTGCACACAGCGCTGGTAAGTCGCCTGGGCACTCTTGAGCCCAAAAGGCATAGACAAATATCAGAAGGCTCCAGATGTCATATCAGCCGGATCAACATTGTCTTTGTAGAACTTCAATTCCTCCATTGCACAGACAGACTCAGCATAAGCAGCATCACCTTCTTCACACTCCAAAGATATTTTCCGGATTCCATGCAATTTGATGGTCCCCTTGTAACCCGGCATGTTGAGTTGGAGATAAACATAACAAGGCCGTGCCATGAACTTGGCATAAGTCGGCCGTCCAAACAGAGCGTGATACAAGCTTTTAATCTTGACCACTTCAAAGGTTTGTCTCTCGGCCCTCGGATCATGTTCATCCCCAAAGACTACTTCCAGATCAATCTTGCCTACATGATACACCGACTTACCAGGTACCACTCCATGGAAAACAGTATTGGATGGCTTGATACTTTTGTCAGTCAACCCCATGCAACGGAAAGTATCATAATAAAGGATATTAATGTTGCTACCCCCATCCATGAGTACCTTGGTGAATTTGTATCCACCAACTTTAGGCGCTACCACCAAAGCTAAGTGACCCGGATTATCAACCCAGGGCGGGTGATCCTCTCGACTCCACACAATGGGCTGCTCAGACCATCACAAGTAACGAGGAACTGCCGACTCAACGGCGTTAACAACCCTTTTATGGAGATTCTGATCCCGCTTACATAAACTCGTGGTGAAGACGTGATACTGCTCACTATTCAACTGCTTCGGATTACTTTGATAACCAGACTGCTGCTGCTACTGAGCCCCCTGACCAGATTGTTGATTATAACCACCCTGATTATCTTAATGGTCTTCGTGGCCCTCGAAACCGGAATTAGAACCGCCACCACCGTAACCCGGTCCTTGTGAGCCGGAACCTGAGCCGCCATTCAGTCCATGGACGTGCTGGAAAAGATGAAACTCTTTGAACTGCTTCATGATAAAACAATCTTTCCACAAATGTTTAGATGGCCTTTCCTTCGTTCCGTGCCGTGGACACGACTGGTTCATCATTGCTTCTAGGTTGACTTCTCCTCCTCCAGACTGAGCCGGCCTCCCCTTACGCCGCTGGTTATTCTGCGTGTTGGTATTGGCCACCAAATCAAAACTATTATCAGCCTTGCGCTTACCATCCCCCCCCCCCCCCGACTTGCCGGGTTATGATGTTGTCCCTTGGCATTCCCAATCTTCTTTCCCTTTCCTGGCTTTTCATCATCAGATTCGGGGTCCTTGGTACCATCATAGTAGGCATACTTAACCAGAGCCGCCATCAGCTCCCCCATGTCACTGCAGTGGCGCTTAAGCCGCCCTAGCTTCTATTTAAGGGGCAAAAAACTGCAATTCTTCTCTAACATCAAGACTGCTGAGCCGACATTGATGCGATCCGACATGTGCAGGATAGTTGAGACCTGACACACCAAATGGGTTGTTGACTTGCCCTCTTCTTGGACACAGGCGTCCAGATCCACAATTGACATAGGCTGCTTGCATGTATCTTTAAAATTCTGAATAAACTGGGCTTTTAACTCGGCGCATGACCCAATGGAGTTAGTAGGCAGCCCTTTCAACCAAGTACGAGTTGTTGCAGCCAACATCAAGGAGAAATACTTATCACATGTAGCATCACTAACATCCAAGAGTTCCATGGCCATCTCATAACTCTCTACCCATCCCTTAGGGGGTAAATCAGTTGTATAGTTAGGCACCTTGCGAGGACCCTTGAAATCCTTAGGCAAACGTTCATTACGCAGAGCCGGCACTAAGAATGGCACACCCAAAGTTCTGAAGGTTATGCCTGTTTCCACCGAGGCTGTCGGATGAGCCGGAGAATGTTGGCGAGTTGCATATTGAGCCGCCAGCTCAGCCTCCCGACGCGCTCTACCCTGATCCACAACATTCATAGCATTACCTGCCTCACACGCCGGCTCATACCCACGAGGTGAGTTGCGGTTTCGTCCACTGCTTGACACGGCCGGTTCGTCGATATGCCTGCTATAACTTTTGCTTGGACATGTCATGGAGTGGATACGGTCCCGACTGTATGAATAAGCCGCATGTTGAGCCATAGCCGTCTGGAGCAGCTCCCTGGCTCGTCGTATTTCCATCGCTGCCGGTGATTCGCCCTTAACCGACTAGAGCCGCCAGCCGTGTCACTGCAGCAATCATGTTATCCAAAGATTGGAATAATGACCCGGTGGTGTCGACACATACTGAGGCGGAGTATTATTCAGACGAGGCAGCTCCGTCGTGTGCGGTTGAGCCAGGCGCTCCAGCCCCATGCGCTTCAACCCGGTTTATCTCTGTTTGGTTACTGGTCCACGCTCCAGGCATGCAAAAGCGGTTTCTCGCCTCGTAAACCGGAGGTAGACGAGACTGATGCCTCCTCCTCATGACTTCATTTGAAGCGTTTTGATCCATCAGAAAGCCGGAAGGCCTCTGACTGAATCCGATGTGCCTGAGCATCTAAAGCAGCCCGCTCCGTGGCCATCCTGGCATTCTCTGCATTCAGCTCCTCCTTGGCCTGCGGTATCTCATCATGCAACTTTGCAATTTCCACGTTATGCTGAACTTGATTTGCCGGGTTAACCTCCGTTGCTACCAAGGTTGTCAGATTATCCAGCAAATCAGTCAAAACCTGAGCCGGTGGGCGCACGCGGCCTCCTGCCCCAGCTGTCATTGTTGTTGCTGACCCGGAGACCATTGCTGCCGCAGTCGAAGAATTTTGCGCGGGCTGTGTGCCGACCATGAAAATCGCAGCCCTATTTGGCGGCTCATAGGGGTCCGGAATACTATCGCCATCGGAATAGCTCCCAAGCCATCCATCTTGTAGTTGGTACAACGAATAAGTGTCGCCAGTGGACGACTCACCATCGGAGTAGACAACCGTCTCACCACCAGACACCGATTTATCCTCAGATTCCGCCCCATGGATGAATCCCACGAAGGCATGCTTCATGGCAGGCTAAACTCGGGCGGGTCGTGCATGCTAAGCCATCTCGATGATGTCGGTGTAGATGTCCAGCTCAGGGCCCGGTTCGCCGATGTTGCCGATGAAAATACGGATTCCGCCAAAGGGGACCCGGTACCCGTACTCAATTAAGCTGGCCTCGGGGCCCCAGCCTGCATCATCGATGTAGAGCTTGCCGCGACGACTCTTGGTCATCCGTCCCACATCATATCTGAGGGAGTCCTGGATTAGGGGGTGTCCGGATGACCGGACTATAACCTTTGGCCGGACTCCTGGACTATGAAGATACAAGATTGAAGACTTCGTCCCGTGTCCGGATGGGACTTTCCTTGGCGTGGAAGGCAAGCTTGGCGATACGGATATGTAGATTTCCTACCATTGTAACCGACTCTGTGTAACCCTAGCCCTCTCTGGTGTCTATATAAACCGGATGGCTTTAGTTCGTAGGACGAACAACAATCATACCATAGGCTAGCTTCTAGGGTTTAGCCTCCTTGATCTCGTGGTAGATCCACTCTTGTAACACACATCATCAATATTAATCAAGCAGGACGTAGGGTTTTACCTCCATCAAGAGGGCCCGAACCTGGGTAAAACATCGTGTCCCTTGTCTCCTGTTACCATCCGCCTAGACGCACAGTTCAGGACCCCCTACCCAAGATCCGCCAGTTTTGACACCGACATTGGTGCTTTCATTGAGAGTTCCGCGGTGCCGTCACCATCAGGAAGGGTGCCTCATCCCGTCTTTAAAGACAGCACTGTTGCCAAAGGAGCTTTGGCTGTCGGCCAAACTCTCTGGCTAGGCGGTTTTCTTATGACCGCCTGTTCGGCCGCCGTGCCGATGATGACTTCTCGGGTCATCGAAAGCAATCTTCACGTCAACTTGGAACTCGCCGAGCAGCTAGATCTGATGGAGCTCTCTTCCTTAAACAAGCTCTTGGATCGCATCGCCGCCCTGGGAGTCGCTACAAACTACGATCAAATTGGGCTTAAACCCGATCTAAGAGAGATTAACTCTCCCCAGGTCACCCACCACGTTGCAGTGGTGGAGGAACAATGCGGCCAGCCTTCATCTATCTTAAGGACTAGTTATGTCCGGATTCCCGATCCCTCCAAGCCGGATACCCGCGGAAGGGAGGACGTCACTCAAGCCCTGAACCTAAAGTCAGGCAGCAGGCTAGATTCATTGGACGATGTCCAAGAACACAAGCTTCCGAGTTCGGAAACTCCTTGGCCCCTGAGTCTCAGATTGAGCAAGGTTCCGGATTTAATTCCACCCGCCCACCCAAATATAAGGGATTTATCCCAAATTCAGCAAGAACCCGCAGAAACAGTACACCATTACTGGGCCAGATTCCTCCTGGTTATGAATAGGATAGAGAACTTCCGCGAGGAGGATGCAATTTCATTCTTCTGCAATAATTGCACTGACAAGGGAATCCTCAACGCCATGAGTCGCCGTGAAATTACACGCTTCACCGACTTGGCATCCATAGTACAAAACTACTGTGCAATGGAAAGTGCATGGAAAAACGAAATAAAATTTTGGGACAATCCGGCCCTGAATACAACCCCAATCCGAAATAAAACGGTGCATTATCGCCAGGCACCCGGGTTAAACACCAAAAAGCAAAAACCCTCTATAGGGCATGGAACCATACTGGAGGGATGGCTCAATGGACCCTGTAAAATTCATAGTACAGAGGGCGCCACACCAACTCATAGCCTTAGAGCATGTTGGATACTCCGGCAGGTGGCCAGAAGTGGCGAGGAGCTTCTAACTCCAGAATTCACAGAGCACCACCCCAGTGATACCAGTACAGTATTAACAGTCTTCGAGACTTCCGCATCAAATAATATACGGAAACGAACACTCCACAGCCTTGCCGAAGTCTACCAAGTAGCAACAATAAACCCATGGAGTGACACGGCTATTACCTTTAATACCAGTGATGAACCTAAATTCTGAACAGCCCGAGCACCAGCCGCGTTGGTCCTCAGTCCAATAGTGGACGGCTTTCGACTTACCAAGGTACTCATGGACGGTGGAAGCGGATTGAACCTCATTTATGAGGAAACCCTTCGAAAAATGGAAATAGACTGGAGCCGCATTGAGCGAAGCAACACAACCTTTAGAGGAATAATCCCCAGTCGAGAAGTGTGCTGTACAGGAAAAATCACACTGGATGTGGTGTTCGGCATGCCGGATAATTACAGATCCGAGGAGGTCACGTTTCAAGTGGGCCCGTTCAGCAACGGATACCACGCTCTATTAGGGCGAGAGGCATTCACAATTTTTTCAAGCAAAACCCCATTACGGGTACATGAAGCTCAAAATGCCCGGGCCCAACGGAATCATCAGTCTTGCTAGTGACCCGGACATAGCACTCCGCGCTGAAAACAAGATAGCCGCACTGGCCCTTGAGGCACTTTCCGAAGCCCTAGCGGCCGAAGAACTGACTGCACTGCGCTCCACGGTGAACAGGGACGGCATGATACTCGATAAAAGATCCAAGTCCACCTCCTTTAAACCCATAGACGAAATAGTAAAATTCCAAGTCCACCCAATGGACCCTACAAAAATGGCCTCCATCGGGGCACAATTAAACCCTGATGTAGACGCCACACTACGAGAATTCCTACGCGAAAATTGGGACATTTTTTCCTGGCACCCTTCAGAGATGTCAGGAATCCCACGTAGGCTGGTCGAGCATAGCCTAAACATCCTAAAAGGATTCAAGCCTGTCAAGCAGGATCTTCAGCTTTTCTCCGAACCCAAGAGACAAGCCATGGGAGAGGAACTAGCCAAACTACTGGAGGCCGGATTCATCAGAGACATAAAACATCCGGACTGGCTAGCGAACCTGGTGATGGTACCAAAGAAGGACAAATCCTGGCGCCTATGCGTCGATTTGAAGGAACTCAACAAGGCTTTCCCAAAGGATCCCTTCCCTCTCCCCCGCATCGATCAAATTATCGACGCCACCATAGGACACAATTCATTGTGTTTCCTCGATGCATACTCTGGCTACCATCAAATTAAGACGGCAGAGCCAGACCAAGCTACAACGGCATTCATCACCCCATACGGCCCATTCTGCATCAACACAATGCCCTTCGGGCTCAAAAACGCTGGTGCAACATATCAGCGTGTGATTCAGACATGTCTGGCAGACCAGATCGGCAAAACAGTGGAGGCATACGTAGATGACGTGGTCGTCAAAACCAAGCATGTCGAAACTCTAGTAGACGACTTGAGGCTCACATTCGATAACCTCCGGACATATGACATCAAGCTTAATCCGGAAAAATGCGTTTTCGGCGTACCAGTCGGAAAGCTCTTGGGCTTCATTGTATCCGGTAGAGGAATTGAAGCAAACCCAGCCAAGATCCGAGCTCTGTCACAATTGGACATTCCAAAAAACCTCAAACAAATACAAAACTTGACTGGATGTGTGGCGGCTCTAAGCCACTTTATCTCCCGCTTGGGAGAAAAGGCATTACCCCTTTATCGCCTCCTCTGGCGCACCGAACACTTCGAGTGGACGGATGCCTCCACGGCCGGACTCGAAGAAATAAAAGCCATATTGGCAACAAACCCAGTCCTGGCCGCGCCTAACATCGGCGAACCATTGCTATTATACATTGCGGCAACTCATCAAGTTGTAAGCGCAGTGCTCGTCGTCGAACGAGAAACGGACGGACACAAATTTCCCCTTCAAAAACCAGTTTACTATGTGTCCACTGTCCTCACTCCATGCAAGTCATGGTACCCGCATTATCAAAAGATAGCGTACGTAGTGTTTATGGCATCCCGGAAGCTGCGACACTACTTTCAAGAGTGTTCAATAACAGTAGCTTCCGAAGTACCTCTTAACGACATTATAAACAACCGTGACGCGACGGGTCGGATTGCCAAATGGGCCATTGAGCTCCTCCGGTTCGACATAACCTACAAGCCACAGCGAGCTATCAAGTCGCAAGTTTTGGCCGACTTTGTCGCCGAATGGACTGAAGCCGAACTCCCTAAAGAGTACGGCACATATTCCAATTGGTTCATGCACTTCGATGGCTCCAAAATGTTAGCTGGTCTGGGGGCTAGCGTTGTTTTGACGTCCCCAATAGGAGATACAGTTCAATACGTACTCCAGATAATTTATACAGACTCCAACAACGCAGCCGAATACGAGGCCCTTCTACACGGTCTCCGGATGGCAGTCTCCATGGGCATTCAATGCCTAGAGGTGCGCGGGGATTCGAACCTTGCGATATCCCAAATAAATGGAGACTTTGATGCCAAGGATCCGAAAAGGGCAGGTTATCGCAACATCGTCCTAAAAATGTCAGCTCGGTTCGAAGGGCTCGAATTTCACCATATAGCCCGGGAAAACAATCAGGCAGCACACGTCTTGGCACGCATCGGTGCAAAGCATGATGCAGTCCCCCCCAACATTTTCTTGGAGAGGCTATTCAAGCCATCCGTATCATGGGAAGGGGAATCCGGAAATAACAGCCCAGATCCAACCGCACTGCCCGACACCGAACATTCTGACACGGCGGGAGGCTTGGCCAATGAAGTAACATCCTCAGCCCACAAAATAATGGCAGTCATTGCCCCGTGGACAAAACCATTCCTAGCCTACCTGACCAGGCAGGAACTTCCATAGGACCAAAACGAGGCACGCTGCATAGTGCGGCGATCTAAAGCCTATAAAGTCCATGAGGGAGAGTGAGGGAGTTCCAGACTAGGGGGTGTCCGGATAGCCGAACTATCATCATCGACCGGACTCCAAGACTATGAAGATACAAGATTGAAGACTTCGTCCCGTGTCCGGATGGGACTTTCCTTGGCGTGGAAGGCAAGCTTGGCGATACGGATATGTAGATTTCCTACCATTGTAACCGACTCTGTGTAACCCTAGCCCTCTCTGGTGTCTATATAAACCGGATGGCTTTAGTCCGTAGGACGAACAACAATCATACCATAGGCTAGCTTCTAGGGTTTAGCCTCCTTGATCTCGTGGTAGATCCACTCTTGTAACACACATCATCAATATTAATCAAGCAGGACGTAGGGTTTTACCTCCATCAAGAGGGCCCGAACCTGGGTAAAACATCGTGTCCCTTGTCTCCTGTTACCATCCGCCTAGACGCACAGTTCGGGACCCCCTACCCGAGATCCGCCGGTTTTGACACCGACATTGGTGCTTTCATTGAGAGTTCCTCTGTGTCGTCACCGATAGGCTCGATGGCTTCTTCAACCATCATCAATGATGCAGTCCAGGGTGAGACCTTTATCCCCGGATAGATCTTCATATTCGGCGGCTTTGCACTGCGGGCCAATTTGCTTGGCCATCTGGAGCAGATCGAAAGCTACACCCCTGGCCATCAGGTCAGATTTGGAAGTTTGAACTTCACGGCTGACATCCGCGGGGACTTGATCCTTGATGGATTCGAGCCACAGCCGAGCGTGCCGCACTATCACAACGAGCATGATTTAGCTCTACAGCCGGACAGTACCCTGGAGGCCGCACTCGAACCCGCTCCGATTTTCAATTCGGAGCCGGTTGCAGAGATCGAGGACGGATGGCTAGACACCGCCTCGGGAGCTGCAACCTCTACGGCGATAGAGCCGAACAATGACCTTGTCCCTCATGAAGCTCGTGACTCCGAGGTGCCCGGCTCCTTGCCAGACTCCGAACCTCCCGCGCCCCCTTCGATCGAATCCGATTGGGCGCCGATCATGGAGTTCACCACAGCGGACATCTTTCAACACTCACCTTTTGGCGACATCTTGAGTTCGCTAAAGTATCTCTCGTTATCAGGAGAGCCCTGGCCGGACTACGGTCAGGACGGTTGGGATGCAGACGATGAAGAAATTCAAAGCCCACCCACCACCCACTTGGTAGCCGCTGTCGACGATCTAACCGACATGCTAGACTACGACTCTGAAGACATCGACGGTATGGACGAAGATGCCGGAGACGACCAAGAACCAGCGCCTACTGGTCACTGGAAAGCCACCTCATCATATGACATATACATGGTGGATATCCCAAAGGATGGGAATGGCGAAGAAACAGTGGAGGATGACCCCTCCAAGAAGCAGCCCAAGCGCCGGTGTCAGCGGCGCCGCTCTAAATCCCGGCCCAGCAAGAATGAAGATTCCGGCACCAGAGATAATAATATACCAGACAGTGCCGAAGATAACACACTCCAGCAAGACCCAGCGCAGGAGGATGGAGACGCCAGCCCTCATGAGAGAGCGGCAGAAGAAGAGGTAGAGGATTATATGCCTCCCTCTGGAGACGAAGCAAGCCTCGACGACGATGAATTCGTCGTGCCTGAGGATCCCCTTGAACAAGAGCGTTTTAAACGCAGGCTTATGGCCACGACAAACAGCCTCAAGAAAAAGCAGCAACAACTTAGAGCTGATCAAGATCTGCTAGCCGACAGATGGACTGAAGTCCTCGCGGCCGAAGAGCATGAGCTCGAACGCCCCTCCAAAAACTGCCCTAAACGTAAGCTGCTCCCTCGATTAGAGGAGGAAGCGTATGAACCTGCATCACCAGGAGACAATACGGCTGTCCGACCACCCCGTGGTCGCGATAGAGAAGCCTTTAGGCCCTTCACTAGACCCGTAGCCCGGCATCGCTCGAAAAGCACAAGGCCATAGGGGAACACTCCGGACTTGCGAGATATATTGGAGGATAAGGCAAGACAATCGAGATCGATCTATGGATCGCGTAGGCGCCCCACGGCACGTGACGACAGCCGTCGCGCCGGACACAGTAAGTCCGGCCGGGCCGAACAGAACAGAC